>NC_036439.1:3919984-4533889 GCF_000184455.2 Aspergillus oryzae RIB40 | reverse complement strand
TGACCCTAATGTTGACCCTAATGTTGACCCTAATGGGGACCTGTGGGAGTGGTGTAGGTACGAGTGGTTACCCGTTGAGTGTCTGTTGAATCCTTGACCACAAACATCGCTGGATGAACTTGAACAGATTGCACGAATGTAGGCACCGATGCTTCATCGAGTGGCCGTTGCAATGTTGCTTCCAAAGCCGGGAAGATCGTGTGAAAGGAGGCGTCAAGCAAGGTAGGATGTGCTACGGTGACATCTGCCGCTTGAGTGGCATATTTTAACGGCTCAAATGTCAGTGTTCCGACTGCAAAGCCGGGTCCCGATTCAATAAGACCGGAAAGAAGCTGAAATGGAATGCCGTACGCCAATCCAAACTCCGTCAGATGCCGGTAGTATGTACTAGCTGGAGTGCTGCTAGTGCTCTTGCTTAGGAGCTGATGAACACTATCGTAGGCTTTCGATTCCTGTGGCTCGTCGCCAAAGCAGACCTGGCCAGTGCAGTGCTCAACGCATCCTTGGCGGGCCTGATACGAGAAGATTGTGAATTCGTACCACGTCCCAGAGCGGGATTTTGCAGAGGTCATAGGAGCATGCAGCTCTACAAGAACCTCCGTTCCCATATCACTGTTGTCCAAAACCAGGGGGGAGCTAATAGTTATGTTACGGAGCAGGATACTACTGTCAGGGGTAGCACCGAGGTCACCCACATTGCACATGGCTTCAATCGCCATACTGATATAACCAGCCGCGGGAAAGAGAATCTTCCCATCTATGACATGGTCTGCCAGCCAAGCAATATCCTTAATGCGAAGGTAATTGCGCCAAATAGGCCGCTGCTCCACACAGCCCGGTAGCTTAGCGCCTAGCAAGGTATGTCGGTGAGGCCGCAGCCGGTGCTCACGGATCAGCCGGGTTTCCGCCCAGTAACGCTCGTGGTCCCAAGCATATGTGGGAATATCCTCAAGGAATTTGCCGTTTGGTGCCTGGCAGGGGATATCTGGCTCAACAAGGAATTGGTCGCTGTTGACCGCATCCAGATTTACTGGGTATCCGTGCTGGAAGAGCTGTCCGGCCAACGTCAAAAGGGCGTCAAAGTCCGCCGTCTGACGTGCCAACGATCCCATGTAAGGTAGGTCCATACCAAGAGATTTCATGATCTGTCGAGAAGGACCGCGCAATGCTGGATGCGGACCGATCTCCACCAAGATATCCACATTTTGCTCCTCTTCTTCATTCATCAGAATCCCCACTAGAGCATCCCAGAATCGAACACAGCCGGTCATGTTCGCAGCCCAGTACTCAGGGCCCATCCGGCTAGGATCTGCGAGGCGCCCGGTGACACTGGAGAACATCCGTGCCTTTGAGTCACTAGCGCTGAAGCCTGAACAGTTCTTAAGCGCTTCAGTATAAGCAGGTGCTAGAGGATACATATGGTGGGAATGGAAAGCCTGGGCCACCTGAAGCCGCCGCGTGAACACCCTCTGCTCTTCTAGCTGACTCTGTAGCGCGTCGATGGCCAACGCATCTCCCGAAAGGGTGACACTAGACGGGCTGTTGACCGCTGCAAGGCTGATCTGGCCTTCATACGCCTTCAGCTCCTTGTTCAATTCTGTTGGTCCACGCCCCACAGCCAACATGGCGCCATCAGTACTTGCGCATCCTCTTCCTCCACTGGACATATGCAAACCTCGGTAGTAGGCGGCATACAGTGCGTTGTCAAATGACAAGATACCCGTTGCGTATGCACTACCAATTTCACCCGACGAGTGACCAACAGCAGAGGTCGGCTCAATCCCCCAACTGCGTAGGAGGTCAACGATAGCCAATTGGAGCGCCGTGCAGATGGGCTGCGAGAGACGGGTCTCGGTCAATCGCGAATGCTCCTCAGTGCGAGAAAGTTCTTCGATGATAGACCATTCTGGCCCATCTGGCAAAGCGTGCAGTGTTCTGTCACAGCGCTGCAATGTCTGCCGGAACAAGGGCGAGTGTTGAATCAGCTGGCGTCCCATCGCAAACCACTGCGCACCCTGTCCAGTAAAGACGAATCCTAATCTCGGGCGAGGTGTCTCGGCAGCCTTTGCCCATGGTGCCGGGCATTCAAGCTGCTCAGCGATTGCTGCGCGAGACTTGCCAACAACAAAGGAGCGGTACGCGTGGATCGAGCGGCGCGAAGAGAGGCTACATGCCAGGTCCGCTACATTACCCGGTTGCTCCTTCACGTAGCTGCCCAGTTTGTCGGCCCAGATGCTGCCTGCCTTCTCCGTATGTGAAGTGAGAGGGATCAAAAATGGGCGGTTCTTGACGGCCGAGAGAAAGGTATCTGGGAGAACCGGGGGAGGTGTCAGTAGCGGCATGGGTTGATATGCTTCCAGAATAACGTGAGCATTCGCTCCGCCATAGCCAAAGGAGTTAATACTAGCACGCCGTGTACCATCGGGGCAGTTTGGAAATTCGGTAGCTTCCGTGGGCACCTGCACCTTCCACTCCTCGAATTTTATCTCGGGGTTTGGATATTTGAAGAGCATATTGGGGGGTATGATTCCGCGTTCCAACGCCATGGCTGATTTGATGACACCCGCAAGGCCTGACGCTCCCTCGGTGTGTCCGATATTTGTTTTCACAGAGCCTACCAACAGTGGATCTTTGCGATGCGCGGGGCTAAAGACAGCTTGCAGGGCTCTCATTTCGGCTGGGTCACCACGAGCAGTGCCGGTGCCATGAGCTTCAACATAGGGTGTATGCGCTGGGTCGAGGCCGGCTTTCGCGTACGTGGCTCGGATCAGAGCCTCCTGGCTAGTGCTCGAAGGAAGTGTAATACCAGATTTAGTGCCATCATGGTTGACAGACGACGCACGCACCACGGCATGGATGCGATCACCATTCAGCTCTGCCTGGCTTTGACGCTTGAGAACGACGGCGCAGATACCTTCGCCACGAACATATCCTTGACCACGGGCATCAAAGGCACGACACCGTCCTTCTGGTGACAACATGCCAAGGTCAGTCATCATGATAAAGATGTTTGGGTCGAAGTGTAGTGCAGACCCAACGATGATGGATACATCACTCTCGCCATCGCGTATAGTCTCCGCACCGAGGTGGAACGACACCAGAGATGAGGAGCACGCCGTGTCGATGGTGACGCTCGGTCCCTGGAGGTTAAAGAGGTAGGAGATGCGGTTGGCGAGTATTGCATTCCCAGTCCTGGTCACGGCGTACTTTGGATAGTATTCCAGGTCCTTCGTGGTCATGGCATTGTAGTCATTGCTGAATGAGCCGCAGAAGACTGAGGTACGGGTGCCCCAGATATCCTCCAGTGGGATTCTGGCATTCTCCAGCGCTTCATAGACGACTTCGAGCAGCAGTCTTTGCTGTGGGTCCATTGCCTCGGCCTCCTTGGGAGAGATGCGAAAAAAGCTGCGGTCAAACATGCCGATGTCCTGGTCGAGGAAATACCCATACTTGCAATTGGTCTGTGGACAATGGTCAGTGTCATGCGCAATAGGAAAGGGGTACACATGAGAGTGGCCGATCTCATGGCGTGATCCTTACAGTGCCCTTGTGGGTGCCATCCGGATGGTAGAAGTTATTGATGTTGAATCGATCGGCGGGGATCTCCTTGCGCATATCGACCTGCGCATTTATATTGTCCCACAGCTTACTTGGGCGGTCCGCTCCAGCAACACGACAGCTGTACCCAACCATGACGGCTGGATCAGGTCCCTTTATAGACGAAGCAGGACTAGGCCAGGAAGATGTACGTGGAGGAGACGCACTCTTCGGTGAGTTCGTCCCTGAGGACTGTAAACTACTCGAAGTGACTGAAGCAGACATTGTAGTACGTGGTGAAAGGTGCGGTAATTGGGACTGCGTGATGTTGACTTGATCGTAGTGTGATCTAGCTTTTGAAGTTAGTCAAGGACGGTTAGGGGGTATATACCGGTCTCTAGGTGTGCGGTCACTGTAGTGAGGTTGTGCTGCTTGAAAACATGAACGACATCCTACGATTTCGGTCAGATATAAGAATTTATCTTCGGCGCCCGTGTTTGACTGAGTGGTTGAGCTTGGTTTCCGATGCCTGTTTCTAATTAGGTCGTTCTTGGATTCTCCGTGGTCCGTGGAAGTCGGCGAATAGTTTCTATTGCCAATCCCAGAGGGCAACGTCTCATTGCATGGGCAAAACATCTCGATATCTCATCCTGTCAGCAACGTTCCTTGCTAACATGGCAACATCCGCGGTGGTTTGGGTAGAGGTGCAAAGCAAGTTCGTTGTGTCGGCTTGCAACCTTCCCAACTAGAATTTTCAAACGGTTTAACACCAGCACTCGAGTGGACCATGTCCGAGAATCCGTCGCAGTGGTTAGGTTCCGTGAAAGTGACGATATTCATGGGGTAGCCTATGCTACAACAAAACTCCCGCGGAGAACGCTTGGGGTAGGAACAGAGACTACATTGAAACCTCTGATGGATGTTATGAACGCTTGGGATGAACCGATTCTCACGGCACTGCTCAGACCACGGTCCACTCGAGATGGATGTCAGTGGGTCACCGTGGAGTCAAGTACCCCAATCCCTTACTTTCTACGCACGATGTTTCAGCATGAGGGTAAGCCCCACACCTCGCTTCCGCGGACTAGTCAGTGTATGACGCACTATTCATTGGGTGGTATGAGTTCCATGGGGATGATGTATTTTGTTCTTTTGGTTTTACTGGTCCAGTGTGAGGAGTGCGCCTCTCGTCGTTGGGGGGACGAGTGCCCTAGGGAAGAGTTATCCATTCCCTTAGGCAGTGCAATTCATCAGTCATTGGCTCCTTCGTAAGAACATGCATGACTGACTGTTAGATGGAACAGTGACTTGTTGTGGGCGCATTTCTAACCAAACTTTCATTGACATTGACCGGCTTCACTATCTCTAACCTAGTTCAACCCACATCGTACCAAAGGGACAGACCACCACTTCGGAGTTATGAAAAATAAAAAACACATAATACGCGCACATAACCTTTAGTCCAGCATCCACACCTGGTGTGCGGACAAATTCACTACAAGCTAACATGACCCCATACACCAAAACCGAGTAGTCCACACGAAACATCGTAGAAACTGAAAGCAGTAAACGATTCACCATCCTCAGAAAACTTTTACCCCTGGGGCACCCATAGCACGCGCCCCGGCCAAAACAATGGCACCTGCTGAAAGGACGATTCCGCTAAAATTGATCATATCCCCGTAAGCTCCATGATCGTGCGAGATAAGCGCGCCCGCGATAGGGCTTCCAGTCAGCCCACTACAGAAGTTTTGTCAGCCCAGCTTAATGAGTACTTATGGGCCCCAGACCACGTACGCAAATGAGCAAGCAGCCATCATAGCGCCGATGCGGAGACCAAGGATTCGCGTGTCGGCCGTGATCTGTGACACGCAGGCGGCCTGGAGGGAGATAAGTCCACCAGAAAAGACTCCATAAAGCACTGAAAATGCAATTATCGAGCCCTTCCCAGTGATGGCATGCAGACAGAAGACCAGCACGGCGCAGACGGCGGAACAGCCGAAGGTGACGTTAAGCCTATACAGTAAATGCAGGGATGAATCCCAGTAAGCCAACGCCCTAAAAGGTATCCAGGATACACGTTCTATTGAGGCATACATACCGTCCACAAACGTCAGCTACGTAACCAGAAGCGATGCGTCCCACGAAAGAACCGGCGTTCAGGTAAGAGACAAGGTTATTCGCCTCATCCGTATTCATTCCGTTCGAGCTGCCATACGTGGGTAGAAAGAAGAATGGGATGAACATGCCCCACTGAACTAAGAACATGCCAATGACAAACGCGATGTACAGTAGATCTTTAAAAAGATTGTGCATCACGTTCGGAGGACAACGGTCCTGGTCATCCATCCCTTCCCTCACGATTCGGGGCCGGGAAACAACCAGGAAGACACTGGGCGCAAGCAGAGCGAGGCAAAGAAAACCAGCCGTCCGCATGGTCCATGGAAATCCAATCTGCTTGATCAGTCGCTCAAGCATCAGGGGCCAGCAAATTCCTCCCAGGGAGGACCCCGACACGACGATCCCCAAAGCAAGTCCACGCGAGTGGCCATACCACTGAGAGACGGCGGTGATGGTGGGAAAGAATCTGGCACCGATTAGAACACGTTACAACGGACCGGCGCAAAGAGGATGTACGTACAACATGGCTGTTCCGATACCCAAGAGTATCCCTTGTGCCAGAATTAGCTGGTAGTACTGGGACGATACGCTGGTGAACATGATAGCCAAAACATATAGGACAGCGCCAGGGACAAAAATACGCGTGGCACCCCAGGCATCGTACAGGGGCCCAACTACCAGCCCGCTGATCAACAGAATGAAGAGCTAGATCTGAGTATCAATGACCACTGTTCGTTCTCTGCGAGCAAGAGGGGGCATCCCGACCTGTAGGGCGCCAATCCAAGCAAGTGTACTGTTTGACATGCCTGCCAGGAGTACCTCATGGTAATAGAATTGAAATGTTCCCCATGCATTCATGAAACCTGTCCGGTCGGCACACCGTAAGTGTCCATTCATTTCTTCGCGGAGGAGGAAGACAGCAGACCATAGGTGCAAAAGTACGTGAGGAATCCCCCAACCACCACCAACGGCGGCCGCCATCTTGGATAGACATCTTCTTCCATGCTCGCAGCCGGGGTCGGAGAATGAGCCTTTTCCTCATTCGATGGAGGTCGTTTCTCCCGTATTGAGAGTGTTCCGGTGAGTGTTCCCGTCATTTGGCGATGTGCGACTATCCAAAACCACTGAATCTAGCTGTCAATGTGAAGCAGATACTTTCTCACAATCTTTGAAAGTTGATATATAGTTCACGTGAATTCTATCTTGACATGTTTATCGCATGTTGAGGCAGAAATGCTGTTACATTAAGGGGAGATTTATGAGGGTTGCATTGGGTCAATGCAACCCTTCCCAGAGGATCTTCCAGTCCTCCGCGGAGAGCAATTTTTAGTTTCTTATTCGAACCAGTCGCGAAAGTGCTGGACACGGTTTTGGCGGTCGTTGTTCTCATGGCAAAGACGAGTGCTTTGAGGATGGACAGCTCATTATCCCTGTTATTCCCACTCTTCCACATCTTGTGGTTTCACTTTTACACCATTCTGCTGCACATCGACAAGTCCTGTTCTTCAGCTCGCTTCACTATCTATATTAGCGAAAATGCTGGAGGCTCTCCTTTTCAGACCTTCTCTGCTGAGCTTTATTTCTGCATGGCTGGGGACTTTGGGACTAGCCCTGCTGCTTTTCTCTTCTCGTCGTGCAAGCACCAAATTGCCTCCCCGCGCCAATGGAGGCATATATTTCATTAGTGATATCTTAGTGTTTCTAGCAAGCCCAGTTCAGTTCGTCAAACAAGCCACGGGGAAACACGGGTCCGTCTTCCGGATCGATTGCCTTGTGAAACAGATCTTTTATCTACGTGGGCAGAAATGGAATCGGTTTTTCCTGGAAATGAAGGAGGACACTTGGTCATTCTCTGGCGGCATAGTAAGCCTTCATCCTCGTTGTCAGCTCATGTCCCTCATGCTCATTATTTCTCTAGGGGATGTTTCTCAATAAGGCCGCAAATCCAGGCTATTTCACACACGGCCGCAATCTCCTCGGCTCCATCAACCGCGGCGTCAACCGAAGTGCCGCGCTACAGAGCTATGGGAGACTGGCCGGCGAAGAAGCCCACAAGTCTCTACAACACTGGTCGCAGATGCCAGACGTGGAGATATTCGAGAGCATCTCCCGGTTTGTGCATCGAGTCATCGTCCGCTGCATGATGGGCGAAGATTTCTACGACCACCATGTGGATGAGCTATACGACCTCCTTCAACAGATGGAGTCACTAGTAGGCCATCCCTTCAATTTACTGTTACCATCCTGGGTTCCACACCTACCGGGGCGACAGTTGGCCCAAGCCCGAAATCGGTTTGCTGAGATCTTTCGTGAACGCCTGGCGGCTCGCCAGCTAGAATCGGACGTTTGGCGCGACTCGTTGGATTACATCAACTACACGCTAAACGATCCCCGAACTGCCCAGCTCGCAGATTATTACCCATCCCACCATGTGGTACTAATGTTTGCGGCACACACCAGCACCGTCGCCAGCATTGCCTGGACGATTGTCGAGGTAAGCCTTTCCACGTGGCTGCTGCGGAAGTTGGACCTGACCTCCTCATACAGTTGCTCCGCCATCCCATATACCAAGAGGAAATTCGAGAGTCTCTGGCCACCATGTCCGATATTCACCAATGTGCACCACTGCTTGCTTGCCTGCGCGAAGAAGGTCGCCGGTACTCTGGGGTGCACATGTTCCGCACAACTAAACAGCCCGTCAGCCTCGAAGGGAGCGACTATACGGTCCCGGAGAAATCGGTCGTTCTCATCTCTCCCTACCTGACACACCATGATCCAGCCATTTACCCGGAACCACACGAATATCAGCCACATCGATGGCTCCTCCCCGACGGCCGACTCAATCCCTGGAATGGCTCGAAGGAAGCGGCCTTCCTGCAGTTCGGCGCAGGAAACCATCGTTGCCCGGGTGAAAACTTTGCCGCCATCATTGCGCGTGAGTTTCTCGCTGCGCTCCTGATGAAGTACGAAATTGAGTGGGGTCGTGACGGAGCACCCGCGGATTTGTCGCGACTCGATTTTACGAAGGTGGGAAGCCCTTGGCTGGAGGGAGATGCTGCGGTGCGCATTCGGCCGCGTGTGTTTGGGTCTTGAGATGACTGCCATGCTACGGTTGACTCGATATCAAGGGGCGGATTCTTAGTGTATGAACAAGCAAGGGGCTCAGTGTGTTAATGTGACATGTAGGGCTATATTTCTAGGATAAGCAGACCGTTCAATCTGAATTCATTGAGACTTTTACTGCAAACTGGTTTCGTCTTCGTTCATCCTGATACCCAGCAACAATGTATATTTAGAAGCTAATCACTAATGCCATGCGTTCGATTTAAGTTGAGCGAATAATGTACATCTGCTTTCATTCATTTGGTCTATTTATTCGGCGTTGAGTCTCATCCATACCCGACGGTTACTGTTTCTGTAGCGTAGATGAAGACTTTTGCTATTCACACATATCGCAACGCATCCATTTTCCGTGCGCTACTACCCACAGAAATCGGAGGCGTACTTACAAAAATGAGCAAATCTTAAATAATCTACTGGGTAAGAAAAAAAAGAAATAAAAATAAAAAAAAGAAAAAAGAAAAAAGAAAAGAAAAGAAAAGAAGTAGGTCCGCGGATGTAACCATAAAATATAGTTGACGCATGCGGTCCGCACCACGACCGCGGACTGGATGCCACTCGTCAAGACAGGGTCTGCTACTGCATCGTTGGCCATGCTGTCATTTATTCCCCAGTGCGGAGTAGCACGTATCTCGTATCAGTACCGGTGGCCATGGTATGGGCGAAATCGTGGGCATAGATGATTCCAATTCGGACGGCTATATCTAATACTAGTACTAACATAAGTACAACATCCCCACAGGGTTTATACGATAATATTTTCACAAACCAAGACGTCAATCGTGATTTTGGGACAAGAACGTGGGTTTTCTCGTTATCCCCAAGAGGTTCTACCTTTCTTTCCACTCCTCGGGCTTGAGTCCAGTAATCATCCCCCTTTATCCCCCTACCAGCCCCGGATCACAGCGAAAACCATGATGTCCGCATACACCGAGCATGAAACGATCCAAGTCCTCATTGTAGGCGCTGGTATTGGCGGTCTCACCCTAGCCAACATCTGCAAGCGCCTCGGCCTCCGGTACCTCGTCCTGGAACGTAGTGCAGCAGTGACTCCTGTTGGGGCGGGGATCTCATTGGCACCCAACTGCCTACGTGTCTTGGATCAACTTGGGTTCCTACCAGAGATAGAGCGAGAGGGCCAGCGACTGCGCAAGATTCGTATCTTCCGCAACACCACGCAATGGAACATGCTGGATTTCGATTCCACGGAGAAGACCTTCGGCTACCCCGTGTACAAGATCGAGCGACACGCCTTTCATTCCGCACTGTACCGCGTCGCCGGTGAAGAGCATGTCCTGCTTGGTGCCCAAGTGGTAGATGTCGTGGATGATGCAGAAAAGAAGCTCGTGACGGTCACGTTGGCAGATGGACGAGAAATCTCAGGGCAGATTGTCGTCGGAGCAGATGGCATTCGATCGGCGACACGCAGAGCACTGGCAAAGAGAGGCGGCGAGACAATAATAAACAGCACAATTCGATTCACCGGAAGAACCCACATGAGTGGATACACGGCCCCATTAGAGCACTTGGGTCCGGAAGAGGAGGGTGTCGGGACGTGGATGCTATACGATGATAGTATCTTCACCACCTGGCCATGTAAGGACAAGAGGCAGTGGTTCATCGGCGTTCAGGTAAGGGGAAAGAAAGACTCCCAAGAGCCACCAGGAAAGAGTCGAATTGAAGCTGACCAGGCTATTGTTATAGCGAGCGGATTTAAGGGCCGAGGACCGCTCAGTTTGGAAAAGCGTCAACAAGGACATGATCAATGGAGTGTATGGTGACCATTATCATCCGTTTGGAGAGACAGGCCTGGTGAAAGATGGTATGTCTGGCCTCTTTCTTCTCGCAGTGCATTCTGTTCCCTTCATTCATTCGTCGAGTCGGATGATCTGCTAACCGGGCTTGAAGTTGTCGGCCGTTCCGAACGAGTCACGGCCAGCGATGTTTTCGAAGAGACATCATTCCCAGCGATGGCCGCAGGACGAGTGGCCCTCATCGGAGACGGTAAGTGATCAGAGACCGCACAAAATGATAGTTGTGTGGAAGACATATCGTTCGGAAGAACTATGCTGACCTAGAGCAGCCGCGCACGCAATGACGTCCTTCTTTGGCCAGGGGGCCTGCCAGGCAATCGAGGATGCCGCCGAGCTGGGAAATACCCTTCATGAGTATTTCCAGTGCGAAACAGCGGTCGATCTCTCAGAGCTGCTGGATAGATACCGTCGGCAGCGTGAATGTCGAGCGAAGGATCTGGTCCATTTCTCCAACATTTTCGCGCTCTTTCACATGGGAAGGATCCTGCCCCTTTTCGGTCCGCTTCTGCGCCGCATGGCATATACGTATGCTCCAGCGTGGTGCTGGTCGTGGTCTTTGAGGTGGTTATATGGTTATCAGCCATGCGTGAAAGCGTTGGATCGGGACCTGTCATGAATCGGGTGCGCGAGGCTCAAGGTCTGTCGGCTGCAGGGATGGGAGGGTGATTAAATTGCAATCTTTCAAATATATAAGCCCCTTTAAAAGCTATCCCGCGAGTAGAAGCTATCTACGCTTTCGGTGTCCCTGAACGTTGCTGCCAAGCACTTCATGGAACAGGCATTAAATTTATCAGTGGCGGTTCCGAACACCACCGGCTTCCGTGATATCTATCCATGTATCATAGGCATTACCACAGGTTACTCTGGTGGTAAAAGTGAAGTTCCCAGCATTCAATTTCCGTTATAGACAGAATCAACTAGTAGCACACATCCATGACGCAATAGCAAATGTAGCCCCTCCAATTACGTGCAGCTATCGAGGACCGTTAGATTATAACTATTCAATTTAGGGGCTCCATAACAAGCTATTCTCAGGTACTTCCGGTAAACCATCCATTGCACCGAGCAAAGGCAACACTGCAGGCGTAGAGATCACCGGGGGAAGGCCTGAGAAAGCAGCATCCCAGCCCGAGGCATCAGCAGTACGTGTGTCTTCCCTTGCCATTGACAGTCGGCGAAACCGATCCTTGACGATTCGCCAGCGCCTGTCGGCCAGAAGAGTATCACTAGCAAACAATTGGTCGAGCTGAGCCGCCAGGTCCAGCAAGTGAACCAGTACCTGCGGGGTATTCGGCTCCAACCACGGCTTGCGCTCTTGTAGCTGAATAGAAACCTTCTCAATCGCACTTCCACAGGCTGCCAGTCCAGTGACGTAGGAGCTAACGAGAGAGCGGTTGCTCCTACAAGCCATTGAAGGAGCCGTTGTCAGTGTCGTGAAGATTTTAAAATGATCTACAAAGAATTGGATAATATTGGATAATTGTTGTACCTGAGACGTCGTGATGGGCATATTGCCCGTACACGGGAAGAGCAGGTGGATTAATAGCGTTTGGTAGGAAACCAGAATCCATGTATGGGAGACAGACTGCTCCATGTTAGCCTCAATTATACGCGCATTTCGAGCCAAAGCAACCCAAGCCTCGTCGTACTGGATGCTCGTTGTCTCTCGAGAGCGACGCAGGGTTCGCAGATGTTGATGTAATTGAGTCTGCCAGCAGGAATGTGCGGGTATCGGGTCGGGATTGATTGTGCGTAGATGCACAACAGCAGCGGTAATATGGCTGATAGTCCAGATTTCTGGAATCCAGGCTCCCTGATGTGTCAAGGTGGAGAGGTTATCTGCTGCACGATCCAGGCGAAGGATCCATGAATTATCTTTATCAATGGGTGGGTGGGTGTGCATCTGTGCGAGGACCGGCAGGTCGTCGTTGGCGATCTCTGAATGTGTGAAATACCACACTATGAGCGATAGGGTCACCCATCCGACTGCATGCAACATTTCCCACTCGACCTGGGCTAGACGGATGCCGTTTACCTGCCGCAAATCCCAGGCGACTAAGGTGGATGTCTCCTTGATCAATCGCGTTACAGCGCGATGGGCGTACATAGTATAGACCACCGCCTGTTCCACATTACCTTGACAGATCTCATGCCAGGCCAACAAGCTCAGTGCTTGCGCGGTCGGCAGGTCCGAGGCGTCGGTTGTGATCTCATGCAGATGCGATACAGCCTACTGGAGAAGGGCGTGGCATTCCTCCAAGGCTGTTACATCACCAAGTTCCCGCTGTGCACCTCCGAGGACGATCGCAAGGAGAAGGGGATTGCACGAGTTATCATGGACAGAACGGAGAAATAGTGTCTTGGACAGCCCCATGGACAAGGGGTGCGTAGCAAACCACACGTCAATGAGCTGAGTCGTTCGGTGGATGTCGTATCTGGACAGAGGAATCGGCTCGAAGGGATTGAGTCGCTGAGGGCAGGCGTCCCACTTATTCCCAGCAATGCGATTGTCGTCCGGGAAATACGGAAGGTGGTCTAGAATACTCACTCGCCTCACGGGAATATCAATGAGGTCTTGGGTGAGGACCATGACGAGATCTCGATACCCTAGTATTGCGTTTGGAGGACTCATTGGTAGGGCTAGCGGTGGGAGTCCAAGCCGGCGTTCCTGAAGGTCTGCAGCCAGTTCGTTGAGCGCATCAGCGACACTAGTACTTTCTGATGGGCGATAACCGAGCAAGGGGTCGGAATGGGACCTGACTGGGGCTGCTCGCCAGGGATGGTCGGTTTCCCTTTCCTTGCCAATCGTGGTGGCTTCGGGTCGGCCCTTGGGAGCCATGACCTGGTCGTAAACACATTCAAGCTGTCGATCCTTACACGCACTGCACTGGCTAGTACCCGAGCAACGTAGTTTGCGAGTGCGACAAAAACGGCAGCTACGGCGCCGTTCTTTCGCAGTTGCACGATCCCCGGTTGGTGGCGCTGGGACTTCTCTGAGGTTGTGGGCCCAATCCGTCATGCTGAGAAGAGATGTCTTGACACACGTTTTGTCTTGGCCTCTCCTTCCTGGTGGTCTTTTCTTTATACATCTTCCTTGGCGGGCTCATTCTCCCGTTTGTAGTACAGATGAACGTTGTCGTGACGTTTACATGGCCTAGTGCAATGAAACCGTGGGAATTTGTGTGATTCTAGGGCTGATTATTCCAGCCAGCCAGGCACCACAGTCCTCTCCTTTCATTCATTGCGCTTACTTCAGCGTTTTCCTTGACGAAACCCTCCAGTTCCTAAGGTATTTGCATTCGTCGGGTGAAGACTAGATGTCAAATGTAACATTAGCCTTACCCGTTCGCGGGAGAAACGCTTATTTGTGCTCAATCCGGTGGTTCCTTCCCCTTATCGGACTGTGGAACATTCTACGGGTCTTATTGGAATTGAACATCCAGGACGTGACAGCTTCTGTTGGATCAGGGCTGCTTTCATGCTGCTGCCATCTCCATGTAGACTTTCGTCCTCGGGTCCGAACCTCTCTGTATGAAGGTCTCTGACAAGATATCATAGACGTAATGACTAGTACGCTGCACAGGGCAAGATACTCCAACTTTTGCGTCCAAGGGACGCTCCTCCGCGGACCTAACACCCTTCCCTTCTTTTAACCTTCAGCCAGCCACTCATATAGCATCAGACTTGGTTTACCCGGACCAGCTTCCTTCAATCACATCCGGTCGAGCTAACGTCGATGCACTACAACCAAATTACCTTTGTCCAGGCTCTAGTGTTCGCGCACATGCATCAGCCTTATCTCTTACAGGCAAATTCCCTAGTCACATTGTTCACCTATGGCGGATAGTCTCATACATGCAACGCCGACGTCTCCGCAGATAATGGCGAGACATACTCGTACAGCCGAGCCAAGACACGCCAGCTGTTAAACTACATACCATGCTAGCGGTGTGCCCCCACTCACTACACCTTTAATGAATCTTTTACTATTGGGCATGACCTACTTCCCCGGGTCGTCATAACAAATGTGAATACCACCGTGCCGCCATCTGTGTACCACAGCACGACATATTGCCAGTCCGCGGAGACTGTTTCGTAAATGCTATAACCGACCACACTACGCTATGAAGCGTGACCAGGAACAAGTGGTGGAGCTTCGCCTGGAGCAAGGTGCAAGCACTGCAATATTCCCCCTGGGTATTGGTTGCTAATGTAACGGCTTTGGGGTTGCATTTCTCCTGCGAAGCAGGTAATAAAAATGAACTTCACTAATCCTCCGGTACGGCAGGTAGGCCCTCAACTGACTGCTCACAGATGGCTGTTTTCGTGACGGCTACATTACCTGATTAGGCTTCTGTCTCAGTAACAGCATCCTATGTAGATGGCTCGAATTTGTTGCCGTGAGCTACAGCTTGAAAGATGACGTGTTCCATTTACGACCCTATAACTGTTCTACTTGACCATTCTGCAACCTCTGCGCTGTCCGATATAGAAGGTTGGCCATCAGTATACCTACTTGGGACGACAACTCTCGATCATATGGTTGCTTGTCTGTTCAAGGTCACCGCAGTGTCCAGTGCGCTTTCCTGGAGGAATCTTGTAATAGTATGCTTTCGGGTACAAGTATATATGAAGGATTTCGTTTCTAATATTCGCTAAGAAATCCTTTCCTATACTAAGTTAGCAGTTCTGAAACTGTCGCTGGTTTGATGGGGTCCATCATTTGGCATTACAGAGGTAGGGTGTGATTTTCAGTTCATTTGCTCCTAGCCTTAACATATGCAAGGGAGCAAGGGTTAGATTAACTGATAGCCACCGCCAACACAAAATTCGGTTGACGACAAGCTTTCCATAATAACGTGAATGGCTTCACAGACACCAACATTGCACAATACTTCAAAGACGGGCCGGGACGAGATGGTATAAGACATCCCTTGCCAGCATACCGTACTGATTTCACTAAAACTGGACATAGGATTCTTCGAGTTTTCGAGCAAATATTTTTGTGAAACGTCAGATCCACACTGCATACTAGGATTGGCTGGCTTTCTTCCTTTGCATTCCACGTTGATCGATCTCCTACAAAAGCCAAAGGATGCCGAACAGAACCGGCACTGATCCTAGGGGACTGAACTTTTCTATATGGAGCTTCAATCCCTCTCCTAATTTGAAAAGCGACCCTCACTCAGGAACCTGTCATTGCTCACAGGTCAATGCCTAGACTAGTCTCATTCCTTGTCAAGTCAACGTTTGCCAGGCCAACACCTCCTGAAAGTCACGAAACATCTAGATCATAGACCTATAACATTGCAGGCTACTATTACAGATACATCAAATAAATTCAATATATTGTTTATCGGGGAAGCCTCAGTATCAATCTCGATACATCACAAACCCGGCTACCTCTCTATTTCTAAACTGTGGCGGAGCCTTTATTTTATTTTGATGAACTTGGGTTGATAAGGACGTCAGGAAAATGCGACAAACCTTGGCCCTTGATCTCGAAATGGATTGTGAGACTTAAAAGACCCCTTCCTCACAGGTGCAGAAGTTACTCGACGTATTGGCGACGACGCATTGCACCACACTTGTAACAGTGGTTGCCTCAGGCAACTATATTCCGCTGTAAGTAAGTTGTTGATAGACTACCGACTTATATATATTTATATTAGAATTATATAAAAAATTCTAATTTTCAAATAATTTATTCTATTATATTAGATAAAAAAAACCACTATGTAATTTTAAATAATCTTTAATCTTTAAATATGATATTTTTAAAGTCTATTAATTAATCATAATCTATAGATCTATTATTTTTAGATAATAATATATTAAAAAAGTATTTATAATTTAAGTTATTTTTAATTAATAATTTTAAAAACATGGTTGAAATTGTAGTTGTTGGCGTAAGTACTCTGGGATTCTTTCCATCCTTGTTACGGGAATCGCGGGCAAATCTGGCAGCCGAGGATATACCTGTGGCCAATTCAAGTCTGTTCAAAGACTCGCCAGCCTTTTTTGGCCGAGACCCGATGAATATATGAGACTCGCCGTGAATCTCGATGAAAGCCTCCATATCAGGCCAGCTCAGGTTCTTGTGCGTTTGAACTTTCACAAGATTGTATAACAATGCCAGTTGCTGGACATCGTACCACTGAGTGATGAGCTGTTGGCCTGCAGACTGGATTCGAATATTGAGGTGAAACAAAAACAAGCCACAAAGAATAGGATGCTGGGATAACAGTACATGCTTCTCGGGCGCACTATTCCCAGGCATCGAACGACGCCTCACATCTGCGAAGGGATCCTTGATGATCCATGAACCCACGGTGAAGTGGATATCTTTGATTTCATCGTCACCCTCCTTCGGCCAGAATGGGGGCTGTGGGTGAGTCTTGGAAATCCTCAAGTAGTCTTCAATGATTTTTGAATGCGCAGTCCGGACATCCGGAGGTCGT
Organism: Aspergillus oryzae RIB40; assembly: GCF_000184455.2. Classification (NCBI taxonomy): domain Eukaryota; kingdom Fungi; phylum Ascomycota; class Eurotiomycetes; order Eurotiales; family Aspergillaceae; genus Aspergillus; species Aspergillus oryzae. Next base: position 4,516,836 of record NC_036439.1, on the reverse strand, counting down.
CCAATACACTTAAAGTGTTGTAACGCATGGTATGATGAACATCAAGAAGAATTTGGGAGGCGAAGCAAAGCCATGGATCGACCTTTTTGGTTTTGCGAAACTCAATAAGACCCTTAGTAATCGAATCCGAGCTAGGCATGCGAATACCGAATGTACCAATCATGCAAAACTCCGGTAAGAATTGAAGAAGGATCTTGTCTTCGTTGAATTTCTGACCCAGAGACATCCCCGCTCTGTTTGCCTTGGGGTCGTAAATACCGAAATAGCCTTTCTTGAAGACCGGAAGATGGTTATCCTGCAAAACACGTGCGGACGATCCCAGGATGACCCATGTTGGCAAATAGCACCACTCGGCTACATCTGCCATGTGTTTGTTGTATGGCAGGCCGATCTCAGCGGAGGGATTCGGAAGGATACGCCGGATGACACAGGCAGCTTTGAACACCAGGTCCTGAATGTTGTCGTCGGGAGAGAGGGTGGAAGAAGCCCAGTCATCCACCACCTCCTGCGCCAGATCTCGCGCAAGTTGCAATGCGCTATCAGTCACGAGAGCAGCATTCATGAGATCGATCCTTTTGTCTCGATACTCCGACCAGGTATGGGAGATGAATGCCCGTATATTATGCAAATCCTGGAACAGGCAGAACGCCTTGAAGAACATATGGCCGAAATACGAAGGTGTTGCCTTATTCTCGTCATTCTTAACCAGCTCCACCTTTACGAGCTTCTGCGATCCAGGGGAGGCTCTCTGCTCCTGTTCAGGCTCTTGTGGTTCCTCAACGGTAAGTACGGCGAATTTGTTCAGGAACATGTCAAGGTCCGTATCGCCATCTTTGGTGGAAGTAGTTTGAGTAGGCTGCCTATCATCTGAATTGGAAGATCTGTTCGTTTTCCAATCCAGAGTCTCTCAAACTTTCTCCAGCGCAGCGATAAAGTGAGCGTGTCGTTTGTTATTTTCGGTGTCACCCTGCCCCAAAACCGAAGAAGTGACGTGTTTTCTCAACTTGATCGCTCGTTTGGCAATGGTAAGAACAGGCGCAGGCACCGTGAGAGCCGAATTGGCAACGACTTCCGCGAGCACTTGGAGCTATTTAATGGTTGTGATGTACTGGACTGAATCTGGAGAGGTATTGGCCGCCTTGCTTTTGCTCTTGGTTTTGCTCTTGCCCTTATTTTTTTTTTTTAATGGAGGGGAGGTGGAGGTCAGGCCGTCAGGTCGGTAGCCACACTTGCTGGCTGCCTCGAGTAGGCAGTTGCAAAGCTGTTGGTATCATTCTTGTAACGGGTATAACCGCTTTGCAAGTATTTGGGCAACATGATGGCGATTAGGTTGAGTGGAGAAATTAGCGCGGGAAACGTGACGGACTGACGCTGTTCCTGATTTGTTGGGATCACGGGATTCCATCACCCGCTTAGGTCAGCAGCCTCGAACATAACTATCTTTTAAATATACTTGGATGGCGCTCTTGCAGTATTTGAATGGTAATTACATGAGGCTGCACTAGTCTTTTCTCAGGGACCGATCTCGATTCGTTGGTATCTCACGTCTATGAGTCTATAGAGCTCGTTTTCAGACTCCTGACGTTCTCTACCCTTCGCCATCGGTTGAATATATATATTGCAGTCTCGCGATGAATAGATGATCTTGGCTGCTCTCGTTAGCGCCTGGCTACTACATCGAAAATTCACCTTTACTAGTTACATCACTGGAAGCAAAAGTGGCAAATAAACAGATAACCTACAGCAGCAGAAGAACAGGGATGACTTTTATTGTCCAGGAAATCATTGAGACAGATCAAGATCGGAGGGATGCCAGAACATCACCCACGGACACCTCTGCATGCTCTATTACCTTTGCCAACATCTTCTCAATCACTCGAGTCTCATTTTGTACGTCTTCCTTTTCATAAATACGATTGTCGAAGGAAAACTTGAGCTTATACTCATTCATATCCGCTGTTTTCACAACCTCATATACTAGCGCATATGGCTGTGGCATGGTCACCTGCGACTTGGCCATAACGATCCACTTCTGATACTGCTTTTCTGTCGCGATGACTGGCTCGAACGGCTGGAAGAGGAAGAGGGTCTTATTGGATAATCCTTCACGCGTAGTTTCACAGGCTTTGTGAATTTCGTCCATACCCACTGTGCTATTCTCGGTGTACTGCCAGAATTTATCTTGGGTCTGATGAAGGAATTCTGATACAGGAATTAAAGCATTAACTGTTGAGCGCATGGGAAGGAAGTTTGTATAGATACTGTTGATAGTATGCAGGTCAACAAGATCAACGTTGCGATCTGTGTAGAGGTAATCGAAGGTTACGTCGCGTTGGTTGCTACGCAGTGCCAGCCAGAGCTGGAAGATTGACTGGAAGATGATGGACACAGTGGCACCGGTGGACTTGGCGAATGCATCAAATTCAAGGTTGATGGTGTGTACATAGACGGAGTTGATGCGTGGCTCCTTGATACTGGCGCTGGGAAATCCGAAGGTAATGGGGCGTTTCGCGGATTGCTTCCAGAACGACAGTGTGCGGGATTTGTCCATCTGCCAAATGTGGAATGCAAAGACTTTGAATGAAGTGAAGCGTTCCAATGCAGAATTACGCTGATAAGCCTCAAAGTGCTCACCAAAGATGCGGAGAAGCGTTCCGTCGTATAGGCCACGGTCAAGCTTGGTGACAATTTCTGTCTTCCCTGTCGAGAGATGGAGAATGGCATAGCGAATAAAGGGCTGACCAAATACAAAGCGGTGTTAGTCAAGAGACTTAATGATTTGGTTTCTCTGCTCATTGTTGTTGACATTGTCATAGATCTCCACCATGGGGGTTACGTCGCGGAGAACAACACCATACCACCTTCCATGACAGTTTGTAAAGGTCGTGCGCAGAATGTCATTGGTCGTTGTCAGCTGTCAAACTAGGTCAATCCACCGTTTGGGTTCAAAGTCGGGCCCGACTTTTTGGACTGTCATCAGACTCCATAACGCCTCAGGATGTGCTCCTTGGGTCAGGAACTCGGCTTGTCCTGAAGGGCAAGGATAGATATACTCATACTCAGTCGGTTGTAGACTAGTGGCAGATATAGCAGCGTCAACCTCCGGCGGAGAAACGAATGTCTCCTGCTTAATTTGCTGTGTATTATCCGACTTGCGCTTCAGCTGGCCGGCCATTGCCCCAAGAAAGGGGTATTTGAGGACATCTCGCACAGAGATCTTAAGGTGTTTGCACCTGAGGTAACTGACGAGATTAATTGCGGCAATGGAATCGCCGCCAAGGCTGAGGAAGTCGGCTTCCAAACCAAATTTTTCATCGGACAGCTGCAGGGTGTCGATCCATGCTTGTTGTAGAACCCTTTGCGTCTGAGATACTACAGGGATAACTGCATGATTTGATTGCGAATGAGTGGTTAGATTCGGTGGTGTTAAAAGGCTGGTTCGAGCTCCCATATGAATGCAATTCCTCGTCCTTCAGTCGCTCGTGAAGATCTCCTTGTTCTCTACGAGCTGCACATATAGTGAGAAATAAAGAGTGTCATGTCGAGCGTATAAGGTCAACGGAGAAAGAAGTTACACTACTTACAGTCAACTGGGAAAAAGGAAAGGCTGCTAGGGCCTGGATAACCATGATCAGTTCATCAACATTTGAATATCGTATCAACCAGGTTGCATTAGACAATGTCGTAGACTTGGCTCCTGGGGAGAGCATGGGGAAGCTCGACGTATCGGAGACCGAACTACCACCGCTATTTAGAGAACAACAACGTTGAACTCTGGGCTGTACATTTTCTACTTCTATCATACATGACCACCTTTCTGCCGTAGATGGTGAGGCATTTGTTGCTGGCATTCGTCCAGGTGCCTTTAAACGCGCTCGATACGCGGCAATGCCTATGTAAGGCTCGGCGTAATTGACATGAGTATATATTTGTTGCTATAATTAAAGAAGTGCTTTAATACAAGTCACAGATAATAAAGCGATGTTGTCACACCTCGTAATCGCATGCGGTTAGTCTTCAAAAAATATATATATCAAATAAATAAGTAAATACGTAAATAAAAGAATAAAATATATAAGAAACGGAAAGAAAGCGATCCCCAAAAATGACTCCACGCCACAACCATCAAGGACTGGATGTTTATTTCAGTGATTGTTTTATGCTGCTAGACTGGTCTTTTCTCAGGAGTAATCCGAAACCGTTACTATTTCATTTATCTGAGCGCAGAGGGCCTATGTGTAGGCCTTTGCCGTTGTGTACGCTTAGCACTTGGTTGCTTATATATATCATGGATCCAGACAGGCATGGAATTTGCGTACCAATTATGGTAATCAAGTTGAAGTACCACTGCACTATCCATGGACCACGATCATATACTATAGGAAGAATATCGTTAGTAGGATATCCGGATCACTTTCCCCACTTGCTCAAGTGTGCTGAACTGATCGGGTAAGTTACCCTGGGTGCAAGTAGTAGAAATTTGCGTCGGGCTGAGGCGCACCGACAGACGGTTAAATAGCCGACTCTCCACCAGGCTGCCCGAATTGGTTTCCGGGGCGCCGATCTCGGGAACCGGACTCGGGACGAGGCAAAGGATCCCCACCAGCAAGACGGCAAAACGGCGTGTAAAAAGCAACTGATACTCCGAAGCTAAGCCTTCTTGGCGTAGCATTGAACATTCGTCAGAGACTAAGAAGTACCCCGTGGGACTGAATCGCCCTTTCTCGGGGAGTTTCCGACCCTGGAACCACTCCCCCGCCTTACTCGGCATCTGAATCTTTGACCTCAATAGCCGCCTATTCGGTATGTACTGTGGACTATGGGGACTGAAGCTCCCCCAGATTTTCGAAATCTTGCAAAACGTGACTGTTGGTATCGCGTAGACTCCCATAAGCAGCGAAACACGACAGGGTTATGGTCAAGCATCTAACCTAGTACGGATATCTACACGGGAGTAGGCTACTATGACATCGTTGAAAGGTCGAAGTGGAGTGTGAAAATTACTAGCCTCCACTTCATATATCGAGGGTATTCGCTTAACCCGTGAGGACTGGGGATATGATGTAACCTAGTCAAATCCCACACATGGAGGTGCCTTCCGGGGAAAATATTTCACGCGCTGCGAAGCTATATAGAGGGCATCCTTTCCATCAAGATTGCGTATATCATTTTGCCCACGAAGATTCCACGCACAGCCGTCGAAGTCCACCATGAATCTGTGGCTTCTTACCCTCTGGGTCACTTTGGTGACAGCCTGGGTCGACAACCAAGGCACAACATGTACTTTGTACCCCGAATCTCTTACTCATCAGGGGCAGGAGGTTGATGACTCCCCGTCGATTCAACAAGCCTTTGACATGTGTGGCACCAACGGGACGGTCATTTTCTCCGAGAATGTCTTCCACGTAAACACCGTTCTCAACACAACCAATTTGCTGAATTGTGATGTTCATCTCCGGGGCGAGCTACGCTTCTCGGCCAACGTCCCATACTGGCGAACCCATGCCATCAGTGTTGTTCTGCAGGATCAAGTCACTGCCTGGCTGTTTGGTGGTCACAATGTGAGCTTCTATGGTGAGGGTGGCTTTTACAACGGAAATGGCCAAGCGTGGTACAATGCCAACCGGAATGAATCGAATCAGGCCGGACGACCGATGAGTTTCACGGTCTACAACTCGACCGACCTTCGTGTCGATGGACTGAGGGTGATCCAACCGCAGTTCTGGGCAACCTTTGTGTGGGCCAGCAAGAATGTCTCCTTTACCAACTTGTTTGTGAATGCGACCAGCGACAGCGAATGGGGCACCATGAACACCGATGGGTTCGATTCGTGGCAGAGCGACAACTTGCTGGTGGAAAATGCCACCATTATCATGGGCGACGACTGTATCGCCGCCAAGGGAAACACGACGAACCTCCTCGCCAAGAACATCTATTGCGAAGGCGGCACCGGCGTCACGATTGGGTCGATCGGTCAATACCCCGAGATGCCCGACTACAACCTCAATATTACCTTTGAGAATGTGACCATCAAAGATGCCATGGATGGTGCCTACATCAAGACCTGGCAAGGCACCCGCATCTTCACTCCCAGCAACGGCGACTGGGGTGGCGGTGGAACTGGTCTGGTCAAGAATGTTACTTTCCGCGACTTTGTGATGGACAATGTGGGACTTCCGATTCAGGTCGCTCAGTGCGTGTACTCAGCGGGTTCCAACAAGAGCTGCAATACCTCGACGTTGCAGATCGAAGACGTGAAATGGGAAAACATCCGTGGCACATCCCGGTTCAACATCGCCTCGTCTATCTACTGTTCGGATGAGGTCCCATGCCCCAACATGAGCTTTGAGAATGTGAACATCACTAGTCTGAATGCCACCCGTGGCCAGGCGTACTACGATACGGATATCCAGTACGAACTCTTCCAGTGCACAAACGTCGTGGGTCAGAACTCCTCCGGCATTCCTTGCAACCAAGCCGCTCCCAGCAACTTCAGTCAGTGGATCTATGGAAATGTTGATAGTTCGGGCCTGGCAACCGCGCTTTCAGATCATCTCGGAAACTAATGCATGTGAATATCATTTATAACCTGTACTTTATATCGCGAGATATTTGTGTTGATAGACCGGGGATTAGATCTAGTGATGACGAATGAACAAGAATGAATCTGGCAGTCAAAAAACACTGAAGGAAAAGTTGAAATCTATATTTGAGGGCATCAGGCAGTAGTGATGCACTAACCATTTTTAGAAGGGGGGAGGCTTACACCTCAGGCTGCTCTATACAGTCGTGTATAAGTCGAATGTACATAAAATATAGGGTCTGTCTTGAGACAAGCTCTACAGATCCACAATATGGTCGTTTTGCTGGCGTCGGGTAAGGATCTATGTAAGATTTCATATTTTGAGCCATGTGCCTATGTAGGGCAGCGAAGTGTGAGGTATAGGCTGCGAGGAAGTGCTTTTAAAAAATTCCCTAATCTTATATGCGAGTACAATAGCCTCGATGACTGCGTTCTCTCACTATCAACCTCACCGCGAGCATCTACCACCACACTTCAGGCATTTCTTACTACCGAACCAGTATAAACGTTATAATTCCAATGCCTACAATTATCCTTGATTTCCAACCCACCTTGGCCACTCATGATAGACTGCCCTCCACGCGCTACGGAGAACTTCTGAACACCCACGCCCATACTGATGTTCGATGTGACAATCCCCGCCGGTACCTCAATGGACACTGGTGGGTTGGAACCACTCGTGACGGTCAGTGTAGCTGGTTTTGTCAGCATAGTAGCTACAAAGACACTGTCATGGAGCATGTTGACACCGTTCGGTTGCGGTAGGGGATCGTTGGTGCAAGCCACGTTCTTCGGCGTCGGGCGGTACCAATATACAAGTTCGTCCTGTTCTATGATCGGGGCCATTGCGCCAGACTTGTAGGCCTTTATATACGGCTTGTAAAGGTTCCTCCAGGCATCGTGTGGAATTCCCGCTGCCCATTGGGAGGAGCCGTCGTCACTATGATTGGCGGAGTATGGTCCGATGTAATGCGATTCACCATAGTCTAACATACGTTAGCCACGGAGATACTCTTCTGTAGGGGCGATTTACCATTCCATGAGATAATCTCAATCAGGTTTGGATGTAACTGAAGCATCTGTTCCCAACGAAGTGTAGGAAGACTCTCACAGATGAACACCCAGTTTTTGGAGTTGAAGTGAGTTGCAAACCACGGTGATACCGCTATGCAATGTTAACCTTATACGCGTGAAGAGGTTGAGAGACAAACGAGCCATATATGTGCGTCCAGCCAGAGCTTTAACGAACCTCTCATCCCAGATAGTGGTCATCGGTCCGGGTATGATGCTGTTTCCCCCATCGGTAGGCCATGCATACCAGGAGAAGGCGCCGTCAATGGCCCGAGAAGCACCGCTCGTCGCCTCTGCTGGGTCCTGAAGGTTAGGCAGAGCCCAGATAGGATGTGACGTTCCTTGCTTTACCGGGCCCCAGTTGAAGCTGTCTCCAACAAATGTACTTACGATCGCAGCTCCGTTATACTGCATCTGCGCGGGATGGGCGGCGTATTCTCTCATGTAAGCAGTGATTTTCTCGGTATCTCCGTTACTCCAGTAGGCAAAGTCAAAAGAGATGAAGACTTTGAAGTTGACCTGCTTGGCCGCCTGGTAAGCTAGAGCTAGCTGAGTCGGTGTGTAGCTGTCTATACTGGCGCAGTTAAGGGCGAATGCATCGATGCCGATTGCTTGAGCTGCGGTCATGTCGGCGATCCAGTCGGATAGCTGATAGGGCTTTACGATGCCAACCTGTACTCGGTCAGAAATGGTTTATGGGGGAGGGTCCCATCACACCAACCATGAAGTGAGCAAAGACATACTTGCTTTGCTGTTGACGAGGATCCACCTCAGTGGAGCTGGGAAGACCCCAGACCTTTGTCAGCAGGGCCGCAATGACATATAGAGCTTTCCAAATCATATTGAAGTACTTCTTTCGCTTCGGACAGCTTGAAGACGCTCTCACTATATAGTTTCCTAGCTTTCTGTCACACCTTATATAGATTGAACCCGCACACACCGTCCTCATTCAACCGTCCCAGCCCGTCTTCCATGTTGGCAAAGCCAAAGTAAAACACTGACTCTCACACTGTTCTGTAAGTGATCGACACACGCTGACTCTCTCCTGCGTTGTACCCTCACTCCAAATGTAACCCGATTTCCACACGTTGAGTCTTCTGATATCCTTGAAAAGGGGCTTGTCCTATATTGGATAAAAGCGGCCATTTTAACTTCCATAACCAATTCTTTAATCTACCCTTTCAGGACTCCTGCTTCACGCGATAATGTTCAATGGGGAATGTCCCACTGCCACGGCATGCCTGGAGAGTTACACGGCAGGTCATTGCTCATGACCTTTACTCGGTCATATGCAATGCAGTGCTTCCTCTGTGTCAGTAGAGCATCGAGATGCCGCAGGGACATTAAGCTAAACTACCAAAGAAGATGAAAGAACGATATATGGGTTGATCAGCAGGTTGAAATAACCCCGCATCGCAGAAAGCATCCGCACGCTTGGGTAGTACGTTGTCAAGCCACAAAGCCTTTTTAATCTTAATGGTTGCAGTCCTGGTGTGACACCGACGGCTTATCCCATCGACTACTTGAGTTGACTACCGCCAAATTACCGCTCGGCTCACTCCTTGGCTGCCCAGTTCGATCGCACAGTTACTCGTTGGTCTGTCTTTTTATCGAGACATTTGGTGTAGAATAATACTATGTACGAAGAGTGGACGAGAACACAAGATCAAAGAACAAACCAAAAGTAAAACAAAGAGGAAGCCATTTATAGGTTCAAATCGGCGTCAATAGGCGGACAATCCAAGTCGGTTCGTGGTCGCTGCATAACGTTCTCGACATGTATCGCTCGCTCGGACCGACTGTCCTTTCAATCTGTCCTTCTTGTTTCTTCCCCCGCTTCTTTTCGATCCCCATGCGCCTGATGATCTTGAGGTGCGTCCTCCTGTGGCACTTGGGAAAGCCAGAACTTGCTAATCACTCCACCTAAGAACGTTCTGTCAACCCACTTGATGACGGCATATAACACTAAGCTCCAGCTCCACAGGTATACCCCCATCATGCATGCGACCAAGAATATGGGTCCCAAGATCACGAATGATAGGATAGCCCACAGCAGCACGGCTACTGCTGCAAACACAAATGTGCCGGCCAAGAACACAAAGAAAGGCACACCACAGCAGATGAGCTGACAGACCAGGAATGACGTAGCGTAAGGCCTTCGCAACGCCGCTTCGAAGAGTGCCGCTTGGCGTGGAGGAGGAAAGATCCAAGCCAGCAGCCATTTCACGGTGGATTCGAACCAGTCCATGGTGTTTGGGATGATATCTCGGAACCATGCGGTCATCGGTGCATACCACGGACCGGACGACGTGTCCTGTGCAGCGGCATTGTCGTGCGTCTTTTCTCCTGGAAACTCGCCCGGGGTTGTCAGATTCGTCGGCTGGGTGACGGTCGTACCGAGATGTTTCGCGTGTCGTTGCGCCGTCGGCAAGGCGCTGTCCGTGAGCGTGCTCGTTGTTTGATCCGTGGCGCCCTCCAGGACGCCGGACGCTGATTTCAGGGACATTGGCTATTTGCTTGTGCCCAGCTATATTCTGCTGAGGTTGATCTATCGTAAGTGGATGTTCCATGGAACTGAATTTATGGAAGTATATATAATATGATATTATGATATATCTGACCTAGCCCTATGATGTCACATTGCTGTCATCGTGCGCCTGAGGCTGGCTAACCCAATAATCCAGTTGCCTGAGGAAAAAATCATATCACCTGCGGATAAATCAGGCTCATACAATCCTGATGACTTTCTACTACTGTGTGCAGTCCTCATTGTTGAGTGTGGTGTACTACATGAAGCGATATCGTTCACAGTCGCTAGGGTGAGGAACAATATATATACTTGTGTGTCCCTTCCCGGGGTTAGTTGTAATCTGAACTCGATTCCTAGTGGCTGGAGCTTCATTTCATCTTGCGGACTGTCCCTATCCAGGTGTACATTATATAACAGGGTTATAGGGATTTCAGCTTATATATTCTCTTGGTGCTCTGTATGGAGCTTATTCCACTAAAAAAACGTGATGTTTTGACCCCTCTCCCAGCCTAAAATGTCAGGCCCACTGGCCGGCCGGATCATCCTACTAATCGGCCCAATCAGGGCTACAGCTGGAATCCCCACCCAACATATTTTCGAACGGAATGAGACGGAACAATTTCCGCTATTTGAACTATGTATACAGAGTAGTTTATATGGTCACCGTATTCAGTAGGTGTATAAGAATGGGGTTTTTCGACAACAGATACAAGTGACTCGGTTGAGTTCACTTTGAGTGGTATATTATATAATCGTAAAACGTACTGCCTGGCTCTAAATCCAAATTTCCTGGAGCAAAACCACGAATACACGGACGCCAAAAATCAGCTCCTAGAGATGAGCACAAAGTCCAGTGGTCAGGACCTGAGAAGTCTCCAGCTTATGGTCCCCAATTGGGACATCCACCCTTTCTCCTTGAACACCACTAAATCCGCAGATCGCTCCACCAGGGTTGTAGATATGCGAAACTGTCTTCTTGGTTTCTAATTGGGAGTCAGCTTGATTCTTGGGTTGATTGCAATGTGGAGATCAGCATACCAACTTGATGGGAGGTCATATCCGTTGGGAAGGTCTGGGACCATTTTTCACCATCGGGGGTGTAGAAGGTGATGGAGACCGAGGAGATCTGACGCTTCTCGGAAGGGGCAGCACTAGCGAACGCCACAAGGGAAGGGAGAATGACGGTAAAGATCGAGAGCTGCATGGTGATGGATTTGTGACAGATCTTGATATGTATAATCGAGTACCGAACAGCTTGGAGGATTGGTGGAGTGTTGCTTGAGATTAGAAGTCTGTGTGTTTGATTTCTGGTCATAGACAGGTTTGGCACACAGCTTTTATATCCATCCTGTGGGAATGACCCTGGGAGGTCACATTCCTAAGAATACGAATCGAAAAGTGAAGGCTAAGCTCATCCCTGCGAGGATTTTGGGATGCTGCTTAGACAGACGTAACAGTAACATCATGAACATCCGAAGGCATCCCGTATCCATAGAGGAGGGAGCGGCCAACTGCATCACCACTATCTCCGATGAACGATGAGGTAAATCATGGTTGATGGGTGTATTTCGCGAGGATCCGCTAAAGTACGAGGCAACGCCACGGCGGGATGTGGAGACGCCCAAGAATAGAAGATATGATCGTCGAACACAAACCAATTGAATTTGGCCTCGTGTTGGTTAAGGCGTCCGATTAATGCGCACAAGAGTAGACGTTTCGTACTTTGTTACTCAGCCACACTGGGAGGTTCATCCACTACGTCTGATCAATAGAAGGTGACATTGTAACAGCTCTAATGTGCGTGGACACTCAATTTGTGACCTCCATCGCGAATCCTTAAATCAATTAAACTAAATATAGCTTCGGATCTAAAAATACCCTCATATTTATTTCCTACTCTTGAATAGACATACCGCGGCACCGATAGAAGGGCAAGGGAATATATCCAATAGCAATGATGTACAGCACATAAAATTGTATCCGTGTCAGGGATGAGTATGATATTCGACAAACAAATCCACGGTAGTTACGGGAACAATGACCACCGACCGATGGCTTTCATGCAACTTTACGGGCCTCGGCACATTCCAATTCAATAAATAAAAGGATTGAGAATATAACTTCCTGAGGGAGGGAGTATACGTGGGCGTTCACCAGTTTGAAGCATTGGCACAGCTGCATAATTTTATGCTCCTGATTCAGATCGTCGCTATTAGGCCGCCTGGGGGCATTGGCCCTTCGTATTTAGTCGCCCTACAAGGGCTGAAGCATCGCAGGAGGCCTCAAAATACATTTGCTCTACCACTCAGGCTGTGTTTCTACGGTGTTGGGCTCTTAGGGCCGGGACATCCAGGGCGCCTAATAGCCCTAAGTCCTCCTTGGCATTATGGCGAAGTCCAATTCAAGCTACATCGGCAAATCCACAGTGAACGCTTGTAACCTTCTGTTCCTACGCTTGTTAGCTGTCAAGCTCTTGTATACAAAACGTAAAATCATCAAGGGTCGCGAAGAATCTATAAATACAGACACAATCACCGGGAAATATGCTCGTCATCCGCATCAAACCTCAATAAACACTACGATCTACTTCTCCTCTCAGACACCTCTACAATTCCATCATATACAATGAAGTTCTCTATTGTTGCTCTCGTCCTGGCTGCCACCTCGGCCATTGCTACCCCCATCGTCACCAAACGCGATGGCACATTCGTGATCAGCGGGCTCAAGGCGCGCGAGTCTCTCTCCAACACCATGAGCTTCAAGCTTCTTGACGGTGATGCCTCCATTGACTGCAACCTGATCTGGTGAGTTTACCTTTTGTCACACAAGATGCATTGCGGATTACTGACCAGCGCCTGATATACATAGGAGCGCGAAAGAACCAGAAGAGAATGCCCGCTGCAACGACGGCAAGCATCTTATCCAGTTCCCCGATGGTTTCGACTTCAAAAAGTTTACCCTGGCCATTGAGCGCATCGAGCCCAACCCTATCGGTGGCCGGGCTTACCTCGATGCTACCGATGGGAAGTGGAACTGCGTCGACAACCCGGAGGACCACGTCTACACGGACTGCACGTACGACGGTGACTACACTATTCAGCTTTGAGCGATCCACGAAGAAGCGCTGGGGGTCGAAATCGAATGTAGCGAGGATGTAATTCTGACTTTGTGGCATGGGTGGAGAGGGGGATGGAAAGATCTTACTACTTAATACTTGTGATTCGTTGATTTGATTCGCTAGAATACAATTAATTCATGTTATTGACAACCAATTGTCCGGGACACATCAAGATATAATGGAGAATGAAACTGCCGTAATGTGGTGGTATTGCCATGTTGCTATGCCGATCTTCTATAAAGGCTTCTTGACCTCACCACCGGTTATTCCCAACCATTGCCGAGGACCCGAGGGTGGGGTTATTCATACATGCATGGATCGAGCACCTCCACGATTGTATCTTAGATGTTCCAGACAGAGTTGCTTTTTGTATACTCCTATCTAGACTGTAATCATGGCAACCCGAACAGAGCGTTTAGCGACCTGGGCCTCCGGACTCCAGTATGATGATATCCCGCAGGATGTGATCCAGCGGACCAAAGACCTCTTCCTGGACTGGTTCGGCTGCACTATTGCTGGTCGCCACCATCCGGCTGTAAAGGCCATTGCGATCTTTGTACAGCAGATGGGCCCCACGTCGGGGAAAAGTGAGTTGGTAGATCACGAGCTGGGTTTCAGCACCAGCCCGGCCTTTGCAGCATTGGTGAATGCAGCGTCGTCGCACGTTGTGGAGCAGGATGACTTGCACAATCGGAGTATCATGCATCCGGCGACGGTTATCTTCCCTGCTGCTTTGGCCGTGGCTCAGGATCTGGGTGCGAATGGCAGAGACTTCATTACGGCCTGCGTGGTTGGGTACGAGGTAGGATGTCGGGTGGGTGAATTCCTTGGGAAGAGTCACTATGCAGTATGTACAACTTTAGCCCTTTACGATGGACCAACATGTTGACGTACTCCGAACAGCGTTTCCATTCTACTGCAACTGGTGGGGTCATTGGTGTGGCCGCTGCAACTGCCCGTCTTTTGGGCCTCGACTCCGCAGCCATGCTATCGTCAATCGGAACAGCAGGGACCCAGGCGGCGGGCTTATGGCAATTTCTCTCGGACGCCACGCATTCAAAGCAAGTTCACACGGGCAAGGCCTGCTTCGATGGAATATTCGCCGCTTACGCCGCGAAGTCCGGGTTATTGGGGCCTAAGGACGTTCTGGAAGGGCCTAAGGGTATGGGTGTCGCACTTGTCCCCGATACTCCCATCCCCAGCGCAATTGACACAGATCTTGGACTTGATTGGGCAGTGTTGGGAAGTAGTTTCAAATGGCACGCATCATGTCGCCATACCCATCCAAGTGTTGACGCATTGCTGCAAATTATCTCCACGTATGGGATCAAATTCGAAGACATTGACTCAGTCGTAACGAGAACATACCAAGCAGCATTGGACGTTCTCGGACTCAGTGGACGGGGTGAAACGATTCATCAGAGCAAATTCAATATGGGATTCGTTCTCGCCGTAACGGCCCAGAAGGGACAGGCGTTGATAACGGATTTCACAGAGGAAGCGCTACAGGATGCATCCTTGAGGGAGTTCCAGGATCGTGTTAAGATGGAATTGGATGAAGAGATAAATGCGGCGTTCCCGCAAAAGTGGCAGGGCAAGGTAATTGTAACTTGCAAGTCCGATGAAAGGTATGAGCAGTTTGTGGAATATTTGAAAGGAGATCCCCAGAGTCCATTGACGAGGTATGTCCAGTTGAATGTCCCAATGAGGCCGGATAATTACAGTCAAGCTGACCGGATGGTGCCCTAGGACGGAGATTGAAACTAAAGTTAAGGCCCTGGCCCAGTATAGTCAAGTGAAAGACACGGACCGGATCCAGCAAATTATCGCCAGGGCATGGGACCTCGAGAATCAAGACAGCCTCAGGGAACTCTGGCTCTAGTATGGAGACTGTGAAAGTGCTGTACATAATGGAGAGCATCGTGTGTATGCTTGACTATTGGCAATATGCATTCATCCCATTGCTGATTCAGCTCTACTGCTCGGCCATCTCTGCCTATGGTCATAGATTCATCTGTAAATCCTTGGCGAGAAGACAATTTTGTTCAGTACGCAATGACATGGTGGTGAAATTGTGCGACTTTGATAGTTGATCTACCTGAAAGTGCTCTTCTACGACGGCCAACACCAGATCGACTGACAACGCTTCTTTCTATAGTGATAACGCTCCACCTCAACGATACATAGCAGGCTCCTTTACTTCTCACTAGGACTCCACAGATGTCGGCTGGCATCTCGTCGTTGTAGTCCTCTTTCTAATGCAACTTACTGCTCATCTGCTAACCTGGTCAAAGAGCTACACCCGTCAAGAGTTGCCTTGCATTCTTTCGTCAAAGGGCGAAAGCCTTTCGAGAAACTTAGTCGCAACTTCGTATCCCCTTTCTATAACTTGACGATGTTGATCGGATCGCACCTGCAGGCTCAAATGCAAGCTCCGTGGCCTGATGTTGAAACCATTCGTATAGTCTAAGGTGTCATACGTTTGTCCGGGGATGGGTCGAATATCGAAGCACCACAGTAGCCGACTCAGCGTAATAAGTAGAGTATTAGTCGCAAGATCTGCGCCAGGGCAGATGCGGCGCCCCCAACCGAATGAGCTATGACCAAGCTTGCTTGGATGTCCGGAACCTTTTTCTTGTTCAGCTGATGCTGTGTATTCCTTCGGGAGATAAGGCAGTAGATGCGGATCCATGTCTAGAAATCGAAGAGGGTTGAACTGGTCCGGATTGGGATAATACTTAGGATTCATATTGATCGCCCACGAATTTCCCAACATGACCGTTCCCTGCGGAATATAGTATCCGCGATAATAATCGTCTTCGGAACAGGCATGCGGTGTTCCACCCAATACAGCCACAGGACGCCAGCGCAGGACTTCCTTGCTAAATGCGCGTAGATAGGGGAGGTTTGGTATATCCTCAAACGTAGGTAATCGATCACGTCCTACCACCGAGTCTAACTCAAGCTGTGCTACTTCCATGGTTCTCGGGTTTGTCACAATCGCTAGCATGGCCGAGCATAAAGTGGAAGACGTGGTGTCGGATCCAGCACCAAAAAGGGAAGCAGGAATGTAGCTAAAATCTCGCTCGCTGAGCGGAAATGCTGTTGGGTCCGAATCTCTAGTCTCGAGCAGCTGTTTGGTCAAACTGTTGAAAAGGGGCTCTGCTCCCGGGGACTCTTTCGCGGACTCCACATCCTGTTGAACTACTCGAACAAGTGTCATATTTGCCTCAGCCTCAAGACGACCCCGGCGTTTGATCTCCGCCTTCCATGGCGCAATCCAATCCGGTAGATGCTTCAATACAGGGAAGGACTCCACGAGGTGTGCTCCTGGGACATTCAAACTAGACGCATATTGCATGAAATCAAGTCGCTGTTTAATCACCGGCGACTGAGCGCTATCCACACGGTGCCCATAGGAGACGGCAAAGACAATAGAGGATGCGAGCCGGTCGAACAGTGGTTCCCATTCATGTGCACTTTCCAATAGTTGATAGCATAGCCGACTCGATTCAGCCTCCTGTAGTGGTGTGTAGTTGTCCAGCGCCCGTGGCGTTAGGGCAGAATGCAAGAGCCGCCGGCGAATGAGCCATTCCTTGCCATACGGTTGAACCAGAATGCTGGCCATATCCCAGTAGATTTCACCCATTGTGACGAACCGCGGGCGTGTGCTGTATTTTGTCGAGCGTTTTTCGAGGAGCTCGGAGGCGATTGATGGGTCAGATATCACCACCGTAGGCCTACGGCCCAGCCAGATGGTATATATTGGGCCATATACGTTGGACCACTCCTCAAACTTTATCCAAGGGTGCTTTGAAGGGATTTGGAATTTGTTTCCAATTAGTGGAATTGGAGGGGGACCTGGAGGCAGGCACTTCCACATGTATACATCGTGCAAAACTATGGCAAGAAGGATAAAAATGATGCAGCAACTCAACCCCAAGGCTGGGTTCGAGGGGAGCGAGTGGATATAATCCATGATGCGATCTGATGGTGTACGACTGAGAAAGTAATGAGCGCCGAATTTGTTATAGAGCACTAGCCTAGGCTTTACTTACAACCCCCAGAGGACCAGGTCATAATTTATCCCAGTGCTGCGGGGGTTTGAAGTATTCTAATTGCCGACGTGAACGAGCCAAGTGGCGGTGATGCATGTGGGGGGAAGCTCATACTGTGCTTGCCATACTCCCTCACATTGATATGATCACGTAAGAAGTCTCAAAGAACAAAAATAGCTTAATCTAAATTATAGCTGCCATACTATAAGGAGGGCTTGATAGGGCTTGGGTACTTGACAAATGCGAGAGGCCCTGTAGTAGCCAGGACCCCACTGGCTTTTCCGGTGATTCCTGGGTCCTCCCCAATATAATTAGCCGGATATCCAAAGTCAAACGGCTTGATGCTCTCAAGGTATTCAATCTGGGCTTCAGTGAGGCGGATTTCCAACGCTTTGATGTTGTCTTTTAGATGCTCAATCTTTCGCCCGCCGATGATGGGAAAGACGTAGGGCGCTTTTGATAACACATAGGCCAGTGCGATACTCGTCACAGATTCCACCCCATGCTCAGCCGCGACTTTCTCGAGTGCCTCGCTCATTCTCGCTTCGTCCTCACTCTGGGTCGCAGGGCCGATCGCGCGGAGGCCTTCGCCTGTGACTTTGCGGGCTTCCAGCTGCTTCTTCGATTGGAACTTCCCGCCACCTATTGAGTCCCACGGTGCAATTGCCATACCGAAGTGCCTTACCATCGGGAGAATATCCTTCTCCAGATCACGGCGGAGCACGTTCCATCGCCCCTGGTAAATACTAAACGGCGTCTTTCCATTTGCCTTGGCGTAATAGTTTGCCGCAGATACCACCCAGGCTGGAGTATTAGACACTCCTAGATAGAGCACTTTGCCTTGTTGGACGAGGATATGGAGACTATCCATCACCTCCTCAATCGAGGTGGTTTGGTCCCACCAGTGAACGTAGAGGATATCGATCCAGTCTGTTTGTAGTTTCTGAAGCGAGTCTCGAACCGACATGTGTAAGCTTCTCCGTGAATTGCCCGAATAATTAACATAAGAGGCTTTTCCAAGCTCGTAGTCTCTGTAGGCCGTGGTGTATTTGGTCGCAATAACCATGTTATCACGATTGCCACGAGCCTTCATCCATTCACCAATCCATCGCTCCGATTGCTCGTCTTGGTAGTTGTTCGAGGTGTCAATACAGTTCCCTCCTGCCTCGACGTATGCATCTAGAAGTTCGAAAGCCTTTGAATTCGGCATGCTACCCATGAAGCTAGACCATGACTCTCCAATTGACATCCCCCCTAACTGTAGCGGGGAGACTCGGATACTAGCGGACGCAGAAAGAGGCCGTAGGCGCCCAAGAGGTGTTGCAGGCTCAGGTGCACGCTGAAGAAATGACATTTTGATAATTCTGGCAATCAAGCATTGAACGACGATTTGTTGCAAAGTCTTGTTGTTGCGTCCAACTTTTATACCTCCGGGGCCAACGGGAGGATGATATTCCCTTCATCTCCAATAACTGATATTTAACTAACGCTCAGGACCTACAGTATGCACTCTATTCGTCTCGGTTCGAGAGACGATCAACTGACGGAAATCTCCGGTGAGAAGGAGTTTCAACCCACATTCCCCACATCATGATGTGGCGTTGTTTAGTTATTCCCCCACATGGTCCTCATCCATGATTTCTGGGCTAAAGGCCAAGTTGGATACGTTCACGGCAATCAGTCCCAGCAGCAGATGCCGGACCAATAATATTGTCCCGGTAAAAGAGCGTGGAAGATCGGTAGTCTACGTCAACTACTAGGGTGACGTGCGAAGTGGTCGAAGCGGCACAGCACACATCATGCTCAACCTTATCCTGAATAACCCTCTTAACTATAGTATGGGCTTCAGACGTATGTAATATGGGTTCTGACTGACTAGGGAGTTGTCTGCCAATATAGGTGCTCAATATTTATGCGCGAACAGACTAATAGTATCTCAGTCGATTGTTCCTCCTTCTGCTCCTGAGCAAGGGCTCGACTGTGCAGTATCCTGATAGATCTCCTATGCTAAGCTACCTTGTGATCAACTTCACACTATTCTTTTCAGCTGTGTCGAATCGTAACACGCCTATCCATTGTACGTTTTAAGTTAAATTCTGTATGCGGGGTGGACTTGAGTCTACAACTAATTAGAGATGCGCCAATAGAGATTTCCATGCGGGGCTTCCCCGCATTTCAATCCGGGGTAAAATCAGACTCTTGTCAATGGCGGTTCAAGGTCTGGGAGGCTGGTCGCTCGTCCGTCCGAATTCCAGTACCGTTTGCCCAGACTCTCACTGTCAACATTCTGGTGAGGAAAGCCTGTGCCCAAGGACATGAAATCCATACGAAGGGTGAAGCCACGGAGCGTTCCGTGTCCCTTGTGCCCCAAGTCGTTCACTCGCACGGAACACCTACAGAGACATCTTGGATCTCGTATGCGGGCAACAGAATGAATATATCGCATGATTCCTCTGCTGGCAGGATTTAGATGGCGTAGGGAAGGCAGTGACTTGTCCCGAGTGTGGAAAGGAGTTCATGCGCAAGTAAGTAGGTACTGAACAGCACAACGCAGAGCTTCGAACAACTAACGAGGCTCTACTTGGAGGGATGTGATGAAACGCCACCTTACAAAATGCCAACTCAAATCCCGGACAATGCCATTGTCAGAAACAGGAGTTGCCACAAATAGTCACACTCCACCTGAAGAACAACAAATAATCGCAAATATAGATAGCATGGAAACTCCACATCAGGGTACTGTGAATGAGATCAACAGTCTACCGACCAAGAAATACAGTCTGAGGTCTGGTGGCAGCCACCAACATTCAATTGAAGAGGACGATACGGAAGAAACGGAAACCAGTGGCCCATGCCTTCTTCCTGACAGTTCCCTAGCTGAGCTCCGATGGAGTGATAGGCATTTTGAAGACATACAATTGCTCCTCGACCCAATCCTTTTTGACAAAGTCGAGCACAATCATGCTCTTCAATTGCCCTCTGCTGTTGGTGCTCCATGCATCGATATTGATCCTGCTGATACATTCAGTTTTCTTGCTCGAATTTCGAGCAAGGAGAGCGCGTCGCTGCAGACCCGATATGACTGCAGCTCATTGCTTAAGAGAGGATGGGAAGGGCAGGGAATGTCAGGTGACAGTATAGAGAAGCAAGGAGTACTACCATTTCCAGTCCCTGCATCTTCTCTCACTGATACGTGGCCTAGTGGTAGGTGTTTCTTCTTTTTTGTTAATTTTATGATTATTACCACAGCCAATACACCCCGTGGTTCTTGGCCTGGCGTATCTGATAATCTTGCAGCTGTGATCTGCGACCCCTGGTATCACGGATGGTTATCCTCCGCGCAGGTCCCACAGTCCTTACGACCAGCATATGAAATCATCCATCAAATCAGAACCCTTTCGCAAAATTCCACGATTATGCATACATGGTCACAACAGGTCGAGGGAGATTGTATTCGGTTCTTTAGTCCTAGTAACCTTCAGAGATTTATCAGTATTTACTGGACAGCCTGGCATCCTCATTACCCCGTTATTCACAAGCCAACGTTTTCCATTACAAGTGCTCCAGCGCACCTCACAGCAGCCATGGCAGTTATGGGGGCATGTTTCTCACAGAATGCAAATGATAACCACAATGTCAAGCTGTGGCTTAATAGTGTGGAGGAGATGGTCTTCAGCAACAGATATTTTGGGGACCTTATGCTGCAGGACCCGGCCACCGTTAACATACGGGACATCGTACAGCTCCTGCAGGCCGCATATTGTGTTTGTACTTTTCAGATCAGCGAAGGAAGTCACATTAGTCGGCGGAGGATTCGTCGTCAGCGGTTTAGTATGATTGTTTCAGTAAGCAGCTGCTTGGGTTCATGCTATTTGGATCGCTAATTTGGACTAGTTGGCAAGAGACTTGAACCTGTTCAGCATTAAACACAAGGATCTTGACAACGTACGGGGAGGTGACTTCTGTTGGGAGACCTTTATTGCGACGGAGGAATGTATTCGGTAGGTGCAAGTAAGCAATGCCCTGCTCGTACATTTGCTAACGTCATCCCCAGAACTATGCTTTTCATATACATCCATGACACTGGATTTGCCATCTTCAGTAATTACCCACCCCGCACGAGGATCCAAGAAATGTCATTGGGGATGGCGTGTCCGGAGGCTTGTTTTCAAGCACAGACTGCAACGGAGTGCCTCAGTGCGATTAGAACGTGGACAGCACATCCTCTATGGGGGTGTAGAAGGACTCTGCGTGATATCGTTAAAGTCATGTTCTGTAAAGATATCAATCTCGATGTACGAGCTTACATCTCCCACTTGGGAATACTGAACCTTTGGATTGTGTGTTCCGGTAAGAACAGCACTCTTGCCTGTGGCTAGTATATGGCCCATATAGCCTCCCAGAAGCCCTTTGGCTCGATACCCCTCCACATATCTGAGCAGCTACTGACCGTGATCTGTGCAGCACTTTGCGCCGAGGCCTTCCAAATTAATTCTCTCATCAGTGTTGACACACAACTCCAACCTATGCGCACAGCGATCCACAACTGGAAGTTAGCCTGGAATCAGCGTTTCGCGATCCAGGATAGTTTTGGCTTACCCAAGGAGGAGGATACTATGTTTGTGGGTATTGAAGATTATTGGCGACGGTTGGGGTTTTTTCAGAACGCTTCCGAGTATTGGTTATTGCTCAATATCCTCATCCGACGAATTGACGAACGCCAGCGGAACCGGGATGATCTATCGGTTCAATCTGATGTTGAACTCACCAGTTCGGTCATTGACAGGCCATATACGCCTTCGAGATGTGACTCACCCACAATGGAGGATCTGAACAATCTCATATCGGAACATCATCGTCAATTCAAGCCGTACGCATGACCGCGGCATATTATTATATACAAATAAAGCCCTATAGTTCTCGGATCCTAAAGATAGTTAAGTCCCTTCATCATATAATATATTCCAAAAGAGTATAGATTGATAGCATGTACAAGTTAAACAAATACAGGCAGAAGCCGGCCCAAATCATAGAACATCTGAATAGTGTGTGGATGAGCTCAGGCGGGGATTTTGCCTCTCTCAGATAGGGGCTTCCGACTGAGCTTTTGTCATCCTATAGATATGACGTAAAAGTATGTACCCTTGAGGAATAATCGAATACGATGTGGTTGTTACTCGGCTATAGCGCATGTCCTTGTCCGCCACATTTCTATTACCCCACAACCCCATGGAGTGACCTTAGTGAGATACCACACTGCCTCGGCAGCTACGCGTACTTGAACAAATGCATGGCATGCTATAATCGATGTTTTGTTCTTAGAAGTTGTTTCATGTCTCTAATAAGATTTGCCTGGCGCCGTCGTGGGTAACAATTTTCATCTTCTACTATCTTCTGGCGATATCAAAGAACCACACGCATCGATAAGATGGGCTCCACCACCAAGCCCTCTCCCCCACTGTCCGACAAATCGCGCATTCATATTGTAATTGTTGGAGCTGGTAAAGCCCCTTACTCCTGGTCATCTTTCTAAGTTCACTAAAACCGCTAAACTAGGGTTCGCGGGTCTGGGTACTGCGATAGAATGCCATCGCCAGGGCCTCTCTGTTGCGGTTTATGAGCGATTTCCTGAATTGAAACCACTTGGTGATATACTATCATTCGGGAGTAATGGAGGTCGGATCTTTGCACGATGGGGCCCAGTGGTCGACCGCATGCTTCCTGTGAGCATCAATCTCCAGGACTACGGGTTTCGCATTCATAAGTACACGGGAGAGCATGTCCACACACAAGATTCCATGCCCTTTAATCGACAGGCCCCCACAATTAATGGACATCGGGGAGAGCTACACCAGATCCTTTTCAACTATGCTCGGGACGATCTGAAAATTCCCATTCATCTCGGTTGCGAGGTGACAGGGTACTTCGAGAGCACCACTGGGGCAGGAATCCAGCTCGTATCCGGAGAAAAGGTGCATACAGACTATGGTATACACAACAGCATCAACTAACAGGCGGTAGATCTATGGAGATGTTGTCATTGGCTCAGATGGTGTCCGCTCCCAAGCTCGAGCCTTGGTTCTAGGTTGTGAGACAAAGCTGGAATCTAGTGGTTATGCTATCTTTCGCGCTTGGTCTGTCGCCTTCCTGCCATCGGGCTAAATGATGCTGACTGGCTGCAAGGTTCTCGAACGAGGATATCCTCGCTGATCCTCTGACAAGGCATCTATGTGAGAATGGAGATACATTCAATGGCTGGATCGGCCCAGATGTACATCTACTGGTCTCATCCTTGAAAGGGGGCAAGGATGTCTGTTGGGTACTAACGCATAAGGTGGGTCACAGTAACCCCGACGATCCCAATTTATGTGACGGTCAAACATAAAATACTGATAAATGTCTCTCATTGCAGGATACATCTGCTATCAGCGATCGCTGGTCCTTTCCGGGCAAACTTGCGGATGTCTATAAGGTCCTAGAAGGTTGGGACCCAATCTGCAAGCGCATCGTTTCAAAAACCCCCGAATCGTCCCTGGTCGATTGGAAGCTCATCTGGCAAGATCCTTTGCGTACCTGGGTTAGCAAACAGGGACGCATTGCTCTTGCTGGAGACTCCGCTCATGCATTCCTTCCAACATCCGCCCAGGGAGCAACTCAGGCGCTAGAGGATGGCGTCACAATCGCTATTTGTCTGAGTCGGGCTGGAAAGTCCAGGATTCCAGACGCTCTACGGGCTTTTGAAACAATTCGGTGAGACCTATCCACATTCACACATGAGCCACCTCTGACTTGGTAATGCAGGTATGAGCGTGTACGGAAAGTACAGGAAACAGGTAAAACAACTCGGGATAAATGGCACAATGCGAGGTGGGATAATGTAAAACGCGATCCCAAGGCTATCGAACTGCCACGAGAGGACTGGATCTTGAATCATGACGCAGAGGAGTATGCGAACAAAATGTGTGAGGAGATATTCGGTGCCAGCTCCAACGGAATGGGAAGGGGAGAAAGCAGACTCTGAGATGGTTCTTGGGGTACGGATTATCATAGCCCTATGTATCATGTAGAAGTGAGCGCTACTTCTTATGCCAAATATAAGTCCTCTCTCTGTGTCGTTTCGTAATGCTTTATGTTGTAGATTAGCACTAACCATACGATGTCGCTAATACACAATCTTTTAATTATATTGGCCAAGAGCCTTGCTACAGGCGTATCCCAAGCTGCTGCGACAACTCCAGCTGCATGACTACGAATCTACGTGACCGTGTCCAACTCGGAGTAGCTTACCAGAGCGAAGCCAGGATGCAACACCAACTCACCTTCATCATTGTCTCAGACGTGCAGAATCCGAATGTAATCCGTAGACCATCGCACTGACCGACAATAAAAGTGGGGGATCGGTTAAAGTGTTCCCCACAAAGATCTCCGTGCCCAGGCGTGTGGGGGAAGCTTTCTTCTTGTAGCTTCAGTGACAGCCGAGCAAACTAGTGCAGATGACGTTTCAGTTCTAATAGTCAGGTTCGGTGGAGTGTCCTCCAGATACAGTTCTGATGCTTTTCAGCCCGAGAACTCCACTCAAATGTCTCGGCGACCAGACTATATGAACCTTACTCCACCAGCTGGTTTTGTGCATTCGGTTCTAAGCACATTAACACAACCCTCTGAGCTTTGCACCCCGCGAATACTCGGGGCCAAGGACTGTCATCATGGCGTTTGGGATGTTAGAGTGCCCAGACGGCGAATCACCTCCTGGAACAGGTGCATACTCTTCCTTGACTTGCCACTCCTTTGCTCTTTGCTAATAATAACAGTGATTCTGAGCCACCAGGCATTGGTCGGAAATAATAGCGATACTGCCCCTTCCTCGGTGAAGGCCCACCATGAACGCCATGGCATTGTCTTGGTATGATCCCACGAGATTCCTCCTTTTATACTCGAAGTCTGACACCGGGAGCCAGGTTCCCCAACCTTCAGATTCTCCGAATGATCCGTTAAATGTAAGTTGGGTGAGGGTTGGTTGTCCATCTACACACAAGCGTACTAACCTCAATCAACCTTTAGTGGCCACAATGGTAATGGATAACTCCCTTCACCTTATACTGGAACTAGATATTAATGCTTGGGCATCTTCTTACAGGAGAAAGGATTTTATATTACTCAATGTCAGTCTCCTATCCGCGATTGTGGGGGCATATGGGCCTATGTTGGGGCCAGGGTTTGTTGAGATCTCGGAGGAGCTTGACGTTAGCGTGAATGAGATCTCACCAGCTACTTCCTACCTGGTTTTGGCAATCGGAATTGCTCTCCTTTTCAGCAACCCACTGGCCAAGTGTTATGGAAAGCGCCCCGTGTATTTAGTATCGGGGATATTGCTCTTTGCATCAAGCATTGGGGGTGCGCTGACACATAACTATGGCTCGTTCCTTGCTTGTCGGCTGGTTGGGGGTTTAGGAATGGGGCCATTCGAGGTTAGTCCACGTCCCTGGGACTTTATCTGTGCATTTGAGGGTATTCAGGAAGTGTCACGCATACCTGCTCACTACCTCTAGGTTCTTGTGCAATGTACTATAGGGGACATGTATTTTGTGCACGAACGTGCTTCACGCATTGCTTTTTGGAACCTCTTCCTGGTCAGCGGCATCTCAGCAGGGCCGATTGTCAGTGCATATATCATCCAGTATTCTGGCTATCGCTGGGCCTTTGGCGTATGCGCTATCTTCTATGGGGTCCTCACTCTAGCCCTGTTTTTTCTTGCCCCGGAAACTTCATATATCCGGGTACCTAACACTACTCACTCCTCCACTGAGGCCTCAAGTATCGACCAACCGGACGCAAAGGCCGTACCAGGCGAAGACGTCGCTCAGCCGCGCTCTGAAACAATAGATGATATTGAAAAAGAACCCCGAGCTCACAACGACCAACAGCAGGCGAACCACCCGCCGATAATCACAGAGCGAAAAGATTCTTATTGGAGGTCTCTCCGAGTGTACACGGGGAGATACTCTACTGCCTCAGTCGTGAAGGTTATCAGCCGTCCGTTTATCTTGTAAGCCCCTGGAATGTTGAGACCTCTACTATCAACTAAGTGAAATAGGTTTCTCTATCCTGGAATTCTTTGGGCATTCCTAACCTGGGGTACAACGATCACGTTCACCATTGCTTTCAGTTATGTCAACGGAGTGATTTTCAACGAGCCTCCATATAACTTTACTACTTCGCAGATTGGTCTGATCAATATTTCGCCATTAGTCCTGAGCGTCGTGTCGGAGATCATCTCGGGCCCTCTGTGCGATAAGATTTGTTTGTACTTGACGAAGAGAAACAATGGGTATTACGAGCCGGAATTTAGGCTGGTCCTAATGGTCGTGGGCTTCGTCCTGGGTGTGGCTGGGTTTTACGGTTTTGGGGCCACCGTGCACTACAAGACACACTGGGCCGGGCCCGTCATCACATACGGGCTGGTCAATGCTTCCCTTGCATTTTGTTCGACGTGTGTCTTCGGATACATCATCGACGCCTACACGGCTCTGGGTGAGGAGGCCTTCGTGGCCGTCAACTCTCGAAACTTCCTCAGTTTTGGAATCCTTTATGTTATTAATGAATGGCTTGAAGAAGACGGGACCCTTAAAGTGTTTGTCGTCCTTGGTAGCCTTTTTATCTTCACCAGCCTTCTCACGATACCTATTTGGTAGGTCGAGCCTCCAGAAGGGCCCTTTCAGTGCTAACACACTCGAATATCTAGGATCTTCGGGAAGAGGTGTAGGGGTAGAATTGACAAGATTGTCTGGTTGAAGAACTACATGAGGGATTCTTGATACTCCCGAATGTTCTTACACCTTTCTATGGCGCCAGTTGATGTTGTTTTGCCTCTCGTTGTCTCACTGTGGTCATTGACAAATCAACTCCATTGCCCGTAGCCTGAAATGTTACTTCTGGTACCTAAGTACTCAACATATATAACCAACCATGGTCATTACAATCTCAGATATTGTGCTGGTGCTATGTCATTTGAGATTGAAGCTCCACGACGAGTTGTTATCTGTAAGGAAGAAATTCTATCAAGGAGTGAAGAACACACAGCTAGTCAGTAAAAGGTAAGTCGAAACAAGGACCGGTACTTTGTCGGCTAGTTTGGGCCTTGTCGACCCTGGACATCTCTCGCCAAAGCTGTCCCGTCAGTGCTTCTTGATCGGCAATACCTGCAGCAGTACTACGCCGTCGAGCGCGATCTTGCTGCTGTTGACTCTCCGTAAGCGTCGAGTCTGGTGTCGAGGGCGACGGAGATTCCTCCAGCATCTGTTGCTGTTGTTGTTCTGATAGCGCCGCGGCAACGCGTTCCTTCCACGTCTTCTCTTCTGTCTCCTTCGCAATGACGGCATAGTGCGCCCGCCGGTATACACCGATAGAGCTTAATGTTAGTCCGATCACTTCATACGCGAATAGAACTGGCAACGCGTAATCGAGTTGCGGGTTGCAGCCATCGGACCAGATATCCACCAGCACCTGGAAGATGCTGTGTGCTGGTAACGCATACCCCCACTGATAGAATCCTGGGGCCAGTTCAAATGGGAGGAGTATCGATGTGACATTTAAGACTACCCACGAGATAAGCGCCATCGGCACGGCTGGTGGTGGGAGCCAGACCGTGAAGACATCGAGGACGAGAAAGTTGGAGTGGGCAAACAGCCACAAGGCCATCCAGGTCAAGGCGAACTGTCCACCGTTGACATGCCACCCATGACGAAACGCCCAGATGGCGCCAGTCGTACATAGTGATCCAGACAGCGTGTATAGCCCCGATATGAGCTGGCGGACGGTGGCAATCCGAGGCGCTGCGATGGAGACATAGAGCTGAAATTGCTGATATAGGCCATTGATGTAACCCAAGTAGAAGAATTCCTGAATCAGAATCAAAATAATAACCAAGGTATTGTAGACCAATCGGGAGCCTTGAGTGGTGGGCTGGATGTTAATTGAGGCCAACGTCCAGGGGTTGGTAAGCGCCGCGATGGCAGCGGGATCGGTGCTATTCAGATCCCCAAGCGCCTGCATGCCATTTATTTTGAAGTAGGCGACTCGCGCAGCTTCCGACAGTGTTTGCATATTGGTCGAAATGGCGGAATCCACCACGGTGGAGTAACGCGCTTCATTCCAGACTAGAGTGAGAACGTCACTGTTGTTATACGAGGCTGCCGCAGAACCTCCTCCGAATGCGGCAGCCAAGCGAATCGAGGCATCCGCCGACGTGTATAACCCGCCCCAATAGTCAATATTACAGACGGCAGATCTCACGGTGCTCGGCTGAGGATATGCCGACACCGACTGTTCGCTCAACGTGGGGAACCCGGGGCCCTTTAGCTGCTCATACGCGGTGCGAATCGCGCTTCCCACAGCTCCTCCATCGTAATCGACATAGACGACGTGTAGGTTATGAATATGCGTGGTCTGCTGGAAAAGGGAGCCGAACAAGTAACAGAAGAGACCGAGAAAGAGGAGCTGTAGTACTATGAAGTTGAGACCTGCTGCTTTGAGCAATCCCCATCGACGCCGGCGGACAGCAGGGTCATGGATGCTGGGGTGTGGTTGATGTCGCGCTTTGGGGTAGAAATGCATCGGAGATGGTGAAGCCAGAGGGAGTCTTACAAGGTAGATTGGGATGAACGCTACGCGCAAGGGGCTTTCACGTAATAAGTCCAATGCGGTCTGGGCCCGTTCTTCCAGCGTGGTATATCCTACTCTGGAACCCACGACTTATATATCTCTGAAGCGTGAGGGTTTCGGTTGAGGCCGATCGCGGCGTCTCAATCACATCCTCACGTGACGCGGGATACGAGAGGATTTCCTGTGTTTACATGACATGGAGACAATCTCCGTTACAGGATCGTCCTGGTTGGACCATGCGAAAGGTTCTATAGATCTGCTAAGCTTCTCGTCAGCATGAGATAATTCTTATCTGGACGATCGTCGTTCCCGATCCACTGGTCGGTCAGGTGACTCTGCGTCTGGCTGAGTCAGCGGTGGGTGCCCGGACTTGACTTCCTGTAGATTCAGGCACTCCCCACTACTTCCCCGTTCTCAAAGAAACGTCGGCGCCAACAATGAAGATGCGCCTCACACACGTCCTGATTTGCGCATCGGACACAACCTTGACAACTGACGCTTCACTGTTGCACATGTGATGTCCTTGTTGACCGGCTCTGCGGATGTGCGCTCGGAGGTAACGTCGACCTTCTCTTTAAAGACAGCAGCTCCACTGAGTCTACTCCAAGTCTCCAAATTATTTCTCCGAATCCCTGCACTAAGATTAGACCATGATGAATAGGCCTCAGTCCCCTCCGCCCTCGCCGGACCTAACAATGATCTCCTCCTTCCCATCGCAAGTCCCGGAATACAAAGTCCTCGTGAGGATGAACGGGAGCCATTCCTCCACGAGCTCAACCCCACGCAGCCGAATGTTGTCGCAAGAATACTCGAGCGTCTAACCGACAGATGGCTGCAGACACGGCAATTCATCACGTCGGAGGAAGGGATCGGGGTCTTGAAATGTGGTCTGGCATACCTCCTCGGCTCCCTGGCCACGTTCATCCCAATGATTGCGGCATTGCTAGGTCCTCAGGAAGGAAAGCATATCGTCGCCACCATCACGGTCTATTTCCACCCTGCGAGGTCAAAAGGGAGCATGTATAAAGCCCTGATATGCGCCGCCCTCGCATTTCTCTACGCCGCATTCATCTCGCTCACCAGCATGTACGTTACCATATACTTCCACCAGCGGCGCATGATCGAACTGGGCCATGCCCTGGTTTTGATCGTTTTTGTCGGCCTTGGGTTCGGGTTTCTTGCGTGGACAAAACAGAAGATGAGCGACCCACTAGTCAATGTGGCCTGCTCACTCGCATCGCTTGCACTGATTGTTGTTCTCACCAAAGAAGGGGCTATTCAGCGGGGCAGTGTCTCACTCGCAAAAGTGTCGCAGGTCCTGAAGATGCTCCTCATGGGGATTGGTGCGGTGATGACCGTGTCGTTTCTGGTCTTCCCGGTCTCGGCGCAGAAGAAACTTCGTTCGAATCTGGCTGTTGCCACCAGGTCAATGGCGATCATGCAGTCAACAATCACGGAGGGGTTCCTTCGAAGGACACAGGACGATTTCCAGGGGTTCGACTATACCGGCGCGTCTACGCGTCTGAAGAAGGCCCACGGGGAGCTAGACAAGCTGTTATATGAGACGAAGCTGGAGCAGTACGTAGCAGGCTGGGAGAGAGCACACTTTCATGAGGAAAGGCTTGTTCAGTGGGCACATGGCATCGTGCATACTACGGGCGCTTTACACAGCTCGGCACTTTTAGCTTTTGAGACGCTCAAGCGACCCAAGTTCGCCGACCATCCTCTTGATGGTCCAAATGCGGATGCCTCCATGGCTACTCGGTACGAAGAACGAAGTGCGATATTTGCCGCTGATGTTCCCATACTTCAAGCGGTGGACCTGGGAATGTTGGAAACGAATGCGTCTGGCAACGGTCAACCCGTCTCAGGACAGTTGGACCGAGTTAGCGACGGGCTGGTCCCGGAGAGCTCACTAGTCACGGAGCTTTTTGATTCCTTTGTTGACCGACTAGGTCCATCTATGGTACTTGGCCCTTGTCTACCGAGATTTATACTTAGAGATTTCTTTCCTTACTAACCTATAACAGCGGTCGTTAACTCTCACGTTAATGAATATATCCGCGGAAATCTCTTTGGGACTATCGTTGGACAACAGAGTCGCTATGAGCCCCGGCTCCCCTGCCATCCTAACCCAAGCCATCGAAGAATATCGCGAGGCCCAGAAGGAAGCATTCGGCCGGATTTACCGAGAGAAATGCGATATGTCGATTGACAAATTCGAAAAGGAAGCGTACTTCAAAGAGTTAGCCGCCATCTGTGCGCATTTCAGCTACTCGTTACTGAAGTACGGGGAACAGTTGGGAGAGTTGCTGACAATTCTCACGGCCTTCCAAGTTGCAACCGCTGGGTACCACAGAAAGAAGTCATGGAGTTGGATAAAGTTCTGGCGGCGAGACCCTTCTAGGAGCCAGTATCTGGACCGTTCGAATGCTCGTGAGTACCATAACTGGGGCCTAGATTGACTACGCATATTTACGAATACGAACCAGGACTAGATCCCCGACCTTCCCTGACTGAAGTAGCTCCAGGCTATCACACGGAGCTGCCCGGAGCGTCCAGCTTTGAAAGACCTTCCCGACTACAACCATTCAGAGATACGATCAGCCGTCATATCTGGAGAACATTGAACTTTTTCCAAAAAGACGAAACCATATTCGCCTTCAAGGTTGGTGTTGGCGCGGCCCTCTTTGCCTTGCCTTCATTTCTTTCTTTCACACGGCCTATGTACCTTTACTGGAAGGGGGAATGGGGCCTGGTCTCGTACATGTTAGTTTGTTCGATGACCATCGGTGCGTCGAACACTACTGGGTATGCTAGATTCCTGGGGACGTGTATCGGAGCACTCTGTTCTATCCTCGTCTGGTCGATCGCGGGCAGCAATGCCTTTGGGCTGGCATTTCTCGGGTTCGTCATGGCCATATGTACCTTCTACATCAGTCTGCTCAAAGGCCAGGGCCCGCTGGGTCGATTTATCATGTTGACTTACAATCTTTCCGTGCTCTATTCTTTCTCGCTATCCCAGAGTAGCGCTGACGAGGATCCTGACGAGAGAAGCGGTAACAATCCGGATATAACGAAAATTACCCTTCACCGAGTTGCGGCGGTGCTCTTGGGCTGTATTTGGGGGATTATTGTCACGCGGGGCGTTTGGCCGATTCGTGCACGCAAGAAGCTCAAGAGTACGTTGAAGCTGGTTTGGCTCCGGCTAGGTCGCATTTGGGAATCAGATCCTTTGGCGAGGCGCATTACGAACCCGGGCGTTGCTGCTTTGTATATGACGCCGGAGGACCGACGCACAATGCAGAGTCTGTTATCGGATCTCGAGACTCTTCGGGTTGCAGCCCGCTACGAAATTGAACTGAACGCCCCCTTTCCCGACACCGCATATGGCAAGATCATTCAACACACGCAATCCATCGTCGATGATCTCCATGCTCTAGATCTGCAGCTGCAAGGTATTCCTCCTTCAGAGCAGCAACTGTCGTTGCTACGATACACGTCTCGAGAGAGACAAAATTTGGCTGGGCAGATAAGCCACCTCTTAGGAGGTAAGTTCTCCCTATGGTCCAGTGGACGATGTAGTGGACGAGGCAGTATTAACACCGAGTTTCAGCCATCGCTTCATCAATCGCATATGCATGTCCGCCGAACCATGTCGACCTTTCCAAAGCGAAGCATTCACGGGACCGGTTCCTGGCCACTATTTTCATGTATCGCAGTGGGGATGAAACCTCTTCCTCGGCGCTGGAGGAGACTTACAGCCTCTTGTATGGCTATGGTAAGTTCTCGCGCCGCCCACTTGCCATCGATCGTGTTGCTGACGTGGGCTCTAGTCCTTGTAATTGATCAGATCATTGGCAAGATGGCGGAGATTCTGGTCAATGTCCGCCGCTTGTCCACTGGCGTAGAGCAAGATGTAGTGAATTAGAGACTTACCATGTACATACCATACCATAGCTGTATCGAAATCAAGCAGTAGCCGGCAATTGATTGTTGGCGAATTCCCGATGATTCATTTCGGCAATCCGGGTCCCATGTTGATGGGAGTTCACTGAGTTGAGCTCTCCACCATCTCGATCTTTCTCCACTAACACCTTCACTCAAAACCACCTAGCGGCTTGAGATCTCAGCTGTAAGTTCAGCCACATTCTCAGCTGAACCCGCTGATTAGGCCTAGAAAATCCCTCTCATCCCGCTCCCTCATCCATCCTTCCTCCCACAATCGATGTAGCAACTCACAAGTCCAAAATCCCCCATACTTCGAAAAGGTCGGTTCAAGTGATCCATGCGTATGTCTATTCAGGGCCTCTGTCTGCTGTACCAGCTGAGACTGAGACTCACACTCCCCTGCCAGCGGCGTGGTATACGATGACAGGTGCGGGGAATGCGACGACGAACTTGGTGATCTGTGCCAGGCTTTAAGGACAATTCCGCCTGTGAGTCTCACTGAGGGCAAAAGAGTGTCCTTTAAAATCTTCGGCAAGAGACTGCAAACGAGATTTACGATTGCAGAAACATATCCCTAGGGCTTCAGTTGTCGACGGTGCTCTCATTTTTCTAACTGGATCGGGTAATGAAAGTCAAGGGCAGCTTCGGGTCAGCCGCCCGTCGGCGCATCGGATGATTTCCCGAGGCCTGCGATCCACACAGTCAATGCTAGAATACAACTGCGAGAGCCGCATGGATAATAAGGTCATTCAAATTAAATATCCCCAGCATCCCCTCCATTAGCTGTTATGGTTGAATACTTTATCTTTTGCACGAATCCCTGAAACGTGTTATTCGCCCTCATGTTGGACGTTCTTGTGATTGGAGCTGGCTTTAGCGGCCTCCAGGCAGCCTACTCGGCTCAGCAAGCTGGTCTCTCGACTGCCGTGGTTGAAGCCCGGGATCGGGTTGGGGGAAAGATCTGGAGCGTGCCACTTGCTTCAGGCCGTGGCTACGCTGAGCTTGGCGGAGCATGGATCAACAACAGCCTCCAACCCCGTGTCTGGAAGTATGTAGAAAGATTTGGCCTGGAGGTTGTAACACAGCGGTTGGAAGGAACGGCCGTCATGCAAGAAACTCAAGACAGTCGACTTGAATTTCCATTTGGCGTTTCGCCCGATGTGAGTCACAATCTATTCCCCGTTGCGCCTATGTGGATGGTTTGCCCTAACCGGTCGATGCAGTGGTCTGAGGCGGAGAAAAACAACTTGGCATATATCCGCGATCACATCCAAGCGGAATCTTTGAAACCTGGCTTGCCAAGTGCACAGGATGACAATGTTAGTTTGGATCAGTATGTCCGCAATCTCGGTGCCTTGCCCAAGGTTGCCAACATGGTGAATCTCTGGGCACGGGTCATGCATGGCGTAGAGTCCACCGAAGAGTCGGCAGCCTGGTTTATCGACTACTGCTGTCGCAATAAGGGCCTTCTAGCTATCAGAGCGGATGATTCCACTGGCGGACAATATATGAGATTCAAAGACGGTACGGCTTACCGAATTAGTTGAATGCAGCGATATGACTAACGGAACTCATAGGAGCACAGTCAATTGCCGAGGGAATTGCTCGCTTGGTGGGAGCGCAGAATATTCACCTAGGATCACCAGTTGCTTCGGTCAACGAGCACGGCTCACATGTCAGCGTCGTCACCCGTGATGGAAGAACGTTCAATGCCAGGAAGTGTATCTTGTCGATCCCCAGTACCATGTACAAGGAACTGAGCATCACCCCTGGTTTGCCCCAGCCTGTTCAGGAGGTCACCGACGGGACCGTCCTCGGTGACTATAACAAGGCTATCGTTTGTTATGATAGGCCATGGTGGCGTAGCGAGGGATTCAACGGTTACTTCGCGAGCTACGCAGGTCCCGTTATACTGGCAAGAGACACCAGTGTTGATGAACGAAACCACTTCTCCTTGACATGCTTCGTCAATGGTCAGCCAGGGCGTGATTGGAGCAAGTTGTGTCCCCATGAACGTCGCGCAGTGGTCATAAAGCAGATAGCAAAGATCTTCAAAGCCGATGCCAACTCGGAAGCCTTCCGGCCAATTGAAGTCTTTGATCAGGTCTGGAAGCACGAGGAATTTAGCAGAGGCGCCTTGGCTCCTATCCATGCGCTTGGGCATCTCACCAAGTACGCATCTGTGTATGGTAAACCAGTCGGCAATCTTCACTTCGTGGGGACAGAATATAGCACAGAATGGAAAGGATACATGGAGGGAGCGCTTTGCTCGGGAGAAAGGGGGGCTCGTGAGGTCGTGGAAGCCGTGAAGAAAGTACCATCAAAATTATGATGAGTGCTTTCAATCCATCGTTCCGCTTGAATTGTGTTCTTATTCATATTAGCGCTGTCCTACTCTAGCAGAGGAGAAATAATTGCACCTGACATCTTCATGGACCTCTTCTGCGGAGCGGTTTTTTGGCCCATATGAATCTCTCGACGTAGATGTGATTTGAATCGTCACGTAATCTTCCAGCCAAAAAAGGACGCGACATGATGAGGCGAGCACAGAGGAATAGTCACGTACGGCAAGCATAAAGTCTGGATAGTGTCTTGTACACTAATTGACACTCTCGATGTGTCCTCTATTGCGATTACCCTGGACCGAAGGTTTCCCCAATCCATTTCGGCTCAGTTCCAATGACATAAAGACCGGAACACCGACAGTGTAACTTGATAATGTTTTATTTTATCTATTCGTTTTCTTCCGTACTAATATACATTGCTGACAGGATCGGAGGTATGGGGAAGCGCTTTACGGAAGAGGATGAACACCAAATCGAAGTAAAGGGGGAACTCTACCAGGCTACGATTTATCCCTAATGATCAACCTAGAAAGAAGCTAGATCAAGGGTTAGAGAGATTGAGACGATAGCAGTGTTGCCCAAGTTTGTGGGTAACAAATATACTTGGATACATTTGATTCTATGTACGGCTTGTCTATCTTCTCTGGTGTACAATATAATGACAGGCTTCTATATCTAATCATGCACCTCGATAAGCTCCTCGAGCATAGAATCCAAGAACTCCTTCTGCTCAACTAGAAACTTCCTGACCTTAGGGAGATCAAATGGGTGATTTGCAATCTGACGGCGTCGCTCCTCCTTCAACATAAGTCGAAGACGCTCCTCTAGGAGTTCCAGCCTGTAGTCTGTATACTGACTGTACAACGTACTTAGATCACTGATTCCACGTACACCAGTGAGCACAGTCTCATCTTTAATTATAGGCGATCTGGGTCGGAACGAAGTGACCATACTAATCCGCTCACGGCCACCGACGGCTTTGAGCGCTTGATGCTCAATGTATCGCCCTTGTAGCACCATAGCAGTTCCCTATTGTAACAGTCAAACCTTAATTCTAGCTCTCTAAAATAGACCTGCGGGGCATACCATTGCTGGACCGCGAACTTTCATGATGTGGCCGTCGGGTCTCCGAAGGGCAGTCTCTCCGCCAACCATGCCATTGCAGTCCGATAGCATCGTCACGCACACAAAGGGAAAGCTATCGTAATGCCAGGCAACAGCAGATGTTCCGTCCTCGCTATCTGTAGTTCTATTCCACGTAGCAGTAGTACCATCACCAAACGAGATGTTCACATTGCCGATCTCCTTCATCGTATAAATCCTTCTTGGGGGGTCGTAGTTCAGGTGGACTTTCGGATCAAAGGCTTCCTTTCTCACCATTCGTGCTTCATCAATCATAGATTGAGGGAGCTGGTTGGTCGGGCGTGTTGCCTTTTTAGTAGCTGGCCCAACCACTCTTGGTGGTGTCGTAGGGACATTAGTTGCTGCTGGGGCCATGGTGTGATGGAGTAGGGCACACCGAATGCTGCAGGGCTCGAAACTTGGTGACTCTGATGTTGCTCAGGCTTGAGACTCTGGGGAATAGTTATGACCTGCGTGATAGAAGTAAGCTATATATAACCATTTGAGCCCAGCAAGATCTATCCCGCAAAGGGCGTCGCCAACATTACTGAGGTTTTGGCTACTTTCGGCTTTCCCGATGAGGCTATTATATTCTATGAGTGGTTTTCTGTATAGGATACCGTCGGCCACAAATGCCGACCTTACTGGACAGATTTCCCCGGACCCTCCGCGTGCCAACCGACGTCCCACCGGCAATTGCTCCGATGGCACCCTGTCGAAAGATATCCAAGACATCTCTATACGGCGGGTCTGGCTAAAGGTACCATGCTCTGATATCTTGAGAATTATAGACGGACAAGATAGCAACAGTTACATTTATTCGATCACTTTCACAGTATAGACGCGTCTTTCTATGATTGTATAAAGCGCTTACCTCGACAATTATGGCACATAGTTATTCATTTGACCCACGTCTTACATCACTCGGGGATAACAATCCGGGAGAAGTGCACTTAATGAAATCTAAACGATATATGCGGTACTTCATATAAAAGCCCAGTTAATATGAGACCAAACACGTTTCCATACCAACTAAATTTTGATCGCAACCCCAAAGGTCCGTGGTTCTGTAGCTATGAGAGGAATTTGACCCTTCTGTAAAAGGACTATGCCAGTGAGTGAATTACCATAATTGTATTCTATGCGCTGTCTATAAAGTCCTAGGTCTTTCTGCTTCGATATCCGCTGTCTCAGGACATAGAACAAGTCCACACTTGAGGGCAAATGTGTAGTAGTAATACGTCCCTATCTACGCGGTCTTCTTCCATTGGCTCCAAGCACCTATCAAACTACTCATGGTACCGGCCAGGCCAACAAGACCGTCGTTGAACGCAGCACAACCCAAGCTTTTTCCAGGAACGGTCAAGTCACACAGGTCCGAGATGAGCTGAATCCAGGCATCCGATCGCTCCCTGCAAGTAGACCGATTAGCACTCTGCACGGCATGTAAAATATATAAAGATCTAACATACTTAGCACATTTATTCTCGTCCGAATATCGCTCCCTCTCCGCGGGTTTCGCTCTCTTCTTCGGCTGTGTGTGCACCAAGATATAGAGACACGCCATGATGCTGAAAATCAATCCCGCAGCCCAGCATTTATCCGCTAGTATATCTAGACGTTCAGCCGACGGCAACTCGTGGATACCGATAGCCTTGATTGAAGTGATGTTATCAAAGACCAGGTATCCAGCGAAACCGAGTTGCCCTCCGATAGCCAGGTATTTCAACACCGGCTCACTAGAGTTCTTCTGGCTCATGAGACGGGCGACGGTCTGGAGGTTTCCTAAGAAGTTGCCGATACGTAGGATCCTGCGCGTGGTACCCAGCTGCTTCCGGAGGGCATGGTAAGGATCGATCGCCGACCGTTTGTAATTTCTGCGGTGTAGGTGCCAAATGTAGAATTGTGAGAAGTACTGTGCCGTACGCAGAAGCTTGTCTCGGCCGACTAGGGTTGGTAGAAGTTATTCGGGTTGTTTCGAATATACACGATAGGATGGTATCGGAGAAGGTGTAGCTCACGTACCGGTTGTCGCGACAAAGCGCAGAGAGTGCGCCAGTGTAGTGTGGCAGTCCAGTGTGTTTGCGACCATTATCTCTATCGTCGATCACCGTTGTTCGCAATGACTGCAGATCGGGCAGTCCAATTTTGTCGCGCAAACGTCCACCACATGCACCCATCACGGGATCACAGGTACTGTATAAATGATGAGGAAAGACCGGCGAGAATTGAGAAAGGTCTGGTGCTGCGACAACGAAAATAATCCGCCGCACATCTCATTCCAAATCGGCTGGATTTATCGCTGACGATTCCGAGATTTGGAACAGAAGGTCCTTCGGCGGTTATCGCGTCCGCCATCATCATCTACTGTGGATAGAAGGCGCTGACCTAGTATATCGGGTCGACCGTGACGTTCTTTTCTTGATCCCAAGTCAAACCAGCTTGTCGAAGGCAGTACACTATAGAAGCTATCGATCCAGATAGTCGGCGAGCCCGAGTATAAGACCGGGAGCCCTTCCGAAAGGGACCCGCTGGTCCACTTCAGCATCGGCAACTCACTTGTTTTCGTCAACGACGGGCATTTTCTACACAGAATGATCCTTGACGGTCTAGAATCTCTCTGATATAACTATTTTGCTACTCTACCTTCTAATTTATCGAGATCTCTCGAAGCCGAGGCTTTGTTACCCCTCGATTCCCCAAGTCGTAG
This sequence comes from Aspergillus oryzae RIB40, assembly GCF_000184455.2. Classification (NCBI taxonomy): domain Eukaryota; kingdom Fungi; phylum Ascomycota; class Eurotiomycetes; order Eurotiales; family Aspergillaceae; genus Aspergillus; species Aspergillus oryzae. Next base: position 4,477,687 of record NC_036439.1, on the reverse strand, counting down.
ACCTCAATTACTCACTTTAAGTCATATATATCGCGACCGCACCACACACAATTTTTGCTTTTTGTTTTTTTCTTGTTCCAGAGAGTATTAGCGACCTTTAATGTTTCAGCTGATAATCCCAGTACTATCAAAGGCCGTAATATCTTCCTTGTTTATCATATATTGTTATGAATAACCCAAGCGTCGAGAGAGACGGCCAGGAGATGCACGTGAGGCAGCTTTGCCCTGGAAAGGCAAGTGTGAACGCACGAATGAAAGACTCCAGTTCCATGTTTTTTTCGTGGCGATGACGGAGATTGACCACTCACGTGGGGCGACTGAAAGGGGAAAAGTGTTCCCGGTGTGCGGGGTGTGCTTTTATTATGATAAAACTACCAAATACTTGTGCCAAGTGAGTGACGGTGTCGTTCCGGCGAACCCAGAGCTTCTGGCCTGCCAGCTCATCCACCCCTTATCTGGACAGCAGGGATGCAAGTACAGAGTCATAAGCCGAGACGAACTGCAATTGCGTAAGGTAGTCCCTTTATCTGGTACTGGAAAAGGCGCTGTGTGGCTAAGAAATGTGACAGGTGTATCGCTTGTCGCCAGAGCAAGGTAAAATGCTCTGGCGATGAACCCTGCGCCAACTGTATCCGACGATCACTCACCTGTCAGTTTTCAGAGGCAAATAGCAAAGTGCTCGTGTCTGAGAGGTTCGTCGTTTGCCAAGCCCCCGTCGGGTGGGCAAGAGGTAACGGGACGAGGGACTAGGTATCTTCGTGATTTGCAGAAGCAGGCCTACAACTGGCAACGTGCTTCAGGCGTCAAACGCTCGTGGGACTCGGCATTTAAGATTGGGGATGAGGTCGACGAGGAGAGCACCGTCCATGATGACCAGGTCGCAGCAGAGGTTGTAGACCCACAATCCCGGGGGTCGTCAGCATCACAGGGGAGCGAGTTTACATGCAACATTTGGACAAGCCCTTTTACATTACCCTCAACCGTCATTAAGGACCCGCATAAGGAACAGCGAAACTGGAGTTCGTCGGCCATCCATGTGTATGATGTTACCCAAGCTGACACAGGGAACAGTTTGGCTAGCCCCGACCTCGGCATGGTCCCTCACAGCTCGACTGATGGTCATGATGACCGAGAAGCTTGATTTGAGTTCGACACACAATATTCCGAAGTTCTACCTGGACGGGGATATCTATCCGTTGGCTTGGGACCGCGCTACCGCTAGCGAGCCGTTTGATACCAGTGGTTTGCCTTCGGTTGATTATGCCTTATATCTTTTCAACATTGTCAAGTTTCACCTGGGGCAGATGTACCGATTCTTTGATGAAGATACCTTTGTTTCCCAAATGCATGAATTCTATGCAAGTGACGCGGCGGAGAAGGCCAGCAAACCCCGTTTCTGGTTCGTACAATTTCTCTTGGTCCTAGCGCTCGGAAATGCGTTCGTGTCACGACCTCGAAACCAATCTAGCCCGCCCGGCGCGAAGTTCTTCGCGCGTGCTATGTCCATCATGCCCAACCACACCTCTACAGGAAAGGATAGTCTGCTGGCCATCGAGGCCTTGGCTCTGGCCGGGCTATATCTGTATGCAATAGACCACAGAGAGGCAGCTCACGTACAAGTAAGGATGGGTGATCGGCGAGATGTTCCTTGCTAACCCACGCGCTCTCTTTCATAGGTTGGTCATGCGGTACGTATAGCACACATGGAGGGCCTACACACCCAGCTTCCTGAACAGGAACTTGGCACAGCGACGGTAACCCGATGCCGAAACCTTTGGTGGTCCTTGTACACCATGGACAGACACGTATCATCCTCGCTGGGATTGCCGATGACGACCAAGGACAGCGACATTAGCACCTTGATCAATACCCCGAGCATGGGCTTTCATGACATCACATTTAGCCTTCAGGTGAGGCTATCGCAAATGCTGTCTTTTATCTTGAGTAGTGAGTGCGCATTTGCACCTATGTTGTGCAACATTTCATCTCTGACGTGCTTGCATATAGCCATCTACAAGACCGAGAAGACCCAGCTTGGGAGGTTTCTCGAGATTACGAGAAATATTCTGCACGCCATGGCTAAGCATGCTGAGGAGATAGAGAAGATGATGCAGATTAGCTTCCAGAGTTCCATGGATAACGTGCCCCAGGAGATGCGTCATTTAATTTTACTATACCATCAGGTACTTGCTTTGGTGTCCTATCTCCCATGTATGGGAGCTGGTCATATATGCTAACCAATATCGTCCTAGTGCGTCATCGTCGCCACCAGGCCTCTGCTTCTGTCGGTCCTGAAGGAACGCCTAGAGAAGTTAGGCCGTGCAGAGGAAGACTGGCAAAAGTTTCTAGCTCTTCCCAAATCCTTGATATCCATTGGTATCAAGTCAGCCGAGAAGACGCTTCAAATATTGTCAGACGAGAATGGTCACTTGGGTACGTTATGATGTCGACACATTACCAGAGTAGACATGTTCAACTCACGAGGTGCTAGAGACCTTCCTCCCATTTGATCTCGAATTTACCTACGCAGCTGCTCTCCATCTGACCATGGCGAATACGCTCTACCCGCCTGGTACCAACGATGACACGTATAGTAAGTCCGCGCATTCAATCCTCGATGAGATGATCATGTGTGGGAATAAGGTGGCAGAGGTACGAAAGGATGAGTTGCGCTGTATCGAGGGGTTATTCCAGGAGTTCGCCAAGCGGGTACAGCAGGAAGGTCTACAAGTCCTCACTTTGTCTGGCCGGGGACTCGCAGAGGCTGGACCGGATGAGAATCCTAGTCAAGAATGCCGAGGACAAACGCCTGCCACAGAGCCTCCAACCTTCACAGAGTCCTCAGCCCAGTCACCTTCTATAAATCAGTCTCTCACGGCCAGCGTCAATCCCCTTGACAATGTTATCGGCATCTCTTCCTACGAATTCCTCTCTATCGTGGATCAAATTGGCGGTTCGGAAATGCCCTACGTCTTGAATGCAGGCCTGGACTGGATGGATGGCGGTGCTATCGCATATCCGTTTTGTTGAACTATACAAGGGAGTTCCAGCCATGCAATATTTAGAGTAATGGAAGAAAATACTGAGCCTGATTGCAGTGTCTCCATTGTTTCCCACGGAAATACACCCTTATTTCTGGCGGCCCGAACTGCAACCAGAGCCACTTGTATTTGTACTGTTTAATTCGACCAGTATACAACCTTCGTCACGCAGGATGAATTCCATCTATCTCTAATATCTTAAACTTAAATTACCTTACGCTATTCCTATGATGTATAGTTTATCCCACCAACGCGCGCCCGAGGGTGTCGATGAGTTGACCGCTTGCGCAACCATTATTTCGTCGCTTGAGGGTGCTTAGGTTACAGCATGAATCACACTCACCCATGCGTTGATTCAAACCCTCATCCGTCGGAAGCCCTTTGAGGTTGATCGTTCACCAGCCTCTAGACAACGTCACCTAGTCAAACCTAAGAAAAAGAGACAAACTGATGCGAGGCCCATGTCTATTGGTATCATTCGCAAGTCATCCCGTTTTGTCCTCGAGCAGACTAGCCCACCGTTATTCAATGTGCATCTTGGGGGTCTATTGTCCTAAGATTTCGCAGTTTCATACATCATCTTCGACCGCATATATGCTATGCATCACGTCTTTGTAGCGATGGAAATTGTTTAATTGTTCGTTCCTCTGTAGGTCTTTGGATCTCTATCTATTGCTTTTCAGCTTCAGTGATTCATAGCACGTTAATGGTCAGGCATATAGTGCGGTTAACCCCCTAGACAGAATGAGCACCCTTATGCTCCGAGCTCATCGCTGCCTCCATGATGAAAGGACTTCGTGCGCGGATTTGCTTCCCCCAGACAAACATCAAGGTTGGCGCAAGGGAGAGTACCAAGGAGATAAATGCCAATGTCGTGCTGGCCCATTGGAATCCAAGGTTAGTGTACATACTCATGGTCGCCAGAGGAAGCAAAGCCGAGAAAAGCTTCTCGCCTGTGGCGACAGCACCCATCGCACTGCCGGCGTACTTGCTATATGAGTCTACCACATAGTCCGAGACGCCTGCCACGACGATCACACTGCCGGCTCCCACCATGGCCAGGCCAATGGCCGGGGCTATCCAAGGGATATGGGCGAAGGAGGTCCAAGCATAGGTGAACATGCCACCCGCAATTCCAAACACGCCTCCAACCACCGCTAAATACACTCTGGCTTCCGGAATTGGAACACCCGGAGACTCAGTGTTGCGCGAAGCAGAACCAAAATAGAGCCTGGCGGAGAATAGGTTGATTAGCCATCCGATGATTTCTCCGATCACAATGGCCGCTTGTACATAACCCGCCTGGGTATTACTCCAGCCATACAAGTCCACAAAGACCTGCTCTGCGGACTGGGTGAAAAGGAACAGAGTGCCCACAGTGAAGGCGGACCAAAGTGTAGAAACTAGGACCACAGATTCTGTGCATACCAGTACCAGGGGTCTTGTCGAACTTTGAACGAAGCCACTGAAGGCCGAACCCGTCTGCCCCTCCATCTCCAGCAGAGTGAAGGCTGGTTTTCCCTGTTTCCTCAAGGCTTGAGCACGAGTAGCGAGTATGACAGCACCACGCGACTCTTTGAAGAGGAAGTAATACACCGGAAGCAGTGCACCAAACCAGATCAACTGGAGATATCCAATCCATCTCCATGTCAATCCTTTGAAGATCGCACCACCAATAACAGGACCCGTACTGCTGCCCGCTAAGTAGGAGAAGATGTACAAGCTCACGGGGATTGACCGTGATTTTTCCGTCTCCCAGATATTACCAATGACCGAGGCCGATGTATTAGCCAGAACCGCGACACTGCTGCCAGCGAAGAATCTTGTCACCACAAGAGTAGCGAAGTTCTGTGCCACGGCCTGGGGGACGAGAAAGCACATGAACACTACATGTGCTGATAGGAAGATCGGTCGGACACCGTGATCCTCCATCAAGGGAAGAATGAATAGTGAGGAACAGCATCCTCCCAACGCCCACGATGTCACAGGCCAGTAAGAGTGGGGAAACGCGTCGTCTGCGACATGAAACTCCTCGGTGATTGCAGCGTGGGCGGTTGTGATGATTGTACCGTTCATCATTGTAATGTATGTGGTGAATACGGCGAGGAGGGTCAACGTCCATTTTTGAGCAGGCGACCAGTTGTACGGATTAGCCGAGTCGTGTTCTCCATCCCATGTCACTGTGATAGGGTTCTCATCGGAGATCTGTTCATCTACTCCACTGCCATCAGTCCATGCCTATCTTTGGTTAATGGCGATGCTTACCTGAGTCGCTGCCATCTCGTGTTCTAGAGCGGCCTAAGGCATCTTGAAAGATGGATATCGGTGACATCGCTCACCGAGTTCTGGTGATTGTGATTGATACCGCGCAGCGCCTTTGGACGGGATTGAGTTTGACGCGACGAGAATAGGAATTGCGACTCCGGTGGAAGTTTTCGATAGTAGTGTCTGCGTAGAGTTATGTGTCTCCTGTTGCCATCTCCACTCCTCTTTATATCGAGAGTTGCAAGTGAGGGTTGTAGCGGAGCCCTTTGAGAACCAAGACCGAAACCCTTACTAGCAGTCGATCATCGCTAGTCTCGAGTATTAAGCGACTCCCCTTCTCCAGATATTGACCGGTTTTGGACAGGTGGATCGCTTCTCCGAAGATATCGGGCCCCCGGATCGCCATCAACAGCCTTGATAGGCGTAGAAACCGTGTTGGGGATCGCGCCCCTGGACTATGCCAAGGATCTAGGCTCTGATATCCGACGTCCAAGCTATGCCGAAGCTCGGATTTTCTAGATCAAGACTCCGAGCCAAGACTCGTGTAGCTGGTAAGCCGGATTATGGAAAACCGAATTCGACAATCGGGTTTAAGACCCGAGCACCTCGGGTCACCGTGTGAAGCTATAGACTGCATGTAGCATGGAATGCGTGCACAGACCAGTTTATCCGAATTTGGTAAGAAAAATGAGAGCACCTCCAGTCGTATCTGCTTGAGTCAGCTATTCTTTACCTCCCTACAGGTTATAATGACACTAGTTTTACACTGCGTAGAAGACAAAGAATGAGACATGCATAACATCGATTGTGCCTAGCAGAGAATTAATTTAAGATTTGGAGCCGCAGCAAATCGCTTTATTGATGGAGCCAACTTTCCCCACAGGGCTGGTTTTATGAAGCCCACGGCCACCAGGAACACACATAGACATCGCTGGGGATTTGGCTAGACTCTCAACGAGCTTATTCCAAGATCCGCTCTCTCCAGCCTTACCGTCTCTTGGATGGGTAGTTGAACCAAGAAGGCGTTAGCAAGGAAAATCGGATAGTGTCCACATGACCACCATGGAATAGTTCGGTCTACCAGGCACACATGGTACACATCGGGAGTAATGGTTGGCAAAGCCCGACAAGACATCGAGTACGTATATAAAAACCCCCCAGGGTACTTGCTTCGGGATGACATCCCGAGATTCCGATAAGATAGGCTCGACTCGGCATATCAATCGACGAGTAAAATAGACATTATTGTATCGTTGTTCCTGTCCAGCATTGAAAAAGCCATAGTGGAAGGAATGTTATTGCTTATACCGTAGCATATCTGTAGAGATGGACATTCGTGACACGGTCGGCAAGGGCTTGCCAACAACCAATTGGTCTTATGTCTTCAAGGTTACTAGTCACAGAGTATACGGCAGATCAACAGGAATCATTGTGCCAAAAGAAATGCGGGCTACTGGCGATCCTACCTTCCTAAGTTTTGATACGCGGCGAATGCATGTGGCACAAACGTTTAACGAAGCATGAGATAGAGAACTCCAATGTCTTATAATATTGGATTCATTCTCCACAATGGTACTAAATCCGCCTTTGCCTTGCGGTCGTCAGCCAATAAATAACCCTCTCGCCAGGAAGAGTATGCGATATTCCCGTTGGCAATCGACACATCAGCGAGCTCGGAAAGTGCTGTCGGAGAGACATGTAAAGAGGGCAAGTATCTAAAGGGTGGAGTATCCTGGTAGTAGCATACGCTCTAGGCATCGTGCACAACGTGTATATAATCTTCGTCCGCAATTATGAGCGTGTCGTTCAGGTCGTCATACAGTCCGAGGAGGCTGTTGGCAATAATATGTTGAATTTGAAAAAAATGCAGTGTCAATACAGTGCACTCATTGTGTTCTACCCAATAAAGCCAAGGCTAGATGAGCCGTCCGGTCATCTGAGAAAGATGCGGGACGAGTTCAACGCCTGTTAAACGCGTGACCGATGGCGGGCATGCCTGCGAAAGCCTGTACAAAATGCACAGAATGTGCATGAACGAAGCACAGGAAAATCATGGCCAAGACCAGTATTCGCATGTGAGCTGATCTGAGAAGAGGAAGGGATATCGGGTCCCTGTGAATTGGACGATAACGGCTCTTCGCTTGACATGGATACCCTCGCAATCTGGATCAGTTTCCCCAGGATGGCATATTCCAATTTGAACTTGATACTGTATGCAACCGGCTTGAACATCACTTGCAGAGCGTAGAGTCCCGCATACTCGATCCCAACGACGGCCACGTCGAGGATCAGAATGATGATATTGATGCCCAGTAGTTGGGTCAGAATCGTATAGTGGAGTCGGTCTGGGCGAAGCCGTAGCAATTTCGAGGTTTCCCATATGTAGATAGAGGAGATGACGCATTCTTGCACGGCGAAGCCAATGAGCTGAATATGTTCCATTACTTTGTATCCATTCGCAAACCGGGCTCGGTTAGGATGGAGAGCACCGTACAAGAGAACAGTTGTAGGAACGTGAAATGCAACGGCATCGACAAGGATCATAACGAGAAGGAATCGGAGAAGCTTGCGTGCCTGCACGACCAGATGGAGACGCGACCATAATATGAGCGAGTGTCCTGTTACCATGCAGACCCAGCTTATAATAATCAATGTGACAGAAACATAAGCGCTAATTCCAAGTGGATAAATAAAGAAAATGAAGCCTAGGCCATGCGGAATAAGGCTACAGGACGCGATGAACAGGCTCCAGAAATACCAGCCCGTGTATCGCTTGAAGGTTGTTAGACAGAGTGCTATCAACTCAATCGAATTGTACCAGACAATAGCTGCAAAGCTTGCAATGACGTATTTTTGTGTCTGGTCAAGTTCTTGGCTTGTTAACTGGGTGACGGGGCTCTCAGCGGGAGACATGGGCAGGACATGATTATAGGAGCGACAAGGACCTCTTAGAATCGAGAGATCTTAATGAACGCATCAGAGGTGGGTGAATGAGGGGTTTAGTGGTGTTGTTAAGATGACGGGAGACTGATTCCAGACGGTGAGGAACGGTGTCCGAGGAAATGCGTATATAAATCTAGGGGCATGCGCACTATTAGTCATATTTCCATATGCCACCAAACGCTACACCGACACACTGTAACGTACAATATACTAAGTTAGGAACGGAGGGTGGGAAGAGGCTTGAGCGGCTAATCTCTACCGACGTCGGTCAACTTTGTTGTTCAAGTTAGGGTTCATCCCACATTCGGGTCTGTCCATCGCTCGTGTTTTGTGGATCCAACTCAATCCTTCTGACGTCAAGACTGCATTTTAATTTTACTGTTTGCTGGGAGATCCACTCTTTCGATAGCATCCTTCGAAGCTAGAACCATGGACCGTGCTGCCCAGGCCCATGAAGTCGGGATATATACACTTAAGAACCATACGGTTACCACAGGTCACTCGAGATTCAATTCCCATTAGCAACACCTCTCGCACATTGCCAAGGCTTGGCTATCGGAGGAGGTGCGCGAACAGTATATCTATTACGATAACATAACCCTATACCCATACTCGCTGCATCCGAACGATTGCGGGACCTTCATGCCCTGATGCAGTTAGCCAGGCATACGATCCAGGTTCCCACGTCAACGCTTTGCTTGCTTAGCTTTGTGATTACTGGCCTCTGAATGTTTCGAAAACCCTCAAGTTCAAGGGATGGGAGGGCAATGCTACTGTTGTTGCTGGACACAAGACTTTCTACAAATGGGGTCTATGATCATTCTTCTAGGTTTGTATAGGAAGATCGGATAATGTCTACGGAGAGACGAGACCAATAGCTGTGGAACTCCGCGTCTCTGACGTATCCTTTTTGAGGTGAATCCAAGGACAGCTACTTATCCACGGCTGTTGAACTCCTGATGAGGAGGTAGAACTGCCACGATGCGGTTGAGGATCCGCCCATTCTGCCAGTCATTAAGACGGACGAAAGCCTTCCAACAGTCGGCCACCTTCGAACGGCCTAATTCCTGCGCCAAGTAGACCAAACAGCAGACGTCCTTGTAGAGACAAGAGCCACCGAACCCAAATCCTGCACGAAGTGACAAGGGCCCGACCCGAGGCTCAGCCCCAACGACCCTAGAAATATCTGGATATTTGCGCCGCTGGACTCACACACCGTACTTAGTGAGTTGATACTGGTAATGCGTTGTGCGAGCTTGCAATTTTGGATAGCTCGGATGACCACGTATTTACGGTGATAATGCGGTCCGCTGGCATCCACTTGTACAGACACTTGATTGCAGCCACCGCCCTAGTTGACCGGGTGGCATGCCCTATGACAACACGGTTGGGGAAAAGGAGACCCCGGATGGCAGATCCTTGTGCCAGGAAGTCTGGGCGCGAGATTACGTTAAAAGACGCTGTTGTATTAGCCTTGTTGTCTAGCTATTACATGAACAAGCAATGCATCAACATGAATTCTCAGTGGGGAACGACTAGTACATACGTACCACTTGCTTTACGCCATCGACCATATTGCACGGAACCGTACTTTTGAGGACCACTGTTTGATGGCGTATGGATACTGCCGCTATCCTCTCAGCCGCGGCATTGATATTCGTGAGGTCCAGGCCTTTCCATTCCATGTCGTGCTTGAAGGACCCCTTGGGAAACATGTTGTCAATCCATTGCAGAAGCTGCCCTAAGGCTATATCAAACCGGGTATACTCACGTGGAGGGGCGTATCGACGCAAATGAAGATCATGTCTGCTGCCATGATACATTCGTCCATGGCGGTGGTAAAAGCAATATTTTGCAGTGTCCTTCGCCGTGGACGCTCGCCGTCTGCATGGACTTTCTGCTCCGATTCATCGAAATATAACTCCTTCCAATCCAAGTTCCAAAAGTGAGATATGGCTCGACTTCCAGGAGCTGATTACGCTTTCATTCTTATCAACGACAGTGAATTTAGCATCTGAGCTCTTGGAGGAAAGAACAGTTGCGGTCAGAGCACCTAAAATCTTGGTGCATTAACAGTTTCTGCCCGGTGAAGTAACAATCGTAGAAGGAGTTAGTGTTTACCAACGTATCCCGCAGCGATAAGGCAAACTTCCTTGACACTCATCTCTACTCTCTGCCTCTGTGTCTCCAAGCCATTTGTGATATTCGAGTGGGTACTAGCCTTGGATGCCCCCCTCAAGATCTTGGGGGCTAGCCTGGCCGCTCGGCCACCACCGGCCAAAGTAGAAGCCCACTCCAGCCATTAGGAGTGGAAGGATTGGCGAAGTCAGGATGACGGGGAGTGGTATCTCACCGACTCGATATGGTCACGCGTATAGAGATGAGGGAAAGGGTCAGGGGGAGGGTAGTGTTGTTCTGAATAGTCTATGGCTCTGGGACGTGCGCACCTTGACACTAGTATTTTAAACCGTCGCTCATGAATGTCTACCACCTTCCATTTACCCCTCCTCTTAAACTCAATACTGCGTTTGGCAGCTGAAGTTCAGTGGCTATCGCTGTCTACGTGATACTGGTTACATCTATATTGAGTTGATAGGGCCTTTGACGCATTCAACCAAACTCAATCCGTGTCAACACATAATCACCCCGACGATTCTACACTACTCGGGTCGAGTATAGCTAATTGCGCGTGGAGTGAAGCGTATCAAGCAATATATATCTTTCAGCCGTTGTTCTCGTCTTCCCTTGTACTCCGTTTCCGCCGTTTCCTCTTTCCCGCCATCTCGCTGGGCTTGTCGCTGGTATTACTTTTGGACTTTTTGCCGTTCATGAGATAAAGAGATCCAGCTTAGGTGCAGGGAGAGACGATGTTCTTCTCATTCAGCAACTCAAATGACAGCGGGTAACTGCAGCTGGTCATGTCTCTATGCAGTGTGCATAAAGGACAAATTTTATCCCGGGCCTGACCGCTTCTTGGGGCAGTCAATAGGAGCTGAATAATCTGATCTATCACTTTTTTCTTCTTCGAGGTCAACCATCCTATCAACAAAATACGTTGCAACCCCCACGCCCCCCGCGGAATTCCTGCAATTCATCACAGACGATCACTTCCTTACTTGGAGTCAACTCCGTAGATGATTATTTGGCCATTTGCTGTTTTTGTTCAGCTCGCCTCAAGCGAAGTCCTCGGCAACGGCGGTCTTCGATGACCAGATTTTGGCTGTCTTGCGCTTCTTGCATGTAGATTATATATGGGGACTACCCTCTTGGCTTACCAATATTATAAGATATACGCCAATTCTATATTCTATACCGATCTATCATTTCCACTTAGACTTCTATAGAGCCTATTCATACTCGAACCCAACCCGCCATAGTATCTTTAGTGCTTAGACAAAGCACGTTGTCAAGTCGTCAACCTTGACATAGAGGGACGCCAAAGGGCTGTTTCAAGCTGTGTTTGACATTGTGGTTGTCATGCCTGGTGCTTTTTAGATCTCTCCTCAGTCTTCCATCTTCGATTTGATTTGATTGTGTTTTTGGTTCTTGGTTTCTATACTCCGTACTGTCTGTTGCTTTCGTCCTCCCTTCATTAAATGGGCCCTATTCGGAGAACTTGTCTAACTCATGTGGTGTAATATTTTCGGGGCCTCCAAGTCATCCAGCGCAATTCGCCTCTCTATCTCGTAGGTAGAGCTATTTATTAGACTGTATCACACATAATAATACCAAGCCAGATCGATACTTACAGGCCATGTGTCCACCATTCTGGGGCACACAACAGGGAAAGCCCTCACCCGGGCAAATTTGATTTCATTGAAGAGTCTCCGATTCATCCAAATACTCTTCCAGCCGTCGTTATTGTTTGGTTGGCGTCCTTCTCCCCTGGTCAAGATTTGTAGATACCCCCCATGCTTCGTATTCACTTCCATTTGACATTTTTCGAACCAATCGATTCCATAGTCGCCCTAGCTTGGGTCTCTTCCCATTTGTTGTGCAGCTCGAGCGCCTTGACATGGTGTCATAATCACCAACGCTGAGTTCCAGTCCCTCCTGCTGCAACCCCCTAGTGGAACCTCTCTCGGCTTGAGTCCTCAACGCGAGAAACCGAGTAAATGTTTCCTGTGATGCCCATTCCTGGATATTGGACTCCGACATTCCCTCCCCGCAGACGGGACACGCGATCGTTCCGTCTGGGCTGATACTGTCAAGCTGGGAAGTAAGATATAATCTCAGGCATCGTTTGCACGTTTGGTTTTCGTGGGCGCATGTTTCTGTGATTGACTCGGCGGGGAAGTAGGTCGATGGTAATCTCTCAAAGCAGGCAACGCATTCCGTCTTTGGTGCAGCGGTGGGAGGAGGTTTCGGTCGGTCGCTGGGGTTAAAATCGATGTGACGGAAATCGATTTGACTGATTCGTTTTGCTTTGGAAACTAATTCATCATATTGTTGTACCTTCCAAGCATCAGCCGAGGGGGTGGATATTACGCGGAGGGGTATTCGTGGAGGTTTGTAGCGGGACTCGTTTGAAGAGGTCATAGAGGTCATAGATTTGCTGATTCAGCCCACTGTGGGCTCATTGACTCCTGGGAAAATGATCGTGGTTAGGGGAAGATTGGGAACTGCTGCTTGTCCGTGTGAGATATCCGCGGTGATCCGACTTTGGCCCTGGGCCACCATGCTGCGCCCTGCAGCCCAACCTCAAAACCAAAACCAGGGTCACATCAAGGAGTACGCCGAGTATATACGGGAGTACAAGTGTGGGAAACACACAATAGTTATTGTCGAAGAGCAATGATTCGAGAAAAAAAAAAAAAGGGGCGGGGGAAGCCCCTTATTAATCACTCGAGCTCGCTTATCCACCGTTCATAGACTCCACTTGAGCTGTCTAAATGATAGCATGCCTCCAAACACTTCTCTTCCTCTGGAAATTCCCCGAATTTCCCATCTAGCGAACATATGAGCTGGGCGTGAGAGTCAATAAAATAGGAATTGTTGGCCTTCCCAACGCCATTGAACTGGAGTCGGCTATTGCCGGACAGGCGGATTGTGGGGGCTGTCATCAAGATAGAAACATCACTGTCATAACATGGAAAATGAATGGGAGAATATTAACACCCTTCTCTGGTGTGGAAAGATCGGGCCGATTCCTGTGGGGGCTGTTGTATATCCTTTCCCTTTTATGAATCTGGTGGGCTGGATATCCAACCTAATAGGGCTATCCTTAGCACACTAGTTCGAATAACTCCACTGATTATAATCTGTAAGCGAAGCGCTCCACAGATGATGAAACACGATCTTTTCGCTCCCCTATCTTGGTAACCTACGTCACTGGGCACCGAATGGACATAGTAAAGGGTTCTTTGTGAGTTTGTGGTTGTGAAAATAAGCTAAGAGGAGTCTTCTTATAATACATAATTACGGGAGATCTCCGATAATATCATGTTGACCCTGATCGATACTTCGACCATTCCCTCGTTTTCCCTTGCACCACAAACCACAATGTAAATAAACTAAGGACTGTGAATTGCCTTTCAAAATTGGCCGTTTCCCCAATCTAGGATAACATCCTACCACACACTGGCTCCCTGAACTCTAGGATAAGATTATATCGGTGTACGCAACAAGGCTCGGGGAATCTGGTTGCTACGCTGGTTGTTCGATGGACATCGTTACGCTTACTAATAGTGTTTCTTCATCTACAATAGCCAGATGGACCCGCCCAATACATGACAGAGGTGTAGATATCTGTGACTGACCTGAGCCTTCAAACGTGATTTAATCCCCACTAATAATGTCTCCTAAGGAAAATGCTTTCATTCTTCCGAATACCATGATTTATAAATTTCGATTACTAGATCTCTCCCAATATCCCATTGCCATCTGGTATGGATGTTGTCTACACAGAAAGAAACAATGTGTTGTCGAATGTATCAGCAGAATGTTGAGAGCTCCGGAAAATATATGTATTGACGCGCTGTATAGGGAAGTAACTAAGCACCAGTATCTTCAACAGATTTCCCGGTCCCAAAAAATTGTTTATACTCGCCCCCTGCTCGATATGGTATGCCATCCAGAACAGCTATCATTACCGCCGAGTCACGGCCGCGGACGTCACCATAGTCGTGCCTCTTTTCCGCTGAGCTCGTTAAACGCAATCTGCCGCCACCGGATTGAGTATATTGACTTTACAAGTACCAATCCATGAGCACTGCTATCATCAGCACATATGACAGAGTATCAAATTGAAATAGGTAACTTACAGGGGAGTCTTCCTTACAGACAACTTCACGTTCCTTCGTATCGCCTGGCAGGGTGACATGGCAGATATTATCCGAAGTGCAGGTCTTTTAATTGTTGGTTAGTTAAACGACCGGATACTACTCTGTAGGGTGTGTGCTTACACCAGGCATCTCTATGGCATTCTGGGGGTGGTGAACTTCGGGTGAAGGTGAATTACCCTGACTGCTGGAAGAAATCTCTGGCGCACTAGCGCGTTGGGCTTCCATGGAGTCAGGAGTGCCGCGCTGGGGGGGAGCTCTCTTGACCGAAGCTTTCATCTGCTCATCACTTTTCGGAGCCGTAATGGCAGTGGCCGGATCGGCATCTTTGCCATCCTCATGGGCCTGGCCATCTGTGCTGTTATTGTCCAAGTTGTGGGACGTCAGGGGTGCCTTTGGAATTGCCGGTATGGCAATATCAGTCTGAGACGTCGCATCGGTAGTCACTGCACCGGCATCTTCGACGCCTTGATGGGCATGGGCACGTGTGCAGTTATGAACCAAATTGTGGGAAGTTAGGGTTTTGTCGGCACCTGGTGGCAGGGTATCGCCGTTGTGAGAAGTCGCATCGGTAGTGGCTACACCGGCATCTTCAACCCCCTGATGACATGTGCAGTCATGATCCAACTTATGGGAAGTCGGGGTTTCACCGTCACCTGCATCGTTGGTCCGAGAAATGTCGTCGGCAGTGGTTGAATTGGCATATTCGGCTTCCCCTTGGTCATGCGCAGGTGTATAGACTTGATTCGACTTGTCGGAAGCCATGGTTGTACTGGGGCCGGCCGGCATGACGTTGTCGGTTTTAGAACTCCCATCGGCGGTGGTTTGGTCTTGGATGCTGTCAATGGGTATTGCACCTGCAGGGCCCACAGTAAGGAAGGCAACAGCGAGGATGGAGATAACAGAGAACTTCATGTTGATATACTGAGGAAGATAGATATGACCAGCACAGAAATGAAATGGCAAAGCGATAGACTAGTGAATGAAGACTGTTGGATTATTTAGAATAGCAGAAGTGCGAACCGGCCGCAGGCTTCTGGATTAGAAGAAGTGAATGATATAATGAATGAGTGAGTTGAACTGGGAAAGAGAGTGATCGATGGTGAGAGATGTGATCATTTATATACCTGCCATGCCAAGAAAAGGTCTCATAAAGACTACCGGTATTCCACTACGTCTTTCCTTCAAGCCTTGGATACACTGTACTTTTGCTAGCAGTGATACATGCATGTATGACAGAAAGCCATCGCGAACTGATCGACATACATCTCGCCCAACGCCCAGCTAGACACCAGACTTTGTCATTCACTGTTGCCCTGCGTCGGGCATCAAGTGCCTGTATTCGGACGATCATAATTTAAAAGTCTTGAGGAATACAAAGGCATTTGAAAGTAAATACTTAGATTCCCTCTTAAGGCTCACCCTAGGATGCACTTCACGAAACTGACTTTATACGTAGCGAAGATAATCACCTAACTAACCCTGTGCTACCAACTGATAAAACCTAGTCTCGTGTCACTGTAGTATAAGAAATCTATAAAGAATCCAAGTAATAGCTCTATTGCAACGGATACTTACCTTCGTGCCATCACCCAAGCCAAGCGGCTTAAAGCTAAACTCAGACCTCGCTGAATGACATATGTCGGATTGCACGGTACAGAAGGCTGGAAAGGAGTTTCAGGGAGACATTTTGTGTACAGAGGAAAGTTTCGGCGGCTAGTGATAAGCCACTGAGCTCTCAAAACAAACGGTCAGATCCTCTAAAGATCGCTATAAATCCTTCCTCTCTAGACACTACGCGCTTAATTTACGGCTCGACTCTTTCTCGCCATCATAGTGGCTTTGTCAAAGCATGCCGAGTTAATTATACGCTTTTGGGGCAAGAGTCTAGAGGCTTAAAGTGCCCTGTACAACACTATGAAAACTGGAACCTTTCCTGTTAGACTCTCGTAGTACAGGGAGGAATAAACTCTCTTGGCAGGCCAGGTGTTAGGCTGTTCATTCGACCCTTTCCTCGGCTACATTTGAGCAAGAAGTTTGCATCCAGAGTATTTAGTGTTGCGTAGGCAGTAAGCGCGCCGATGAAACAACATATATGAGTATTGTGATACGACAAGTCGCAGAAAGTCCGAACTGAACTTTCACTGTAGGCGGGCGATGCCACAGAAGATATTCAGTCAGCTTGTGTAACCCTCTACTCCAATGTTGTTTGTTTAAATGATCGAGAAAACGTGTAGTTGTACAGGATCCCTTCAGCTGTGGATCATAGTGATCATAGAGCTTACTATCAGTAATGGTTTCAATTGGTAATCCCAACGAACGCGTAAACTCTAGGGGAGTGTCCAAACGGTTTCATAATATTTTTTTGACACAATGCATGTGTCAGAATGCTATACCATATCTCGACCACTGCTTGCCGAAGGCTCTCGAGTAATGTTCACCCAGTCTTTCTCCATGGAGAAGCACGATTCTGATTCATCAACGCCCAACACATAAGTAAATTCCAATCATGGCTCAGACCTCAGCCGGGCAAGTAGGCCTAGGCCAACGGATCGCTGTATTCCACATCCACTCTGGTGGATGGCCCACAGCAATCACGTAGGAGATAGTTTATGTCCTCATTATTTTTCATGCCTGCAATACATTTTACAGGTAGACTCTTCCAAACATGTCGAGATAGAGCGCGTCAGGGGCACAGTATATTATTACCTAACTAAGGTCTTGCATCATCACTCACCCCGAGCGCTACGATATCGAAATTTGTTAATATGACCATGGAAGTGCCGAAATCCTATAAACCATGCCCGGTGGAACTCACCTCACTCGGGTCCACGTTACAAGAAGTGATTTCTCAATACTGGCAAGCTACATCAGAGTCAGAGAGCAGGTTGGCTCTGCAACAAATCGAGGTCACCTCGCAAAAGCTGGCGCACTGCGCGATGATGGAGCCAATACAGTCTTTGTCGCGTTTCATCTCCAACCTCACAAGGTTCTCTGTGTTCGGTTGGCCGTCGAGATGGGTCTTTTCGATAGTTTGCCTCCCTCGGCACCCTTCACACTACAAGACTTGATCGAATATGCAGGGGCAGACCCGGAATTTACTGGTCGTGTTGTACGTGCTCTTGGGGCATTGAATATCTTCGATGAAGTAGAGCATGAAACTTCAGGCAGATCGCATTATCCCGCGAATGGCGCAATAATTCCATGCAATCATACTCTCGATATTCGTAGGACAGTCTCATTAGAACTATGTCCCTATACGTTGCTTTCTTCAACACTACTAGTTTCGTGACCCCCTACGACCCAATGAGCTCGCCATACGCATTTTCAGAGGGAGTCAAGAACATCGACTTCTTCATTATACTATATCAGGATCCCAAAGCTGCCAGAACTTTCAATGAAGCCAGGACAACTTTCAAAGACCCATTGGGAGATTTTCATAGCATCAGCAGCCTGAACCCCGGGGAGGATGGGATTTTGTTGGTCGACATTGCCGGAGGCAATTGCCAAAGTGTCCAAAGTATAATCTCCACAAACCCCGAAATTAAGGGCCGATTCATCCCCCAGTATCTTCCAGTAGGGTGATATAGTATGCGCCTTCCGAGGTTGAGATACACCCATACAGCGTCTTTGAACAGGTGCAGCACTGCAGGAACTCTCAGATTAATATGGAAATGAAGAATGAATATACTACGGATTCCTTGTTGTGGGGACAATAAATGGAAATATAAACAATCACTCCTTTCTATTGCTCCGCTGACACGGAGCAGTGGCCATATCATATGCTAGTAATTCGAACATGCACATATCAAGGACGGCAAATCCAGCACACCGCAGCTTGGCTACAATAAATCTCAAAGACATATCCCGCTCCGTGCTACTCCCCATCAATAACAAAAACAAGTTACCGATATCTCTTCACATGTATCACCCGGGGCTTCAACTATGTCACTATCCAGACATGGAATAACTAAGGCTTCCTAAAGAGCAGCCTTCTCAAGATTTCCCTGGAAAGTTGAATCCTTGAACGGTACGGTGGCCTTCCCAAACTCGGCACTCTCAAGTCCCCGTCTCGCTGCCTCGGGAAGAGACTCCCAGGCAATGAGTGGTAGATCACGCCCCAGAGTATCGGTGAACTGCAGCTCATGGTTGGTTGGAAAGTTGGTGAAGTACTCAACCTTGGGCCTATCGCCGACTCGTTGTGGGTTGTTCGTCTTCTTGTAGCTGCCGTGACCCGATGCTGCACCTCCCAGCAAGGTTGGGTTATCGTTGGCTGGATTGTTTACCCAGATAACAACATTCTCCCAGTCGTGACGATGCGCACCCGTGGATACTCCGCTGTTGGGCATGTCCTTTGGCATGTACCATGCGTACATGATACCGTAACGGCCATTGTGCCAGCCACCGCGGACGTAGGTCTGGCCTTTGCTTTGGTCGCGGCACCCGCCCGTGGCGCTACCGGTGTCTTGAAGGCCTCCACTATACGACCGACGTTAGTAAATTTGCATCTTTCATCTTGTTGACAATAGTGCACATGGGCCTTGGGATATGCGACGTGATGCTAGCAACTTACCTCACATCACCGTTGGCGGCAACGGCCGGGTAGGATTGACAGCCATGTGCAATGTGTAGATATGGCTCGAGCTTCTTATAAGTGTTACCAGTGGCGGTGTTGGGGACGGTCTCGGGGAATGGCGTGATCGAGTCATGATTTACGACTGCGCGCTTGTCCAGGGGGCTGCCCTGCACTGCGACGGCAGCAGCCAGAATGGCCAAAAGGTTCTTGGAAACCATATTGATAGCTTTGAAAGAGGGTTTGGTGTTGACTGTGTGTAGACACTGGTATGATTCTCTCAGTCTGGACCCGTGGAAGATGGGAAGAGCACTTGCTTATATGTCCTTTCTACTGACATGGGCCTGTTATATAAAGGTCAATTGCCGACGTCTGCCGAGATGCATCAGGCAAGGAAGGAGCATGCCGGAGATACTAAATTGATACGGGTAAGAGCATCTCCGAATGCCGGCTGCAGCAAAGAATCTACCATGGTTGCATGCTCACTAGCAGATCCTTCCCACAGTTTAGCCTAATCCTGATATTCAATCACTATCCGTCTCGGTCTCTGTCGGGGTCTTAGGGCATCAGATGGTAAACTTTAGCAGGACAGGCAAATTAAAACCGAAACCTTTCCAACCAAGTGATTTACTCGGTCTACTGGACTTAAGTCCGGATTCAGGAATCCTCCTCTTCGAGACAATGTGTCTCACCACGTGGAAGATACCAGTATTGATTTAAATCCAGACAACGGCATAAGCATATGCAGGTACCGCCGATCGATATCGGAACCGGAAGTAACCAAGGCCGGTTCATCCGTATCAACAGTGGGCTCCACTCGAGTAGGATGGGCATACCGGTATAGAGCCTTAGATTGAGAGGCTTTACCGCATGATACGTGGGGATTGCTGTGTAAAATTAGTTTCAAACGCCGAACATATCCAATCGTGCATAGCTGCGCCACTACATGCAGCGACAAAGCTTCCTCAACAGGTCAAGGTCCCCAGTTCTTTAGGCATTGCTGGCAGTCTGCAGGATGATTATTAATCGTTTAAAATCTTATTGAATTAATCACATTGTCTACCTTTTACAAAAAACAGAACGCGTATGTCCGATGAACGTATCAGTATCCGAAACCCTTTCCTAAGAAGGAGCTATCAATATACCCCAGGAAGACTTACGGAAGGAGTCCATCACAACGCAGGTGAGTCTTTTAAAACTGCAATATTGTTAGTGAGGTCCATCAATGACAATAGTAACATCAATTCAAGGTTGAGTCTTCAGGGCTCATCCTCGGAGAAACGTCGGGAGAAGGGGTAATCTGATTGCCATGGCAGGGACCCTGAGATCCACTCATCGATCCTTCGTGTATGGGAAACTGGTAGAATCTATCCAATGTCTGAGTGGAGCTACTCTGATTGGGACTGACATTCTGAAGGATCTACGACTGTTTTAAAATAATCTTCAACCGTACCCTAGCCGCCGTACCCACCGGATGTGCAGAGGATATCCGGCAGCAATCGGCAATTACTTCCGGAGATCTTCCACCGAGTCCATTCTTTCCCTTCCGAATTCTAACTTCCGTGTCTTTAGTCCCGGTGGTGCTTGCAGCTGCACTGCACGTCTTGCAGTGTTTGATGTAGGAGTTCTATCGTCATATGCGCCAAATGGTCTCGAACCACTTTTTATGAGCTTGATGTTTTGGCCTAACGATATGATATTTCTGCCTGCTCGGATCAACTTATGACGAGACTCGGTCTATGCCTATTATGTGCGTTTATGCTCATTGTGGGATGAGCCTATTGTACCACAGCTCGAGCGCTGCAGAGTCTACCAAGCTCGTCCCCTAGTCAGAGGGGACGTTAGCGATGAAGGCAATTTGACACGGTCGAATGGGCAGGACTTCTTTCTATCCTAGATGGAGACACGCTAATTCGTGCACAAGATCTGCGGTTACAGTAAAATTGTTTGAATCGTCGTCACAGTACGTTATCAACCAACGCTATTGACTTGCTTCAATACGCGATAAACGTCTACCAGGAGCTCTATAGAGAAGGCTGGGTATCGACCATTGTTCGTTAAAGTTTTCAAGGTAACATGGTTCTCCCTCCTTATGGAGATTTCCCTAGCTTTATTTCATCTCATCTGAATGTTGCAGTCATTGCATATAGCATAACATAGTGCGGCACGATAGCCTCGACCACACGTGAGATTAGGTTCGGACTTTTCCTTCTATCATTATGCTCCAATCACAATGTGCACCACACCTCACAAAAAGAAAGCTATGGTCAAATAATTTAGCAATACATTCAGGCTGTCACCAACGCACAACCACAATAGCCCTTTATTCACTATCAACTCCCCTGTACTCGAAGAATTTGGCAAACTCCTGATCGTTGATCAAGTCCTGAGCCAGCTCTTTCTCGTACATGAGGGCAAACATATTACCCTCATCTGAGTCCGGGTTCTCGTCGAGCTTGGGAGGGTACACCAAATGGACGCCGACAGTGACACCTGTCCCCTGCTGCAAGTGACGATGGCACAGCGGGCGGGCGAACCCAAAGTCGGCATTGGTGACTTGCGCATCGCGGTGGTCCGTTGTAATGATGGACATTGGCGGTTTCGAGTTAATGCGGATGTTGAGGTTCGTCTTGTCCTTAATGTGCGAGATAGCGGTCAGGGCAGCATCCAGGTTCTCCTGTGTTTGAGTATTGGTAATCTTGCGAATATAGGCCGCTAGCTCCCAAAGTGGCTTGTCTGAGATGACGTCCCCGTGAGTGAGCGGCGGGAAAGGCGCCTGGTCCGATAGTGCCGCCCAAAGAACATTGTGCTGGACTTGTGAGTGCACAGGGGGGTTCTTCATTCGGCGACGCATATCCACAGCCTCGCACCAGAACATTGGGGTTTCAAGTGGTATTCCAAAGACAGGCTGGCGTAGCCGTGTTGTAGTACGCCATATGAAAGCGGCAAAAGCGTCGTATGTAGAGATCCAAGTTCCATCCTGCGGTGTCGCAAGTCTCTTTAGCTCAGCAGCCTTGCTCTTGGGAAGGTGGAAGAGAAGGCACTGTCCAGGCCTCTGATCCGGGTGCTGCTGCGGCGCAGGGGGGCCGTCAACGAGCTGCTCAACGGGCGGATCCGGCTTTGAGACGATGGAGACATCATTACAGGCTGGGTCCCACGTCGGGAACGGCGTCTGGTTCTCCACCGCGTAGCAGTTGTCAGCAAGCTGCTGCACAAATCCCCTCCAGCCCATGACATCGTTGGCATAATGGTGCATGTGAGTGACCAGAACGAGACCCCCATGGACAAAGTTGAGTAAGAAGGCTGAGGTGAGCGGAGAACTGTCCGGATGCGCTTCTGGCTTCTCGCCGTATGTCATAGGCTCGATGTTCCAATATTTGAAATCACCCAGCGTAATCCCAGCAAAGCTCGAACTTTCCATGTCATCCAACGAAGGGAACCGATCCGCATCGCTCGTAGCGTCCAGCCACTGTATGACAAACTGCACAGTGCTCTCCTTTCGTTTGACGAAGGAATGTCCCCCTCCGGGGTCTTTCTCGATGGTGCTGCAAAGATGGCCGACTTGACCGAGGGTTCGCTCAAGACCCTCCTTGAGTACTGCAGCAGCTTTAGGCTTACGGTCATCATCCAAGCGAAAGTAGATCGCGAAGTGGGTGTAGCAAAGACCCGTAAGGTAGTCAAGCGTCGAGATTTTGTACCGCTCCTCCTGTGGGCTGGTCTCCCAGCCGTATGGGTGCAAGTGGTAGACCTCCTGATGAACCATCTTGTGAGTCGCAGAACTGTAGCTTCGAAAGCAGCGTCGTTATTTTCCAGAGTCGGACAAGATGTGCCTGGCCAGAGCTCATATTATAGCGCGCCTTAAATGCGGGGCTCTCATCCTGCTGCGCCTCATCACGTTGAGTATACCATACGTGGGCGATACCCAATAGCACTCAAGTTCGTAGTCACCCACCGGTCGCTTCCTGCTCACTGTCAGATAGGACCTGCAGTGGAGTCGGAAACTTCAGATCATGCAATCAGCGGAAGTCGTAGCAATTGCTGCGACTGAAGTGTTATCACCCAGGCGAAACTGTGTCGCCATCTAACCCGCGTAGATTGATTAGGAGGACCTCTCCTACACAATGTTCAGGACCTTGTTCCACGTATATACATACATTGACGAGGTTTCCTCTATATACATAATTGGAGAAACACCACATATACCCGTTCCATAGCGAACACCAGACAAACACATATGGTAATTAAGTTCCAGGGCTCCATTATGTGTTCTGCGCTCGGCATTCGGCTTACGCGACCGCTAGAGATGGCTCAGGCAGCCACTTATCCAGTGATCAGACCAAAGGTTCCCTTTCCGGGCGTCAGGCGAAATTCCCATTTCACGCCGGCGAACTTGGACGTCTCGGAGAATTTCACCTCGACCTTCTCCACCGCGGGAGGCAGCGATGCGGCAACTGCCTTCGTGTTTCCCTTAGGTTCGACCCATGTGCCCCGAACGGGACGAACGTCAAATCGCACCAGGATCATTGCAACCAGCGCTAGGATCTCGCCAGATGCGAAATGGCGTCCAGGGCAGATATGCGGGGATGAACCAAAAGACATGAATCCAGACGCCTTGGATCGCTTTTGCGCGGGATCGATCTTGCTAAACCGCTCTGGGTCATACGTACCAGCGTCCGCGCCCCAGACGGAAGGATGCTTGTTAATAACTGCTGCGGGCATCAGGATAATGGAACCGGCCTTTACGAGCAGGTGATCGTCAAGTAATGTATCCTTCTGTACAACACGCAGCTGCCCAGAATTTGACCGGGTACGGAGGGTCTCTTGAAACGTTGAGACGAAGATCGGACACCTCTCACGGATATCAGCCAGGTCCAGGGTATGGACGCCCGCCGAGTCCACCGAGAAGGCACCGTCCAGGATCTCATCCCGAATTTTACCAAGGAGATCAGGGCGAGAGAAAATATCAAACAAGAAATAGAAGCAGGTCGGGACGGTATTGGAGAGAATGCCCAGCGCTGTGAGTGCCTCTAAACGCGCAATATCCTCAATAGCTGCCCCTGCCTCGTGCTGAACCTTCCATCGAGTATACGCCAACTGCGAGGAATCCAGATGTCCATCCGCTTGATAGTATTGGATGAAGGCTTGGGTTAGTTGCTCTCTGCCTTTCCACGGTTTCCGTGCGGTGATCCACGGGACAACGTTCATCATTAGCAGACTTAGGTTCGATTCAATAGCCCTATACGCTGTTTAACTCCAAGTTATATCGTGGGCAAGACAAGTACTCACCAAAATGCGCGACGGTTGCTTTCTGACCGGTAAGGATTCAATGGGCCATAAACGGCATCGGTACTGGCGACCGTAACGGCATGCGAGCACCACTCATACAGGTCCACTACATTGTCTGGTTGCGATGCTAGCTCATCAATGATTGTCTTGAGGACAGCGATCATTTTCCCATTCATTTGGTCCAGTCCACTGCCCAAGAGAGCCGGGTGCATGGAGTCTGCGGTTTGCTGTCCCACGCCCTGGCCTCCATATTCTTTGTCCCGGAGAAGCTGCATTCCGCGACCATTAATACCTCCTCCATTCTCGGCAACATTTGCGAACAGCGGGCCAAATGACATTGCGTTGCGGCTCCGTCGCACCGCCGAAACCAGCTCCGGTGATGCAATGATGTAGACCTTCGTATAGAGCATGTCCATCGTAAAGGCTGGAAGGCGATTTTTGCGACTTTCGCAGTCAGCATTTCGACTCCATCCAATGAAGGAATGGTGCGAGTAACACACCTCGCAATGGCAAAATACTCGAGGCCATAGTACAGAAATGACGCCAGATGGCCGACGAGCGGGATTGCGCTGGAGGCCAAAGGTGGTTCACGGGGATCCAGTTTCCTTCGCTGGACGAAGAATACCACGGATGTCAGAAAGGCCACCAGGAGGGTGAGCCCTATAATGGAGAGGATATCCGACATTCTTGCTCGTCGTTGGTTGGGATCTTGATTATTTATTGCTTATTGTTTGTTCGTTGCGGAGTTTGGTTGGCAATTTCCCATCGGGCTTAGTGTGGCGCTATACCTAGTCTAGACTAGTATATATAACGGAGAATCGATTCTCCTGCTCCTTTCGGTTTGGTCCGGACACGAACGTGACCAAGTTGGATATCAAGTACAGTAGGAGTTCATAGCTTTCCTTGTGCATACATACATCTGTTGCATCTCTGAGGACTTCGCCTACAACCTTCAGTCCAGGGAAAGCTTGTTTTGCATCCTAAATCACGTATCTTGCGGGATTACCCTTGGTCGAGAACCGGTACTATCTAGCGTTACCAAACACGGTCAACTTGTTCAGTCCGGATAATTCATTCTGATCTCCTCTTGTTCACCCGAGAGTCAACAGATCACATATATTAGAAAGATCGAAGCTATATAGAGTCGTTTTATGCCCCACTGGCCGTGTTCTTGTGCTGTATGATATATATCCACAACGGATGCTGACCCAGTGGGTCTATATACCAGTCCGTGCGTGTGATCTGCATGGGTCGCCACGAAGAATGGTCTCTTCCTGTCATCGAACAGTACGGAGGAAAATGGCCTTGGGGACGAGTAGAATCTAAAAAAAGGAGTATTAGTCACTATAGTACGATCAAAGGCGAAGTGATAGCTATCTCATGCCTCGTTTGTGCGGGTTGTTTGAAGATGTCAGTTGAGTATGCTGATATATATAATCTGTTATTGCTCCTGTGATGATCCAATTTGACTCCAATAATTCCCAACGAGAAATTAAAACAGGATGGACTTGCTAACCTTTACACCTCTAAAGCCCCTTGGGGTGTACTATTAAATTGCATTTAATTTACATTTGATATTTGGGTCAGGATAAACGAGTCTTCCAGCGGATATTGCGAATCATAGACGCCGCAGAAATGTGAGTACGATGGACAACCATGTAAGTATCAGCCGCTACTCTATGACCCGTAGTCATTACATAGTAAAAGCCTCGAAATGGACCCAACATGCAATCAGACAAGATAAACTTGTTGAGACTGGAGTAAAAAGAGAAGGTTGTTCCGGGATTCGAACGCGTGGTCAAGCAGGAGTGGGGGCGCGAAACTAGGGTAGGATGCAGCACGTGGGTAGATTTGATCATAGAACCTTGATCAAATTGAATTTTCCTTCGGATATTACCGCAAATTACTTCGTGCCCTCGCTTCATGGTGGTACGTACCATGAATTGGAGATTGAACTTGGAGATTAATTTGCGAGATACGAGATCTAGAATACGGGGAATATTCGCAGAACTGATTAAAATAGGATTCCCCCCCAGGAAGGGGTTGAGATTGAATATTCGTGTATCCTACCACCATAAGGGCTTGGCCCTAAAGGTGGTTGAATCTGTGGTCTGTACTGTCCTAGAAGGCTTGTCTCAAGACCAAGGACCTAGGTAGATATTAAGCACTAGCATTGGAGGCCAAAGCGTCTCACGATCTTAGATCTCTTGGGATGGATGCACTCCATCTGAGGCAAGTAATTTCCGGGCCCACATGGAAGACTTTGCACCAGCACAAACCCAGCGAATAGGATTGTATGATGGATGGCTCAGCTCTGGAATGACTCGTGAGGCGTCCGAGCTCGCCGCTTCCGAGAGGGGCTCACAGAAACCACTTGCTTCATCCACCCTGGTCTTTTTAAGAAGAGTATGGGATCCGTGAGTCAGGATGAAAGGAGAGGCATTGCTGGCAACTTGGCAAGAACTTAAGAGGTGGAAGGTTGAGGAAGTTGCAAAGTCACGAGCCGAAAGGATGTCGGTATTAGCCTTCGGCATTGCCGTGAGTGCCTCCCCAAAGCCTAGGCCCAAGTTTCCAGAAACTATGTTTGATTCAAACGGCCCACGGTAGCGAAAAGCCGGGTCCCATAATTGATTCAATCAGCTTCTCATTTTTGAGCCACGGTCTCCACTTGCCACATGGCCTCGAAGGTGTTGAGGTGGATCGAACCATGCGAGACCTTCCAATCGTGGGTCTTGCCCCCAAAGACGTAGACGTTGGATAAGAATCTTTTTTAGCAACCCAGTCTGTTTTTAAGACAACCCCAACTCCCCTTTCAGTTCTCTTCTCAGGCAACACCTGTGCTGATGAAACCACCAGGGAATATGACTTCATGAAGCCCTAAGTCTTTGGCAGTTGTTCTCCTGTGTGGCACTCCAGATATTGAATCAACTGTGCGTAGCAACCGTCCGTTGAATGCACGATGGCCGAAGATCGAAGCCTGGAGGTCCGAGTAGTTGCGGCAGTCTTCCTTGCATTAGCTACAGTGGCTACGGCCCTCCGATGCTATGTACGCCTGGTGATTGTGAAGGCGTTCGGCTGGGATGATGTCACCATGTTATTGGCGTTGGTGCGTCTCTGCCCCCGTAGTTGAATAGGTGTTTCAAAATGTCTTTCTGACCTTTTTCTGTCTGGAACAGGGATTTTTTGGCATGTTTTCCGGGTGCATGATTGGAGGAAGCATATACGGGACCGGAAGGCACCTTACTGAACTTACGAATCATCAGAGAACAACCGCCATGGAGGTAAGCTTCTTTTGATGGGCTGAGAGGTATCTTATGGTACTGACACAATACTTAGTACTGGTTCTTGTGCGATGTTGCCTACTGCCTCTCGTCCATACTGTGCAAGATCTCTGTCGGCATATTCCTCCTGCGTGTTACCGTTGACAAAATTCAACGCATTGTGATATATGCGGTCACCACTTTGGCGGCGGTGTTTGGGTTAATGTTTTTGATCCTCCTTCTCGCCCAGTGTAAACCGGTCGAGTTTTTCTGGATGCGATTATCCACCGAAAACCCAGTTTCTGGGTCCTGCATCAACATGACTGTGGTCATCGTGGCTCTTTATATCTTCAGCGCGGTGTCCTTTATCTTTGACCTGACTGTTGGAGTTCTGCCCGTGTTTGTCGTCCGCAATCTCCAGATGCGTCGTGATGTAAAGTTTGCCGTCGCTGGCCTTCTAGGCATGGCCTGCATGTATGTCAAGACAATTTCCCCCACAGTCCACCAGTATAATCTTCTAACACGCATACTTCAGTGCCTCAGTCGCAGTTCTTGTCCGGATGGCATACGTCGAGACACTCCGGAACCCAGACTTTCTATGTGAGACTTCCTTCAATCTCTCTTATCGTGCCTTGTCGCATGACTGGAGCACTTTGATAAGAACACATACTGACATATATTCTGCAGACGCCACCGTCGGTATCGCAGTGTGGTCCAACATTGAGACCGGCCTGGGAATCTTTGCCGGTAGCCTGGCGACCCTCCGCCCTCTACTACGAATGATCCGTCCTGGAACCGGTCGATCATATAACAAAAACACCCCCTCGGCTCCTGGGTCGCGTACGTGGCCCAACTCGGCGTTCCACCGGAGCAACGCCGTACCGCTCTCGTCTCTCATGACCACAGAAGAAGAGCGACAGAATAGGCTAAAAGGAAATGTGCGTGCGAGTACACCCATCGAGACTGGACCGGGGATGACGTCGTCGAGTGTTGGAACTGAAGATGAACTATCAGATCACGAGTTGATCCTACCAAAGGATTCAGACTACCAGTATCAGATTAATGTGCGGCGTGATTTCCACATCACGAGCACTGAAAACCCTGTTTGAGATCGGCATGCAAATGCTATGAAACCATTAGATATGAATAATAATGAACAAACATAGAAAAGCAGACAGTGATGGCGCTTATGCGTCCGGACGACGAAGGCGCTCGGGAATAATAGATCAGGTTTACACATTGTAATATAGAGGAGAGTCCTAGGGATGCCTGCCTGTGTCCGTCGACAACGACATAACTACCGGCGTTGCGTCGAATCCACATACAACAAGCCACCGTCTGCCCCCATCGCCGGCTCTGATTCAATGAGCGTGCCGGGCTATATGCCTGGCTCATAGTGGTATGAGTAATATTGCCACAAATCGTATGTATATACAGTGAGGACATCTCTTTACAATACCTAAGTAATGAAGTAGAGTAATACAAAGTCACATCGTATGTGCCGTTTCTCAGCAAGGATATCTTATTTCACTTCAAATATCTAACTTGAAATAGGAGAGGTTAGTCGCATAGACTACATATGTAACACAACGGAAACGATGCAGTGTATTGTCTCGTCATAGTGGAACGTCGAAGTCTCTATGGATGAAGCCACCAAGTCTCTATGTTCTGGAGAGGGTCTGTTCGTAATTGTACTGGTGAGCCCACGGAGCTCTAACTAGCATTACTCAACCGTTTTAGAAACCAGTGAATTACTCCAGAACGTTGGAATAACAAGCTCGGGTGAATGCAGACCAAAGCTAACCACGATGACAAGAAGTACCAGTATCCACGGGGTAGCAGGTCTTCTTTGCTTCCGACTCCACTGCAGCCATCCAGGTCCACTGCGCGAAGGGAGTGGGAGAAAGCCGATGGTGGGACTATCAGCAATGGACTTTGAGGCCAGATCTGCCGGGAGTTCTGTCATATAGGGGACAATGTATCGTGCAAGGAGAGATTTAACGATTCCGTCTCGTGCGTGGAGCCGAACTAGGAACCGAGAATCTTGGTAGATCTTGTTGACACGGCGGAAGCGCTGGGACTGGAATTCCCGAAGAAGCTGCAGCAGCTCTTGCTGTGCGAGTTTCTTGTGTCCATTCTTCGAGAGCCTATCATACAACAGATTGGTTAAGACTGTGGCGTCTTCGATGGCAGTATTCGCTCCTTGTCCGATGTTTGGCGTCATCTGATACAGTGTTAATGCGAGCTCTCCAATTGTAGCCAAGGTTATTAATCCTACCTTGTGAATACTGTCCCCAATACAAACAATGCGGTCCGCATACCAGGTGTTAAAGATATTCTCCTCTAATGCTGTCATAGACGTAACCTCCCTGTTCTCCCAGACGTGGCCGAAAGTGGCCCCGTTCACTAGTGGGAAGTGCGCGATATTCTCACAAGTACGTACTGCATCAGCGCTAGAAAATCTCACCGTGTCCGGGTATGTGTGCATGTCGTCCAACTTCTTGATCACGAACCAGAACACCCGTCCATTTTTTCCATGGATGGTGATAATAGTCAGGCCGTCATGAAATGCGTTTACTTGGTCTCCGACCTTTAAGCCTGGAACGGGTGATGAGATACCGAAAACACAGGCGTATTCGACCTTCATGCCTTGAATTGAGCAGATCAGTCAGTGGCTGGCTTCGAGGAAACCATCACGGCATACAGCGCAGGGCTTACTTCTCTTTTCCCGCTTCGACACCCGTCCAGGCTCCAGCGCATCCGCCAATTTCCACATCTCAGAGCGGATAACGCTATGGACACCATCAGCACCAACCACTAGGTCGCCAGTATACTCCTGCCCGGGGCTTGTAACAACTTCCATATGGCTGTCATGCCGTCGGATATGCGTCACCCGGCAATTTGTATGGATATTTGACGGGTCAGGGTACGATGTGTGCAGAATCTCGAGGAATTTCTGTCGATCTAGGAATGCAATGGGATACCCGAATCTGATATCCACCGGAGCTATTTCGTTAGCTAGCTTTACTGCCTGAGTTTATCTCTTGACCAAGTACCCTCTGTATCACTGACCTTTCATCGACAGTTTTTGGATAATTGTTACGGAAAGAATATCCGTCAGGGTATGTGATAGTAGCCATGCTGAGAGGGTAGGTCATCTTCTCCACAGCATCAAAGAGACCCAACTGATCTAGAATACGTCCCCCATTGGGGATAATGCCAATTGATGCCCCCACCTGTGGAGAGAGATCTGAATTTTTCTCGAGGACAACATGGTCTATTCCTGCCCGTTGGAGACAGTGCGCCAGGGTGAGACCAGCGACAGATCCCCCAACAATAATCACTTTGAAGCGATCTTTATCACACATGTTGGACGGTGTATAGGAGGTATTGGCACAGAAATCAACTTTTTTCGAGGCCAGAAAATACAGAACACTCTAGACCCAAGCTTCGTGGGACGGCGAACAATGAGAAGGTTAACAGCAGACAAGGAGCTAACCAAGCCGACCCCTAGGGGCTACCTGTATTTCATAGTCTATATCAGGTATGCCCGTAATAAAACGTGACATGATGATTCCAAGTATCCGAGATATGTTGCAAAGCTCAAATCATCATTCCCATGAATCTATTGGTGGGACGGTAGTAAAATGGCAGCCATATCGCTTACTCTGGCACATCTCAGCTCTCACGGTCCTCAAACAAGGAATATGCTCTTACATGCATCCAGAAATAGCTATTGCAAACGGGCCCACCGGAGAATCACATCGGCACGGGGTCACTGGATCGAATCCACAGACACCCTGTCATTGGACTTTATGATTTCCTCTCACCATCTATTGAAGGGGTCACCATGAAAATAAGATATAAATCAGACTGTGTATTGGCGCATTGGACGATCACGTAAAAC
The DNA here is from genome assembly GCF_000184455.2 of Aspergillus oryzae RIB40. Lineage (NCBI taxonomy): Eukaryota > Fungi > Ascomycota > Eurotiomycetes > Eurotiales > Aspergillaceae > Aspergillus > Aspergillus oryzae. The sequence goes on along the minus strand of NC_036439.1, from coordinate 4,446,131 downwards.
TCACATTCGAATACGACTACGCTTTATGCAATATCTACCGGCCCGATGCGTGCAGAGCGAAGCTGGAATGCGAGTCCGGCGTTACGAAAAAGAAACTCTCCTGGATCTTCCGAGACCGAGCAGGTTATTGAAACTACTTTGTCTGATGAAGCCAATTAAAGTAAACGTAGTAAACAAGGATCATATACATACATGTCCAACGATTGAAGGTGAGGCAGCCCTGGTCCAAATGACAATGCATGTACTACACAAGATATCGGGCATCCTATCAACCGTTAAGGTCCCCCGCCACAGAATGACACGATGTTTTGGATATTTTGATTGGGACATGGGTTCGACCACTTTTAAATCTGTCCAAAATCCCACAGTAAGCAGGTGACCGATGTTACGCCTATTGTTCACACTGTTGGCCTCCTCGGTCTTCCGTCATAATGGAAAGCACTAAGGGCCTATTCAGGGAGAAAAAGAAAAGGCAGTAGAGGGGAAAAAAGGATAATTCAATAGACAACTAGTGGGATTGCTCGCCACGCGAGCGCCCATCATCAGTACGGGTGACGAATCCAGCCAATCCCATTGTTCAGCCAGGCCTGAGCACCAGAAAAGCTGAACTAACATTGGTAAGGCGTGGGCACAACGCCCGAGATAATGGAGGCTAGATATACCAAAGCATTTACGAGCCCCCACGGGGGCTTCTCCTTGTGACGAGCCATGCGACCCAAGATACCGCTGGGAGAAGTTGCCCACGATAACGCCACTCCTAGATGGTCCTCTACTCCGAAGGCAAGATTCCCAAAAAGGCATCAGATAACTCCGAGTACGAAAACAATAAGGAAGTTTGGCATTACCAGAGAGGAGTATGTGCCCACTCACTCAAGGAAAAATAGATTGCCAAGTACATCACAATCAGGTCCATGACCAGTCCACTCAAACTCATACTTCTGTGTATGTGATTGAGACCGTGTAGGATGCCCCTGTAATACTGGTGCACGGTGGCATTTCCGCCATCCCATTCTCGGTGTCTCGGAAAATTGCAGATCAATTCGATGTAGCTGGTGGCCCATCCGGCTCCCATACCCAGAGCTAAGCCATTGGATGTCTATGCTACCTCGTGGTACTTCGATGTTGCTTCAAGTGTTATCACATACGTCCATGATACTGCCTGAAATGACGCAGAAATGCATGTCCATTGTTATAGCTTTCTTGTGGTGGAGGGCTCGCTATAAACTTTAATAAATCATGGATGGTGCCAAGTAATCATGGTGAGTATGTTAAGGGTCTACGGCAATCGAAGGATCCCTAGTTCGTCCGCAGCGTATTACCTTTGGAATTTGAAATAACTCGATGATCACGGAGGATGAGATGTGCTGATGTGTGACCCGAATGGCCGGAGCCATGTTGCGAGCTGAACCTGGTTGATCTGGTTATCGAATCTCACCTCATTCCTACACAGGGTTTCGTTGTAAACTCAGTCGGTGCCTGAATCTTAGTGCCAGTAACAACAATGTGCCCGGCAATGGCCAGTATAACAACTGGACGTTCGTGTTGGCAATTCAGTGAGATATATGCAAGGTGCAAACCTGGCCGACATTGGTGTTACATCTATCCAACATACCGCCGTATATTCAGCGAACCCACCGCGCTGGAAAGCAAGACAAGGAGAACTGGAATGTCCTTACTCTTTGCCTTTCATGCACAGTGATTCTACTACAATCATTGACATCGTTGCCATCATGGGCTTCTTTCATGACTTCCTCTCTCGGCCTACAACCTATGCTATACTGGCCGTGCTGGTTATTCCGGTCACGGCCCTGGCGTGGGACAGGTTGCCGCCTCTGTTGCCTTCTGCAAAGAGGTTATTGGTTGGCAAAAAGAATCCCTCTAAGATAACATCACTAGAATGCCCTTACAGTTACATCCGACAGATATACGGAACGCACCACTGGGCACCATTCGTTGACAAGCTCTCCCCTAGCCTCAAGACAGAGCGGCCGGCAAAGTACCACATGATCCTAGAGATCATGGACGGAATACATCTTTGTCTGATGCTTGTTGATGATGTATGTGAGATATCTCCATGCACGGCTCTTTTCCTCACTAATATTGTCTCGTAGATAAGTGACGGCAGTGACTATCGGAAAGGACGCCCCGCTGCCCATCACATCTATGGTCCCTCGGAGACAGCAAACCGAGCATACTATCGGGTAACCCAGCTACTCAATCGCACGGTGCACGAGTTCCCAGAGCTTGCACCTTGGCTGCTCCAATGTCTCGAAGAGATACTAGAGGGACAAGACCTCTCGCTTGTTTGGCGGCGGGACGGCCTTTCTGCCTTTCCCGTCCAACCAGAGGAGCGAGTAGCGGCATATCGCCAAATGGCATATTTGAAGACAGGTGCCCTCTTCCGCCTAGTGGGCCAGCTTGTACTAGAGAATCAATCTTACGATGATACTTTAAGTACAGTAGCGTGAGTCAAGCAAGAGAGTCGGTCCTCTGATAGTATGGTATTAACTCATCGCCTCTCTAGATGGTATTCCCAATTGCAAAATGACTGCAAGAATGTGTACTCCTCTGACTACGCAAAAGCCAAAGGAGCCATTGCCGAAGACCTACGCAATGGCGAGCTTTCTTACCCAATTGTTGTCGCTTTGAATGTCCCAAAGGGACAATATGTGGTGCGAGCATTGGTGTTTCGGTCGCCACATAATATCCGACAAGCTCTGCGAGTTATTCAGAGCGATCAAGTTCGAAATATATGTCTCACAGAAATGAAGAAATCAGCAGTTTCTGTTCAGGACTGGCTCGCACTCTGGGGACGGAATGAAAAGATGGACATGAAGAACGAGAAATGAATGGGGATAATCATTGCTACGAGCCATTAAGTCAAGATTACGCAAATAGTGGAGATAAGTGTTTTGTTCTCTAGTCTATCAATGAGAAGCCCGTAATTAGTGAATTGCATTTAATTGCCTTCCACAGCTTAGACAGGCTCTATTAATTCCGCGTAGAAGCCAGCAGCCATTCCATTGTCGATTAGAGGACGCGCAGAAAGGCTGTTTGAGTTCAAGACTGGTGAACAATACGCAAGGGGAGACCTAGTAGAACATGAATGGAGGCTGACCGTGCCCGCATACGCCGAGCTATTAGCTGAAGCCACCGGTGTCAAGTATCCTGTCACCTGCTCGATACAGCTGACGATCGAACCAGGAGATCCCATCTACCACAGTCCACCTGAATGACTCTTAGGCCAAAGATATGCAGACCGGAGATAGACTGTAAGGTTCCCCATATCTGATCCAGTTGTAAAGCGAATCGTAGCCTCCTGGCAACGGGGGTAATCGTGTAATCTTGCCCTGCACTTTCCCCTTACCCTACCCTACATGGCCCTTACATATAAGATTCTATCGTCCTTCACTCAAAGATCTTGTACCTACCTCATTTCTGTAACCCTACTTACCTGAATCTTGCATTTTCCAGGATTCATATTATTTGCTACGATATCCACCTTGCAAAACCCTGAATCGAGTGCAATGATTTCAGGTGTGCCCGATCGCTGGAAGCTTGTTGCATCCTCGCTCTCTTCAAACCTGGATGCAAGCTATCCCACTTCAAGTTCATTGTCGACCGAGCCCATAGATACCAGAAGTTCATCCCCCCAGGGATCCGCGTCTACGCCAGTCGACAAAGAGAAGGTGCAGATACCCTCGATGGCTACTCAGAATGTGGCACACTGACGAACGTATGCAGATTATTCGGGGGCCTGTGGACTATCTATTGAAATGTCCCGGGAAGGATATTCGTCGCAAGCTCATGCAAGCTTTCAACGAATGGTTAAGGATTCCAGAGGACAGGCTGAACATCATCGCGGAGATTGTTGGTTTACTACACACAGCGTCTCTCTTGTACACGGCCCCCTTTCCCCTTTCCCCTTTCTCTTGAAAAAAGAAGAATCATGATGACTTGTCAGTTGCACTCGTGCTAACTCAACCTGCCGTATGTGATTACTTGCAGGATCGATGACATTCAAGATTCGTCTAAACTGCGACGAGGGATACCAGTGGCTCATTCGATATTCGGTGTCGCGCAAACTATTAACTCCGCAAACTACGCCTACTTCGCTGCCCAGGAGAAGCTCAGAGAGCTCAATCGCCCCAAGGCGTACGAAATCTTTACTGAAGAACTACTTCGTTTACATCGGGGACAAGGCATGGATCTGTACTGGCGAGACTCTCTGACCTGCCCCACAGAAGAAGAGTACATCGAAATGATCTCGAACAAAACGGGCGGTCTCTTCCGGTTGGCAATCAAGTTAATGCAGTTGGAAAGTGAGGTAACAAGGTAGGACTCTCTCTACCCTTTCTGTGCACTACAAGAGTTGCTGACTGTGACAGCGATTTCCTCGGGCTTGTCGATCTCTTGGGTATCATTTTTCAGATCCGTGACGACTACCAGAATCTCCAAAGTGACCTGTACAGCAAGAATAAAGGGTTTTGTGAAGACCTCACGGAAGGCAAATTTTCCTTCCTGATTATACACAGCATCAACAGTAACCTGGGTAATCAACAACTGCTCAATATCCTCCGACAGAGGAGCGAGGAGGAGTCGGTGAAGAAATACGCTGTGGAATATATTCGGTCCACAGGATCTTTTGCCTATTGCCAGGACAGACTGGCCTCATTGCTGCATGAAGCAAAGATGATGGTCAATGTACTAGAAGAAAACGTTGGGTTTTCTAAAGGTATCTATGATATCTTAGCTTTTTTACTGTGATGCAGTTTCTTACCGGAAACCGGGGAAAGCTTTCGGAGCAACCTAATGTACCCAAGATAGTTCTAAGCTACTATCCACGATCGTTCGTCTGGTTTAGGCATTCTTCGTACTCAAATGCAAAGCCGTAACCTGTCTTTCCTATCCCAAAAATACCTCTCCTCCCCCCATTCTGGCGCTTCGATGATTGCCCAGGTTTATTGCCCGACCATCCTCGTCACGAAGAGTCCGAATGCATGTTACACGATTGTCACGAATAGAGGATGCTACTCGAAGTGCTTGGACCTAACATGACATCATCTACAAAAACATATCTCCTAGCAAAATAGTTCTAAACTCGCCCGTGAGGTATTCTCCCTGAGCGGTAGCTGACGTACAATGGGATTCTGTTATCAGGATCTCCTGGGGATCGGAGGAGAGTTCATATTCAACTCCTCATGTACAACAGAAACAGGTCTCATAATCTGCATACACGAGCTGACTGATTTTAAACTGGCCTATGTCTTGGACCCTTAGGAAAAGGGCACCGGGAAACGTCCGTCTTACATGGGTGCTTTTCCCCAAATAGGTAATCTTCAAGGTAATTCTTGGCTGGCTGAACCGTAAGAGATCCCTGTTTTCATCGTATTATTATCTTGATTTTCAAATCTTTCTATGGAAACCAGAAGCAATAGAGAACAGTTTTGGGATATCTCGCTAACTTGATCAGGCAAGGTCCTCGTGCATTTGCTGCCATTCGTCCACCATTGCATCAAAATCGGGACTATATAACCATTCCAAGTCAAACGCTTCATGCACATCCGGTTCATTATATCCATCTTGTTTTGGCATACGACGCTTGTCGATTTGCGCATTAAGCTCCAACACCTTGTCGACTCGTGCTTGCCGTCCCTGCTGCCACAGCCTTAGGGCCTTCTCCAGCGAAATATCCTGGCTCTTCCTAGCCACAATCAACGAGTACGTATAGACATCTTCAAAAGCCTGATTAACCCCCTGTCCCGCAGTAGGCGGAATCGCGTGTGCGGCATCACCCAAGATAACTACTCGGCAGAGATGAGAGCTCCATCGGTCCAGCTTCGGGACAACATGAAAAGGCCAGAGGTTGATCTTGGCCGGAGAGATCTGAGATACCGCTCGTTGTACAATCTCTGGAAAGTCACTGGCTCCGTCACGGAGAAAGTCAATACACCATTGTTTATCATTCAGGAGTCGGTCCCAGCCTTCTCGTCCTAATTGCGGGCCATGTTTCTGTCTCCCGATTAAAACCTCGGATCCATCCTTGAGCTGGGGTGCGATCACAAAAGCACCGTGCTTCGGGTTCATGATGGTGACGGGCAACCCATACTCATCAGGGACCTCTAGCTGACGAGTAGGAACTGCAGCGGTCACTCCAACTGCGTTTGTAAACCGTGGTTCTAGGTCTGGATAGAGATATTTCCTGACCCGAGAATGGATTCCATCCGCTCCCACTAGACAGGCTGCTGTCGCTGTGGTGTCATCGTCAAACTGCCAAGTGACGTCTGACGATGTCTCCGAAATGACATGTAGGAATTTCTTGTTGTAGTGAACGGGGATGTTGGCTTGGGCCACCATGTCCGAGAGTTCCTTAATGAGAACATGTCGATAGATCCGCAAACCATGATAGCCATATTTCAGGTGTCCGAACTCAAAGGTATCTTTTAACTTGTTGTCGGGAGAGCGAAAGTACAAATGATCGAACTCATATCCCTCCGGTCGAATGCGCTGGTATACTCCGAGGATATCCAGGATGCGGAGTGCATTGGGAGAGAGCATGATAGCACCGCCGATGTCTAACGGGGCTGATCGTGCCTCGTAGATTGTACATGGGATGGACTGTCGATGGAGAGCAAGAGCGAGAGTCAGACCAGAAAGGCCTGCGCCGATGATGGCAACGTTCTCTGGGGTCGACATGGTAGTCGCAAGGCAAGGATTCGTTAGGTGGATTGTTTCCGTGATGTCGGTAATGCATGCAGCGGGGTAGACTTCGAATGCAGAAAGCGTGTTTTATATTCTCTCAGAAACTCTATCGACATCGCACGAACCGCCGGTGATGCTGTCCAGAGGTCTGTTTGGATTCGGATCCGAGGTCCGGATCCGATAGCATGCAGCATAGCCACATTCCATGTCTAGCCCGGCAAATGGGCGAGGCTTAGTCTATGTGATTGATACTGCGAGCTTACGTGTTCCACATGAACACTGGGTAGCGAGAAGAGCAAAACTACATAACGCGATATTGACAGAGAAGACTCTAACTGGCCAGCCCTCTGCCATGAAGTCGATGGATCTACATACAAACGACTGTGGGAAATATAGAAGCGACGGCTCGTATTATGCTTATGGACATCACGAGACCATATCATACATTACACGTCCCATGTAAAAGAATTGTTCTCAAAGATGAATGGATCCCCTTGGAAGTTACTAAACTCCATGGCCAGTGCTGACGACTGTGCAAGAAAGTCCTCGGGTAGATTGAGCTGAGCGGATGAGGTAAAAGAGCCCTGACCGTCGGATGTGAACATCGGCTGTGTAGTTTGAAGCTGCTGAATGTTAGTAGAGATCATTTAGTAGGAATTATTTCGCCATCAAACCTACCATTTGAGCAAAATCAGTGAGACTTAATGCCAAGGAGTCCTCTGCCACCGCGGGGAGCAAGTGCTGTCGACAAGCAGACAAGGCCTTAGTAGCTCCCTGCGACATTCGCTCACCTTGGACCTGGGTCGAGCCGCGAGCGCGGACGGATTGCAGAACCACTGCGAGAAGCAAAATATCCTTAAGATTACTCCCTGCTTCGCCGATCCGTGCGGTTAGGCTGTCCAAGGTAGATTCAACGCTGCGTATCAGGGACGCTTTGCTATGCATCGAGCTTCCAAGGGCACGGCCTGACTTCTGAGACTCGAAGCTGTTTCTTTGGCTGGACAGCCTGATGTATCCACATACGCTGAGAGCATCCCATAAAATATCATTGTAGCAGAAAGTCTGGAACAGGTCCCAGTATGCGCCCAGATTGCACACCTCGAGATCGGCTACGCTCGGGTTGAAATTATCCTGGTAAGACAAGTTGGCGAGGGATGACTCCAAGCAGATCCGGCAGATCTCTGGGAAAATTGGGTCATCGCGGGGATCTCCAAGCACGAGCGGCCGGTAGAGACACAGGAGAGGCCGACGGGTATAAACACTTAGCAGAACACAATTGAGCAGCATTGCCGGGTCATTGTTGTTCGTGGAAGCGTTCCCCGGTTTCAGTACACGCGGTATCTGCTGCAGATGCTCTACAATTCTGCTTCCTTGCTGGGCCAGTTCACTCAAATCAATCTGCTCTCGGGCTATTCTTACTACGGACATTGCCCGGAGACGGTCAGCCAGAGATGTTGCTAACGAAATTTGATAAAGTGAATCCGTCAGATCAGAGGGTCCCTTTTCAGGTGGGAGCTGAGGTGTGGATTCATCGAAGTCAGAATCATCGAGGTTGGCCGGTGGCGGTCCAACGTCGTGTGGGGACGTCATCACTGGCATGCCAGAAGCGATAGATGCTTCAAGATCCATTTCCACAATCGTGATCCATAGTCGACGCCGGACCTGTGTCTGAAAGACAGAAAGCTCGGTACACTTCGCAAGATTCAGGTGTAGACCCGTCACCATCGCCGAGCGGATCAGGGCGCCTGTGGCTTTCCACAGCTCTTCCACAGGCACAAGCAGCAGACGACGACTCAGTAGAAGGAGCGTCTCGGCTTGGAGTGTTGCGAGCTCTGTTCGCTGCTTACGAGTCAGGTTCTGAAGCCAAAGTTGGATCAACGTGATTGCCGGCCCGCTCAAGTACTCCCATAGGGCGGAATCATTCACTTTTGTACATTGGCCATCCAACGCGAGCGATATAGTGCATATCGCGGTGAGCTGGGGTATGAATGCAGATGAGGACTGGTAGAAATCCTGATCGGGCTCGGCCCAGAATTGCGCGTACTCGCGAAGAAACGAGGGAACATGTATAATCCGGAATATTTTCTCGAAGTTATTGGTATATGTGCGTAGCAGCAGGTCACATATGGTTTTCGCTGGAAGAGACGCGCGGAGCTGCACTAACTCAGGCGAGCTCCTGCCATCCACGGTTGAAGCTGGTGAGTCCAAGTGGCCAGGCAATTTTCCTTGGAGGAATCGCACTTCTCGAGCAAGATCGACAATAGTCGAATTCTCATTGCACTGAGCGATGAATTCCTTCGCTTTAGGGAACTGTGAGAAATATCAGTCGGGCTGCCAGTATACGCCGAGTCAAGGGTAATCTAACGTACCTGATTCAGAAGGGTGATCCTGTTGTTTTGCCCGTGATATCGTGTTCGCGTTCCCTTAACGACTAGAGTACCGAGAAACGGACGTGGAGTGTCTGATTCGGAGACGACTTCGTAAGGTCGCAGGTCACTGCTATCCACAGAGTTAGCTTTTAGGGGCAGAATGAATCAATTAGTTCGCTATGTGTCTATCACCTAATCTGAGGGACCGAGACATCTTCAGCCAGGTCAGGGTTAACTACACGTGACCCAAGGGCAAGTCGTTCTTCTAATCTGATGACTCGTTGCTGCAGGTCTTCAATGATCCCTATCCCTGCACCTCCTCCCGACTCGCCCCGCGGTGCAGATTGCTGATCAATGGTAGCGGAGCTCAGGCGGACGCGCTTCACGTTGTCATTTAAATTGAGACATTGGTTGTAGACGCAGTCCGCGGGGCATCCAGCTTTGGTGCAATTCTCGCATGGCGTCACTCGATCACATTTCAGCTTCTTCTCTCTGCATCGCAGACAGGAGATTACCGGCCGTGGCCGCTTACGGGGCTGGCCGCTACTCGGACCTTCCATTAAGCTCTGTATGGAGGTAGCCTCCATCACGGACAGATCAAGTCGCATGAGAGGTCTGGATTTGACGCCAAGTCAGGAGGCGACGATTAAGATTCGGCCCCCAAGTCGCTTCTATATTTAGTACTCGCTAGATCCCTTATCTGTTTTGCGTCATCTATGATTTGGTCCGTTGGGTTGCGCATCTATCCGGTTGAGATATACATGCCTTCAAAGCCAACTAGGGTACATGGCTTATTGTTTGACGCGTCCATGGGACTTACACCATTGGGAGATTTACGCCTTGGCTCCTAAACCCTCTTGAGGCCTTGTCGCCAAGATACACTATCCCGGATACAGCTAGCTGTTTCTTATAGAGCCAATTATATCCTTCGCTGAGATTGGTCTAGTACCCATCTGTCACTAGCTTCTCTACTCCAAAATTATTGAGAATAACAGCAATGTCTATCTATTCAACAAACCCTGCGCTTCGAGCTAAATAAACACAATATAGCAAGCCTCTGAATTTCACTAAGAGTCGCAGGACATCGTTGGACATCTTGCTATTAATCTCTCTGCGGTTATGCTTTGCAGGCCCCATAGAATGCCTCCTCGAGGATTATGAGCTGTCTAGCGAGCTATGTCCTGACTATAGGGCCCTTCCCTACACCTGGGGTACCTCCAACCGAGAATGCCGGATTCTTCTAAATGGAACCAGCTTCCTCGTGACGCAGAACCTCTACGAAGCTATGCAACAACTTCGTAACCTAGGGTACTGTTCCAGCCTCTGGTGGATTGATCTCATCTGCATTAACCAGAGTGACAAATCTGAGAGATGCCAACAGGTTTCTATGATGAGGAACATATTTGGCAAGGCCAAGGGGGTGGTAGTATGGATGGGTGCAGATACGCCATTAATGAGTGCTATGTGGCATACTGTAACAGTGTCGTACTGGTCTCGGGTTTGGGTCATCCAAGAGATAATGGTGGCAACGGAGATCCTTCTCATGTCGGGAAGTGGGACAATTGCTTGGTCTAAGTTTGTTAAGCGTCTGGACCTATTCGTGGAAGAATCTCTCGATCCAGACAACCTTGACGTGGAATTGAACGCGGAGTATTTTGCGAGTAACTGCAGAAAGTTAGTCCAGCTGTGGACGAAAAGGAGCACACAAAAACTGAGTCTCGGCACATTAGTCTCTTTTTCTGAAGATTCCTTGGCAACAAATCCTCGGGATAAGATATATGGTCTCCTAGGGTTGGTGAATCACGGGGCCGGAGGGGATATCGTGCCGAATTATGGCCACTCTCCTTGCTCGGTATACTGTATTGCGATTAAGAAGATGCAGGATGACACGCATCAGGACTTGTCCCTGTTACACACACAATTGAGCAATCTGAAACACAATCCATTCGACGAGGATGACGGTAATTCCAACTGTGACGGCGTTGAATGTGGTGTTTGGACTTTCTGTAAACTATTTGCTCTTCGTGCTCGGGCGCGGCAAGGGTAAATGAGGAATGGAAGTAAATTGCAATTATTATATTAGGTGAAATGTGCAGGGTGGAGAGCTGGTTTCAGCATGCACGGAGTAGAGTTAATATCCTCAGCAGGCAGCTCAAAGCATACCAACACATCGCGACGTGCAATGAAGGGGTGCGTTTAGTCTCCTTGACGGAGTAAACCGGAGAGAAATGTCATTCATTCTTGATGCTATTAGATAATGAAATGAAACATGCTACACGTTAAATCGAGTATCGGTTGTATCCTCGGAGCACACCATATCATAGGCGAACTCAAGAAACTCCGCAGAGACAAAAACCACGAGCCTCACTGAAGCCCAGCACGCCGGCATCTCACTGACCACATCCCGGCCGCTCACTAATTCGTAATCACCGGGGCAGTATTATCCCAGTCGTTCCTTTCCGCGGCATCCACGAGCCAGCAAGCGACGCTTACACGACTTATGCTGGCCATCAGTGGAACTCCTTTCCCATCTTGCGGCCAGAGCTTTACATTCTGGGCGTCGGTGTCCACTAAACGCGCCGGACGGACGAGGACAAAGTCGACACCGCTTGCTCGTACCTCTCGGTCGGTGTGGTTGTGATCCTCGTACTGGTAAATCATATTGGACTTCTTCATCAAGAGCTGCAACGCGCAATTCATGTTCTTCCAGGAATTTCCCACGCCAAACGCTTGTAGAATGACCACCTTCTTAACCCCAAATTCTTTCATTGCCAAGGCGACATTGGCATTGCAGTCGGCCATGAGGCGTGGCGGTGAAATTGGCGCAGCAAATGGGCTGTCAGAAGCCCGGGGAGCACTGAGGGTTACAATAACCACATCCGGCACATCGGCTCGGAATGCAGCCCTCACATCATCTCTGGACGTGGGAGTTCCTACATATGACTTAGCCTCCACTAGTCGCGGTATGATAATGGTGACCCAACTTACCTTGTACAATTCTGAGACCAATTTGCTGTATGATGGCGGAAGGCTTTCGTACCAATGCCGTCACTTGATGTCCTGGTTGCGAAGGTCAGTCACTATCAATCACAGTAACCACAGCTACATACCTCGACGAAGAAGCTCTTCAATAGTCAGCTGGCCAGTCCGGCCGCTACCACCGATAATGAGAATATGCATTATGAGTGGGAGACTGTGATGAGACTTTGGTATGGTAGTTCTCGTCATTGTCCAGCACGTCGCTGGGTTTTTAGGGCTCCTCAGATATATGATGGACATGTCGATTCATCCTCGGATTTGTTGTTCGGATCCGAAGGCTTCGGATCCGGGCCGGACCAAGCGAGTCGACAACCATTTTTCTGCCACAACTATGAAAAGATAAGCATAGTAATAAAAAGAGCAAAAGGTAGGATTGAATGAAGGTAAAAGAAACCTTAGATTGTACAAGAACTACCTAGTCTGTCGACTTGAGCTTTTTCTTTGATTTTTCTTTTTTTCTTCTCCACTCGGAGCGACTCCATATATGAATATATATATTTTTATCACGCTTTCCCCAACCTCGAGCATCCCCTTTGCAAATATAGATTTAAACCGAGCTCCTTGATATAGCTTATATATTCACTTAGATAGAGTCAAGTAATTCAAATTATTCTAAGTAGGGGTTTGAACGATCGAATAAACGATTTTCGTAGCGAGTTCCGATCGCTACCTCTCTTCGGAGATCTCGAAAACATTCGTCCGCGTCTACCAACACGAGAGTAACGGGAAAACATGATTGTATACTGCTTCAAACAGGATCACACATGGCTTTCTCCCATGCTTACTACCGCCTAATACTAGTACACAAGTATCTTCTCTACAGGATACATAGGGCAGCTTCATCCTGGCCCTAATGCAGGCTACTCAGGCTACATCACATGAGCTCGCACGGCCCTCACTGACTTCCCCTCCGTTGAAGTTGGCCTGAATTGCCTAAGCCTCTGGTCTAAAGATTATACCTATACATCCCAATCGCTATCTCCACCTCGCGTTTAAACTTCTCAAATCCAACAGCCTAGCACGGAGCATCCTAATCCCGATACGCGTCGCCAAGAGAGCCATGACCCCACGCCCCAAAGAACTCTACCCACCACGGGACGCGTCCGACGCCGAGATTAACGAACGGACCCACAACAACCCCGTAACGGATCCAGAGGATCAGAGCGCAGAATCACCCTCGCCGAGAACGTCTTTTACCCTTCGGAGTCCGGAAGAGATGGATAGGATGGCGCGTTCTGAGGATCCTGCTGAACGGGCGCGCGGTCAGACCCTGCAGTGCTATCAGATGCAGTTGATGTTGCTGGAACAACAATATAAACGCTACAAGATGGTGATGGAACGAGACGGGAAAGATCCCGAGTCGTCGTCTTCCTAGGGATAGTGTTTTTGTGTGCCGTGATGGGATGTTTGACGTGGACTGGAAATGGGATTATCGTTCATTATAATGACACCGGGGGTACATAGCTTTTGATGTTTGATACAGGATTTGCTGGTAGTCATCGTGTGCGCTGAGATGATGTATGTCATGTGGATAATAGCATTGGATGGGTATATATGTCCATAGCTTATATGTGTTTAAAAGTAGCCCTGGGTGGAAAGTAAAAGGATCGGTCGGTGACCTGACATCGTGCATCTGAAAACCCCACCAAGCGCCATCTGTGACTGAATGTAAAAAGGACATCGCTAGTACAAATTCTCCACCAGGGAGAAGAATATCAGGAAGCAAAGTGCAAGACCAATAAAAGGCCCTCAGCAGAATGGAGACACTGCCAATAACTACTCCGGAGGCAGCTTCTTGCTCGGGACTTCACATTCCTTGACTCTCCGTATGCTTCCAAGAGCCGAAAAGGCATGATATAGAGTCTGGGCCTGTTGAGGAATAGCTTGACTCGGATAGTTCGACCGCAATACCTGCTGAAACAGGCGCATTACGGCGGCTTGGTTGTCGAGGTAAGCAGGACTACTTCCAGATGACAGGGCAGGGATTCCTTGACCGGAAATAACAAAACGACGCAGTGCACCACTGGGACTGCCTTCTCCATCTAAGAAAAAAGTACCGTGTTGCAGCGCCGATTCAGTCCTAAGTTCTCGACCCGAAGACTCCTCCGGCGCTGTCACCGTGCTGTATGTCCAAAGAGCAAGCGCGGCAAAGTATAAGCACGTGGCGCAGAACCCAGTTAACAGACCGGGTGGTATACATCTAGCGATGCGTAGTATTTGCCCTGCGTGCCACGCAGCCTGCCGTAGATGACTCGGATTGATGTGCTGAATAAAGAGCTCGTACACATCGGCAGACCGTTTCTCACCTTCCTTTCCAGCATATCTCTCAAGTTTACCAAGTGGTAGGTACAAGGAGAGGCAGGCAGCTTGATGAATTAGGGACACGGCAGGGACGGATCCATGCAGTGGCTCTACGATCGCAATATTGAACTGATCTAGCTCTTGCTCCAGTTCACGCTGCCATGACTGGAAGAGTAGACCGGTCCATGGACGCTGTAAGCTATGGCGTGTACGATTGCAGTCGGCTACCATAAGCGACATTCCGTGTACTGAGATAAAAGCTGCCAAAGGGAAGTCGACCTGACAGGGCAACAGACCGAGCGTCGATGGGTCTCGCAGAACACCTGCAAGGGATGGAATGGCCTCCACGGCGTGAGGAAACTCCTGCACGTAAATATATCCCCACTCGGCAGCTGATTTGGCATTCCACAGTTTGCGAGAACATGGGAAAGGTAGCTCTAGATCGCCGTATGACAGTAATGCGTGCGTGGACAGCCGAAAGGACGATTGCACGTCATGGAGGAAGAGATGGTAAACGACTCTATGGACATACCGGAGTAAGCATCATTGCTATCGAAGCTAATGACAAAGTGCCGAACAATGATACGTGAATGTGCTTGCTTACCGTTTGTGAGACTCGGACTCG
This sequence comes from Aspergillus oryzae RIB40, assembly GCF_000184455.2. Lineage (NCBI taxonomy): Eukaryota > Fungi > Ascomycota > Eurotiomycetes > Eurotiales > Aspergillaceae > Aspergillus > Aspergillus oryzae. The sequence continues at coordinate 4,431,095 of NC_036439.1, read as the reverse complement.
ACCCAGTGATGCCATTTCTGATTCAGGGTTTCTTCGTCATCTACCACTGAGGGTGAAATGATCGGATATCCTTCGCTTCGGAGGTGGGATGCTCGGCGCAGCATCTGTTTGGTTATTAGTACTACGCGTCTGAGAGGAATTTGAGCGCGATGGGGGAATGTGCAAAGCTCACCGTCACGATGGGTTGTGCAAAGCTCTCCGCGATTTCGACACGTCGTTTGTCACCACTCCAGAGCCCAATTTGTAGGGTCAATGTATATGCCTGTTGCTGACGCAAGTTACGCGTGTAGGTGTTGTCACTTTCGTACTGACGAAATTAGCCTCTTGTGCCTTACCCAAGGTACGTGAAGGACCAGCCTACCTTGCTACTTAGTTCAAGACGGGCTATCTCTAACAGGGCATATCCTAGGCGTTGAATTGCGTTCACTGGAGACAACACTGCTCCAGCAGCAGCTAGAGCTATTATCATCTCTGGACTTTCTTGGTTCAGGTCGATAGTGGATTCGTGGATCCATGAGTCTATCTCAGACCTCTGATGGAGAAAGTAGTCTTGGATCAAACTATCCAGGAGCTCCGCACTTGGAAAATAGTGCATCATGCGACCGAAATCGCGTCGCTGGCATACCTGCACGAAGATCGAAAACACTTTATCGCGACTTTCCTTTGATAGGCACTCAGAAAACACTCTCGCCTCGGCAGTACCGGAAGATATCGACCGGTCGAGATGTTTCGGCACCGACAGATACTGCTGATCCATGTATGCGTCGTCTTCACTGCGAGGAGTCCAATTGGACAGAGGGGAGTTGTGATATGCCTCCTTGTCCATCAACCCCAAAGCTTCGGGGACACTGCGCTGAGTGTGGTATTGAGCCACGGTGTTTGGTCGTTCATGAGCTAGATCGTGATTATTGAGAGATGCAAGATATTCCAGATCGGCCTCGGTTAACCCAAGCTTGGGACTGATATTCCCGCCAAAGTAATCGTACTCATTGGGGCTCTGTAGTCATATGTAAGCGTAACGTCGCTGCTACAGATACTTGGTCTATTTTTACCATTAACGGTAATCGGTTATTCTCCAGGAAGGCCTGGTCGATCACTTCTTCGGCGGCAGAATAGAAATCATCCATAAGACCCACTGAAAAATCTTGTGGAGCTGGTTCTTCTTGTGATTGAGGGATGCCAGTATCGTCAACCTGCTCTCCTGAGTCGGAAGACTCCGCCACGGATCGTTCTGGTTCTACCATTGCAGCGTTAGCAGTAGTTTCTATGATTCAAGCGTTGCGGAGCAGTAAGGCCAGTGCCACTACTAAGCCCTTTCTTCCATCTTCGCAGGAGATAAAGTGGACTTGCTTACCCTGTGAGTCCACAGCATCTGGTGTTCTCTCATCCTGAGGCCAATGACACTCGAGGTTGCGCTTGACACATCGACGACAGGGCTTTTGGTCATCACACTTCAGCTTGGACAGAGCACAATTCTTGCAGGCTCGCGACACGCGCCCTCGCATGGCCGAAGCGGTGGAGAGTCTAGAGTCCCTTTGACCCGAGAAATGTCCCCGGGCATGTCGACGTAGGAGATCGCTATCGGCAAAGGGATCAGCTGGATAAACAGGCGATTAATGAGCAACTGGAGACGAACATTCTCCCAAAGCCTTTTCCACACTTGTCACAAACAAACGGTTTGTCCGAGGTATCTGACAGGAGCAATTGCAATGAGTTCTTCTGTTACAAGCCCATTGATTCCGCGCTCAGGGTCAATGGACTTACGCGATCGGACATGGCGGATAAGGTGATCAGGTCGGGCATAATGCTTCCTGCAGACACCACACTGGTAGAAGCCTGTGCGGGATTTATCCTGTTTCTCTGAGGGACTGTTCATATCTACGGAGATTGCGATATATCGCAGCAAGACGCTATACTGTGGTGTTTGTCGGCCCCAGATTTTGGTTCGGGGAGATGATGTCACGGGGTCAGGGATCGGGAAATGTGGACTGCCGACGTGCGGAGTCGAAACCCTACATTGTTGAGCCTCGGCAAACACAGCGGCTATTGGAAAAGTAATTTGGTCATGCATAATGAGTGTCTGGTGCATAATCATGGTATGCATTGTGTCTATGTAGTGCGGTAAATACTCCAAAATAAGGATACACGGGATTTGGGATGGCACTATTCACTGGACTTCACACCCATGCCATTCAAATCCTCCCCGAGAACGCCCTTATTTTTCACCTCCACTGGTTGACAAGGAGTCAAAACGTATAACATACGAGACCAACCCTCGTTGGGGGTAACGTTGCGCCAGGCATGGTTCGTAGCTCGTTGCACGGCAACATCTCCCCTCTTTAATAGTCGCTTCTCACCACTGTCGAGAAGAAGTTCGACCTCGCCTTCCAGGACGACACCGTAGTCTAGCGAGACGGTCCGATGCATTGGACTGATTGTGTTGGGTGGCATATCCACAATACGGCAAACGGTGCCCGTGGAGATGCTCAAGCCTGGTGGGGAGGAAAGACGGCGTTCGTAGCTGGCAATATCTGCATCACCCGACAACTGAGAAGGGAATTGCTCCGAGGTGTAGGCAAGACTGAAGGTCACCTGATCGACGTTCTGGACGGGCATATCTTCAGATAGTCGGTTGGAGAAGATGGCTTGGCCGTTGTCATCATGAGTAGTGACGAAGCGTTGGAGAGGACGGATATCTTTGTTGTGTTGGGACATTGTGTAGGATGGGTTTATAGCGGAAAAGAGAACGTATATGATTGTGATTAACTTGAGATTTGAACAGCGAGGACTTCGAGGTCTAGTGGTATCTATATACTAAAGGTTCCGCTCAAGAGATTCTCCTGGTGGATCTACCTTCGGGTTCTTGTTCGGGTCCACCGTCGTTGCCCTCGGGCGCAATGGGACGATGCCGGAGAATTGTCTTATCATTCATATAGTCTATGTTTACATAACAGAGAATATTGATTATTCGGAACTGGCTATCCGAAACCGCCTCTATTTGCTTGGAATCACAGGAAGAGTCACATAGTTCTCGTACGCCGGCCCGAAATGTATGTGGTTGGTTCCTTGCAGTTTCTCGGGAGAGCTTCGCTTTATTAGCTTCGAAATCACGGAAAAGACTGGAATGGAGAGAGGGAATGACGTACCGATCATTAGGGTCATTGTGTTGGAAGATTCCTGACCCCTGAGTGTCGCCCGACGACACCTCCAGGACGATCTTACCACCTTTTTCGACTACTACGTTGCTCGGCCAGATCTCTACATCTACCGGATAGACCTCTCCGGGCATTACAGGCAACACATCCGTGGAGAAGTAATCACGGTGCGGCAAGTATTCACGGTGCCGCAGATGCTTCTCGTTCACCTTGCGCATACTGACGCGCAGCCAACCTTTGGCCAACGGTACGGGATCTCCAGCGGTACCAGTGTAGTATACCTCCTCACCGGTAGGCGAGATATACCGCAGGGTCAGGAAGAGATCAATGTCGGAGGGAAGCGGACCTCCCTTATCGGGACTGACAGACACGTTTAGATGGGCGACAATATGGCCGGTGATCTCCGTTTCTTGTTCAAAAGCAGGCGTGCTAAATTGGACAAGCTGAGGGCTTTCTAGAGTACCCAATGCGCGGTAATCAACCTTGACTAATTTTGACTGAGGCGATTGCGTCTGCAGCTGCAGATCTGGAGTGAGGAAGAACTTTGTGTACTGGGTACGAGCGATGGGCCATTCGTTCTCAGTTCGGCGAGTATAGGCTCTTTCGGCCTCGGCGTTGTCAAAGCCAACATTTCCTTTGCGCAGCAAGACATCCACCTTGGGAGCCTGGCCAGTGCTCCATCCCTCTCGATCCTCTCCCTTAAGAAACGCATCAAGGAAGCTTCTCTGCAGCTCGACCTCTTCATGATAGTAGAATGGCAAGTCATGGCGTCCGGTTATGAATCTCAAATATTTGTGTTCGGAACCTGCGTTCATGTAGCCGATCACATTGCCACGGAGGTGCAGGAGAATACCACCCCAGTTCGCGACGGAGAGCAATGGGACCTTAATATCCTCCATATTATACTCTTTGGAGGCATAGTATGGCTCGTCGCGGAACTTATGGGTGGCATTATCGATAGTCTGGTCGTTGCGATTCGCTAACAATTCTTCCTCCGACAGGTCACCCTCAATAGTATCGGGACCCCAGTTGCGAGCAGCACGTCCAGGTCGTCCATATTGATTCGTGATCACCTGGCGATCCCACCAGAACTTGATAAATTTGTTGGACAGAATCCCTCCATGACGGCATCGATCGCGGTAATAATCTGACATGCCTTCCCAGGGAATTATACACGCTAGGCCTTTAGGCTGACGCGCAGCGACACGCCACTGGCTACCAGCGTAGTAACTGATGCCGAGGAGACCAACCTTTCCGCTTGACCACGGCTGCTCAGCGGCCCATTCGACTACATCGACAAAGGCCTCGCTGGTGCCTCGCGACATGGTGTCCAGAACGCCCGGCGATTGACCTAAGCCACGCTCGTCGGCTCGAACAACGGCATAGCCATGCTGGGTCCAGAACCCAGGATCCGGAGTCTCCCATGCTGAATGGTCGGAATGGTGCTCTGGATTTACTTCGCTATAAGACTTAGAGTGGAAACTGCATATAGTTAGTGACGAAGCTTTCTGCGTGGACAATGGAAAGACCGTCATACTCTTTGTAGTGGATATCCTTGCCGTATGGCCCATAAGTAACCAATACCGGAGAGTTTTCGACATCCTTGGGCCGATAGACATTGCACCGAATCAATCCGGCGTTGTCCTTCAAGGGGATTGTGACATTCTCCTCGTAGATGTATGGAAACGAGGTCGCGTCTACGCGGGTAATATCCTGGATGGGATTCGGCATCTTGACGCGAGAAACACACCTCAAAAACAGAAATGGGATAATTTGGAATTGGAGAATATTGCCGCTGTAGTGGTATTAGTATTTACACCTCTTGCACAACTTGCCTGCTCTAAATAATGTCTCTAGCTGTGTTCATACGACCGGGACCATGGGCCCCCGACCGTATGTGGAGCCGAAATGTTCGATCCGAACGCATTGAGGCACAGGAGCTATAGCGTGACAAATGATATGGAGATGTCGATCAACGCAATAGCCGAGACCCACCGGACTTGGGCCTGGGGGAAAGTAGCTCTAGTACATACATATTGCAGAGGCATGCCTGCCATGGCTTTCTCTCTTGTCTCCTATTTTCCTTGGTTAATTGCCTGCGCTGTAGTCATTCCGCGCCTATTTTGTATATCATCCTGGATTCGATCGACATGCAGTCTAAACCGAAGGGCTTAAAAGTCCTCATTGTTGGCGCTGGCATCGGAGGTCTAGCTGCAGCCATTGCCCTTCGACAACAAGGGCACAAAGTGGAGGTGAGAGGCTAGTTTGAACCCGAATCCCTAACTCCGAGACTGATATAAGGGTATAGGTGTTTGAAAGGTCACGATTCGCAAACGAAGTCGGAGCGGCAATTCACTTAACTCCGAATGCCAATGGGCTCTTGAAGCGAATTGGAGTTGATGCGCGAAAGTACGGTGCGGTGCTGACGGAGCAAGTATGTCGATCCATGTACAGTGATGGAGGAGAGGAATGATAGGCTAACTATGGATTTCCTTCGTCTAGCTTCGCGACTATACCTTTGATGGTGAGCTTCAGTACACCTTAGACACGAGTCTAATCTCCGGCAGCTGGCAACATGTAAGATACGATCGTATCCCTATTGGGCTTATTGTAGTGCGACACCAGCTAACTCTACTCGTATAGGAATGGGTTTTAATCCACCGCGCACATCTTCATGAAGCTTTGAAAGACAAAGCGCAGGCTCCGGGACAGGGAACGCCTATTGTTCTCCATACCTCCGCCAAGGTAGCGGACGTGGATGCTCAGGCTGCAACCATAACTCTGGAAGACGGACAGCGCTTCGAGGGAGACCTAGTATTAGGGGCTGACGGTGTTCACTCTGTGACCCGTCGGCATGTCTCAGGTAAAGAAGTCAACGCATTTAGCTCGGGTCGCAACGCATTCCGGTTCATGATCCCGCGCAAGGAGGCACTAGAAGATCCTGAGACAGCTCCTATGGTTCAAACAAACGGAACCGTTCTTATGTGGCACAGTGCCGACAGCAAGGTGGTCATTTATCCGTGTGTGAACAACGAGATACTGAACTTTGTCTGCATTCACCCGGACAATCTTACCAATGAATATGTCACCCAAGGCTGGAATTCAGGGGTAGGCAAAGACACGCTCCTAAACGCCTTCAAAGACTTTGAGCCTGGTGTTCTCAAAATGCTGAACAAGGCAGATCCTGAAACGCTGAAGATATGGCCACTACTGGACATGGAAACCCTGCCGCAATGGGTTAATGGGCGACTGGCGCTGATGGGCGATGCTGCTCACCCCTTCCTCCCGTATCGGGCTTCTGGAGGTGCCATGGCCATCGAGGACGGTTTGTCGTTGGCTGTTATGCTCCCTGGAGATGTCAGCAGGGAGGATGTTCCCACACGCCTGGAACTGTACGCAAAGGCTCGCCAGGAGCGAGTGTTACAGATACAGGAGTACACGCGAGAATCCGGAAGAAGGCACGTGGGTGGAAAGGAAGGTATGTAGACACTCAGTCAACATGCAAGAACGAAGCTAAGAGACGTTATAGCTGCTATCATCAGTTCCTACATCTACGATCATGATGAATGGGATCACTCAAGTGAGGTATTGCGCCAGCACCTTTGGTCGCAGAACCAACAGGTTTACTACCGTCAACCTACCGTCTTCGGCCCCATGCCAGGGCCTCGCCAGGACTTCTGGGGCAGAAGTCGAGCGGCTGCCTCGACCAAGGCAAAGTTTTGCACAGCGTCCATTCGGTTTAAGACGAGTCGAACCTTGCTTAAAAACCTGCTACCCAGTTCGTCCTACAGCTTTACCGGTATGGGAAGTGTAGCTTACGCGACGTTCTCCCAAACTACTCTAGATGGACTAGACTGGCTCGCCGGTGGGGGATACAACCACTTCGGCCTGTATATTCATGGCGTCCAATACAAGAGTGCTGATGGTCAAATCACGGAAGGATCTTACCTTCCGGTCCTGTTTGAAGACCTGGCGGATCCTATCCTATCTGGCCGTGAGGAGCTCGGGTTTCCTAAGGTCTTCAGCAGCATCGATGTGAACAGACGCCGTCATTCGTACCATGTTACCGCTAGCTGGCGGGGCGGAGTATGGGGCCAGCTGAACCTGACAGGGCTGGAGGAGAAGTCAGAGGAGGAGACGCAAACCAATGGATCGACTAAGACACCACCAAACCTTCTGCTGCACCGGTACATGCCCAGCGTGGGTAAGGACCGTAAAGGCACGCCCGAGGCGGAGTATCCTGTTGTGGTCGATTCTGCTGAAGACTTGACAGTCGTGCCGTCAAGGATCACACGTGAGCTGCGTGCTACAGACGCTAGACTAGAGATTGATGGACTGGACTGGAATCAGCTCCCTACTCTGCATCACATCGTCTCTCGTCTGGCTGAAGTGCCGGTGTATCAGGTTATAGAGGCTAAGGTTGTTGAAGGCGAGGGAGTAGCAGATGTGTCATCTGCTAGGAGGATTGAGCCGTGAACTGTAAAATAGAGAAGACATTAAATTTATAGATAACGAAGAACATTCCATTCTGATCGAGTCCTACTATTTAACATATGTAATCAGTGAGATATCCTGCTCTTCCATTATCTTCATAGTAGATAATAGCTGTATCGTTTGCTAAGCCAGCCAAACCCGGTGTAACCTACCGAGCTGCAGTATGATTCGTTGCTTTTAACTATGCCCGACGCAACCAGACGAGGTCTGCTAAGATCCGATAAAGGGATATCAGATGGAGGGTAGAGAAGACTAATATGACGTTCAGCAATTTACGGCGTGCTATTAGTCCTAAGCGACTAACGCCTCTACCTCGAGCGCCCTACATCGCCCCCGAACGACTGATTAGTGGCTATACAGTTAATGATGTGAACGAAGCTATAGGTCAATATGCATAAGCTCTAGCCTATAAGCTCTATTCGCCTGACTCGTAGAAAACCTACAGCGTGCTCTAATAAGGTCTCCATTAACCTCTGGGCTATTGAGGTCGTGAAAAATTTCACGCGCAAGATCTTCGTTGTACATAGTTAGAAAAGATATTATAAGCCATTTGAATGCATCTTGGAGTGAAGCGATACTCTCATTCATGTTGACCCTAATATGACTACATAGAAACAAAGTATAGTATTGAGTGTGAATATCCGGTTGTTTGAAAATAATTTCTCTTCTCTCGATACGCAGCCGATTTCGCGATTTACCACTCTCCCCCAACCTCATATCTGAAGATCCTATCATTCACCCGCCCTAATGTGTTATGCCAGAGTCGCGACGCAGCCTATTATTTTAATGACGATTCGTTAGTACGGGTTCATTTGCTCAATCCAGTGACTGTGACATGTCTCTGCGTACCGCATTGATCCAGACACCGTGCAACATGATCTGAATGAAAGCGAACTCAGCGGCGTGAGTTCCCGCAGTGCGCTCGTTCCAGTCGAGGTTCCGATTAATAGGGCGATAGGGAGGTACTCGAAGATGGTCCACAGGCCAGTTTGCAGGTTGTTGGACTGAGACTTGGGTGAGTGTTTCGTTCGGCGGGGCGGATGCTTGTGGCTCGCTGTGGTGCAATTCGTAGTCCGTAAGAACGGATACCGCTGTACGCGTAGTTGGGGTTTCGGTTGTCGTAGTAGACATGATTGTGGATAATTTGCTCGTAGTTTGGTATCAGTGTACCTGTCTATGTTTTGCTTGGGTAAATGACCACTGCTGTAGTTGAAGCCCTCAGAGAGCTAGGGGAAGGGTGTAGGATAATCTGGGGTAATTCCTAATTTGTCCACTCCGGGCGCAGCTCGGTCACTCTCAGGGAAGTGCCGAAAAATAATAGATCATCTGGTATGCTCCTCGTATCAAGATCATATCATGGCTGGGATGTGGTCCCGAAATGTTCGGGCCGAGTGAGTGGGCCGAAGTGGACGGCCAAAGGCGATCCACAGCGAAGCTGGGGTATAGCTATGCTGATTTACTTACTCCACGCAGAAGGTAAAATCAGGAGCTTCCTTTATTGATCCGTGACTTACTACCACTGTGCAAACGGAGCGCAATTTCCCTGTTCCATTGTACCTTGTGCGCAGTACGACAACATCAATATGGATTCTAAATCCGACTCTCCATCGCATCCGCGGCAGTTCTCCGCCATTATAGCTGGAAATATTGATGGACGAACGGATAATGTTCGATACCGCCAAAGACAATTCCACCGCCTCCAAGCGAGCATTCTCCAACACCTGACGGAATTGAAAGAGGCTATCTCCCAGGACTCGGGTCATAGCGAAGAAGAAGTGCAGACGGAAGTCTGTCTCTCGCTGAAGGAAATTCGCTCTCATTACTCATCCCTAAACTTCGAGAAGAGTGTCCAGGTAGAGTACCGTGTGGCACGCGGAGAAGACAATGTGGACAGGAAGAAAGGTGCAGGCATTGTCTATATCATACCCTCCACCCACACAATCTTTTATTCGGTCATCGCCGCGCTGAGTGCAGCCCTCGCGGCAGGGAACTGTATCATCGTGGAGGTATTTAAAGCCCTTCCATAAACTCCGTTTTCGACCTTTAAGTGAGCCCTTTGTGCTAACAATGGAAACAGCTTCCCAAAACCACCTCAAGGGTTACTGCTCTACTTCCCGGAGTCCTCACCGGAGCGCTAGATAGTGATACATTTGCTATCAGTGAGAGTCGCCCCGACGCAGAATTCCTTAGTACTACTCGTGTTTTGAACCAACAGTCGTCTGATCGTCTTACACCTTCAATCCTCGAGTCTCCGAACACTTTGCGGACGGTGGCCGTGGTAGACCGAACGGCAAATCTTCAGGAAGCGGCGATTGACCTTGTCCGAGCGCGGTTTGCATTCAATGGCAGCTCTCCGTACGCCCCGGATGTAGTGTTAGTGAACCAGTTCTTCATGCAACCCTTCGTGGAGTTGGTGATCAAACACGTTGCCAAACATGTCGGGAGCGACAACCGTGGCTCCAACTCGCTTCCTAAGCGCCCCAGACAGTCATCTGTGCTTGACCAGATAGGTTCTGAGAAGGGTGCTAAGGTGATCGTGTCTGGCACTGGATGGGGTGTTGCGTTGATACAGGATCGGTAAGCTGGTCTCCTCCTAGCGATGGGCTTCATCGTCTCCCTGGAGCCTTAATCTAACAAGGCATAGTGATTCTCCCCTTCTGCGCACCATAATCAGTGAGAAGTTGCTATTGTTGCACCCTGTGTCGAGTCTGGATGATGCGATCAATCTCTGTAATGCGTATGTGATCTGGACACTCGCGCTATCATCGTCATTAAAACAACTAACAAGGTAGATCTTCTAGTTCCGGTACTCATGCTGCTACATACACTTTCGCGTCTGCAGGCGCTGGCAAATACGTGTCGGAGTCAATCGACGCGCATACAGCATGGATCAATCATATTCCTTATGACATACTTGGTAAGTAGAGATTCCCATCGCCATCCTACTCTATTAGCCCACTTTTCCACAGACACTGATTATACATCCTTTCCCCAGTTGGACCCGTCGTCGCTCACAGCCATCCTGTGGATCTCAACACACGGTATACAACAGAACACTTTGAGGTTCCCCGGCCTCAAGTCGTGAACCGAACTGTCAACACGACGATCGCCAGGGCTCTCTTAGAAGGAAAGTTGGTTCAGTCCGATCGCTCCCTGCAGGAGATTCTTTCTCCTCTCCCGGCCATCCAACAGCGACCCGGGCACAAGATTGGCTTTTTTGAGCAAGGTATCATTACAGGCGGGCTCATCACCCTTACCTCGTTGATTACAATTGTCTCAGCTGCGGGATATTGGGCTTTGAGAATGAGGTAGCTGTGGGATATTTGTATAGTTATGGATACGTTGATAATTTAGCCAACGTTATACTTCTTAACCTGGGATCTAACTCTGTATGTTTGTTTTGAACGCGACTGTGAGGCAAGCGCTCGGAGATAATGTACTTGTAATACCATTGCGCATAGTACACGTTGAGATTCTCTCAGTCCTAGTCTTTTGGCGATAAGACAGGGATCCAAGCTACTCTATGCCCACAGTGATCCAAAGTCTGATAATGGATATATCCTGTTCTACCGTCTCTGTTCCGGCTTTCTACTCTTATATATAGTATATCACCAGCTCAATAGCTTCAATTGAATAGGACAATCATGCAAATGATGCATACCACTATTATACATAGAATTGCTAATGTTTTTAATATCGGCGTATGTTTGGGAATCCGCGTTGAAAACAACTAACATCAATCTTTCATACAGCGCTTTGGCAGTATATATCGGTAAAGTGCACACAATAGCGGCTTATCTTTGCTAGTTACTCCCGTTTATAGGCTAATGTTTATTACGGGGATCTTTATGCCGGAACAAACTAGGGATAAGATATGTTGACAAACTAGTTCAATAAAAAGAGCCATTGCAAAAGTAATTCCAACTTCAATTTGACTATATACACAAAGTACAATAACAATTATGCTGCAACCTTCGGCCAAGAGCCAATCGTAAACTGAGAATTACACATGTTCGTAAGTTCCCACGTCTCAGTCGCCAAAATAGCAGGGGTTCCCTCATCCTCGAAATCCCCAGCTGCGCCCGCAACGAACATGGCAGCCATAAAATGATCATCTGTAGCATGCGCATCGCGGTACTCTGGATGCTTCATCAGCCGCGTCATGGCGCGTCTTAATTGCGGCCCAGAGGTCTTGAGGAAGACATCCTCGACGGATTGTCGGAACTCGAGTGCCCAGTGCTCCGGGGGCGAATCCTGTGCGAAGTTGTCGCGGAAGCGAAGCATAGGGGCCCAGCGATTGCGATAGAGGTTGTGAACCGCTCCGCCGGTTCCGATGATGAGATAGTTTTCCTTGCGCAGCTGACGAAGAGTCGAACCCACCTTCATATGGAAATGGGGGTCATATCGGGCGTTCATGGAGATGAGTGTGGATGGCGGGCAACCGTTGGGGAACATACGGATCAGGATGAGATATGTATCGTGGATCCAGTCGAAGGTGTCGTTGCCACTGACATTGTACCCGGCCTCGTCGAGCAGGTCAATGCAGCGTTGTGCGGTCTTCAAATCGTTGTTGATCTTGTAGTCGACGTACTTTGATGGGTGAACGTATGCGACGGGACTTTTTCCCGGGTTAGGGTTCGTGGAAACCTGGATTTGATCGCCAAAACAATCCCAATGGGCGCCCTGCAAAAGGTCAGCGATCACATATTCTCAGAAAGCGAATAACCGGTTAGTTGTCCCCAACTCACCATGAGGATAACTCCCTTGATGCCATTTCGGAGGGCTTCATCACCACACTGTTTCCAATAGTCGGCGGAGGAAGACTCCTCGCCCAACATCATGGTCGAGCCATGGGAAAAGAAGTGTACGGGGGTTAACGCTGCTAAGGGTCAGCGTATGAATCCTAGACAGGGGGCGACAACTTACTCATGCTTAGGGACCTTCTATCACGTATATCACTAGTTCACTGTTCCAAAGAGGTGCCATGATCACGGTCTATATCCGGGGCTGTGATGGACATCGGATCGCCCATTCGGAAAACAGAGCCACGGTTCGTATCAGATTTCTTCGGCAGGTGGTCCACATTCCGAGTGGCCACTTCGTAAGCTTCCCCGCAAAACCCCCATGATCGAATATAGTAAAACGGATGCCGATCTCGGATAGGGTGGAGTGGCAAATTGAGGCCTGCATAGAGAAGTTACAGTTTCAACCATGGTTTGATATCAGGTGATCTTGTGTTTAATTTCGGCTCGGGTTATCTTGCTGAATGATAATTCGCTACCTGGCTTTTTTATCACTTGAGATTACCTAGAATCTTTAGATCGTGATCTGTCAGTCCCCGAAAGCTTTCAACCGCAGAGTATGTCAATTACTACGATCCTTTAGTACCTTTGTCGGGACTTGGGCTTCGCCTCAGTTGGCTCGAGAAACTCTTCCGCTTGGTGGCATCTCACGGGTGGGTCCGGTGGGTGGAGTGACAGCTTTCCAGGGATCCTTCCTTTAGCTTTTCAGGTTCTTTGTTTAAATATCGGTTGAGGGAAAGGAGTTTTCGACGATGACGGCGACGATCGCAAAATATGAACAGATCGGTCAGTGTGCCCATAGCCTGGTGAGTTTCACGTAACTAACACTACCTATATCCTTTAGCAAAGAGGGTGTTTGGATATTACTAGTTTTGCTCCTGTCTTCAGATATTTGGAGACTCCAGGCTCACACTTTAGCTTGCCGTAGACGCTAATGCAGGGAAATTAAAATCCAGAGAAGGCTGGTGCATTCAACGGTCAACGGCCGTCGTGCATTATCATGGGGAGAATAACTTGGGTTGGAATGGGCCTAGCTCTAAGAAGAGAGATCGGCAATGATAGATCGTGCTTTATGCTGGCTAGACTATCGACCTAGTAATAAACCAAACAGGGGACGCCAAAACCTGTCTCAATGCCATGAAACCCCTTGACTGCGGAGATGCTTAGAACTAAGACCCATAATCTTAGACAGGTCGTTGATTCAGCTCGACTCGTCGAACGCTGGACCGGTGATACCCACAGGAGCTCTATGGAAAATGAAACAAAGAACATGAATGACCATGGCTGGAACTAACTTTGTTCTGAGCTTAAGCCGCTGACATTCTAAGGAAAGAGAAGCGAGGTCGGAGTGCCAAGGAGGTACCAACTGACTGTAGGATCGGCTGTTGCCCTTTGCAGTAAGCTTTCATACTAGCTTCGAGCCTGCAGTCCCAATTGCCAATAATCGTGCGTCGAGAGAGCAACGTAGAAGGCCTAGGATCACACCGAGCAAGATAAGAAAAGGGGCTTGTGTTCTGGCCCAATTGAGTTTGCCAAGAGCCAACTGACATATAAGGTGTATCGTTAGCCGAAAGGAACTTTGCCTTTACTACTTAAGAGGCAGAGCTAATATAGGTGCATTCTCACGCGTAGTGGCTGTCATCATGGGATCTTGAGTCTGGGGTGAGTAGGTTTGGATTGGATCAATAGTGCACTTGGTATCTACTGGGCAATGGTCGCTACAAGGTTGACTTGCGTAAAATTATTTAATTGAACTACTATACATGTAATGGCTGTTTCAATATGTAGCTGTCTGGCGTGGCGAAACCACTGTAGTGATCGTGTCCACACTGTACTGCCGCATGTCCGAGTCTGCAGTGCCATTTCTCCCAGAATCACTGCGGCATGTCGATGTGCTGTTGTGTTCTTGCGAACATGAGCATAGCTGCTCCGGATCAGAGTTTGGACCCTTGGAGATTTGGATCAATTGGCTGAGGACGGCGTATTCCAACTTCAACTTGATACTATAAGCAACGGGCTTGAACATCATTTGAATGGCGATGTATCCCGCGAACTGGACTGCAACGACCGCCACATCGAGTATCATGACCACAACGTTAATTACCACCAGCCGAATCAGAATCCGAGAGTGAACTGGGTCCGGTCGAAGTCGCAGTAGCTTTGTCGTTTCAAAGATATAGATTCCAGAGATAAGAAGCTCCTGCAAACAGAAACCCACGAGCTGAATCCGCTCCATTACGTTGTATGCGGCGGCAAACCGTGCTGAAGTTCGAAAGCCCTCATCGTGTATCAGGATTCCGTAGAACATCACCGTTGGGGGAATGAAGAGGAGAACACTGTCGACAATGATGAGAATGAGGAGGGCACGGAGTACCTTTGGCGCCTGCATGATAAGGTGCAGTCGTGACCAGAGTACAAGAGAGTGGCCCGCCACTACGCAGTACCAGCTCGGGATGATTATGGAGGCGGAAACCCAGCGAGTAAGTCCGAAATAGAAGATGAAGAAGAGCCATCCAAGGACAAGTGGGATCAGGCCAAAGGAGGCGATCAACAAACTCCAGAAGTAGCAGCCTCGATAGCGCTTGAATGTGGTCAGACATATGATTACCAGTTCCACGGCATTGTACCAGGCAATCGTCGCGAATACTGTAATAATATACGTCTGGAGCTTGGTGACGCCTCCCGTTTTGGGTTGGATCAAACCGGGGTCCGGATCGGGCGGCATGAGGATATCATGTTTCTCGAATCCAAAGAGCTCACCGGGTGTTTATCGCGTGCGTAAAGACCAGATCAGGCTGGGGGAGTATTCCTGCAGCCGAAGTAAAGTGGATAAGGGTTTCGATCAAGTACTTATATGCGAGAGTTGATTGAAATCCAGATGGCGGATAACCGGGGTTGTATGTGGTTCGCATAGTCAAAGTCGTTCCGTGGATAGAAACCACAGCTTGAGCAAGTCGTAGCCCTGTAGATAGTGCACAGGTACCAACAGGGGTCCAGCGATTATTTATTGCTGATCTAGTTGAGAATCGCTGCCAGACAACGTTTAAGCTTTCCCTGGTCCCCATGGAACGCGTAGGCTTACATTCTTTTGAGCGGCTTTGTATGGGATTTCCCAACAAAGCGCCCTGACGTCAAGATCCATACAGCCGGTGTCGACCAGTATCTTTGGCCTCAGTGAAAGGAGAAAAGTCCCTGCATTGGTAGGGGATCGACTCCGCGGAGGAAACCTTCTTTCCATGGATCCTAACTGGCCATGTGCCACAACGGTCTAGACCAAACCCTATGACATCGCTCATGATCCCCTGAGCAAAGGTACAATGAATCACTCGTCCGAGAGTCAGATTGAAGCTTAGTTGGGTCTTTATATTTTCATACGAGGGTCTAATATTCCTAATCACGTGTGATCGTCGGGACGATGGCCCAGAATACAATAGAACGTCTCTAGTGCACAATCCCGAAGCCTTGAAATCGTATTCAACGGTCTTGCTCTGGGGCCCTTTGTACATTCTGAATTGGTATGATTAATAGCTGACTCAGTGGTGTTCTAGTCTGAGTCTATGCTGGAAGGAGGAGCATATGTAGGATAGGTGAAACTGATCGTACTAACCCTCTATCATGGTCCATAGAGCCCAGCTGCCATAGTCCGCCATCTACCCGTATTCGCCCTTTGGCGGACTGTCTAGTTTGGAAATTGTCCCGAAGAGTCCAGTTGGATAGACTTCTGGCCAACGGACCAGTGTTGATACCCATGTCGATTTAGTCTCGCCAGCCAATGATATTCTACTAGTAGTCTATCTGACCCTGTCTATGTTACATACCCCTTTACTACTACCTGCATGCCACTTGTCCTGATGTGGCATGGTATAGGGCCCTAATAGGCATCGCCTCCCCACGTGACCAGCACAATTCGGGCCAATCCAGGAAATGAGGGCAGTGTTGGCACTAATACATTAAACGGGGATATCCTACGCAGTACGCAGGCGCCATTTCTCTTTGAGGGCTACGCATTTTATTGATGGTCTGGGACGATCGGCCTCTGTCGCTGAGCTTGTCTCGCTGAGTTCACCACCGTTGCCCTGAAGATGCCCCCCTTCCGAGTGCTGATCGTAGGAGGCAGCATCACCGGGCTGTCCTTGGCGCTTATGCTAGAGAAAAACACCATCGACTTTCTCATACTTGAAGCATATCTGGACATTGCACCTCAGGTTGGGGCTTCCTTGGGCTTACAGCCTAATGGGCTCCGAATTCTCGACCAGTTGGGCTGTTGTGATGAACTCTTGGAACATGCCAAGGGCCACACAGTGCAAGAGAGTATTTACCGGCTGCCAAACGGCGAAAGGATATGGGATTTCCGCAAGCTAAGCGACCATTTGATAGAACGGTGAATACCATACCCTGGCCGAGCAAGCTGTCGTCTAATACCTCAATTTACAGACACGGGTATCCAATAGCGTTTATGGATCGACAAACAGTTCTCCAAACGCTATATAACAAAATTCAGGATAAAAGCAAGATTCTTACAGGAAAGAGGGTTAAAGCCATAGACAGCTCTGATCCGACCGTGGTGAAAGTGATTACGACCGATGGATCAATATACAGTGGGGACATTGTCGTCGGCGCCGACGGTATTCATTCAACTGTTCGCCAGGAGATGGCACGTTTAAACGTAAACACGGGTCGAGATTACTTGGAAGAAAAATGTGAGCTTCTCTCTTACTTTATCAGTCCTTCCTCCTTACTTCATTCCTTCCTTTATCAAAGCGCTGGAACTACAACTGATACCTCAAATAGCATTCTCTGCAACCTACTCCTGTGTCTTCGGGATTTCACACCGGACTCCCGGCATTGATGCTTGCACCCTTCAGGACGTATTCAATGAGAAGTTCTCATATCTTATTGCTGACGGGCCTGGTGACCGTACCTATTTCTTCCTGTTCGAGCACATGGATAGGGTACGATTTGGCCAGGATATTCCTCGACTCACGGAGACGGACCGAGACGAAATTGTCGGCAGACACCTTAATGATCCGATCACCCCCGATGTCAGATTTCGTGACATTTACGAACGTCGGATCAGGTCTGGCATTACCCCCCTGCAAGAGCATGTATACAAATATTGGCATTATGGAAGAATGATTACTCTTGGGGATGCAAGCCATAAGGTGGGTCGATATCGGAATTAGTGCTAGTCAACCGAATGAAGGCTAACAATGAACTCGCAGCCTCATCCATTGACTGGGCAAGGGGCAAACTGCTGCCTCGAAACGGCAGCATGCTTCACCAATGGCCTTGTGAAGCTGCTGCGCTCCACGCCTTCCGAAACACCCGTTTCAGAAGGAGACATATCCAGCATGTTCGATACAGTTCAGCAGACACGTCAGCCGAGAGTCCGTTTTCTGATTGAGGCGGCTCACAAACGTCAAAAGCTCGTGGCTATGGACACACCCGAGCACAAGTCGTACGTTGCTACGAAAATACCAGGCCTCCCCATAAAGGTTGTCCACAGCGAATGGTTAAAGATCTTTCCACCGGCGGTGTCACTGGATATGGTCCCGTTACCAGCAAGGCCACACAAAATCCCGTATCATGATGAGCTGGGGGCTCAGGACAACAAGCGTTCCCGCGATGAATCCAAACTATAATATGAAGAACGTCTTGCTTTTGTTTGAGCGATTATGGACGTGGCCTTTCAAAAGCTCCAGAAACATATCACGAATTCAATGTGCCCACAGGCGGCAGTTCTAGTTGTGAACATGAGGAAACCTATGGTGAATGATATTATTAGAAGTGAGTATATGTCTATTGGGCCGTATGGGCTATTGAAGAATATCGGCATGTCGTGAAAATACTTCCTAATTGTCATTGGCGAGATCTGAAAATTTCTATGTCCCTCTACCGTGCTGTGGTAAGAACTCCAACAATTGCCTTCCTTTCATAGCACGAATACGCACTGTCCGTCACAATGTCCGTAACACGCGAAGCCCTGGACATCAATGGACAACCTCATGACTGACAATATCATAGAAAAGTGATGCTTAGAACATTCTTGCGCATGGCTATCGATAGGTTACGTATTACATGGCATTCAAGGGATGTGAAATATATATGGATCCCAGAATGGTCACTGTGACTGATGACCTTTCCGGAGGTGCGAAGTGGCCAAGATACGTACAATGATACTACCAGGCAACTTTCCTGTATTCACACGCAACATACTCCTTTCATCCGTGCTTCACTTAATGTGTTGTGGCTGCCGACACGGGTGGAGAATGACGAGACATCATGAAGCACCCTCACGCCATTAGCAGTTTCGTCGAGTCAGTCAGACCGAGAGCTAGTAAAAGGTTCACCAATGAGATCAAGCAAGGTGCACTTTAGCGTATTGCAAAGCTGTATGGAGATACGATGCACCAATAACCAAGCACAACCGGCTGAAGAACTCGCCGGCGGCGCTTAGGGTAAGGCCGCCATTCCCAGGAAACGTGGCCATTAAGTCTTCGGAGATGTAGTTAAGCATGCCACCACTAACATGAGGGGTCAGTAATATCTGGGGTAAAACGTTGGACGATCTTTACCCAACTACTGGTCTTGGACCCTAAGCTAGTGTAGCCGACTCTTGGCCGCAGATTCCTTCCCCTCACATCAAGGCCAAGCCAGAATGGCGAAGCACCAGCCAACGCATGTTGGCAATTTACCCTAGGCCGTGATCATCATCTTCGTACAAATACAGTCCGACAAACCTCCGTTCGTCCTTGGGTGGGAGAATTGATCCCGAGTGACGGGCGAGTGGAGTCGGGGTGATTGGCGGAAAAACCTCGATCTATTCTGCAGGAAGGGTTCGTGAACACTCACTGATTTTCAACATGACAATGCTTGAACGTGGATTGCTGCCAGGGTCATCTGGCTATAAATGGAACTTAATACTCCTGCCTCTTACAATCACCACCCGCCAAGCATCTCGACTTTTCCTCATCTGGACCCGTCGTTACTCTCTACAGCTATAACCCCTTTTGGTAACATTTGCCATTGTCAACATGAGATTTAGCGCTCTTGGACTCGTTGCCGCTCTGTTGAGCCAGGTTCAGGCAAGTCCTGTCGCACGAGCATCAAAGACACCTTACTTCTTCCTCATCGGTGACTCTACCGTGGCGGTAAACGGCGGTTGGGGAAATGGACTTCTAGCCTACCTGAAGGATCCAGCCAAAGGTGAGAACAGGGCCGTGAGCGGAACCACCACCGTCTCCTGGAAAGCCAATGGAAGATGGGACGATCTTATTAAAAGTGTCGAGTCCAACGCCGCCAACTATGAACCAATCGTGACTGTTCAATTTGGCTACAACGACCAAAAGAGCCTTACCCTGGCCCAGTTCACGTCGAACCTTGAGTCCATTGCCACCGATATCCAGGGGGCTGGCGGAACTCCCGTATGACTCCATTTGGCAATTGCCTGATTGTGTTGTGCTGACGAGCTGTGCAGATCTTTATCACCTCCCTCACTCGCCGTAACTTTGACGGCGATGAGGTCAAACAAGACCTCAAGGACTGGAGAGATGCGACCATCACCGCTGCCCAGGCCGTTGGCATCCAATACCTCGACTTGAACACGGCAAGCACCAACTACGTTAACGCCATCGGCGAAGAGAATGCTATCAAGTACAATCTTACTCCTGATGATCGAACACATTTGAATCCTGCAGGCGAGGCCGTCTTTGGTCGGATGACACTTGACCTTTTGTTGCAGGCACGCGGGGATCTCAATGCATACTTTGAACCCAACGAGGCGTTGAGTGAAAGAATTGCCAACGGTGAATATGCCACAGGGGATGAGTGATTGATTTGTTTGCCGAGATAGAGGGGTAAATAGATGCAATATTATATGTTACCGATCAAATTGTCCTTACCGGCGTCTGGTTATTTGGTCGATCAGTGTTGAGTCTGGATATATATAACCGTCAAAGCGTGATACTGTTCCCTGCTCGGTCTCAGTCAACCGCATATAGCGAATTCCCAGTACCTGAATTACATTTTCTGTTTTGAAGAATCGACCATTATGGAACAACTAGCTTATACTTATAGACAAGATATATTCCCTCCTATCGTAGCCACGGTGCGCAGGTCTCGGCATAAAGATAAAGCGAGATGGTCCTAAACTGCCCTTGTAGAATACGACATTCCAAGATTATCAAACGCGCCAAGCCGGGAATTTGTGCTTGGAGACACCCTCTACCATTTAGGACGCGTTATTTATATGAAATGACGTACTTCTGTCTACGGATTGGCCTATTCTTCCATTGCCCGAGTGGAGGCTTCCCAGATCCTTTGGGATTTTAGACATTTTAGGCAAGCCGCAAAACACGTGATTAAATATTTATCCTATTTGCTATTTTTAGAGATTTAATATCATTAAAGCGATTTCCTAAATGTTGGACTGTCACATTTATAGCTGTGTCTAGATAAAAAGATCTCTATAAACATGAGTCATAATTTTATCCTGCCATTCCCAATGTAACTCTAATCAAGCATATCAAGTTTCGAACTATCTATCTATTAGTTACAAGTAACGGACTATTAGGGTAAATCCTGGTAAAGCCAACTTGAAAACAGGTACTCTGGCTCGATTTGGCCTGTTCTTCCAACGAAATAATGACGTTCAGATCCCTAGTTGCCCAGACCCATACCGGGAAAAGCCCAGGAGTCGCTATACTCGCGAATCGTGACCCCCAAGACGTTCTCTGGTTGTATTCCGCGTAGCCTCCGCCGATGTCTTTGAAGGTGAAAGTCCGTTGTCGTAGAAGCGTCTTAGGAAATGCTTGGCGTCGGTTGACTTCATTCGCATTAGGGTCTGCCGCCGAGAAGCCCTGGGGGCACCATTGGGTCTTGACTTGGTAGCAACGGGATCGGCAGAGGGTGATTGGGATTGATGGGAAGAAGAAACGGTCATTTTTTCAGATGATATATTTTCAATTGATGGGCTAATAGTAGTAGATGTTGAGGTGAGATTAGCTAGATTTCAGCTCTATTTATGTGGCTCATGTATCATTCTGGTACCGCCACCGGATTATTGCTTACGTTTTACGTACGTCAGGTGTCCACCGAAATCTAGATTCAATCTAGAAACAAGTAAGTGTAAGTAGGGAAACTGGCAAGGGGAGTGACAAGTATCGAAACGCTGTCGAGGTCTGTACTACTGTAGACATTTTCTACAGAACATATGCTGAAATTCATGGATGCGAAAACCTGTTCAAAACGCTATATGTACATCCCTTGAATTGACCTTGTCGGCTACCTGTAATCTGAGCAAAGTTAACTAAACAACTTCATACATAAACTAAATACATTATTTGCCACAATGCTTAATGCCAACAATGGAAAGCTCAAGATCTTGCTTCATCAGGGAATTTCCTGAGCAGATCACCTAATCGGTCCATCGGCGCCGACATTAGGCCCGCAACGGTCTCATAAGGTGGCTTATCAGGAGCTGCCGGATGGCTACGGGTAGGAATGAACTTCTTGGTCCGACCGAATGAGCGTGCCATGCCATCGGAGTCGGAATCACTCAAAGCATGTTCCAGAGCTGGGAGGTCTTGGGTTTCTTCTTCCTTGATGTGCTGCGCGAGGTTGGCCCAGAGGGTCTTCAGGGTGGGAATGAACTCGGGGTCGTCTGGTTGAAGTCCCTGGAATTTGTAGAGGTCTTCCTTGACCTTTGAAACATACTTGTCAGTAACCTCGATCGTGTCACTTGTTGATTGAAGGAGATAGGCTTAGAACGCTTACTATTTGATGTTCATGTCGATCATGGTCTGCCATCGTTTTGCCATTGTCGAGCACCTTCTCCATGCGTGGGTATACCACGAGCTCTTCACCGATGGAATGGCGGGCGAGCTCCCAGGTGAATTGGTTCTGCCATTGTTCCTTTTCATCTTTCGTTTTGGCACTCAGGATTCGATTATATTGATCCTCCAGTTCGCGATGATCGTTTTTGATCACTTCGGACACGCGAGTCGCTGCCGGAGCAGTAGTGCGGAAGCCTCGACTGGCACCTAGAGTAGTTCTGGCGAGGCTATAGTGAGTGGGAGCCCTGAAGGGCTTGAACAGATATCGTGAGGAGTACATTTTGTCGCCAGAAGCTTCAATTCAATCTATCATTCGTTGGTTTGTATAGTCGAGTAATATAGTCAGTCACATTACGAGGAATAGCGCAGCGCCAGTTTATAATCCTTTGATTCTATAGGCAGATATGTGAGAAGTCGCCATGTATCCGTCAGAATGACATGTAGAGGGGGTCACCCACAGATCCATGGCATTTCAATCGGGGTCAGCCAACGATTGTTCGGCGATTAATCAGGTTACCTTTCTATCGCATTAAGATTCTAGACCCCAGGTTTCGGATGAAGAAAGGATGACATATTGCAAAGTCTCCACCGTTGCCGAGCATCAATTGCGAGAACCCACCAATTATTCGTCTCGTAATTCTTCGGAAAATAAAACTGCTGTATCAGGAGGCATTCTATTGGGCCTGCATTTTATAGACGATTTTTGGACACCGCTAGGCCTACCTTGGCAATATCATTTGTACTGATATTAGCTCATCACCACGACAGCCACCTCGAGCCTCAAGACCTATGGCAGTTATTGTGGTCGAGAGGCACCTCTAGATCAATAAATCGAATATGACGCGAGGGCGATGTCAGGACCTACAACCACATTGTGGTGGCGGATGACGCCGGAACCAGCAAGGGAGAGAAGAGGATGTATAAAAACATATCAGAATTCTCAACAAACAGCAGAAGCCACCGAGTTTTACAGTCTTTAGTAGTAATATAGCACAATGATGGCATCACATCCGTTGCAAGCTTTAGGCGAAGCAGTTGGTGCGGCGGGCGCCGATCCGCGCATCAAGCAATTGAATTCTCTCTTTCAGGGTGCCAACGATGGTCCGGCCAGAACTGCTGCCAAAATAACAGGCGTGCAACAGGGTGGTAAAAGGGAGGATGATGGCCCCTACTTCACTAATAACGAGGGCATCCCCTTCCCCGACCCGGCTCATAGCAAGACCGCCGGTGGACTACCATTGGTATCGGATACTTTTTTACTCCAGAAACAGCAGCATTTCAATCGCTCTAAGAACTTAGAGCGAATGGTGCATCCTTGTTCGTATAACCCCTTTCTTTTCCTTCTGAACGGAAGTAACGTTGGTCATGAACAGGTGGCAGTGGTGCATTCGGATACTTTGAGACTACGCATGATGTTTCCAACCTCACTAAGGTAGCCCTAACCAGTGTAGGCCAATATCCTCCGAATCATGCTAAACTGAATAGGCCAACTTTCTTAGATCTCCTGGGCTGAAAACTCCGGTCTTCGCCCGCTTTTCCACCGTGACGCTCGGCCGTGAATTTCCAGATCTGGCCAGAAACCCTCGCGGTTTTGCTCTCAAGTTCTACACGGGCGAGGGCAATTATGACATCGTGGGCCTGAACTTTGTACGTCACCTATCTACGATCAACGGATGTCATGTATACTAACTTCGAATTAGCCCGTTTTCTTCTGCCGAGACCCCATTCAGGGTCCCGATGTCATTCGCTCGCAGTCGCGTAATCCACAGAACTTTCTTCTCGATCACAACTCACTGTTCGATCTCCTGGCAAATACGCCCGAAGGGTATGTCGCGGAATTGCTCATTGAAGGTGCATAGCTAATATGAAACAGAAACCATGCCGGTATGATGTTCTTCAGTAACCATGGTACACCAAAGGGCTGGAGAAACAACCATGGTTATGGCTGCCATACGTTCAAATGGTATGCTTAAAATGGTCTATATTGAACGCTCGCAATTGTGTCTAACAAAAGTATAGGGTCAACAA
Source organism: Aspergillus oryzae RIB40 (assembly GCF_000184455.2). NCBI lineage: Eukaryota > Fungi > Ascomycota > Eurotiomycetes > Eurotiales > Aspergillaceae > Aspergillus > Aspergillus oryzae. The sequence goes on along the minus strand of NC_036439.1, from coordinate 4,406,783 downwards.
GGATGGCAAATTCGTATATATCAAGTATCATTTCCTTGCAGACAACGGCCAGAAACAGTTCAACGCCGATGAAGCGCAGTATCACGGCGGTGCCGATCCGGACTGGTCGAAACGCGACCTTTGGCAGGCCATCGAGAAGGGCGAAGAGATTACCTGGACGGCGCATGTCCAGATCATGCAACCCGAGGAAGCCGATCCAGCGAAGCTCGGTTTCGATCCGTTCGATGTGACCAAGGTGTGGCCGAAGAAGCAGTTCCCGGTACGCCAGCAACCTCTCTATCATTCGTAACACTGTCGACTAACTGATCTAGCTTCATGAGTTTGGCAAACTAAGGCTCAACAAAAATCCCGAGAACTTTCACCGAGACGTTGAACAAGCTGCCTTCTCACCGGGCAGCATGGTCCCCGGCATCGAAGACAGTCCCGATCCCCTACTCCAATTCCGTATGTTCTTCTACCGCGACGCACAATACCATCGGATTGGGATCAACCTCCACCAAGTACCGGTCAATTGTCCATTCATGGCCTCATCATATTCGTCCCTGAACTTCGATGGACAAATGCGCGTCGACGGAAACCATGGAATGAACCCGCAGTACGTCCCAAACAGCTTCGTGAACAAGTTCCGACCAGACGTGGCCGAGGCTCCCTACCAGCTCTCGGACAATAATGTCGGTCGCAAGTCCCATTTCTACCATGAAGGCAAAGCATCAGAATACGACCAGCCACGGGCCCTGTATCGGGAGGTCATGGATGAGCGGGCCCGCAGGCAGCTGCACGATAATACAGCCCGTCTACTGCGGTTGGTGGAGTTCCCTGTGATTCAGGTTAAGTATCTGGCACAGCTCTTCCGTATCGCACCAGAGTATGCGAAGGGAGTATACGATCTGCTCCCGGAAAAGTCGTTCCCGTTTAGCGATGTTGAGAAGCAAGCTGATGGTGCAGAGACGGCGATGAAAGAGCCCAAGTTTCGACCCAGCGCGCCGACGGATAAATTGGTCGGCATGTGTCCTATGAAACCTGTCTACAATGTTTAAGTATGAGGAGAAATTGTGTAACTAGTCTATGTCTCAATATACTGTTCTTGGTTCATGGCCACACTGCCTACGTCCTTAGTGCATGTAAGGAATAGTATGATACACACCACCCCAGATGCAGCCCTACAATAGAAGCATAACCGGCTACAATAAACATATGTCCGTTACTCCTTAAAGAATGTTGTCTCGGCATTGGTCTCTGGCAATGCTTCAAGATCCAAGTCTTTCATAGCCGTGCCAGGTGAGACGAACTAGGGGATAACCGGCGCACTCTGGATGTCTCGCAATAAAGAGACTTAAACAATATTCTGCCGCCGATTTCTGGCCTCTGATGACGTTGCACATCACTAATGCCAGTTGTATCCTTCTACCTCTGATATAGCTATTGCAATTCACATATAAAGAATATCCATTGTCTATATTGAGCTTGCTGTATGGATTAGGCCCTGGTTCGTAAGATGAGTTCGTCGATCATAGGCCTGACTCGGATACCCCATATCATGTAAGTATGTGGTTCCAGTTAACCTCCTTAAACAGAGAGCCAGTCGTATCTTTCTATGGTCAAGGACATGATAGTATTACTCTCCACGGCTTACATATCTCACAATTATCTCGAAATGTCCCATCCAGCGACTTGGTTATGCTCATCCTCACCCGCACGGTGTGCCCACCATGTAGTGAATGTCCCGAGAAGGTTCGTTGCAGACATATATCGACATTGCGTGGCTCTTCCCCGGGTTAAGTGCTTTGAATAATGGTTAGACGGTTGGTATCACGTCCTAAGCGTTTGACTTCTAGCGGCGGTTGATGAATCACCAGCGTGTGAACATGATCATTATATTCGAAGGTAATTTCGTTTCACCAGCACGACTAGAACAATGCTAGGCGGGTTCATGATATTGAGTATATATATGAGCGAGTGTTACTAAGTTGCGCGTTGAAGCCTGGTTGCCTTAGCCAAAATGAGATTCTTCGCTTTTGTCGTATGCGTAACTAAGTCATCAGTATGAGTTCATTTAAGCACTGTGACTCACTCTTCTTCGTCACTTAGTATTTGACAGATAGCATATTCTTCATTCGTCGCATCTTGTCAAATAACCTCACCACATCGAGCAACTCCAACAGTCAAACGAACACAACAATACCATGGAGCTAGACTCCACCACCAAGGCCCTCTCTCTATGGGAGATACTGCATCCCATCCTCCTCAACCTAGATATGCGAACTCTTCACCACGCACAACGGGTGTGCCGCGTTTGGTATCACATCATCACCAGATCAAGGTCTCTTCAGCAAGCCCTATTCTTCCTACCTGTGGAGGAGAGTCAAGCCACTGGCCCCGTCAAACGCATAGATCAAATAAACCCCCTACTTAAGGAGATTCTCTGGCCTCAGCTATCGTGGCTTGCTACCTCCGCCCGCAAACTTAAGTTTTCAGAGCGCAGAAGACAAGCCAAGGAACGTGGTATTCCGACACTCCGTTCAGAGACCGCTAGCTGGCGCCGAATGCTCATTCGTCAGCCTCCACCAATTACAATAGGCATCCAAGGTGAAGATGAAGACGATGCAGACTCTCCAGCCCCGACTATCTATTATAACGAAGACATCTCCACCGAATGTCTCTGGGCCCTGACAGAGATATCTACCTTTGCAGATCATTGTTTCGTTCAATGCATCTTCAGTGGCGACGACGGATGGAAGGAGATATATCCTCCTGAGCAAGTCGATCTCGTATCTGAGCAGGATCTTCAAAAGTGCGATATGTTACTGGTGGGCCACTGCCCGCCTAACTATCTTCTTAGAATGATACAATGGATCCTGAGATATGCATACTACGATCCCCGTCTTTCCCTACGGGTAGACATACACCCGCCAATGCTAGATTTCTATTACCGTTTCAATCTAAGCGGTTCATTAGTGATGGATGGTTGGGTCTTCGTTATCGCCAACCATCATGGACCAATTTGGACATACAATGTTGACGACATGGCCCTGGGCAAGGCACCCATTTTGGAGTCCTATATGCACAAGACCCAGTTGAATCCTTTGACAGAGCAGGAGGCAACGGCGGTGAAACATATTGTCGACGATGGATCACTTGCTCGGACGGTTGGATCTACCACGAGCTATACAGACAGGCTAGTGCGTGTTATAGCGAAGCTTGTTGACAAGGGAATCTTGCCAAAGTTTACGCTCGAAGAACATGAAATCATCTACCGGGTTCGTTGATTATGGATATTGGATCATGTTGTATGACGGACAGCTGTTGCAGGTCTTCTATAAATAAACTCGATGTTACACTAAGCGTGGACGGCGTATTTCCCATATCTTTTCTCTGCCTTCTAACTATATGTTGACATTTATTACATTTTTAGATTTTGGATCTTATCCATGTCAAGGGACATGCAACACAATGTCAAGCCTAGTTATCTTCTCTTTTTACAATGGTGCAGATTAGTATCGAGTCTAAGTAGTTATACTCGATTCATACTAGTGACTAGTTTCGTAGGCACCATTTCATATCGTATGTAAAGGCATTTTAAACGAATATCATGATATCTCGTGTGTGGTTGGGGTTCACTGAGGACGAATTACGGACACGGGAAGTGTTGGGATTTAAATAATTCTCAACACTCAACATCAACTTATAATATTCTTACTAAGATTCTATCAATATTACTAATTCCTCCTACCCCGACCGGCTCCAAAGCTAAATATCCCTCTCGTAACATCTCATACCATACATAGATAGTACTAAGCTTGCTCCTCGTCATGGTTGTCGGCGGCTGCTTCTGCGGAAAGATTCGCGTTGAGTATAACGGCGAGCCAATTATATCAGTGAGTATATTCACCTCCCAAAAGCAAGTCCAATTGACAGCTAACAAGGGTGATATAGGCATTATGCCACTGCTATGATTGTCGCAAACTGACTGGGACTCTCTTCACCTACAGTTTCGTGGTCCACAAGGCTGACCTGAAGATTACCGGCAGCCCTAAGGAAGTGGCCAAAAGAGCCGATAGCGGGAATCATATCAAGAACTACTTCTGTTCGGACTGCGGTGGGTGATTTGGAGTTCCGAAATTGAAGGAGATATCAACTAAAGAGAATTTGTAGGAACGCCTATCTACGGGCATAAGATCACGGCGTCGGGAACTCCTGAGGAGATCACTATCCTTCGGGCCGGGGTTTTTGATGATCTCGAGTTTCTGGATCGGCACAGGCCGAAGGCGGAGATTTATAGACTCGGACGTGTAAAATGGATGTGTCCTCTCGAAGGAGCCGATCAGTTCATCGGCATGCCGCCGCTTCCATAGTTATGTTGAAGTAACGACGATTATTATGAACGGCCGTATATAGAGGGCAGAACAGGCATGGTTAAGCCCTATACTGCTCTATTTTAGTTTACTGTAGCCATCCAAAACGAAAGAAGTAAGAAACGTTGAACATTTCCTCCATGATGCCTAAATGAAGGCATGGTTACATTTTTTCATCCTAGGTTGAAAATCATCTTCTTAGATACTAAGACTTGGGTGGCAGAGGCTTGATTGGCCACTCGTAGTCCCTCTTAAAGATTGCCTCGAATGACCATTCACCATATCCGACAGTCTCTGTCTCCTCCCCGGATCCACTTGGATATACAACCTCGCAGGTTGTCCCATGGGGCACGGAAACCCTCAACTGTATCTTATGCAGACCTTCCTCGACATGGGTTGTTTCCCACGAGCACGAAGCTTGGCCATACGGCGTGGCATGAGACGCAGAGGCATAAGTAAGCTCTGCTCCGATAGATGGCGCTACACGGAAGTGTTTCCAACCCGGTTCGAGCCTCTGTAAGCCTGCGATCCTCTCCAAGAGAAACTTGGCAATGGCGCCAAAGGCATAGTGGTTGGAACGAGGTCATTTCGCCGGGGTTAATGCTACCGTCTGGCAACATGCTGTCCCATCGTTCCCACACCGTGGTGGCACCCATTGTTACTGGATAAAGCCACGAAGGACATTTCTTTTCTAGAAGCATAGAGTATGCGACTTGAATGTGTCCGGTGAGTGTGAGTGCTTCGCACAAATATGGAGTGCCCGCGAAACCGGTACCGATCTTAAATTCATTTTTCCGGACTAGCTCTACCAGTCGGTTGCCAGCATGGACTCGCTGGTTGGGCGTTAGCAGATCAAAGCAAATCGCGAGTGCGTATGCGGCTTGGGAGTCTGAAGCGATGCGACCGTTGGGAGTGACATATTCATCTTGAAAGTCTTTCCACGCCTCTTTCAACTCTGCTGCAAACTGCCCACGGTCATCCTCTTTCCCTAGGATACCAGCAATTCGTGACATATAGTCTAAACTGCGGATTAGGAAAGCATTGGCAACCAATTTTGCATCAGTGGCACCCTTCCATGGGGCGTCTGGTGGCGCAGCAGGGTCCAGCCAATCCTATAGTAAATAGTCAGCAAGCCATTCTTGTAGCTGGAAGCGCCGAACTACTATACGCACACCGAGTTGGAAAATGGTTGTATCCCACAGGTGAGTCGAACCAGTTTGGTTTCGGGGCAACCGCTTCAGCCAAGTCATCATACTCGCGTACTGTTGCACCAATATACTCTCGTCTCCTGTTTCCTCATAAAGAGCCCATGGTGCCAGGATAGTAACGTCATGCCAAATAGCGCATGGTATACGCCTGCACCATATTGGATCTGGGAGTGTGGCATTGGGAGTCACCATCGCCGGAACCCCTCCTAGAATATTTTGATCATATTCTACGTCAACTAGCCAGTTCCGAAGCATATTGAAGCAGTCGTAAATTAGGGTTGCCGTCGGGGCAAACAACGCCAGGTCCCCAGACCAACCAAGCCGTTCATCACGTTGAGGGCAGTCGGTCGGCACCGACAGGAAATTGCCTCTCATACCCCAGCAGACATTCTTGTAAAGCTGATTCAAAAGCGACTCAGAGCATGAGAATGTACCGACTTGCTTCATATCTGTATGGCAGACAACGGCTTCCACAGATGTCTCCAAGTCCAAGTCCCCTCTCCATCCATCAATCTGCACGTACCGAAATCCGTGGAACGTGAACCGGGGCTCGTAATGCTCTCCTTGACAGTCTCCCTTCAGTGTATACTCATCGATCGCCTGGCAGATGCGGAGTGGCCTGGCTCCCAGCTCTTTATGTTCTAGGACTTCCGCATGCGACAACCTTACGATGTGACCGCGAGGGCCTTTGATATTCTTAAGTCTGACATAGCCGACTAAGTTCTGACCAAAATCAAGTATTATCTTGCCCGAAGGTGTAACAACCTTCTGGATGGGCTGAATGACTTCAGTCCTCCGGACAGGCTCACTAAACCCAGCAGTAAGTTCGACCGAGTCGGGCAGTGGATCCATAAGGAGGACTGGCTCCCAGGCAGTTGGCAAGGCCATGGCCGGAGATGACCAACAGGGGATTTCTCGAGTGGCGTCATATTTTTCGCCGTCGTATATTTCGGCCAGTCGAATAGGTCCCGTCGTGACAACCCATGAGCGGTCGGACGAGATAGTATCAACGCTTCCATCGGTGTAAGTGACCTCAAGTTGGGCCATCAGCGCCGTGTGAGGGCCCCAAATGTTGCGATGTCCCCCTTCGAATCCAATACGGCCACAAAACCAGCCCTCTGCGACGCGAACCCCGATACAATTTGTATCGGCTGAAAGCATAGATGTGACATCGTAGGTCTGATATTGCAATCGTCCGTCGTAGGTAGTCCAGCCAGGAGCCATGAAGTAGTCACCCACTCGCTGACCATTAATCTCCGCCTCATAAACACCCTGCGCAGTAACATACAGGCGGGATTGGCGGACAGGTCCAGTGAGGGAGAATTCTTTTCTGTACAAATCTTCCGGGGCGGGACCGGTGGTTTCAAGTCCCCAGGGGGCAGCAATACGCTCACACTGCCAATCGCTTCGCTCCAGGAGGCCCGTCTCGAGATAGGCCTCTTCACTCCATGGGGAGATATAACCCTCTCCATCCCACACCTTGACTCGAAGAGAAATTTTCTGGCGCGATTTTAGGGGTTGGTCAGACGGCCATGGGACTAAGTAAGACTGCTGCGAAGTTCGTTTAGCAGTTGAGAGGACAGTGTGCTCAGAGTCGAGTATCTCAATTGCGTAACCCTCTTGTCGAAAATGTCTGGGAGTATTCTTGAAACTCCACGAGATGCGGGGATTCCTCTCCTGGACTCCGAGAGTATTAGGAGGGTGGTAGTGCCCGAACTGAACATTAGTCACTAAGGCCATTTTAACGGCTTGATATAACTGTTGGTGAAAGGGTAGAGAAAAATAGATTGTTAGATCTCACCTGGAATTTCGAACTTCGAGGCACATGACGGAGCCTTTATCAGCTCGGGTTTACGATGAGCGAAATACTCCGAGCCAGGTGGGACTATCATACCCCGTCACGGACACCATGTCCTTTTGTTGCGCTATGTTTGGCTGAAGATGGCTCAATCAATGGCTGCTTGACAAGCATTATTATTTCCGTGACTTGGTTGATCTCCACTCCCTTTGCTAAGGGTACTGATCTTTCTCTTTTCCCTTCCCTGCTACGGTGGCAGGTATATAAACGCCTGGCACATTTCAGAAGACGTGCGCTATATCTGGATTCCATCTGATTTATTACGAACGAGCAACCAGTATGAACGTGAATATGTTCAAGGCCGGGGACGACATCCTCCAGGATGTCGACCAATCATGTAAAGACCGTCTCCCTGCTGTAGAAGAGTTGCCCCTGCCTCCAAGCTTTACCTGGGGTACTGCTACAGCTGCGTATCAGGTTGAAGGCGGCGCCTTCCAGGACGGCAAGGGCAAATCCATCTGGGATACCTTCACTCACCTTGACCCATCTCGCACGAACGGGGAAAATGGAGACATTGCCTGTGACCACTACAATCGCATGGCGGAAGATGTTGTACTGATGGCCTCATACGGCGTGGACGTGTATCGCTTCTCGATCGCCTGGGCCAGAATTCTCCCTTTAGGCGGGCGTGGCGACCCAATCAACGAGAAAGGAATCGCATTCTACAACAATCTCATTGACTGTCTCTTGGAGCACAATATTGAGCCTGTTGTGACACTCTATCACTGGGATGTACCGCAAGGGCTCTACGATCGCTATGGGGCGTTCTTAGATACGACCGAGTTTCGAGCGGATTTCGAACATTTTGCACGATTGTGTTTCTCTCGGTTCGGTGATCGAGTCAAAAGATGGATCACGTTCAATGAGCCCTACATTATTTCAATTTTTGGTCACCATAGTGGGGTACTGGCTCCTGGCCGCAGCAGTGCAACAGGTGGTGATTCCCGAACTGAGCCATGGCGTGTCGGTCACACCATCATCCTTGCTCATACAGCTGCTGTGCAGGCCTACGCGACGGACTTTCAACCCACACAGAAAGGGGATATTTCGATCGTCCTGAATGGCCACTATTATGAGCCGTGGGATGCTGGCAGCGAAGAACATCGGTTGGCTGCCCAGCGTCGCTTGGAGTTTTACATTGGTTGGTTCGGTGACCCCATCTTCCTGGGAAAGGATTATCCAGCGCCCATGCGAGCTCAGCTTGGCAGTCGTCTGCCTGAGTTCACATCAGAAGAGCTGGACCTCCTCCGCCGGTCTGCCCCAATCAACTCGTTCTATGGTATGAACCATTACACGACAAAATACGCACGAGCCCTACCTGACCCACCCGCGGAGGATGACTGCACCGGTAATGTGGAGGAAGGGCCCACTAACAGCGAGGGGAAGACCATGGGGCCTCTTTCTGGCATGTCCTGGCTGCGAGTGACACCGGCGGGCTTCCGCAAGTTGCTGAACTGGGTCTGGGATCGCTATCGTCGACCAATCGTAGTCACGGAGAATGGATGTCCTTGTCCAGGTGAAAGTCAGATGACGAAGGAGCAGGCCCTAGACGACCAGTTCCGCATTCGGTACTTCGGGTTGTATCTAGATGCTATTTCCCGGGCCATTTATGATGATGGGGTCAAGGTTGAGGGCTACTACGTCTGGTCATTGATGGATAATTTTGGTACGTCTATTCCCTTGTGTCCAACGACACCTTCTAACGTCTCTTGATACAGAATGGTCTGCTGGATATGGTCCTCGGTATGGAATCACGCACGTCGATTTCACAACCTTGGTTCGCACACCTAAACAGTCGGCAAAGTATTTACATCACAGTTTCAATAAACGGAGGGCAACAAGCCTTAGATAGGGGATTGATGGATCTACCATAACAGACTTCTACCGTGAGAATATTATGCAATAACTTTACTGTCCAAGCTGCTCTGCCTTAATTGATAAATGCCTAGCCAAAGTGTAAGATAGATCTCGGACCTCCACATTTCTCGGACTTTCGTTGCCAAAAGCCAGAGTTGGTCTCTCAATGCGTATTGCGTATTTTAGTAGCAAGGATATCAGAAATTAGCCTCGACTAGGGGTCCCCCACGCCTATTGGTAAACCCGATGCAGGCAACATTCTCCAATGGGAATTGGATAAATGGTTCAGACTGCCCATTCCGACTCTCCCGGCTTAATGTAGGTTGCTAAGATACGGGATACCCGTAGATCGAATCGTGCTTCTTTCCCGAATTGGTATGGTTTACGAAGCCCAACCGGTCCTATGTTAGTGCTTGGATATCCTCTGTTCCAACTACCCGGGCTAGACAGTTTAATGTGGATGCTTGGAAAGTGGTTCTAGGCCTGTCACACTATATGCAAAGTAGTATAGCACTTTTCTGTTGTTTGAAAGCCAATGTTTGGTGATATAATAGCACATAGCACACTGCATGCGGAACGACCAGTGTGGGCTGAATTGTTCATCCAACCATTTGCAGTTTGATATATACCCAGTCACTCATATAAACACTCGGAAACACGACCATTCATACAGAATCCTCCGCTATGGCAATTGCGAAGAAACGCGCAGTTTCCCATTGAGGCTATCCGAACCAAGAGACGAGCTAGTTGGATTGGATTTAGTCTCTTTGGTCTTTATGAACCGGCAAAAACATCGCTAGTAGTTCCCTGTACCCCAGATTTGATTACCCCGCAGATTGGCTTTGACTTTTCCATTGCCTGTTCTCGGGCTATGATGGTCCGGCTGGTCATGCAATATCGTAGGTTGCCGCGAGGTCCGATGATAGTGTGACCAACACTTGTTCCCTGGAATGTTGGACGACTTGATCAAGCATAAGATTTGACTTCGTTGCTTCGATTTACGGGGTATATGAGACCGAGCGAAAGGAACACAGACCTGCCCATCTTTCCAGGGGGTTTGGCTGACTGTCAGCCTCGGCTATGCTCGCCCCTGGTGCTAATCATAACGAATTATACTCGGTTCTTGGAGGAGGAGGTCTCCTCGTGATTACCCCGGAAGGTATGGTCAAGCCACAATGCAATGCCTTTACGCTCTCAAGGGCACGGGTCAGTTAGAGCTCATTTCCCTCCTTCATATTGGTATCGTCTTTCTTCCTACCATATGAGTTGTTTTCATCAGTGCCGTGACAACAATGCGAGGAGACCATAGACAGTCGAAGCCTTCGGCTGAACACGTCGAAATGACAGACGAGGGGGTAGTCAAGCCCTTGGAAGCTACACTGGATGCTGCAACAAAAGGCCAAGCTGTGTCGGGATACGAGGATCTGGGAATCTGGGAAACAATCAAAACCTTCAAACTTTGCACAATTGTGTGCTTCGCTATGGCCTTCAGCGCTGCTACTGATGGATATCAGGTTGGGTCAGTTACAGCTGAGAACCCCGAGGGTATATGTGTCCCGTGAACTAACAGCTGATACTAGAATCAACGCCAGCATTATTGCGAACCAAGGATTCGTCGCGCGGTTTGCGACTGAAATTGGAAAGGACGGAAAGCCCGCTTTGGCATCCCCGATTCTTGCCGGATGGAGCTCCATTATGTCCTGCGGTCAAATCGTCGGGATGGTTTCACTACCGTTCCTGTCAAGTAGTTACGGTAGGAAGCCGGCGATGTACACATTCTGGGTGATCCTCGTGTGTAGCGTGCTGGCAGAAAGTCTGGCGAGGTCGTGGCAAGTATGGCTAGTCGGCAAACTACTTGCTGGGATTGGTGTCGGGTGCCTGCAGTCGACGGTGCCAGCTTACATCGCTGAGGTCGCACCGAATCGTATACGCGGTGGTCTGTTGATGTGCTACAGCTTTTGGTGGTCACTTGGTTCCTTCTTTGCACAAGTTGCCCTGCAGCATTTGGCCCAGGACCATCCGATGAACTACCTGACGCCCGTTTATACCCAATGGGCCCAGATTGGTTTGATGTTCCTGATATACATTCTCGTCCCTGAGTCCCCCGCTTGGTGTATCGATGCTGGCAAAGCTGATCGTGCTAGAAAGGAACTCTTGCGCTTATATCGCGGGGTACCGGGCTTCAACGTGGATCAACAACTTAGTGTCTTGTCCCTCGCAGTTGAGCACGAACGAGCCATAGCAGCTGAGCAGCGAAGAGAGAAGTGGTACTCTATATTCCGTGGGACAGATGGAGTACGAACTGTTATCACTTTGTGGACGAACACCACGCAACAGCTCATCGGGTTGACCCTGTTCGGTACATTTGGGACGTACTTCTTCCAGCAGGCTGGACTGAGTGACCCCTTCAAGATCAAAGTCATTACTACATCAATCCAAATTGCCACAGTTCTGATCCTCGTGGCTATAGCCGACCGCCTGGGTAGACGATGGCTGGCCTGTGGCGGCACCACGCTGTCGTGGCTCGCTTGTGTGGCTATCGGCATCATCGGCGTTGTCCCCCAGAGCAATGGGTCAACTTATGCTTTTGTGTTCTTTGCCTGCCTTTGGAGTAAGCCCAGACAGCGTTATTCCATACAACCTTTCACTAATAGCTCTTCGTATAGATGTCGGCCTAGCTGCGAACGGCGCAACAGGCTGGGGTTATATTGGCGAGATCTCATCCCAGAGACTTCGACCCTACACAGCTGGATTTGGTGCAGCTGTAACATGCGTCGTAGGTGTGGTGATGAGCAACCTGGTTCCATACATGACCAACGTCAACAAGTGGGACTGGGGCCTGAAAACAGGTTGGTTCTACGCCGGGGTCGGTTTTCCATTTACCCTGGGAATGTGGTTTTTGATTCCAGAGACTTCTGGGTAAGTCCTCGGTGTATTTGAAATGTGATCTCTGTGTAGAAGCCCGGGTATGCTAAATATATTTTGACTTAGTCGCTCTGCCGCTGAGTTGGACGAATTATTTGAGAGGAAGATTAAGCCATGGCGATTCCATAAAACAGAAACCGCTACCCAGCGTCTTGTCCAGATCAGGAGGGAAAGGGATAGCTGAGCGTCGCATTGTCGCAGATATGTGGGATACTTATTTAGTGTGAGAGCTGATCTGGCAGTATTGACTGGAATATGTGTTTCGAAGATTGGATTGTCTTTCTATTTCTATTTCTGTCGTACCAACTTGCTCGTTGGCGTTATAGCAGATCGCGCCTTCTTCGGATTAAGCATAATGTCGAGGGCCAATGCCTGCATATTGTTTATTTCCGACCAGACGTGTCGTATCGTGAGTCCGATAAGATTCCCAATCCGGCAAAGATCAGCCCTAACCCCTGGATTCCAATTTTCGCGTCCAACCTCTTCAAGTAAACTTAAACTACATGTTGAATGGTTTTGGCTACCATGGCTACCATGGCTAGGTTTAAAGCAACAATATTGTCTTCCGTACTCTTACCACTGCTGCTCTCTTCCCATGGAGCAGCAGTACCATCACCGCCGTCCTGCAATGCGGACACGCGTCCTTACTCAGCCTGGATGGCCGACAGTGTCATCTCTCGCGGACAAGCCGTCTTGCCTGCAGGAACAACACCAGAAGCGTCAACCTTTCTTCAGATCGGTGTTTTTCAAAACGCAATTTTACAACTAAAAGAGTACTACGGGTCTCCGGAAAACGCATGCGCACAGGCCGATTGGGATACCTACCTCAAAGAGAGTACGCAGAGCGTCACTCCTTGGCTTCTCAATGCCACCAAGGATACTCAGTATCCTCTTGATCGATTCTCTGATGGCAATGGGCTATTTTACCAGTAAGTTCACTAGATAGACTCCTGCCAGGATTATGCCTCGGGCAGATAGTCCTCTTCTCTCTAAAATCGTCTGATGCTCACAAAAGATAGATATGAGCGAACGGATAACGAAACTTATAAAGCGGCGCTGGATGCATTGCAGCAGTCCATCTACCTTCAACCCAAGAACAAATATGGTACGTAGATAATCAAAGAGTAGGAAAGGGCGAAGGAGTAGACAACACGTCAAGCGCGACGATACGTGATGACTTATCACTATACATTGTTCATTCTCAAGAGGCTAATCAATGTACAGGGGGGTACTGGTATTTCAAATACCCAAACTGGAGTTACCTTGACGGCATGTACTCGCTCATTCCCTTCTATTCTACCTACACGGCCAGGTTCGCGGCCGAGAATAGTAGTGCGGTAGGAAAGGATCTTGTTTATCAACTCGACCTCCTTTGGTCCCATTGTCATCAGAACAACACCGGCCTACTGGTACACGGGTATGACGCATCAAAAACAGCGGTCTGGGCGAATCCGGTCACGGGTGGAAGCCCAATTGTGTGGATTCGCTCTTTGGGCTGGTATATGATGGCCTTGGTAGATATTCTGGAGATCTCACGCCAGCAAGGTGTCCTCAATCAGGAGCAGTGGAACCATGTGCACCAACGATTTGTTGCGCTTTCTAATGCAGTCATGGCGGCGGCTGATCCGGAGACTGGTTGCTGGTGGCAGGTTATGACGGATCCGAACAGAGAGGGAAATTACATCGAGTCCAGTGGATCAGCGATGTTCACGTATGCGCTCTACAAAGGTGCGCGACTGGGCCTTTTGCACGGCATCCCAGAGGAAGCTCTGCTACCCGCATCTCTCGCAAGCAAATGCTATGGCCATCTTTTGCAGGACTTCGTGGTCGACAACAAGAATGGGACACTGGGGTATAATGGCACGGTATCGGTTTGTAGTCTGAGCTCGAATGCAACCTATGAGGTATGTTTCCTACGTGACACGATATCTCCTGATTATTATCCAGCTAACGGGTCGAACAACATTAGTATTACGTCCATCAGCCCCTCCTCTACAACAGTTTGCATGGCACTTCCTCCTTTATTCTCGCCAGCGTGGAGCACGAGCGTGCCACCAATGTGTCTGGAAATTAAGTGTCTTCCTTAGCTTTTAATCTAGGAAATAAAGTCGATTGGTTTCTTTCCATTCATTTAGACAAAAGTTTGTAGATAGTCAGTATGATGTAGACCTTCAAACATCACCACCTTCAGATCTTTGACAAATGTTTTGCTTTAAATACGACTCCGTATTGCGATAGCAACTTGAATACTCCAACCAGTTCCTGACCAGCATTGCCCTCGTTTCCCAGGAGTGAAGCACATTGACTACATTCATTGATCGGCTGAAATCTCACAAAAGTCCGAAATTATGAAAACTTAAATGGGAGTCCCTCCTTTGCCTCCAAGGGACTTGAAAGCATCAACTCGGTTCATAGCAAGAAAACGGTCAGCCAGCCCCAAGGTGCCACCGGAAAAAACACCACAAAAGTGGCTATAGGGCCGGAGTCTTGGAATTTGGGAAGGTCCACGGTCTGGACAAGCCACAGTCATCCTGAGACCAGGAAGTGGGTCATTGTTCCTGATCGACCCCTTACAATTTGCAAGCCAAACCCACTGTGGAGCTTAGTCGTACCCCGATATAGATTTCCCAAGGGTTGATATGTTTGTATGGCTTTACCCGATGGGCCATGTCTCAGGCTTGATCCCAGTGAGAATGGTCCAAGTAAAACATAATGTGCTGTTGGTAACATGCTCGAAGGGACAGTCCACAACTGCATGGAATATATGACGCTAGCTTTCATCTACGTTTATTAAGTGGTCCTTTAGTAACTCCCTATAATTGTCATGATAAGACCCACACGCCCATAGTAACGACGGGAGAAAAGCGAGGAACAAGATCTAGCCCCAAGCCAGCGCTCCAGAAATCAAATTTTCTGCGCATAAACCCGAAGCTAAGAGACCACATTACTGGATAATGGGGTCTAAGGCATGTAGATCTGTCTCTGTGGCCCGAATTCAGGACTTCAGAATTCTTGACCGCGACGGAGATAGTAATCTTTTAGTGATGGTCCTGCGGTGGACATATGGTATACCCGAGTTCTGCATGAAAGACTACTACTTTTGAATACCACATATAGGAGTAGGAACTAACAATTGCAGACTGATTGGCCTGCACGTCACGTCAACGCCTGCTGGCCTCGAAATCAAGCAACATCTGATAGTCGTGTTGATTATAATATACCTTCCCACTGATATACAGACTGTCAGCTAGCCTTACCTCTTTTGATGAAAAATCACTTCTGAGTAAAAACGGTCCACATATCACAGATCATTGCTCACCTATCACAACAGGGATGCCCGTTGCTAACCCTATGTTGACACTGCTTGTCTCAGAACAGACGTTTCTTTCTCTGACCTTCATTTCCAAAGTGCCTCTTCATCGGGTACTCCGAAGTACAGCGCCCTGTATTGGAATTATGTCTTGGCATGTCTCTCCTCCATTTCTTGTTGTTTTGGGTCTATTCTCTTTCCGTTATCGGGCGTTTCACCGCAATAGCTTTCCATAGCTGGCAATAGATCTCGGTGGGACCTCTTCGAAGATTCATGTCTCGGAGCATTTCCGGTATAAATTATCAGTCATGATATAAGCATATTGCTCCCCTTGGCCGGCTAGCATTGAGAGCAGTTCACTGACCAACCTCAGACACTCCTTTGCATATCATCCGCTCATTTCGACTCCGTCGCGTATCGTCGCTGGGAACTTACTTGCTTCCACTTACAATCTTTTCCGACCATCAAAATGCAACTCACTCGTTTATCTGCCGTCCTTCTTCTCTCCGGAGCCTACGCTGCAGTAGCACCGGAAGGTCCTGCGCCCACCGAGATCCCGGGTGGTTGCAACCCAGCTCATCCTGGAAGCTGTCCCGAGACTGCCACTGAGATTCCCGGAGGTCTGGGCTGCAATCCTGCTCACCCTGGCAGCTGCCCTACCCCAACTGATATTCCCGGTGGATGTAACCCAGCGCATCCCGGCAGCTGCCCTACTCCTACCGAGATCCCTGGAGGCTGCAACCCAGCTCACCCTGGAAGCTGCCCCGAATCCACCGAAATCCCCGGTGGTCTGGGCTGCAACCCAGCTCATCCTGGCAGCTGCCCTGAGTCCACCCAAATCCCTGGTGGATGTAACACTGCTCACCCAGGTAGCTGCCCTACGCCAACCGAGATCCACGGAGGTTGCAACCCAGCGCATCCCGGCAGCTGTCCTACTCCTACTGGAATCCCCGGTGGCTGCAACCCCGCTCACCCCGGAAGCTGCCCCAGCGTGACCGTGGTGTCCGGTAGCTCGACCTACCTCTCCCCCGTCGCCGCCGTGACCCCATCTGGCTTCAGCAGCATCGCTGGTATTCCTGGTGGCTGCAACCCAGCTCACCCTGGAAGCTGCCCCAGCGTGACTGTTGTGTCTGGCAGCTCCACCTACATGTCCCCTGTTCCTGTTGCTACTTCCTCTGGCAAGTTCTCGGGTAATCTGACGTAAGTGCTTGATTGAACCTGCAGCGTTGAAATCTCCGTGAACGTTATACTGATTGAATGATTGATATAGTTCCTCTAGCCTTAATCCTCTTTTCACCGGTGCTGCCCCGAACAACCAGCTCCACTACGGCGCTCTCCTTACCGGTGTCATTGCTCTTGCTGCCCGTGCTTTCTTCTAAACGGCTATACCTGGTCTTATCCACTTGCGTGAATGGTTGTAACCCCATTCTAGGGAGGTTTGTTCTCGGCGTATAACAGTGGGACTACCGTACAAGAGTAACAAGCAGTTCTGTTCTATTCACTATAATATAACTTATATCCACATCAATATATCATTTGCTTGTATGAGGGATGGATATATATCATAATTCACAAGAAAATGGTGTTTGGCCCGGCTATCACTAAAGAGTGACAATATAAATTCTAGTCTAGCCTACGTAGGTCTAAGTAGGTACGTAATAGTTACAATACGCTGTTTTGTATCCTTGTTTTGTATTAATAAGGGCTTTTCCTGCTATAGGGTGTCCTTAGTATCATCCATAGGTCAATCTCTCGTATATTCATTTTTGTATAACCACTCCAATTCATCTAATAGCTGAAGCGGCATAGGCTCACGGCTTTATATGTACATTCCCTATCCAATGCCTACCACCGGATAATATACCTGTTCTAGTCAACTCTGCAAAAAGAGTATAAAGAATATATCACCACCAATCACTCCATCGTGTCCCCTGGTATATCGCAGGAACCTGCGGTCCTTCTGCCTCCACGATATAACCCTCCTCGCACCATCCATACTCAACCTTAATCTGCTCATCGTAGAACACATCAAATACGTCATCCAGAGCATCACTCAGAGTTTGGACATCACCAGCGGGGTGAAGGACCTCCCATGGTTTGACACAGGTCAATCCCTTACAGGATTTCAGAACAAGCAATAGGGCATCTAAGCGGGAGATGACCTTTTGAATTGGATAGCCGAGTAATTTCTGCTCGATGTTTCCAGAAACAGAAGGATGGAGATTATTGAGTTCGTAGGGATCGGTCTGTTATTGAATGAGTGGTACGACCTTCGCAGAAAAGATGTTCAATGAAGGATACTCACCGTTAGGTCATACAGTTCATGCTCATTGGTACACCATACAGAGTAATAGAGATTATACCCTTCTCCTAAGACTCTTAGAGCCTTGTAGGTATTGTTCCGGAAGGCTATAGGTCCTCCATCAGCTAGAGGCAAAAGTCAGCACAACAACTAGTAAACAAATGACAATGAATAAGCGCCTTACGCGCTCTGCTCATTTCGCCTTCAAATCCCGCTTTACCCCAATATTCGACATTGACATGTTCATGTCGACCCTTCGATAATTTCTCCTCTTCCACATCCCTTGCCGTCAATGGTACGGGAGTACCATCAAACTCTTCCTTGAGATCCAACCCAGCTATCTCAAAGATAGTAGGTGCCAAATCGATATGCGTTGTCACAAAGCCAACCTCCTCACCACTCGGGATACCAGGTCCTCGAATGAACATTGGCACGCGAATATCCTCTTCAAACCCACATTCCTTGCCGGGATGTAGTCGGTGCTGGCCGATGTGGTAGCCATTGTCGGACGTATAGAAAATATACGTGTTATCAAGAACACCTGCATCTTCTAAACGTTGAACAATCTGTTCGACAATTTCATCGACTCCTTGAAGCGCGCGTAGACGGGCGCGATAGAACTCGTCGTTGGAGTCGATACTGCTCTGGTTTTGCTGGGGGAGGGTACTGATCCAGTTGACTCCGCTGGGCTGGTTTCATGATTATTATTCAAGATAGCTTATTGTATCAGCACAGTAGGGAGAGATACACACCTGATCAGGGTTAAAATGCTCCGTCCGCGGCACCTTGACCTCGGGGAACAAATCCTTATGCCGTTCCAACGGGATCGGCGCCGAGAAGCGAAACGTCGTGTAGTCACTCGCATTGGTCATTTCAAAGTTAGAATGCGGCGCAATTGGTGCGATAGTAAGAAAGAAGGGTCTTTCGTGACTCTCTGCGACTGCGTCGTCCAGTAAGTCGAGCGCTTTCTTCCTGAGGACGTCGATGGTGTGTTGTCCGGAGTAGGAAATGGGCGGGTCATGATTCCTTTGATAGACCGGGTGGAGATATTGGTAAGTGTATGGGTCCAGAACAAAGTCGGAAGTATTGAAGCCCTTGGCGAATGGCAAATTGTAGTTATCCACGGTGTGCGCGTTAAAGAGCTTGCCAGTGTAGTAGGTGTTGTATCCCGCGTCTTGAAGCCACAATGGCAGCCAGTTTTCGTTGTGGCCTTCTGAGACGAATTTCGGATATCCTCCTAGACAACTGTGTAAGCGTAGGGGTTGTCTTTGGTGTGTCCAAGTAACATACCGTATGGGGGATAGATCTCCGTGACATTGGTATTATGCGCCTGTTTTCCGGTCCACAGGCTCACGCGGGACGGACAACACAACGCTGTTGTGACGAAGTGGTTCTTATAGAAGACTCCCTGGTCTCTAATGTAGTGATTCGTATGCGGTGTGTAGGACAAGGAGTCCATCTGCAAGTCTTGATCATCTACTAGGATAAAAACAATGTTCGGACGCCCGTGCGTGTCATTGTTGCGGATGATGTCCGGGATATTCCCACTGCTGCTATCCTGCAGCTGAAGAGGCGCTTGATCCAGGGCCAGCGCAGACGCTGCCAGAATTAAGTTAATAGCCAGTATCCTCATGATAGCCCTGTGGTGGTAGGCATCGCAGAAGACGGGAGACAGACAATGGCTTATGTATTCTTGTTGTTATCAATCTAATGCGAGACTCAAAGCACGCAATCCCGACGTCCGATGGCAGCATCCCATCAACACCGGAATATGTGCCGAATAAGCGAAGGCCCATGCTAGTACACGCATGCTGCCCGTCATGTCTTGTCGATCGGTGATTTCTTTTTGCGATTAGCAATGGCGTTGTGGGTATCGATAGTTCGTACGTGGTGACGCATGGACCAATACCTTATGTGAACCAGCGCTAGGCACTGAATGCTGTATAGCACATAATAACAATGTAGAACAGCATGCTGTTTTTTACAATAAACTGGCTCTCATTATTGACGAACACTATATTGCCATCTCATTGTTTGTTTCATTCATAGTCTTGATCCGATAGCCAGAGTTGATGAATGTTTGTTGGTTTTCCAGCATCCTACACAAATCCAAGCTTTATTGTAGGATACCTATAGGTCAGGTTCTTACCCCAGCCACAAGTAAGTCAGCTTGCCATGCCACGACTGTCCGGCAAAATAAACAAATCGCCAAGCACGATTCCCCACTCCAACGCACAGCCCCGTAAGGCTGACACCATCCAACTCCGCCTTGCCCTACATAAACCACCATCATCCCCACTGCATCATATCAAACCCCAATTCCCCAATAATACACAAAATGACATCCCCAGATCCACCAACTCCCTCAACCCCAGAAATAGCATTCATCTCCGGTCCTCTAGACATAGGCCCAAACAACTTCTACTTCCACACCCACTACATACCCCAAATCAACGCCGCCATTGAACGAGGCCATCACTTCGTGATCGGCCCTGTCGCCGGCGTAGACAGGGCCGCCTTGGATTATCTCCTTGCATATCCTATTCCTCCATCACGTATAACCATCTTCGTGACGCCAACTGAGAATATCCTGATGGGCGAGGAATTCCGCTCTCGTGCTGTCAATGTACATGTTGTCGATGGAGGTATGAACATAACGACTCGGGATCGTGATGCGGCGATGACGAGGGCTAGCTCTTATGATATTCTCCGGTGGAGACCGAGGAAGGAGGCGAGGGAGTTCTATGGACGGATGTATAGGGAGGGATATGTGACGAATACGGAGATGAATTGGAGGCGGCGGAGAGATATTAATGAGATGGAGATGGTGAGGGAGGAAGATGTGGATATATTTCGGGACGAGAAGCATTCTGTAGGGAAACGAGCCGTTGATGCGCTTTGCGGGTCGTTTCGTTCTGGTTCATGATCTTCTAGGGATTGACTTGGTGGTGGTGAGGGTGGTGGGATTTATGGGATATAGCGTGTTCAACGCTGTATAGATTCAATTATTGTCTATATGCTTGTACTGAGTATAATCGTGTATGTACAAGTACTGTTAAAAGTGATATTAACGCTGAATAAGATCTTCGTGTACTATAAGGCCATCCTTATAGAGCAATACAAGGAGAGCAGGAGGCCAAGCAAGACTTCAAATCAGGCATAATAATGATATAGTGGATTGGTTGGCGAGCTGATTGCCATCTAAAGGCACTGTGGCCCGTGGATCGAAGACGAAGGAGCTCCTTCAGGTGACAGAATTTTGACCGTGCACAGACAACCTCACAAACCTTCGGCAAGGCAGGAAGCCACATGCACGTGAACGAAACAGGATGAGCATGCTATCAAGAACACCATCCAATAGTGTGGGGAGCATGAGCCAATTCTTAGCGAATTGGGCGAACTTCATATACTGTTCAGGTGTATGTCCGCCATGATGAAACGCGGCACCGTGTTCCCGCCGCGTCATTCCCTGATAGTAAGCGGGTATTAGAATTCACGGTCTTCGCCTGTAGGGAATGGCAAGGGGTGTCGTTAAGACAGGCAACTGTGGAGGCTTAGAGACAGCTATAGCTTGCAACAATCTCCCTAGATAGGAGCTTGACCCTGGTTTTACAGAACCCTTCAAACCGTTCCCTCATGCCATCCGTCACATCACGTGTTCAGTGTGACAGAACAAGCGAGGCGGCAACTTAGATGGGGAAAGAAGCACCCCCGCCCCGGTGTATCGAAAGAGTCCCAGATAGTGTCAGTAGCATTGGATATTAACTGCCAATAGTCTCTCAGGTCTTTCGAATGTCAGGATCTTCGGAACTGCGGGAATCGTAGGGCTCCTTGACAGATGAGAGGGACTCCGGTGATTCGGAGCTTAGATTGATAGAGAGGTTATCCATGTCATTGATAAGATCCTGCAAGCCTTGGTACCGGTAAGCCGACGATGGACTCGAACTTGAGTCCGATTGGGTGGCCGTGTAAACCACATAATCGGCCGCTAGGGATGAGATGTCTGTCACCGTCCACAAAGCGCCCTCGTTTAGTTTCCTGAATATCTCGACGACCCTGGAAGGCACGAGGGACGGGTCCGGATTGTTCTGCTTCAAAACCAGTTCGATCGTCCGGAGGAAGGCTGTACATAAACGACCCCACCCCAGACTCATGTGCCAAAGGCCCACCACACAGTCCTCCAGGATATAGCTCCACTTCGGTTCATGAGCATTCAGCTTCGACACTGAGTGAACCCCTGCGACACAAAAATAGTGCAGCATGACAACCGGAAGAGACTTCCATCCGTGGCAGCGTTTGAATAGCAAAATCAAGGACCCCATGTCATCTAAAGCCTGCGACATTATTATGTATGGATCAAAGTCTTTTGGATTCGAAATCTGGTCATCCGTGGAGCCCAGGTTTGCACAGAAGATCTGGCATAGAGATGCAATGGTTGCATAGTAATATTCACTATCATATCCGTCAGTCACTGACGACGCAACGCGGTGGAGGGGATGGCGAACTGTAAGCAGATTACGTGCGGTGTGGTATTATGTTCAAGTAGAAGAACAGGAGGCAGGGTGGCCTTCCACTGCAGCAGCTTTTGGTGCAATTGGCGGCCGTACTCCCAATCATCATTGTTCATGACCGCATCGGGAAACTGAAGGGCAAACTTGGCAATTTGATGAACTATAGTAACTAGGTCAGACCTGAAGCACGCCGCCGTGAAGAAGAATGGCTGGGAAATAGGAGTCGCGAACGGATAGGGACTCCATTCAACACCTGCATCTAATCCGGCCGCTTCGATTGGGGAGAATTTCACGGGCGGAGGCTCTTTCCAGGCTGGTACCTTTCTATAAACTTGAGATGCAAGGCTGTGTGGACGAGTTAGTAAGAAACAGTTTAAAGAAAATATGTGGTCTCTCACCCTTGAACA
This sequence comes from Aspergillus oryzae RIB40, assembly GCF_000184455.2. Classification (NCBI taxonomy): domain Eukaryota; kingdom Fungi; phylum Ascomycota; class Eurotiomycetes; order Eurotiales; family Aspergillaceae; genus Aspergillus; species Aspergillus oryzae. The sequence goes on along the minus strand of NC_036439.1, from coordinate 4,384,053 downwards.
TCGTACACCGCCCAGGCAACTAACTTATGAGACCTAGCGAGGTGTCCATATTCATCCGGTGCGCCGCCATAGAAGTATGATGGAGACTCATTCTGGAGTCCTAAGTTTAGGCATAGTTGAGCCCCATGCATGATATACTGGGTGCCAAATCTGTCCAGGCCAAAGGTGCAACAGAGTAACCCAATCAGGATACTGGATTGCGCAGTGGGAAGACTCTTGAGGTGTTTTTCGACCTCCCATAGACGCTGTATCTCGGCATATAAATTCTTGGTCAGCAGCTTTTCCTGTCGTCGATCAGTGATTTTATCTAAATTGTAGGATAGACTCTGAACCCCTGGTTAGTCGTCACTTCACTCCGGTCGATGGCCACACGTACACAGCCAAAAAAGAGTAATACGGTAACCAATAATGCGGAGCAAAACTTTCCATGTCCACATTCCAGGTCGCGGACGAACATCTCCTTGTCAATCAGTTGCCAGGTGGGGTTCTCCCACGTAAAGTACAGGGACAATAGATGGCTCGCCGTGTCATTGTTCGCCAGCGAGGTCCAATGATGAATTCCGGTTATCTGGATGATTGGTTTCTGCACGAGTGGTTGGGTCTCACTGCGGGCATGAGTTGCCCACGCGGCAAGCATTCGGTACAATGATAAGCCATGTTTGGACGGGGACGGGCTTCGGTCCGCCAAAGACCCTAGCGCCAGAAGCGGAGCCAGTATCGTCGGCGTGCCTTGAAAATGTTGCTGGGCGCGTATTAATATAGTTCCCCACGTCCAACACTTGGCCGTATACCTGACCCACGGACATACGTACAGTTATCAGTTCTTCAATCAGCTTGAACTTGGATGGATCCTCGCTGCTGTCTGTAATGATTCGTTGTAACAGGGACTCATAGGACTGGATCTTCGCTTGGACGGATTCCAGGGCCCACTTTTGTTGTTCCCTCTTTGACCCCACATAGGTACAGGGGATGCCTAATTGGCGACACTGTTTGCATTGAGGCTTTTGGCCGTCACACTTGGTCTTCCTCTGATGACACGGGGCACACGCCCGGCTGGTGCGTTGGCGGTGAGCGCTGACGGGGGCGGTCCCTAAGCGCGGAATCCGGATCTTAGGGTTCCCCGTGCTAGAGGTCTGGACTTGGTCGGAAGATGGTTCCACGCCGGACGCCCCCAAGCGCGAGAGCGCACCGTCGGTGGGATCATTCAGCATACTAATATTCGTAGTACTCGACCGGAAGAACGCAGAGGATACCGATCATTCATTGATAGCTCCGTCTCGTGGTAGAGCCCGTAGAGCGGGAATTGCCCGAAATAAGGGTCGTCAGTGCGGTGACGCCATTGGATGTGGCCGTCCTGATTGAACGGGGGGGCGCTAGGGACGTGGGAGGAGGAAAAAAGAGGACTTTTCCGGTCTTAATGGGGAGCTGCCACTCAGTGGAACTCCATCGCATCGGGGAGTGCGACGGTCACGTGGAAGCTCTTCCCGGCCAATGAAACCGGCCCAGAGCCCTGTGGATCACGTGGAGTCAGGGCTACGGTCGCCTGTCGTCATGATGGAATCATTGCCTGGCATTTTGCCATCCTGATATCTCGTGGAATTTGACCTCTGGAATGTTAGAACAGTTGGATCTTCACCGTGTAAAATCGGGTGTTGCTCCAGGATATTATATCCGAGAGGTTGTCTGCCGTCCGCCACTTGAAGGTCTAGCCTCATGACGATATAGAACGTGCCATATATCTGGGGTTAGTCGCTAATGATCGGAATGGGTAGGGATCGACCTCGTACCTTTTGGTGTGTTTTCTAGAGGTCAGAGTCCGTGAGAGTCATGGACCTATTGGCACGCGGAGATTACATTTGTTGACTTTTTCTCTTTTTTTTTTTTTTTTTTAGAATCATCCAATGATCGTCAACGCTTCCTATTATAGTCCCTCCATTAAGACGCTATACAGTGTAGTGATTCCTCGTCGGGTTACCCCCTATGGAGACTCTCCGCTTCGTTCAAATTGATATATATATATATCGGTAATTCCGGACACTGTGATTGGAGTGCTCGCCAACACCAACATCCGATTGTCGGGGAATATATTTCGTAGTGGATATAAGTTGTAGCACTAATTTCTTGTCGAAAACATTCAGCGTCGCAAGCTCTACGTGAGGGAAGAGATGGGGATAACAGCTGCTCCGAAAATCGGCGGAATGGGGAGTAGACTGAGCAGTATCGGATTAACGCTCAATGAACGAGGCACACATATAGGGTTATATGAGTGATGGCCTAGGAACGAGAAAGCCTCGTCCTTATTCAATTGTCACTCGTACTGTGGTGCTTCATCGGTTTAACAAAAATGTCTCCTCTCCATCAAACAGCGCCTGATACCAGAATCAAGAAGAGGGACGTTGGAGCGAGTAATCTTTTGCGTAAGTGACCCAGCCTCATGATATTGGTTGCCTTTTCTCGCGTTGTCTAACTGTTTGGGCAATTCAGTTGGTGCTAGCTTGAATATGTTCGAGTACGTTTTTACCTGTTCTGCAATTTGTTGACTTGGTATTGATTTAATTAAAGAGTCACCACACTCGGACAGGTCAGTCTATGTCATCTCCCTCCTCCGCCCGATGATTTCTAACGTGGACTAGCCACTGGAGGTCATCAAGACCACCATGGCAGCCAATCGATCGGATTCATTTATCACAGCCCTCAGACGCGTCTGGTCGCGAGGAGGAATCGCCGGTTGTACGCCGCCCACACTGATCATGATACACGTACGTTCAGACCACTGACCCCCGCCGATAAACTGAGTAGATTACCAAGGCCTAATCCCATGGGCCTGGATTGAAGCGTCCACGAAAGGCGCGGTTCTGCTCTTTGTGGCCTCCGAAGTCGAGTATCATTCGCGGACAGTCGGGGCCTCCGAGTTTCTGTCCGGCATCGCAGGAGGCATGGTCGGTGGTGCGGCCCAGGCATACGCAACGGTCGGGTTCTGTACCTGTATGAAGACAGCGGAAATTACTCGACAAAAGCAAGCGGCAGCGGGGCTGAAACCCCCGGGTGCCCTGGAGACATTTGTCACGATGTTTCGGACGGAGGGATTGCGAGGAATTAACAAAGGAGTCAATGCTGTAGCAATTCGGCAGGTCACCAATTGGGGGTCTCGGTTCGGCTTCTCGCGACTGGTTGAAGATGCGATCCGCAGAGCCACCAACAAAGGGCGAGAGGAGCGACTCGGTGTTGTTGAGAAGATACTGGCCTCGGGCGTTGGAGGTGCTCTGGCGAGCTGGAACCAGCCCATCGAGGTGATTCGGGTAGAAATGCAGAGCCAAAAGGCCGATCCCAATCGCCCCGCAAAGCTCAGTATTGGCAGCACGTTCCGGTACATATATGCGCAAAGTGGGATACGGGGCCTGTACCGCGGAGTCACGCCACGCATCGGTCTCGGAATCTGGCAGACTGTGTGCATGGTGGCGCTTGGAGACGTGTAAGTCCACCCTGAGTGAACAGAAGAATGTTGGTCGCTAATAAACCCAGGGCTAAGGAAATGGTCGAATCTATCACGCAAAAGCATGCCTCCCGTTGAGTATACAGGGATTGGAAATTCTGGACCCGGGGCCTAGTATAGAAGTCATGTCTATTTGTTCTGTAGTAACTGGCTATTTCTATTCAAGGGGCGAGATTAATGATGCTGCTGCGGGACTGATGAGGAAGGTTCTAATATTAAGACCATGAGCTGAGATTCTAGTTATGAAACGTATGATAAGCATTATAGTAGTATAGATAGCATAACTATTTCTCCTTCAGTAACTGACTGATCTGTTTAAAGTACAAGAGACTGACCATGCCCCGCATTTATCCAACCTTCGGGTAGACGGTATAACAATTGGTCTTGTGTGTTAACTTTTCTTTGCCATAGTTATTCCTTTCGAATGCAGGAGACAGTTGATCCATCACAGCGGCACCTGCAGCGTGGGTCGGTACTAGGACGGCCAATCTGGCCTTTCCCACCGACCTACGCTGGATGATCTGAGTAACGAACATGGCGGCTGCGGCAATTGTCCGTGTTTTGCCTGTGCCGGGAGGTCCCACCACCAGTGAGAAGGAATGTGTCAGCAACTGGGTAGCTGCTTGAGTCTGTGCCTCATTGAGATTCCAGCCTCTCGGCACAAGGGCGTTGAGATTGGAAAGCGAGGTGTCCCAGGGGTCGTAGGTAGCAACCCAAGGAGTCGAAGCTAGGAACATGGAACTTAGAAGCTTTCTTTTGCTTCCGCTAGGGATTGTGGCTTCCTGGCCCTCGAACTCTCGACACATTGTGTCGAAGTTCTCCTCACCCCAGTGCTCCGAGAGCTTTCTGGTGGTCAGCATTTCAATTTGGACCATTGGGTTGGCCACATGGTGAACCTTGACCCCATCTTCATTGACTTCTCCAACATGCTTGATGTGCACGTCATTTAGCAGGACGGCATGTACGGGTGCATCAATTAATGCACTCCACTTTGGAGAGTTCTCTGTGACAGTGGCCATCCAGTCTTCGGTGAGCCCCTTCTCGCCAGGAATCCGATAGGCATGGGCGTTTTCCTTTGCAAACCAGTGCTCACCACGGAGTACCAGAGTGCAGCCGCTATAAATCCGGAACGGACGGTCTTTCTTTGGCCAGATTCCCAAAAGAATGCGCTCTCCAACGGCAACACTCTTAATCTGGCAACCGTGGACAGTGAGGCAGTTATGTTCTTTCTCAGCGTCTTTATTGATAGCATTGCGATTGAGAGCGATGTACTCTTCCTCCTCTTCGGAGAGGGTAAACTGCTTGCCGTGAAGGGCCTGACAAACTAGCCCAGACTGCCTTTCCCATAGCTTCCGACTAGGCACACCTAGGGTGATCACAACAACCTTATTGAGCAAGGATGCTGCTGCAAGTGGGTACGTGAATGGATTTGGGAGATCGCCTGGATCTTCAGTATCGGCTTCGCCCATGAGGTCGAGCTTGGACTTGAAGGTGTAGACGAGCTCGTCATCATGTGTCTCGAGTGAGTCAATTGAAATTTGGTTAATATGGAACGTGATGTTCCAGTAAGAGCGACCACGTCCCTAGTCGGTAGATACACCCTGGTGGAGCTTTACAAATGCCGAAGACAGAATCAGCTTGATTGCGGGATCAGTTGCGATCTCTTTGCTCATTGCGGTGTCTTCGTCTAGCCCATGATATTTGATTGACTTGACCGGTAACTTAACGGTCGAGCTTCCCTGGCTGAAAAGAGCTTGAGACATTATGCAGTAGCGGGACCAGCTGGCAGCTGGATGTGGTGATGGTAATGGTGGTGATGGTGGTGATGGTGGTGGTGGTGGTGGGTGGTGTGATGGAAGAAGTAAGGAAAGAAGTGAGGAAAGAAGTGAGGAAAGAAGTCAGGAAAGAAGTCAGGAAAGAAGTTAAGAAGACGTGAACAAAGAAATGAGGGAAGGAAAATGGAATTGAATACTACGAAGACGTGAATGAGTATGGGAAAATAATTCAAAACTAAGGGAGGTGAAGTGAGTCTTCTAAAAGGTGAAGTTTAATCCCTCCTCAAGGTTTTGATAGTATGGATGTCATGCCGGAATAGGGCTAAAGTCATTCCAATGTCAACAGCATTCTTTATCAGGGTAACTACAAAAGAATACTGGTATCTAAGATAGAAGACGAGATAGTAGAAGAAGGTAAACATATACTCCGTACATTTCTTTCTTTTTCTTCTTGACTCTGCATAGTATTCTATCCTCTACCAGATACCTCGTCTTTATTATAACTGGGGCTTCAGTTTATGGTCTTAACGTCAAAACTATCATATATAATATTGACTAAATTCTTCCTTGTCAGTCCAACGGCGGTATCGATGAATATATCCATTGCATTCTGGTATATGGTAGCACGAGGAGACGTACAGGTTAGATCCACCGGTAAGGAGGAAATACCTCTCGTTATCGAATACAGGGCCAAGGAAATGGTCTAATTCATAACACAAAAGTATGCCTGACATTGAGTATGTACACGGATTGGAAAATTTGGGTCGGGGCCAAAATCTTTGCAGAAAGCACTGTTTGGAGTAAAGTTAAAACGGAAAAAGAAACAAGCAGATCTTCAGCTGCCTCTGCCACCCCTTCTATCTTAGACGCTCTGGTTCTTTTGTAGCGCCCTGATGCACCTCAACAAAAACACTTACCATGTCTCATTCAATCTCTTCAACTATTTTCTTTCCTTCAATCTCTCCGATGACGCTACCACCAATAGGGAGCGTTCTGGACATCTTCACGGCAGACATAATAGAGGGCGCATCGTGGAAGATCTGGTTGACTTCTTCCAGGGATCGGTTCATTGTCTCCGGATAGAAGAGGTAAACTACCGGCGGAATGAGGCCGCCAACGACGGTGAATACGATGTAATAGCGGTAGCCAATGTCGGCGATCGCGGTAGGGGTAATCATAGCGACCACAAACATCCTATTCCGGTGAACCGGATCAGTATTATCATTGTCTCAGTCATAGGGCACTGATGCTTACCATAGCCACTGATTCGCGATTGAGAAGGAATGCATGGCGACACGCAGACGAACCGGGGCAACCTCAGCCGGGTAAACGAAGTTCGCCCCCAAGAATCCCACCGGAAGGAAGAAATTGTATATAAAGATAAACAGCGCCGAGATAATAGACGCAGTGTGGTTGTTTGAGAATGAGTTGGACACTGTCAGTGCCAGCATGCACATGGACATGCCACCACCACTGATCATAAAGGCAGCCCGGCGTCCGAGTCTGTCCACGACATAGAAGCCGACAAAGCAACAGATGAACTTCCAAGTCAAAGCGCATGCGGCAAGAACCTTTGCTAAGCTGGAGCCTAAGTGTAGATTATCTTCGAAGATGATCGGGATATAGACCGAAATGAGTGTACCCCCAGTCATCTGCTGGAAGAATTGCAGGAGAATACAGAGAACGAATCTGTAGAAGAGCTTCTCCTCTCCCATGGTAAAGATATCTCTGAGTCCCATGTTACCACTTGATGATTCCTCCAGGGAGACCTCAATTCCACGTAGTTCGTGCATAATCTCGGGTGATACCGCATCCTTCTGTCTCAAACAGGCGAGGGTCTGCTGGGCGGTATCCGATCTATTTTTGAGAACAAGCCAGCGAGGAGATTCCGGCAGGAGGAAGATGCTGCCCATGATAGTCAAAGAGAAAAGCGCTGGGATTGCCAGCGACCCTCGCCATGATGCGGACCGTTCCTGCATATGATAGAACCCAAAGTTGATCCACTGTGTCAGAGCAAACCCAAAGGCAATAAACATGCCTGTCAACACTACATTCCTCCCCCTCTTATCCGCCGGTGAGCACTCTGACTGCCAGACCGGCACTGTAGCGCTCAACATACCCACACCCCACCCGAGGATTACCCGGCCGACTGTGAATTGTGCCAGAGCGTAAGCTGAGCATTCTAATGCCTGACCTATTAGGGCAATGCATGCCCCGGCAAAGATAGTTCGACGCCGACCGAGAATGTCGCCAATCCACGTACAGATCAGGGACCCAAAGAGAGCACCAAGGGTGTAAGAAGCAACCACGGCGCCTTGCACTGTAGCATTGTGGGATTTCTGAGCACCTGTGGTATTGACTGTGTCAATCTCAGGGAACTGCCTCACCCACGAAGGGAAGTCTGTCAAGCCTCCAACACCGGATTGATTGTAACCGAAGAGAATAAAGGACGGGCACACGATCAAGAAGATCTGGGCAAAGCGAAGTGCCTCGCCTTGCATCATGACGTCTTTTTCTTTTCTCCTAGCAAGTTGTAATTAATGGCTTAAGTCGACTGTGACCGACTGAAGGGAAAGATTATAGATGTGACAAGAGAAGGATATAAGAGGGCCAAAACCCAGCAACGTCTCTCACTTTCCACCGCCTTCATAGAGCCAGAAAGGCATAACGGCCGAGGCGAGAAAGGGGCCATTAATCCCGAGGAAGTGGAGGGGCATTCGGCCCTCTCGCACTGGACCTTCCGTAGCCCAGTACTGCTGGATTCGCTCGCACAGAATCCTGCGAGACCCGCAGAGGGGGGAGGTCCTAATCACTAGACCTTAAAACAATGGAACTTGGCAGAGAATGTATGAAATGCTTGTCGTGCTTGTCTTCGAACCCTCCAATAACCATGTCGGAACCCCCGGGGCCAAACCCACTCGAAGTGGGGAGCCGACAAATGCTTAGCGTTGGGAATGTGCGATTGGCTTTGCTATGGGCGCCTTGACCCAAGGATGACATCTGTACGATCTGGTCTATGAGGCATTAAACGTAACCGAACCCGATCGCCTAGTGACCGGCCGACAGCACGGTGTATCAACGAGAGGGCTGACGTGATGAGCCGATACCCAGCCGGGACCGGCCCTGTTGTTATCTGGCAAATGAATTATCATCTGGAGAATGAAGAATACTAACACGTATATTAAAACCGTGAGATTCAGCTGTCCATCATCCCTACGGTGTGCGTGGCCCGATTCCGGGGAGATTCTCCGCATGCGACACCCCACGGGCTCCACTCACCAAACCTGGCCACCGGGGTAGCTCAGGCTCACACAACGACTGTCTGCCGTCCTCGGAATCTCACCGAGAGGCTGAGAACCGGATTTTGGCCGAAGCAAGCGAACCGAGCCGATCATTGGATGTGTGATATTAAACATGGTTGGGTAAATGAATGCAACATACTGATCATTGCTGTTTGAACGAAATGCTGAAAAGTCAGCAGCCCCACAGATATTTATCCGGAATACAAACACATACACCGTTTTCTTTAGCGATGAGGTAAAACACACATACGGAGTTGAACGGATGTCAAAGATGCCGGACAAGAAGATGGGGCTTTTGCATCCTTTGTCTAACGGGCACGTGGCGGCCAGCCATCGTTGCTTACCTAGAAATCCGATACTCCGGTTGATATTGGACGTGACATACTCCGTACGGAGTAAGGTCAGTGTTGTGTCAGTCGCCTGATTGGTCGCCTCGCCGTCATATGACCCACAACACCTCCGGGCCTTTGGTATGTAAATTAGTGTTATCGATCGACCAGCTCTATCACCACCCACAATTACTGGAACTTTAGAGCTCTCACATATTGTTCTTCTGGACTCTAGAGGTTCGTTAAAGGGAGACAGCAGAAGCTGATCCCACTGCGTTCTTCTATCTGTCTATGTATTTCTTCTCTCCCTCTCTTGACATTTGCCAAGGGATACAGCAGTAGCTGATCCCACGGTGCTTGTCACCCTCATCTTTCTCGACTGTCGACCTCCTTCAACTTCCGTCAAAGGGAAACAGCAGCAGCTGGTCCTACTACAGCAAGCTCTTTTCAGCAAGGGAAGCTCCGTCAGGATACCTCTACCGACTAGAGACGCAGTCGCGTTTTGTGGGACATCACGTTCCCCATAAATGAAAAAATACCAAGATGGATTCCTCAGTGAATCTAATTAATTATATCTACTAGTTTTTCTGAACTCACATTCCATCCACGCTGGTATTGATACTGACTCATCACTGCTTCACACCACCCACGCTCCAACAATTGAACGGCACACCCTCCGATACCCTCCTCAGGGGGTCTTTTTATTCCGCTGCCGAATGACATGTCCGTACTTATAAAAAATATAAGGTACAGGGGTCATCAGGACCGAGATACACCCCAGCAACGTGAGTGACCAATGTACGCCCAAATTTCCGTACATCGGGATTGACACGATGACCATCGCGCCAGCGGCGATATAACGGAAGAAAGTTGCACTCACTAAGGCACTTGCTGCGAAGAGCTCATACGTGTCGATAAGGTACTGATACGTGGAAATAAAGATTCCTTGGACAGAGAATCCGAAAGCCACCGAGGCGACTAGCGGCGACCAGTACGAGATAGAGGGATAGCTGGTCCAGCCCATCCAGAAAAGAGATATTGGTAGCCAAGGCGCTCCGTACATAGCGAACCAAAGTCGCTCCTCCGGTGGCAACCCATTGTGTCCATTTTCAATCGCATTTTGAAGGCGCTTCTTGTATGAGAAGTAAATATGCGGCACCATGGCAAAGGCGATCAGGAATCCGATGTTCATGCCGATAAATGTCAGGCCCACAGACCCTTGGGTAAAGCCATATGTTCTACCAAAGATGAACTCATAGCCCGTCAGGAACCCGAATAGGACAATGTATACCACGACCAGATACATGGTAAAAAGTGCTACCATAATCTCCCGGAAGAATAAATGGAAGGGACGGGAGCAGCTGTGCATCAACCGAGTCACGAGCGATGTCTGGCGAAGCTCAATTTCCGCCATGAAACGCGGGTCACCGGTAATCTCACGCAATTGTTTTGCCTTCCACTGCAACAGTACGGGACCATAAGTTTCTGGAACGAACAGGAAGATAGCGCCGGTTACCAATGCAGCCATGATCAGTGTGCACCATTCAGTCCAGCGCCAGCTGATATGCGTGCTTTGGCCAATGAAAGCTCCAACCATTGGAGCTAGGAACGGCCCCAGGAAGGATAGCGTGCAACAAACTGGAAAGGCGTATGTGCGGTCCATAGGGTCAAAGATATCCGCCATACTGCCACCAAAGGTGGTCATCGGTGTGCATCCGAACAGTCCAGCCAGGAAGCGGAAGGCAAGCTGGGCTCCAAAATTCGGAGCCAGACCTGAGGCCATCGTAAAGATCATTAGAATGGACAGCGTCGCTATGTAGACCGGATTCCGCCCTACAGTCTCAGAGAAAGGTGCTGCTACCAGAGAACCGAAGCCGAATGCGAACAGGAACAGGGCAGTTGCGAGAGATTCGGCGACCTCGCTGACTCCGAACGCCTCTTGCCCTTGTTTAATCACAGTGGAGTCGATGGAGGAAGCCCATCCAACAAGCATACCCGTTGTGCCTACAATGCCCAATGTCGCCCATTTCCGCCCTATAGACCAGTTTTTGGGATTGAGCTGGTCGTCCGGGCCATCGAACCCGACAATGAAAAGTGTTTTAGTATTGACGCGCTCACAGATTTCGGAGGCGCGGCGGAGATTGACTCCAGGAACGGTCACTCTCTGGCCGTCGTGAAGAACGATTCCTGGCGTGGAGTATGGAGATTGGCCGTGTCCGTTCATTGAATGGATGCCTTTTTCCAATCTGGCATCGTCGGCATCCTCCAAAATATCATCGGTCGGCTGGACGTGACGATCACCAGCAGCGGCATACGGACCATGCAGCTTAATGCTTTCTTGCAGGTCTCTGCGCATCCGTCGGTATTGGCGGAAGGACTGCATCGTTGCGAGGCGTTCAAGACATACGCCACAGAATAAAAAAAATGAATTGGGAGGGAGGCAATTAATTGAGCAGCATCTGTCAAGTGTTTTTATTCCTCGGCTGGGATAGATGTGCTCTTTCAGAGTATTTATTTCTAGTGGTGCTTCCATTGCGTCAACGGAAATTCCGCCCTACCCGACTTTTCCGTCATGCCCGACTTAGCCGCTGAATGGCTTCGAAAATCCTTATTCGGCGCCGAAGGAGGAGGAAGGACTTACATGAGGTATGTCAGTCTATGATATAATTCAAGCAGAATTATTAGGTACTAGGTTCAACGACTAATACTATAAGTAGACGCATACGAGCACTTTCTGATCGTGTAAATAGTCCTCAATTTCCTGCATTATCTATATCTCTGACCACCTGCTTCACCCTCGTCGAAGAACGGAACCTGGGTGTCCAAGAACACATTCCAATCCCAGTCAAAGTTATCTGGTAAGGTCAGATCACCGGTCGCCCCCAGCCAAGAAGCGTCATTGAAGGCTTGGGATGTTGTTGAACCTTGTTCGGTCAGCCCTGGGTCTTCCTGTTGCATGCTATCTCGGAGAAGAGTCAAGTCCCGTTCTTTTTTGTTCTGGGATAGGCGAACCAATGATTCTATAGTCTCCAGCGCGGTGTGTAGGGTCGGTGTGCTGTAATGCCTGGTGATGGCCCTGAATGAGCGCAGTGCTGGGCCGACGTACGACAATGATTCCCTAGTGTCAATAGCAAGCAAGATACAGAGAAATTGAAAGGGTATATTGGCGACATGCCACCAAGGCGAGCGATCCTCCGCCAGGCGTACTGCGGCTTCAAGGCCGTCATTGCCTAGTCGGATGATGCGGGTAAGGATGTCATTTGATATATTGGACGAGGCGACTCGCAGACGACGATAAATTGTGAGTGCCAGATTACTTTGGGATAGTATCAAGGCGTCATGGGAGAGTGTGAGGCGCTCAACACGGCTGAGTGCATCTTCTAGGTCGGAAAGCTTATTGTTCTGGTCGGGATCCAGTCGTTCGGAGATCTGGTACATGGAGATGAGGTCCGTGGTGAAGTCACCCGTTCGCGGTAAAGGTGGTTTGCAAGAGACACCTCGTAGAATAACGCGCGATCGGCCATATTCATACGAAATCCATGAATTCAGCACTGTGGCCACCCAGAATAACCGTCTTTGACTCTCATCATTTACGCTAACGTCTGCGGTGTCAGAATAGACCAAAGACACCAGTTCCGGATCCTGGTGAGCCCCGATGGCCTCTATGATGTGCATGGTGGAACAACTGGCCATCCATGAAGCATGGGGGCAGTTGGTGCTTCGGAGATATATGGTCCGTAAGATCCAGGCGGTGGCATGATGCAGGAGAGTAGTCTTTGAGATCCGGGTGGTTTCAAGCATCTCCTTCGCTGATTGCACCAGTGCTCCTTCTTTGGGGTGTTCCTGGTGGCCTGAGTACAAGGAGCCCAATGCCGCGACGCCGCAAAGAATGGGGTCATAGCTGGCCGCAGTTGCAGGATCATGCCATCTGGCAACAATCTTCTGCCTCAACGTGTCGGGATCCAGGACCGCATATACCGGATGTATCTTCTTTAAATAATGGCTAGCCAAGTCTTCCATTTCCTCTCTTGAAATCAGATCTGTAAGATTGGTGAAGGGCTCCAGAGGCTCGTCCCGTGGACCTAGGTTCCAGCTAAACCCGTACACCTTGGGAGCACCCTGCGGGTTCAACCTCATCCCTAGGAGATGGGGGAAAGCGGTGCCTGAGTTGGCCTCCATGTGTTCTTGGTTAGCATCAACTCTGTCGAGAAACTTTGGTGAGTCTTCTTCCTCGCTGGGCCGTGCGGAAGATTTGGAAGCTGCAGGCTTTCTCCGTGGATGAGGCTTGAAAGTGCACTGATATTCGTATCGCAAGCAGTAAGTGCAGGGCTCATGGCCGTCACATTTCCTCTTGCGCAGTTTGCACGTTTCGCACGCTCTTTTGGCGCGTTGCCGGGTCCTTATCCGACCGGAATCGTCGGTATTCAACGACATTACGCTGCACTACAGGGTTATCGCGGAAAGAAGGGGATCTATCGCAGTCGACGTTGGTCTATCAGTGGGGGGTTCGGGAGAGTCAGAACGACGGGGGCAAAAGTACAAGGTTATCGGGCAGTCGGAATAAATGTTAACTCCGACGCGCGGCTCCAACGCTGGAACTGGATAACCCTAATTCGGGATCCCGTTATCCCCCGACGGGTATCTGCTAGGATTGGAATCCTTAAGCGATGATACCATACCTGCAGAATGTTATTTTTCTGTTTTCTGCAGGGCGCACTGTCCACTGCAAAGGCTGCACATCCCGACTAGTGCGCTTCCTTTCGTGCCATCCCCCCACCCTCTCATTGGATACTGTCTTGCGGATGCATCGCCGCGGATGTGACATTATCAAGCGCTGACATGCATTAAACGCTCATTCAGTATGTTACGATCTTCTAGAGTCGTCGACAATCATCTATCCCGACTTTGCCGCTCATTCCACCTCATCCGTTCGTATCACATTGGATGCAATTGGCTTCAGGGTGCATGTGTCGTTATCCGGCAAGGTTGGGTTACAATCAGGGAAGGACCATTTTTGACATGCCCATGGGAGTGAGTCAAGCTATCTTGCTGAAGGGAAGGATATAAAGCGATGGAGATCCTTTGGGGGTATGCCTCTACACTTCAACAATCATTCTTCTCAAGATTCTTGAACCGAACATAACCATCTCTAGACTATAACTACCTGCCTCTTCATAATGCGTGTCGCGACACAGCTAAGGGTCGGCATCGTCGGTGGCGGATGGAACGGCTGCCATCTTGCTTTAGAGCTCAAGAAACAGGGCCACCGAGTTTCTTTGTTCGAGCAGAAGCCTGATATCTTTCAAGGCGTCTCAGGAAACTTTGGTATCCGCTTGCACAAGGGGCCACACTACCCTCGGTCTAAAGCAACTCGAGACAGCTGCCGTGAAGCCTTGGTCAAGTTCTGTGAGACGTATCCCGAACTAGTCGTCCACCATGAATCCGCGATATATGCACACGGCGAAGCGGACGCTCTGGGGAACCCATCGAAGGTCTCGGATGAGGCATTCAGGGATGTATGCTACGAATCTCCTGAGTGTACTGCGGTTGATCCGAAGGCGAATGGTTTCCAGGGCCTCATCAGCGCATACAATCTGGATGAACCCAGCGTCGCTATTGGCGACCGACTCCGGAATACATTCAAAGAGAAACTTGGTCGTGCAGGCATCTACGTGCACCTCAATGCAACAGTCGACCGTATCATCCACACCGAGGACACCAACCGCATTCAAACCGGGGACGGGCAGTACGTCTTTGACGTAGTGATCAACGCCACCGGTTATACCAGCCTTCTGCCACAAAATATTGCAGATGCTCTTCCGGTTGACATTGGCATCACCTATCAGACCTGTATTGCTCTCGTTTACGAAGACCAGCAGCCACAGGAAAAGCCTCTTTCCTTCATTGTCATGGATGGCTGGTTTCCCTGCGTGATGCCGGCGATCGACACAAACGAGCCCCTTCAGAAGAAGTATATCTTGACACACGGCAGTTACACCATCCTCGGATCATTCGACCGTCACGAGGAGGGTCAAGAGCTTCTGGATAGTCTGGACGAGGAAGCTATCGCTGCTCGGATCAAGCCCCACTGTGAGCGGGAGATTACCCGGTTCTGGCCCGGATTTCTCGATCGGTTCCAGTACCGCGGCTGGAAGGGCAGTGTCCTGGCCAAGTTAAAGACCACATCCGAATTCCGAAGCAGTTTGACGTTTGAAAAAGACGGCGTGATCCACATCTTCCCCGGCAAGGTGAGCAACGTTGTAACGGCTGCCGAGGAAGTGGTTCCTCTGATCAATGACATTGCGCGCCGACGGCACGGTGTGGTTCGGGAGTGGAATGGCGTACGCTTCACTGTGAGCAGCGCCTTCCACACCCACAGCAAGGAGATTGGCGATAAGCCAGGGCTGGGCGAGCACCACACTAGCAACTTGCAGACCTATGTTTCACTAGTGACTGCAAACTAAGTGGGGCTCGGTGACTATTCGATAGCAAGTAGTTTCGTGTAGCGCTAATGAGTTCCTGATTACGAGAGATAGATGCTTTAGATATTAGAGAATGTGATTTTCAGTTTTAGCAAATAGAGCATCAGACCCTATATTACTCACAGGACTAGATCAAATGATTGACGCCTATCTATCTGCCCTCCAACGACCCACCCTCCATCCTCTGGATATCAATTCCCCAAAAAAATCAGAAAGCACGAACCGCACGAAAGATGGCCTCGACCAGCACCTTGACTACGAACTCGCAATCCAACCAATATCTTACAACATGCTAATATATCTAAAATCCGTCGCGAACATAAGCCTCATATCCACCCAATCACTTCTTGCTCGGCATACGGCAAATCCGGCTTAGTGGAGATCGACAGGGATTAGGGCTGGCTCTAGACTTATCACTGAGGAATTAAATACCGTGCATGATGCCCGGCCCACCGACCCTACAGGATTTGCAAATTAATGAATATATTAGTGGCAGGGATGTTCGCTGCTGCGGCCCTAAGTCCGCTCGTATGTCTTATCTATCGTATCACTCCTACAAGTATGGTAGGGGCACGGTGTGCCTTATCCGTGCCTACTGTTTGATATCAGCAAACAACCACAACGAGATTAACAGGCTGTGTTGAACTGCTGATTGGCTTCCGAGCTTGCTATATGGCTGGTGGTTTCTGTATGAGAAAATTCCGGATAATGCCCACGGTGAAGGTGATTCAGGGGATGCAAGTAATAATGCTATTCCTACCTAGTACCAACCCGGACGGGACAACGGCTGCTTGACATGGCTCCAAAATAGCTGCGTACATGAGTACCCTATGATTCTAAACGTGTTAAGTCTCAGACTCACATTGCAATGGCAGTAACCGTTGGAACTCTGCAGTGTCGAACGCACATCCGTCCGAGGACCGAAACACGCTAAGTTCAATGCCGACGTACCGACCGAGCTAAAATACAGGCCGCGTCTCACGAGAACATTTCTGCACTCGAGAAGCGTTACAAGAGGGCAGGTCCGTCCGGTTCTAGCTGCAAGGTTGTTGATGTTGTCCATTCATCCCTGCATCCTGTTATCTGTGGTGGGAGTAGAATCCTCCCGGGTAAGCTATTCCGAGTAAATGACCGTCGGAACGAGCCGAAGCTCTTAATGTATTCAAGGAGCTAAACTACGTGAATCATAGCTGGGATTAATTGAGATGATTGGACGTACGTCTCCGTGAAAGCTCTCTATGGTAGCTGACAAATACCATATATTGTTCCAATCTAGTAGTCTCACCCCGAACGCCATTGCCACCTGTATGCAGTGCATGAACAAGTGACGAGGGAATAATTCTGTTATGGGATAAGAGCTTCCACGAATTGTTTAACGCTCGCGGATAGAGAGATTCTTTACAGGGTTAAAGATGCTCCGACGAAGGCCTCAATAACGACTAAGTCATTCTTCGAGTGATACTTAATTTATCGGCGAACCTTCCTTAACAGGAACAACATGGCTGAAGGAGCAATAGTACTAGTCGAGAAGCAATATCTAATCAAGATTTACACATGGCACAAAGTACGATAAAATAGTAAGATCAACGGGATCACTACCCTTGTCTCGATGAAAACATAACCAACAGAACTTAGCAGCATGAGCTTTTTGATATTATTTAGTAAGATAACCAGTAGCAATAATGCAGTTTTACCCACAATCCCTCTCGCCTACAGCGGCAAGACTTTCTCCAAGGTGCATATCATTCGCTTCTTCAAGGCTAGTTATACGCCACTGCTGATGTCGATCACATACTTGACAAGGACCCTGGATTAATATATGCGGGAAGTAGATAGTGGATCCTCGACGGCTTTAGATCACCAATCTCCTTGTCTCATAGTTGGATTTCGTCTTTGTGTTTATCTATGACTAGACCCATCGTCTGAAGGATCTCAACCCATGGCCTATACTAGTATTGAATCCTGCTTTATTGAGGGTATTTCTAGTTGCCAAGGCTCACAAGGAGGGTTCCGGATAACTAATCCAAGGCTGTGATATCGTCACCAGTTATGACTCTTAATCAGATAAAATGAGAAAGCAGTCCTGTTGCGTAATGTGCTTTCTCAAAGGTATTTAAGTTATAAAAACAGTTGATAATATGCCCATAGTACATGATTGTTGGCTGTTGTGCTTATTTTAGCCGGACATGGTACGCGGGTCCCAATGCGTTCGGGCCACAGTGGAGGCGAGGTAGCCACTTGGAAACATAACCACACATGCAGACAACCCTAACAACTCGATGTACCGAGGCTGGTATAGAAGTGAGGAACATACTACTTACTCGAAAGAGGATTTTCCTTTTAATTCCTCACGTCAAACAGGATTTCAAGTGGGCTGCCGCGCAAGAAAGGATTGACAGGACGCCTTATGTGGAGACAAAGTGCCAACAGTAATCGTCAGAGTTTGAGTGAATCAAATGAAGGATTGTTATCCCTGTCCTTATGCCTGCTCATAATCCTTCTGTTGCCGAATTCCAGAAGCATGGCTCTACGATTGGCTGCTCAAGCAAATGCTGCAGTAGGTAAGCACTAACGTTGGTTGCCTAGACCTTTCTATTTCCAGTACTGGGTGAAGATTATAAGAGGAATATTTCCAGGGTAGATGGCGGCATTTACCGTTTACCTCTTCCGGTAAGATCTTCAATATCCATTATTCATATTGTTGGGTATTGTTTCAATCTTGTGTGCAAACGCATGTGCCTGTCAAGAGTGGTGGATACAATTCTCTCAGAGACATATACGACACCTGAAAGAGAGCTGAACCCTGGCCACCTGGAACTGAACTATCACTGGCAATACTTCATGTGACTCCAATGAGAATGGCGAAGACGCACGCACTATCTATTGTTGCAGTTGATATGGCGGTTTCGTACAGTCCAATACTATGCTAGTATAGAGATGATCCTCATCAGGCCTCAGTTTGACAACCCTCTATGGTTTGTATTAAATACCTTCAGTTCTCAAAGGGAATTTGGACGCACATTCAATGCACCAGGGATGGTCTGTATGTGCACAATTGAGGATGAAAAGGCGCGAACCTGGGATAGTTGACGCTCTAACGTTAAAGTTTCAAACGCTCGGAACGTCATCTCACTGTCTAACTCGACTGTCCTTCTCTAACAGCAACAAAGGCTTCAAACAGTTCCGACATATCCATAGCACCCTCCATATGATGCTTTCCCCCGATAACAAAATGGGGCACACCAGTAACTCCATCAGCCCTTGCCTTCTTCGCTTCAGCTTCCATTTCCGCCACTCCAGCACTACTAGCTAGCCACTCTCGGACATCATCTTCACGAAGTCCAGCCTGTACCCCAACAGCAATCACGGTATCTAATTGACTAATATCGGTCTCCTCCTCAAACTGGTAGTGGAAGAGCAACTCTGAAACCCGACACTGCAGCTCACTCCCCTCCCGCGCGGCCAGATACAGCAGCTGATGTGCTAGTCTAGACGACCCGATATACCCACCAAGCTTGAATCGGATCCCGGCATCCGCACCTACACGCTTCAAGCGGGTCTGGGCCGCTGCTACCATTTTGGGATCCATGCGGCGGAGCATACGGTCTAGCCTCTGAGTTAGGTTCGGCTCTTCGCAGTGTCGTGCGTACCATAGCATCGAAGACTGACCTTGTATTAAGATGCTTTCCTTTGGCGGTTCTTGGTCGATGAAGTATGGTTTCCACCACACTTCTATAGTGTTTTTCGAGCCGCCGGGGTAGGTCTTGCGGTATAAGGAGATTGCCTTTTGAAGGTTTCGATATCCTATGTAGCACTTTGGCGGATGAGCTATCGTACTGTAACTGTTAAGACTGATACACTTACCCAGGGACAGATTGCGTCTGAAATGATTTCGATCTTGATGAACGCCATGGTGTTTCTCCGCTTATGCCTCGTTTTTGGGTATGTGAGTCAAGGGAGAGGGTTTAATGGCACTATCATGTTAAAATTCGTATTTGCGTATACAAGTGATATCCGGTCACCATTTCTAGTAAGTCGAATCGTGGTTGCCTTCAGGTTATGTAATTTGAATTCTGAGATTTGAAATCAAGATATGATCTCGTAAGACAGTCAACTAAAAGAAACGTTGAGGCCTAGTGCTTACGCTTGGCCTCGTAATCTCTTTAGCTATAATACGTGGCATTATTGAGTCCGACCTGAAGTCCGTGGTGATCATTTGTTACGTTAACTAGTATGTATATCTTCTCAAGTTAATTATATTCTTTGCCGATTTGTAGCGAATTTGCTCTTATTCAATGCTTCCAACAATATAGGTACACAATTGAAGGGTAGAGTGAGTTTTAAGTATAGATGCTCTATGTTCGACTTAGTGCCTGCCACTATCACCTTGCATTGACGTTTCTCTCCCATGAGCTCTAGCTTATACCCCTTCGTGCTTTCTAAGGGAAGAGGTGAGCCATCCTATTTCCTCATGGCGCTGCTTCGTCGAATGCCAACGAAGACCTTATTTTCTTGTCTTTGGCTCGCTATGTCAGTATTCAATTTCCGGCTATATATCGTCGGTAATTTGATGAAGGATAAATTAATTGGTAAAATGTCAGCCACACGTTTCAGGAATATTCTAGTATCCAATACCATTTTAGCCAACCATATAGATGTCCAATTGAAAGTACCTCGACTTTATACCATGTAAAAGTATACAGAAAAGGACTATCACTGTACTCCATAAATGATATCATCTCATTGGTTCACACAAGACCACCGCCTTGCCATCCTGCCAGTACTTTTCCCCGTCCTAAAGTCATTCGGACTTGATGCATCACGGAGTATACCTAGATTATTTAGATGATTTCACTTATATTCTGCGATTGCTTGCACCTTCTATGTCACCCACATATTTCCAAACAATACTAGTTCTGCCTCTACCCATCTAAACAACTGATTTATCCATGACAATTACCCATAACACCGAACGATTACAAATCCAGCGAGGCAGTGGATAAATTGCCCCGCACCTCGTATTCATAGCCATTTATTTATAAACCGCCGACAGCATCAGCATAATTGCAGATCATATACATATTTCTTTTCTCTTCACATTTCAATCATATCTGATAATCAGACGAAACCCCCAATTACATACTAACCGAAATACCAAAAAAAAAAAAAAAAAAAAAAAAAAAGACATTCATAAATATCCATCCATTCATATCAACAACGGGATAAAAAGTATCAACCGAATTCAACCAAACAACAATCCCGGAAATGTTCTCCAGAACAATCCCCGCAGCAGCTCGACTCTTCAGTACTACCGGAAAACCCCCGGCAGGAATACCAGTCATCGTCTGCGGAAGAACGAGTCAGATCGGAGACGTTGTCAGGGAAGAATTGCAGCCTGAATATGAAGGTATTTTCTAATTTCTATCTTGTATCTTGTATCTGTGATATGTGTATTCGTTTGTTATGTGCTGTTTTGCTGAGTATACGAATTTTGTCGATGGTTGACCGAGTACATCATATAGTAACGCATCTCTTCCTCTCGCCTGCTACGGCGAAGAGTGAAATTCCTGCATTACTTCGTCAGACGGGTTCGACTACATCTACAGAAACAGACAAATCCCCTGCAGCGATCATCATGGGTGGCGGATATACCCAGACTGATTTACAGGAGATCCGTGCTGCAAGTCAGGGACCGGATACCAAACCAGTGGCCTGGCTCAAGGTTGATCCGGCCAAAACGCCGTCGTCAATTCCGGTGGGACCGGAGTATGGCCGGGCCGTGGCGAAGCGGACAAAGGATCGGTTGGATGAATTGGTGCGGAATGGGGGCATTGATCGAGATGAGGTGCATTTTATCTAGATCCTCTCCTGTTTTGCTGTGTTTCCCGATGAAAAAAAGACATGTGGTATATTGATATGCAAATTGGTATATATCGACAGAGCTAGGACAAAAACACAATCATAGCTGCATCCCGCGAACGGAGACGTTTACCAGTCACGACCGGAGGCCTCATTGAGCTGTTGCTCGGCGTGGCGCTTAGCCTTCTCCCGGTCGATGAAGTCAAGACCCTTGGTCTCAACCTCACGGTCGATAAAGGCACCGGCGAATCCGGCCAGGAGCTCCTTGGCAGTCTCGTGGCTCTGGGGCTGGCCTATTCCAATCTTTTGTTAGTATATGTCCGGGAATAAATATGGAGAGAGCAAGAGAAATGAGGTGATGAGAGAGGAAGTGAGAGAGAAAGGTAGATGGATTCAACGTACCGTTCTTCTCACAGTGGTCGTTGTAGGCCTTCATAGCCTCGAAGGAGGCGGCACCGGCGATGAGTTCATGGGTGAACGAGGCCTTGTGCTCCTCGCTACCGTTGTAGTTGTTGAACCGCTCGTAGTGCTGAGCCTGCTCGCTGTCGTCGCCTACGGGATTCAATCAGTACAGGCAGGCGAAAATAAGATTGAGAAGGTGAGGGATAGGGAGACATACTGAACCAACCCATGGTGAATGAAAGATGTGTGATGATGTAGTTACTGAGGAGAGAGAGATGGTGATGAGATGAAGAAGAAAAGGGGGGAAGAGGGGTTTATAAAGAGTAGTGCGAGCTGACCTGCCCCTCTTGGGGGGGGTTATTGTTATGAGAAATTAATCCTAGTCGTGTCCAACTAGTCGGACTAGTCTGAAACCCCACACCAGAGGCTAAGCATCGCTAAGCTTTGTCAGCCGGTCTCGGCGATGCTCTCGATGTGCCATTGGACAAGTCTTGCCCAAGTCCCACCGGCGTTTCGGCTTTTGCGGCATTCATTGGTTAAGGCCTTACGCCACTGGCTGCGTGGACCCAAACGGATCGGAATTCTACACGGTACTGTGTATTGTGTTTACAGTATACCCTCTCGAAGGGGGTCAACCGTCCCGTGGAAACTGTTGTTTACCTCCTTCGGTACAGATTTCAGTTGAGGCCACCTATTCTTCAGGAGCGACATAGCATGAGAAGCCCTCCTCTGGCCCAGTCTCAAAAATGGGGGGTCTAGTCAACGTGGAGCATCACTAGAAGTAAATATAGGATATGACGCCACACTTGACTCAAAAGGGGGAAGTCTTGTCGGAGAAAGATGGGGCAGAAACACAGTCACCGCCACTTGATCCCCACTGCTGCGCCCCCTCCCTGATAAATAGATTCTACAGGCCTCGGTATACGACTAGTACCGGTCCATGACGGAGCTTGGTGTGCACGTACAACTGATGTCGTTGTCAACATCGGCAGAGAATCGAACTTTCCCTCATGATTTATCCCTCTATCCTGACAGGTCTTGTCCGAATCCATTGAATCCAAATAACATATCGTGAAACAAAACGACCCCACTACGATGCCGATGGTCCGATGGAACCCCCTGAGGGGACCCAGTCCGACTGGCCGCGGCTCTTCCGCCCTGACACTGTTGCAATTGGAGGAGACCACGTATATGAGATGGTCATCCCGTAATTCCCCTGCGTGATAAATCTCCGGATGATCATGTCCATATCGAGCTCCGCGGTGTCGGGATTGGCCGAACAAACGGACCCAGCTAGATAGCCTCCCCGCGGCTGATGCCAGGGATCATTGTTGCGGGTATTAACAGCGTGTTCAGACTGGAAAAGGGATCTTTATCTGCCGGACCGGTATAGGCCCCTTCCAGACTGCTATGAGTCCTACCAAGAAAACGCCCATCCGCTTCATCATGTGGATAATGACGTTCTTGGCGCACCGGAAGACCCAGTTCGTCTCTCAGTTATCATTTAACATGGACAGAAGGCCCGTAAACCGGGATGTGCCTGACTATCCTCTTCCTCCTTGTCGGCAATCCACACGATGATCCTAGCCGCCACATACGTGGCGTAGGATATCAAAAAGGGTGCGCGGCGGATGGAGAAGGTCTCGTCATAGCTGTGGAGCAGTCGAATGATAGCTGATGCCACCGTGGCGCAGGCACGGAACGAGTTAATCGTGATGAATGGGGGTGTATTGTGGAGATGGCCTTCCGCGACAAAGGGGCAGTGAAGGAGAATCACCAACACATGGTACGACGCTAACAGAGGGAGAATGTATGATGGAGTCGTACCTTGGTGACTGTCGAAGTTCAGATGAGGCAGGAGTCTGTCGGGCCACTGCTAAATATCGGAATCTAGCCTGGTTAAACTGGTCCGCCACAGAACATATCTCGCATGAACGCCCGACGGTAGGTGATGAGGAATGTTGACGGTGTCAATGCAGTGACAAAAGACAAATGCCCAGCTCCGAGCCTTCTCCATCGAAATTCAGCTTCCCTTTGCGCAAGTCCAGGGCATTTGGCCTGCATTCATTCAGAATGAGCTATTCACGAGAAATGGAGTGTCACTCACGTTGATGCGCAGATTCCCCCATCAATCCATTTTTGATTCACCTGACGGGCATCTTCAGACTAGGCACGAGGCTCTAAAGCACCCGCTTGTTCGGCGCGATGTCGTTGGAAAGGGCACTGGTGCGACCATGATAGCTGGGGTCTTCATTATGGGAGATGGAAATCCGAGACTAGTTGAATGTGCAGTCTCAACTTGGCCAGTGTCTTGGACCGTGGGGAGAGTGGATGGTATTTGCACTTGAGCGGAGCAGCCCGGGCTCACAAGATCCAGCGAGAACATATATTCCACTGCGAGGGCTCTGGCTTTCGAGTTGTAGTCGTTGTCGGAGCTGGCCAGCTGGGGGAGCCGACAAGTGGATGGTCTCACACGGAATGATGATCTATATCAGCAACTCACGCAGATTATAGGTCACAAACAAGCTGTCGCATGTCCACTAGGAATTATTAGACGTTCCGTATTTGGCCATAAAAGTCCACATCGAACCTTCTTTGGCGGCAGAACACAGAGGCCTGGAACGCTCTTTGCCGACGAGTCTTATCTCCGTCAATGATGTCTGTATTTCGTAGTGGCAAGTATAGAAACAGAATCTCCATTGGTGTCATAGGGAAGGACTTCCCGCGGGATATCATGTGATGTACTCTGGCCTGATAGTAGGCATTAAACTTTCATACTATGTGAAGCATGAGGGGTTGGAACTCGGTAACACTTGTAGACAGGTTATTCACAAGAGCCAGGTTGTTTACTGCTGGTGTCTACGGAATAAGGAGTCCAAAAACTACTGAGAAGGGTGACCAGTGTCAATAGAATCATGCTGAGACAACAGTTCCAGGTCACTATGGTCTTGAGCTCTTACGGAGCGTGTACTGTAGTATAAATCGACAGCTTTGTAGAACACATATGATGACTGTCTATACTTAGAAGTCAATTACTATTGTCATGTAACCTGTCGTTGCTAGTGTAAGCAGCCGACATACCACAACCACCGTTAAGGTATACCTAAGAGACATCAAGGCCCACATGGCAATCACAAAACCACAAATGAGAACAAAAGATGGTGAAGCAGGAGGCTCAGTCTGGCAAGGTGTTAAGCCAATATCTCTTTAAAGTATCAATCTTCTCAACCTCCTTGACTCCAGCGCTCTTGACATCTCTAACTCTCTCAGTCTTGCCCCTCTCAGCATCTAAAGAACAGGGATCAGCATGATCCCCGCAAGGTAATTGAGGTTCCCGTCTTCCCCAGGAGGTTCGATTTCTAAACACACCATCCACCTCTTCGAGCTTCAATTCCTTCGTCTCCGGCACCATCAACCACACAAATGGGATCGCAAGCGTCAGAAAACTGGCAAAGAAGAAATATGTTCCATATTTCATATTCCGAATCATATAAGGGAAACTGCGGGCAATGACGAAGTTCAGAAGCCAGTGGGTAGCCGTACAGATGGCCATACAAAGACTTCGCACGCGCAAAGGGTATATTTCAGAGCAGATAATCCATGGCACGCCGGCCCAGCTAAAACAGAAGCCAAAGGCATAGATAAATATAAACACTGCGGCCGCATATGATCCGGCACTGGTGTGCCCTTTAACGTCGACGTGATTGGTGGTCGCGTGAAGCTTAACGAAGGCCCCGATAAACCACATGCAAAAGGCCTTTGTTATACCATGTCAGAACAAAACCAAACATAATCCACGAATGCATCGTTTAGGGCCGGTCAAGAGGCAGCAGACGTACCATTAGTGCACTCCCCCACATCAACATTCGCGTCCGCCCGAAGCCATCGACAGTCCAATACATGGCGATGCAAACAGCGACCAGTCGGACCACTCCATAGAGTCCCGTCGAAATCAAAGTAGTCTTTCTACCAGTCAAACCGATCGATCGGAATATCAGGGGCGAATAATGGTTGATAGCATTAGAACCAGCCATTTGACAGAAAACCATAATCATGAAACCCAGAAAGAGCCTAGCTCTGATGCCAGGGTGCGTTAGCTCCTTGATCTCGATCCAGAGTCTCTTTCCAGGTTTGTCCGCCCTTTCGTCCTCGAGCTGGGTAATGATATCATTGAGTTCCGACTCCACTGAGGGATGGCTTTCCGGGAGTCCCCGCAGGTATGAAAGGGTTTGTCTTGCGAGCCTTTTTCCCCGAACTCGTGCAGTCCATCTCGGGGATTCGGGAAGGAAAAGAAGACCAATAATGAGGAGGCCTCCGGGAATAAATTGGATGGCGAATGGCGTCAGCCATTGGGAAGTTGACGGTGCCATAATTTGATCGACAGCGTAGTTGATCCAGAAGCCGATGCACATTCCCACCTGCACGCCAATTTCGAATATACCGACCAGACGCCCCCGAATGTGAGGTGGGGAACACTCGGCCGTATACAAGGGAACGAGCATACTTGCGGCGCCGACAGCCTGTATTGCACAGTCAGTATAGCCGACTCATACATAAGTCTTTGAGCTGTCGGCTACATAGATTATAGGCTAAGCCTTTGACAACTTACAAGACCACCAACGAATCTCCCCACAAACATCACAGCTTCCCTTCCCAATGTTGCAACCTGCAGAGTTGATCCAACACAGAAAATCAGGCCCGCCAACCCGAGAGCAAGCTTACGCCCAAAACGATCACTCAGCGGGGCAGAGATGAGAGATCCGAAGAAGCAGCCCGCTTGTAGGAGAGATACAATATTGGCTGAGAAAGCATCCTCGACAGCCTTGGACGCGTGCTCCAACCCAAAGTCCCTGTAGATTGTTAGGATCCCCGCACCCATGGAGCGATGTCTATTTAAGGCCTGTATACTTCTTAAAGGAATTCAACTCAATCGATGTACCGATAAATGCCATGTCATACCCGAATAAGAAAGCACCCATTGAGGTGACAATGGCCAGAAGATACACTCGTATACTAGTCATCCTCCCGTCAGTACCAGAATCAGAACCATTGGACTGACTTTCGAGCAGATTCCACATGGTTGGGGTTGGCATTTGATTCACTTGTAGAAGCCGTTCTCAACCCATGACAAGGACCAAGTGATCGATTAAAAGGAGGCACAGAGAAGCTTCCTATTAGTGCGACACGAATGACATACTCCGGCAGGAACGTAATTGGCTGTCTGTGTGTGACGTTGAAAAAAAATCACACGGGAAGTTATATCCCGCGGGCCAGATCTTCCCGCGGAGCAAAGTTGCATGAGTACAATATATAGGAGTTTTCGGGCCGCATCGCCGTGCGATATCATTGTCCAAAGAATGGTCAGAGAAGCACATGTTAATTTACAGCACAATATAATGGCTTCCACAGCCCTGTCCCGCTCACGATACTAGGGACCTCTTTGTCCTTCTTCGAAAACACAGAATACATCAGGCCTTCATCGGCGATAGTCTGGTCATACATGCCCACTGAAACAGCTCACCGCGCTAGGTGGTAGAGACCAAGCCTGATTCGATGCCGGGAATTTCTAAGCATGCCGTCTCTCACGCCTCAAATCCAGTCCGAACGGGTATTCCGGCGGTCTGGATGAGGGCGGGTACTTCGAAAGGTTTGTTCATTCATGAGCATGACCTCCCTTGGGTTAAAGACCTTTGGGCACCAATTCTCCTCTCTGCTCTGGGTTCGGCCGAGGGGGGCAAGAGACAGCTCAATGGAGTCGGAGGCGCGACACCAACCACTTCTAAGGTGGCGGTAATTCGCAAGTCTAAAATACCCGTGGTAGACGCCGACTATACCTTTGTTCAGGTCGCCCCGGATCAAGCCCAGGTTGACATGACAGGGAATTGTGGAAACATGGCGTCCGGGGTAGGACCATTTGCTCTGGATGAAGAGCTCGTGAGACCAACAATACAGGGACAAAGAACTGTAACATTACCTTACACATTATTAGTTTCATGTTCTGGCGCCATTGTTAAACTGGCAGATGGACATCACAGTGTTTAACACCAACACACAGCAAATCCTGGTGGAGACCGTTCACGTCACCCCAGACGGCAGGTTTTCCGAGGACGGCGACTACAGCATAGCAGGGGTTCGAGGCACAGCAAGTCCAATTCGAATGAATATCATCAAGCCAGCCGGTAGCATGACGGGAAGGCTGTTCCCCAGCGGAGCGAAGCAAGAAATGCTCACCGTGGGCTCGGCGCACACCCCGACGCCATTTATAGTTCGAGTCAGTCTAGTGGATGCTGCGAACCCTTTTGCATTGCTATCCGCGAGTACCATGCCCGCCGCGTATCATGGCTCGGAACCTACATCTCCCCTTTCGCTCGGAATCATTGAGGAGATCCGCGTTGCAGGAGCTGTGCGGTTTGGTCTCGCTGAAGACACTGCTACGGCGGGACGAGTTATAGGTACCCCTAAAATCGCCCTTCTATATCCATGTCGACGCGAGGTCGACGTAGGACGTCACATTGATGAAGCTGATATTGAAGTACTGCCGTTCAGCCTGGGTCAACCTCATCCCAGCCTTCAGCTGACGGGAGCTGTCTGTGTCGGCACCGCGCTAAGCATACCAGGAACGGTAGCATGGGATATTCAGCGCCAAGCCCCAGGTGTCCACCATGGTGACTCTCAAACACGGCAAGCCATGATGATCAATCCAACGATGAGCACAGTGAAGTGGTTGCTCAAACACCCCAGTGGACTGATGGGCGAGGAGGTGACGTGGGGATGCACGAGAACGGGGAGACATCCGTGGAGAGTGTCAGTATGTTCCGCACCGCACGACGATTGTTTGAGTAAAAGGTGTTTTATCGCCTGTAATCACAGGTCGTGGGTATTTAGATGAGTCCAAGATAAACTCTTCCAAGGAAATTGTATCAAGGGCTGTCAGGTGAAGATAAAACATGAAGCTGTGTGTTCACGTGGAGATAACTCGGTTGGCGGCCTCAGGCCAGGAATGTTCCCCCCTGACGATCGACAACAGCGATCAACCAAACTTAATTGCCGATCATCATGTCCGAATACCCCATCGGTTTCCCTCGTCCCATCACTAAATCAATGTGGGCTCTGCTCATCGTCATCAAATGATTGTTAGCATGGAAGAAGCTTTTGGTTTGATTTTCCAAAGGGTTTTTGATTAATTTTCAGAAGTTTTTAGTTTTTTCACCATCGGGCTTCCGTAACACCAGTTGTCCCGAATCCAGGGTTCTGCGTTACACAAGGCGCATGGTCAAAAGCAAAGCTGATTCAGCAGCAAGAATGTCACTTAATTATACAAGCCAGATGAACACCGATGTATGCAAATAGATCCCAACAAACGCAAAAAATGAGCCTCTCCGTACGCCATCCAATGAAGATATCAGCTCCCAAAAACTCCGTAGCTACATCAAAGATCACGATGTATATATGTCGAGATATATATCAGGGTATAAGACCGCATCCAATGTCCGGATAGATCATCCGGTCGGTTACGTGAATGAAGTAATCACGCTACTCGTACTGTTTATCGTCGTCGATGGCATCGGCCACTTGATCATCGGGGATCCATTCCTCTGATTCTGGAATCCACGTATGGCTGCATGTGATTAGCACTACCTTATGATGAGGAGACCAGGAAACTCACTTATGAAAATGCGTGCTGGTCAAGGCATTCTTCCCGTATTCCTCGATCAGAATCGCATCATAGTCAAAGGGTACTTTAGCCGCAACTCCTTCGAAGGTGGTCTTCCGGAGGGGGTAGATATCCTCCGTCCGGTACTGGTGCTCGTGCTTGTCCATCCATAGGTTCGGCTTATCTGGGTTTATTTTACTCAACCCGGTTATATCGATATAGAGGCCCGTTTGCATATCTATCCATCGCGCATCGATGATATTCAGTCCCATGCCATTCTCGCGTTGACGAGCCCAGGGGTTGATATCGAGGAGATAGGTCCGTTGTACGTCGGCATTCTTAGTCGAGTATTGGACAACCGTCTGGTTATAGCGGTCGGCAAGCTGACGCAAGGTAGTATCGGGTACTTGAGTATCCATATCCCAGTCCCAGGGCATGACCTAGAAAAAGGCAAGCGCACCCAGTTAGCGACATACCAAAATGCACTGGAAGCAAGAGAGATACCTTGCCGTTCCACCACCATCCTAACAACGTCCCATGTGCGATCCACGTCTCTAATCCATTTTCCTCGAAAAAGTTCAAGTATGCGCGCACCATATAGGTCATCGTCTGCGGACGTTCCTCGTCCGCCACGGGTTCGGTAAAGTAGCGAGAATCATAGTGGCCGAGAATATCATCGTGGCCCGGTTCATGGAAATACTTGAACTCCTCGGATTTGTTTAACCCGTACTTGTCCCACAAGGGGTCCGGGTCGTCTTGATTAACGACCTTGCCATAATGCTGCTCCGCGCTGCCCGACGACGAAGCGGAGGACGCCTCGGTCCGCGCTGACCAGATCGCACCGGTAAGAGCCAGGAGACCCCAAAGGTGCATTTCGAGATCTAGTGTAGGGAGGGAGGGAGGGTGATCGGAGGGCAGATAACGAGCAGAACGATCACGCCTCGGTGCGCATAGTGGCCGGGGAAACTAGCAATCACCCGTCGGTTGATGAGTTGAGTAACGGAATGTATATAGAACGGTAAGGAAGCCGGTGCAATAGTAGATCGTGGACCAACAGTTTTTGCGCACGAGGGATCCGGGGATGGAGCCAATATTATATTCCTAAAAGAGTAGTATCCCTGTCAAGTGCTGTCGATCAGGGACCGAAATAGGGAGGAATTATCCCAAGCTAAACCTGGGGGCGAAAGTTTAAGTGCACTGAAGAATGTAAAGAGAAGTGAAAAGTAGAAGAAACTAAAACAATCCAAATGCTTCAAAAGAAAGCAAGTACAAACCAGCGCACCGGAAGGGAAAGGAACCTTGGGTATCCCTGCGATCCGACTAATCCGTCGAAAAAAGCAAAAACACAAATTAACATAAAATCCAAAAAAAAAATACAGGGAACCAGTTCACTGCAGCTGCAGTTCTTAAAGCGGGGCGAAAGGTATTTGGGTTCGAGAAAAAAAGTCCCCACTGTGGCAGGAGAAATTGAGTGGGAGAAAAGACCCTGCTTTGGGGGGTGACCCTGAGATGGTGAAATTCCTGCGCATCATCCGTAAGGGTTTTGCCTCCCTTTCCACGGCACGTTACTACGTAAGTGCACACAACCCATACGCATTCTTCTACGTAGTTGTAGAGCCTGAGGAAATCAAAACCGAGGAGGTACGGTACTTCCCCAAAGTACCGCCACCTCGCGTGCCAATTTGCCCGCTTCGGGGTTGCTCCACTACATTCCCTCCATCAATGAGGTGGTAGTAAGTAAGAAGTATGGTCACATAATACTAGTACTCCGTAAAGTATTCCATACTACTCTACGGGGGAACAGGAGCTGCGAACAATCACCCAATGCGTCCCTAGAGAGGGGTAATTATGAAGAACAAAATACATAATCTACCTTACCCCATTAATATACAATCAATCAATCTCAATCATCCATTCGTCATCACTGACTAACATGATGTTTCATCGTGAGCCACTTGACAGTTGACACCTCTCAATGACAAAAGCACTCGTATTCGTAAAAACCAGCCCTACGTATAATACCGTCTCTCCTGTATACAACTACTAACAGCTTCCCGTCAAGTCCCGGATTCCGGAGCTAGTGGCTGGTTTGAGGCGCCATACTAGACGCTTTAGTCAAGCATATAATAATATCCTATCACGACGGTCGACGCCATAGTCCTAAATTCAGCAGCGCTTGGATCCCCTGTCAGTTTTTATACTGTTCTTTATGCACAAAGCACCCGGATCCATCATTAATGCCGTATCTCATGCAGCGACCACTGCCGGCCTTCCGTTTTGGGCGACATTTAGAGACCAAGTCAAGGCACGAGAGATCTCAATGCCCCTTAAATACCTACTCACTCATGTACAATACCACCGCCGGAATAAAATGAGGTGACAAGAACATCTACCAAACCATACATTTCCACGATCGTCAAATATCCCCATCATGACACCCCCCCTTTTTTTCTCGTTCAGCCTGCCAAGCAGACCGGGTCCCACTTAAAGTCGTTGTTGTCCTTCGCCTCCGACTCCTGGCCGATTTCCAATCCAGTATTCTTGGCGAAGCGAACAACTGAATGCGCCCCGGCGACCTGTCACGACTCGAATGAGTGCTGCCTAGTGCCATGCGTCTTGGCGAAGGAATACTCTTTTCACCGTTCTTTGTGGTCATGAAGAGTGTAGCGTTTTGAAAGTTGGAACTCAAAAGAGTTAGCAAAAGAACCTGATTAGTCATCCTCCCGGACCTGGTCGGTCACCTGATCAATTCCATCCCCAAAGCAAATATTGAGCATCCGTATACGTTGAACCACAGGAATGAAGCTGCTTGGTTGTGGTTTATGTAATGGGCAGGTTGTCTACTACCCGGTGATAGAGCTTCAAAGGAAATCATCTCTCAAAGAGACTCCTAGATTAAAGTTTCTATCTACGGCCTTAGTCCTTATATATGTGAACCACTTCGGATTACTGCTTGTTTATGGGCTACATCCCTACGAATATACCTATAATCACTCTTGGTCACTGTGAATCCGACCGCAGATCGCTCATAGTGCCTACTAGGCAAATGTTACCTATTTTGCTACGGGGCACCGCCGCCCTAGGAATCATACATGGCGGTGAGACTGGCAGCAGCCTGAGCCTGAAAGGATGATTAGGCATTATTATCCGTGGGTCTTTTATTGGCAATCATTTACTTTTGCGCAGCCAAAGTCTATCCACACATGTCATATCTATGTTCGGTACCGTCTCGCGTGCCATGATGCGCCCTTATGTAGGTCCGGTCGCCAGCGGATGGAAGGGGATGCGCCGACAACGGTGCCGAGATTCAGCAGTGGTGCACGACTTCGCCAGCATCCTCGCAGGGCAACCAGGGGGAAACAGAAACGCCATCGGCGACACACGAGAACCAAAAGAAATCTCGTTCTACATGAATTTTGCCAGGTCATGTCGACAATCGAAAAGAAGAAAGAAAGAAAAACAAGTGGGGCATCGTAATGATAGAAAAAAGCAACCTCGCGCACAACATCATTGAATTTGGTTCATAGGTATTGGCATCAGTCTGCAAATGCGAGAGCTGTGTTCAATGATAATATAGGATATTAAGGATGAGAGGAATGACCGATGCAACAGGAGCGAGGCGTTTACTGCTTGTCGCCAGCGGGGGCTTCCTCCTGAGCAGGAGCATCAGGCATCGTCTCATTTCTCTCTTCAAAGTTCATAGCAGCGGCCGCGGCCTTCTTGGCCTGCTCTTCAGCCGCGCGCTTGGCTTCTTCCTCAGCGCGCTTCTTAGCGAGCTCTTCAGCCAGAGCTTGCTGGCGCTCGTCCTCAAGGGTCTCCTCGAATGGCTGCACCAGCTTCTTGATCTCCTGGAGCTTGCCAGCATAGACATCGAGAGTGGTGTCAGCACCGCCCTCATCATCATACAGCCAGTTCTAAAATCGTGGTTAGCACGAGCACAAAACCTTGACAGACACGGCGATCTGGCTAGAAAAGGAGAGTGAACATACCTCGAGCTCATCCAGCTTGTCATCGAAGGCCTGCTTCTTCGCCTCATCTTCGAGGAATCTGGCGTAGCGACCATATTTCCTGTCACGCATATCGTAAATCGTGGTTTCAAGCTCGTTCTTCTTCTCGTCGGTCTCGGCGATAGTCTTATCATGCAGATACATGGCCTTCTCGCCTTCGATCCAGGCTTCCTTGACGGAAGGCTCAATGGCAGGGGTGCCGGCGACAATGGGCAGGTCGCCCTTGCGAACCTGCTTCTTGACCTTGCGGGTCTTCTTGGGCTGCTCATCACCCTTAGCATCGGTGTCCATAGCCTAGTCGCATGTTAGTAACAAAAGCTGCGCGCATTACGATACGAATCCAACTCACATCAGCATCCTCCTCGACAGGCTCCTCCACTTCCATGTCCTCGACGTAGTAACCAGACTCAACGTTGAGGATACCGTGCAAGTTCAGGCGGGCCTTGAGCTTGCAAATCATGAAGTCATCGTTGGCATCGGCCTTGACACCCTTGACAGAGAAGCGGCCCACCCAGGGGTCGGTCTTTCCAGGAAGCTCCTCGGGGCTAGCGTAACGAGCTTCGAGATCGAAAGGCTGCTTGCGGTAGAACGTGAGAATCTTGGTCGAGGGCATGACATTGCCGCGACCGAAGACGGTCAGGCTGGTGTCCTCGTCGGGGATATCTGCGGACTGCTCCCAGGTGAACTCGATGGGGTAGTTGACGATGTCGTGCACGGAGAAGTCACGGACACGGAAGACGGGGGAGAGGATGGCACAGCTGAAGGCACAACCGCGAGCGATGGCCTCATCTTGGTTCAGGGTGAAGGAAAGGTTCTTGCCGAAGAACTTGGAAACGGCCTCCTTGATGGAGGGGACACGAGTGCAGCCACCAACCATCTCAATGCTGTCAATATCCTCGGGCTTGAGCTTGGCCTCGGCGAGGGCCTGCTCGATGGGAACAAGGACGCGCTCCAGGAGAGGCTGAACCATGGTCTCCAGCTCCTCACGCTTGACAATGGCGCGGACATCGACGTCCTCCATCAGGGATTCGATGCTCATGGGGGCAGCAGGGTTCGCCGAAAGGACCTTCTTCATCTTCTCAGCGGCAGCGAGGGTACGAGCCCAAGCCTTGGCGTTCTTACGAACGTCGATCTTGAACTTCTCCTTGAACTCCTCGGCGAAATGCTCAGTGAGGGCAAGGTCGAAGTTACGGCCACCGAAGTGGCGGTCGCAGGCGGTAGCCTTGACGTTTAGTTCACCCTTGCGGAACTCAACAATCGAAGCGGTGTAGTCGCTGTGGCCGATATCAACGAACATGACGCGGCGAGGCTTCTCCTCGGGACCGGGGAGATCGAGCTTAGTGATACCATATCCAAGAGCGGTGGCGGTGGTGTCGTTGATCAGTCTCAGAACCTTGAGACCAGCAATCTCACCAGCGTCAAGCATGGCCCGGCGCTGAACATCGGTGAACCAGGCGGGAACGCTGATGGTGACATCGGAGACGGGGATTTGCAGTTCGTTGGCGGCAGTATCTCTGATCTTGGTCAGGTACATGGCGACCAGCTGAGTAGCCGAGAACTTCTGCTTCTGCTGACGGAAGTTAACCTCGACACCAGCCTGGCCGTTCACATCGCAGAGAGTAGCAGTATTGAAGCTCTGCTCGATCTGAACATCAGGGTCGCTGAATGAGCGGCCAATCAGGCGCTTGAGGTTTGCAACAGTGTTCTTCAGGTTGGAGGTCTCTCGTGTCTTAGCAGCCTCACCGAGATATCTACATTTGTTGTCGAAGGAGATGAGGGAGCTGAACATCACACACAGTCAGTATAGGATGGCTAGATAAAACCCACGCCGTTAAGCTCGTTGTTGGCTGGGGTGGGGCGGAATCTTAACAGAGGGGTGGACATACGGAGTAGATCTGTTGGAAACTTCGTTGGTGATCTAAATTGAGTCGCACCGACGGTTAGTCTTTGCATTTCAAAATGGTTCAAGTGACGGGGTTGGTAAGAAAAAAAAAAGTATAGGGAAGCGCTGAAGGTGGGGAAGGCATGATACGCACAATGTCGATACCCTTATTACGGGCGACACCAATCTTGGTGCTCTGGGCACCGAAGTCGATTCCAACTACACTCATGATGAAAAGGGATATAGATGTGATAGGAGGAGGTAGGGTGGGAGGGAAGAAAAAGTGATAAAGGAGAAGGAGGAGGTGTAATGGATAGGAAGCGGTATCACAAAGTTAGGATGAAAAGATTTGGGGAGCGAAGAAAGAGGGCTGGAGGGGGAGAATTTGCACGTTGAAAAGCGCCACTATCGGGCGGTGATGCAAACTGTGGCTCAGGTAAGAAAATCGAGAAAATGAAAAAAATTCAAAAATTCAAAAAGAAAAAAAAATCTAGACGTGGGCTTCTCTCGCTGGTCACTGAGATCCACTATCAACTTTCTACTGCGCAGTTAGATACGAATAGATCAAAACCGGATTTAAAGGAGAAAAGACGAGGGAAGGAAGAGGTGATATGAATATATATAGGATGAATCCATTCCTTTCAAGAATTCCATTGCGAGTCATCTGGCTACACCTCATCCTTCCCCCCAGCCGTATAGCACAGCACAACTTTCGTTTGGGCTCCGATGGCGCTGACCTTTGGAACCTTCGAGCGCTTACCACTCGATTCTTCTCCCGCTCACCGCCTGCGGTGGGTCTGGGCAGTATCCCTCACCGCCTGCCGCGGGGTTTGCTTCCTCTGCTCCTTCCGCTTGCTCCTCGCCTCAAGCTCTTATCGATAATCCACCCCTCAGAGATTTCACGGCCCTGGGGTACGCCATTGGGTGCCTGAGAGTCTTGGCCTCCCCCGGGTTGGACTGACCTTCACGTAACAGTTACCTAATGCCACCCCAATGATTGGAGAATTAGGACTCAATTTCTCCAAAAAAGGTACCGTTTGCTACTCATGCGTGGCCGTTACACATGTGCCCGATGAGCAATGACCTGTTTTAATAACTCAATAGTCACCGACTATCGGCAGAGGAGGACAAAGGAGGACCGGTGAGATAATGATATCCATTGTAGGCCAGCATATCTAGAGTATCGGGAGAGGGAGAGAACCTCAAGAAACCAAGGTAAGAATATGTCAAAAGAAGAATGACTGTAACTATCCAACCCCCTCCGCATCTTTCTCTCCTCTCTAATTAATAGACGTCGTAAACTTGTCCCCACCTCCTCATCCTCCCAACAGTATCCAACGTGCGAAAATGTCATGCTATGATGGTACTCATGGAAAACGGACCCGCCCAGCGACTCTTGCCTTGTGATGTCACACCATGTACTCAGGGTCCCTTGATTGTGATGCTTGTCTCCGTGTCTTTTGTAGCCGCCGACCCCGTGACGGTCGAAGGCTGCGATGATTCCCCGTTATTACGCCTAGCTCAACTGACTGGTGAGGGTATGCAGACTGTAGCACTCCTTGTGGCTGCCTGAGCGGGATGCAGTGAACGGTGTCATCTTTCTGGACGGAGGCAAAGGCAGGGGCACCTCGAGATTGCTCTGATGCAATATGTGTCTCGGGACCTTCAGATTGTAGCCTCGCTGGGCCTTGAGTATGGATATCGCCATCGTCGGGGCTCGTGGCGAATTGTTGAAGAATACCTGTGAGCTCTTGCGCTTGGAGAGCCGTTGAACGCTTCGCTCGATCCTCTTCGTTCATCAAGCTCTCCACATCCAACGGTAACGATATAGAACTACTACTAGAGTCCGTGACCACAGAGTCGGAAGAGCAATTCGGGTGCAAGCCGATCCGGGGAACATCTAGGGGCGAGGTCATTAGACTAGCGAGTGGTACCATTGCCTCATCATGATTGGAAATGTGGCTGCCGCGATGTCCTGGCAATCCAGAAAGACGACGATCGATCTGTTCCGAAGCTCGATTGAAGCACCCTTTCTTGTCAGCCTTGGCTCGAAAGGTATCAACCAGGACATTCAGCTCATCACCCTGCGCCCGAGCCTGTTCAACAGCTTCCTCCGGCGATGTATGCTCATCGGCTTTCGCAGCGTCAGCTCGCGGCCCTCCCCAGGTTCGCTGTCCCGCGGTGAAAATCCCATACACCATGTATAACCAATTAAAGAATGGGTTAAGAACGAACATCAGCGGATACAGCCAGGCCTTGTATCGCTTCAATCGGATCCCGAAATAGAACATGAGCACGTAATTCAGCCCTAGCGATATCGCGATGAATCCAACGGGGAGATCTACAAACCGACTGGATGTTGTCATGAGGGCAAGCACTTGGACGAAGAAGAGGAGAGCAGTTGTGCGGATAGTATTTTGCATGAGGCGAACCAAGCACAGGAAGGGATACCGTCTCCACAGCCGGACGTCTGTCAACATGCATGCCTCGTTTGTAATATAGCCAAGAAACCATCGGCGCCGTTGCTTCAAGAGAGTGCGGAAGGTCTGAGCCGCCTCCGTTTTGCAGAACGCGCTGGTACACATTTGGATCTGATAGCGCTCCTTCGCCCCGATCATAAAGAGATGCGTGAGCCACCGATCTTCTCCCAAGTGACATTTGGCATAGTCAAATAGATCTTCGCATTGTTCCGCTTTGTCTGCAAAGTAGTGCTTCGCCATCTTTCGAAAAGCAGAAAATCGCAGTATCGTCAATGCGCCGGGCAGACAGGTCACAGCGCCGCATCCCGATTCCACAGAACGCTCGAAAAGCTGACCATGAATGTATTCCAAGTCTTGTAACACCGTGATGAGACTATTCTTTTCTGTGGTTGACGTGATGATCCCGGTCATGGCTAACATGTTATGCTTACTTCCAGGTTTCAGCTCTATATCATACATGAAATTCTGCAAACACAGTCGGTCCAGGATGCAATCAGAATCGATGAATAACATAAAAAGATCGTCGTGCTTCCTGTTGTACTCTTCATAGACTTGACTAATCAACTTGAATGTTAACTTCTGGCAATGTCGCTTGCCACCGTGCTTGAAGCGAGACACAGTGATTCTAGCTTCCCTATACGTCACATCTATACTTTGCGGATAAGTATCCAGGGAAATCGGTATTCCAAGATGATGGATCACTCGAAGGTAGGGCTCGTCGATATTGACCCCATCGTACGATAAGAATACATGGATACAGTTCGTTGGGTAGTCACTGTCGACAACCGAATTGATTGCTTTTATGAGGACTGCAGGGTTCTCCTTATATACCGGCATAACAATCACAGTCTTCGGTGCGGTCCGGTCGTCCAAGACTTCCTTTATCCGCTGAGTTCTTCCGATGGAGCTCGTGACCAGTCTATGGACGCAGAATAACCAGGGAATGATGAGCAAGGCTGAGAACGTCCAGAATGCGAACCAGTGGAGGAAGAAGACGAACTCAGGAGGGTAGTTCTGAGTGAGCTGAGGCGGTAAAGGGAGGGTGACAACCATAATGGGGAGGAAAATTCCTCTGTACCGATCAGTATGCACTGGTCACTGATACTTCCTCGCAGTGTTCTTCATGGCCCAACTTACCTCAATGAGGTGAAAATTATCATCATTGTCACAGCAAGGACCTTGATACTCCAATGCTCGGCTTTCTGGAACACCTTTACCAGGCAATATAAGAATGCAGCGAGAAAGAGCAACCATTCCAAAAAGGCTGCTAGCATTAACGGACCTATAATCGATATGCAAACTATCTGTATACCTATTAAATGTAATGTTCGCTTTTGTGTTCGAAAACAGCTCGACTCACATCTTTCGCTGCCCATGGTATGGGCACACCCTGATTGACACTCCCCGCCATAGCACAAAGACGTTCAAGAGAGACGTGGTATCGCTGGCTCACTGTCGCTAGACTGTTGGATGTCAAAAGCGCTCAGTTACTGGTCACAGAATCCTGCACCGGATGAAAATTGAAGGAGGTTCATGTAAGATATCATAGGGCGGCGTTTATTGTGTAGGTCATCGCCAGTCGAACGACGACATGGCCTTTGTATGTAATTTCTTGTTGCCAAGTTGTAGACTGCAATGGTCGGATGGTCGCTATGGTCGTCTCTGCTTTTGGCCAATCTCATTTGCGTTCGAGTGAGACAGACTTGCCCTTAAATCGATGGCATTCTTCGTCGCATATGTGAAACCTCTGACGGGATATTGGGCTGTTTAGCGATAATCTCTATTGGAATGATACATGTGTCCACCGGAGCAATACGGACTCTATGTACGGCGAGGACATGGGACGAATGGAGAGGAACAATTGTGGAACTGTATGGCTGTGGCTCAAAAGAGGAAGGTGCAGTTCTTTGGGAGTTGAATGTGTAGTAGCCCTGTGCGCCTGAGGCAGTAACCCCCCGATGACAACTACATCACATTCCCCAGAACTTGTGCATCACCCCCAAAAGAACCCTATTCGTTTGAGTTCGATTCAAAAGATGAAAGAAGATAGAACTGAAGTATATACATTCAATGAACATGCTAAGACCCAGATACTAATTACATTTGACTACCTAAGATAGCACCATACCCCCATCAAAACAGATCAACATTCACATTAACAAACGGTACAACGCTCACCACCCCAATCAACCCATTATGAACCGGATCTGGGCCCGACCCCTCAAGCTGGGGTAACGAACCAGCCGAGTACAACTCATCCAACATAGTCCGAAGATAGTTCCACATAGTTGACGGTACCTCCACGGTCAATTCATTCTCACCGGAGACAAGATAGGCACTGAGGTCAAGTTTCGGCGCCTGGAAGTCGAAGGCCTGGAGTCTGTGGCCGTTGAAATAGACACGAGCTGCATTTGGGGTCTGTGGGAGAAACAGGTAGGCGCCATCTGCTGTGTTGGTCGTTGGGGGCCAGGTTATGTTGGTGGTGTAGTACCCGACCCCGGAGGCGTTGGCGATGCTGGGGATATCCTGCCAGGAGATGAGGGAGGTGAGCTTGTGGGTCGTGTTGTGTTTGGCCGCGATTATTGATGCATCGGATAGATTATCTGGACGTTCCCAGTGTTCGACTGTCAGGGTCCAGTTGGTGAGCTGGTATGCTGGGGCGGGATCCTTGGTTGTTAGTTGGGATATGGTTTTCCCGTTGGATAAGCTCAGGGTCTGGTCGGTTGAGCCTGATGAGACATGCAGTTGGACCTTGTTTTCTCGGTTGCCGTAATTGTAGCCAATTACTGAGGATGGTACCTGAGTAGCATGTAGTGAAGTGTTGCTAGTCGTGCCGCGGAAGCCAAGGATAGTTGTTTGATTCGCGGCCAGATGAAGGGGCACCACGGTTCGGCCAGAGCTTTGTTGATACTCAAGAACGGGGCTTTGGCTTCCAGTCCAAGGATCGAAGAAATATGGTCGCTTTGTCGTGGCAACACTTAAATTACCAGCAGTATCCACTGTATCACCCAAGACGAAAAGATAGTCGACCCCATCAGCGTCAGAGCGCCATGTAGAATACCATGTGCCTTTAGCTTGCACCTGCACCCGCGGTGCGATGCCTAGAGATTGCAGTATCTTGGATGCTTGACCAGGAGATACAATGTGGACGTTTTGCACTTCTTCCAAGGAAGATATTTCCATCGCCAGAGCGTCTGTGTTTCCGTCCCCCGTGTAGTAGGCATTTGGTAGCCCACCAGACAGGATTACAGGCAAGCCATTACGAGCAAACTTCTTGATATCTCTCACGGCATCAATTGTGAGGTTGCCAGAGCTGGGAATAACCATTGCACGGAATCCCGGACCATCAGGAGCAAGTGTGCCATTGCTGACACAAGCCTGCGGCAAAGCAAAGCTGTCTGGTGAGAGATAGACATACGTGAAACCTGCACAATTTTAGCATGCAAAGGTCATTTAACCTTCAATATCAGTAGAGCTAACTTACCTTCCTCGAGTAGATCAGTCTCGTTGTAAATTGTGCCGAACTGTGCGTCAGTAGCGGAGTCCTTATTATAAATAGCTACATCGAGCTTAGGCTGTCCCTTTTGCTGAGTATATTGCAATCGAGCCACATAGTTCAAAGCCTCCGAAAAGCCATGGTTCCAGGAAGGCTGTTTCTCAGAATACAACTCGGAGAAAAGAAAGTGGAACGGTGTATTACCCGGCCACGTTGTACCGACATAGTTTCCGGAGAATGTGTGTCCGTGGAGGACGAACTGGTTGACGCCTCCAGCAATAGCCCGAGCGATTTCCCACAAAAGCGCTGTAACTTGATGCTGGAATGCTTTGTAGTTGACTGCACCCATTTCATTGGAGATAACACGTTTGCTGGCGAGAGCAGCTGGTCCAACGAATTGACGATATCCATCGATGCTGTCACCGAACGCCAGGCTTTCACATTCCGGTGCATTCACATCAGGAACATGTGCAAGTACATCGAGATTCAAGTTGTAGCCCACTTGAGATGAGTATTGGAGATCCATGGCATTCACCCATTGTGTCAACCCCTCCAAGTATGCCCGGTACCCTTCCCCTAAAGCAGCCCGGTAGTCGTTGATATACCCACTACCCTGATCGGGGGTATCCAATAGACACTGGATAGTACCAGGAGCGGTCGTTTGTAGACCTATGTTGTTGTTTTTGTAAATTATAAGTGGAAGATACTTCTTGATGCTGTAGCCATGCTTCCTCTGGAAGATGTTAGGAAGATCCGGTGTCCAGGAGACATTTGCGGTGATCTCCATGCTATCCTCCCAGCCTGCGCTTAGTTAGCCTCTCTGTCTTGAGTACTGGGCATGATCAACTCACCATAATTACCGACTGCAACAAGCATCTGTTTGATCTCGTCCTCAAGGATATACTCATCCCAGAATCGAGTAACAGTTTCTGCACCCTTCGCACTGAAATGATCCACGACATATGATCCACCGTTAAAGATTGTTCCCGACACATTAGAAGTACTTGGTACATTTTGATGCAACGTCTGATGCTGGTAGAACGCAAATAGCCTATACCCCTGACCGCCCGTCGTAGGAAAACTCAAGCTAAGCTCCCCTGTGGATGTAACGTTCTGTGACCACTCCTGCAAGGTTGAGTTCCTTAACACATACTGTGTAGCGGTGGGTTGAACTTCACTGCCAGGAATCAAGCTCTCTGTAGGATTCGAGATATTTTGACTCGATAACACTTGAGCTGAAACGAGTGCTATCAGCTCCCCGGTACCCCAGCCAGGGATCTGTCCATGATATGAGCCATTCAGAGGGACGGCAACCGAGGCTGTAGACTAAGTATGCGCATGTCAGGACACGTAATTGTCATTCTTTGCAACAGAAAGACTTACCAAGTCCCACTGTAGTCCTTCATCACCGGGACTCGCTGGTACGCCTTGTCCCTGATTCGGTCCCAAAGGGAAGTCCATCACCAGACCCGCATCTTTATGAGCCTGTAGGGCGGCTTTGAAGATATCAACAAACGCGGGTGTACCAAATCCATAAGTTACCCAATCTGCTCCTGGAACAACATTGCCATAGTCATAGTAGGGAAGAAATTCCACACCTCCAGCACCATTGGCACCGGCATCCTTGATATTCTTTTGAACAATAGTCGGATCTACACTGGCATCTGGGAGCCAGTAACGAAAACGTGGGCGAACTCTAGCGGCGGGATTCTCGAATGTGCCATAGTCGATCTTTGCTCCTACTTGGTCGTCGACTGCCAGCCCATACTGTGGGAGCAGCAGGGCGGCCAAACAAAGAAGGCGTGTTTGCATTGCTGAGGTCCTGGGCTGCACCCTGGATTGGAGAGGACGAGTCCTTAAATGAATACCGTTCCATTATAGCCAAAGTTTTGAGTTATGAATAGTCGGCAAACACAACCCCGAAATTTTTTATGGTGATCGTCATGCTCGGACAACCCGAGATTTGATCTACAATTTTACTGCCTAGGGCCGGCGCAGTGCAGCGTCATCCTGTCCCGAGTCCCCAGCTTTTCTCCACCTTCCGAGCATAAATAAAGTGGGGTAAATGAATACCATTCTAGTCAAGTCTTCAGGAGGGTGACGCTGTGGGGAAACCCGGGGTATCCGGGGTCTTGCAGCCTACTGATTCTGAACCGGACTATCTAACACCGAATAGCGTAAGCCAACGTGCATTCCAGATCTATTTTTCTATATTTTTAAACTTGTTTCTACCGGCAGAAATTAGAATAGTTTACTATACTAAATCTACTCGAATTGCT
Organism: Aspergillus oryzae RIB40; assembly: GCF_000184455.2. Classification (NCBI taxonomy): domain Eukaryota; kingdom Fungi; phylum Ascomycota; class Eurotiomycetes; order Eurotiales; family Aspergillaceae; genus Aspergillus; species Aspergillus oryzae. The sequence continues at coordinate 4,340,613 of NC_036439.1, read as the reverse complement.
CATTTAGTCTACTTAATATACTTAACCCGCTTCGTTTACTTGATCCAGTGAAATCGTCTAGTCTGCGTGGTCTACATAGTCTACTTGGTCTGCTTAGTCTACTCAGACAACTCTATTTAGAGCTATACTAGGTAGTCTGCTTAGTCTAATTATATAGTCACATGACTATAAACTACTGAAGAAATTAGAATTAGCCTAGTACTGACTAATCGCAAAGTGGTTAGCTGTGCGGTAAAATGGCTTACCGGGAAAAGGGTGAAGAAAGCCAAAAAAAAAAAAAAATACATAGAAAAACAAATTAATACACGTTTCATATCCTGCCTTTACACTGCCTGAAGCACAACGTACATCGTCATTTGGGAGATGGTAATCTACGGACATCCCAGCAGTCTGTTATTAGATGATGCTAGGACAAATCTCAGTGAACATGACTTCTTCGGCAACTCACTTTCATCCCATGTACGCGTAATAACGGCGGCCGTGCTCAAACTTGTACGCGAAGACGCTCAAATTTAAACATGTCATGTAGCTCGAACTATTCCGCCCAATGTGTTAACATCAACTTGCCTAATTGTAGCTTGCGACTCACCATTCCTCTTCGTAAAATAGGCCTCCCGCATCAGATGACACCTATGGGCAAGGTTAAAGAGTTGAACGTCTTACAGATGATATCGAGCAGGTACTCATCAAGGCGACCATGAACTTCAGTTGGCATTGGTAGTGTCTTAAAGTATTGGTAGAGTGCTATGGTAGAGTAGCCGTCCGCCCGCCCGGGCGTATATGCACAGTTTCTGAAAGAAGCTTAGTTCAAATCATGTGAGGGATACCTTCTCAATTCAGTCCAACAGGTTCTATGTAGTGGATGATGATAGCAGCGAATCAAGCTCTCATACCACAAAGGGATACAGAAATACCCTCTACGCTAAACTCTCGAATAGTAACAAAATCCAATGATTTTATATCCCGCTCAGAGCAAACCTCCTCCACCTCGATTGGATGTACTTGCTAGTGATTCAGCAAGGCCGTCAAGCTCCTCGCAAAGGACATTATGATCGTCACACTTTTGAGCTGTATCGTAGTCGATCAAAACAGCCCACGAATCGGTCAACAAGAAATTAAATCGACTCGTGTCACCATGTCGGATCCCCAGGGCATGCAACCGTGACAATGTATCCCAGCAAGCCTCGAGATCATCTAAAACTGCATGTCGTGCATTGGAAATTCGTTCCATCAGGAACCCGATTACGCGGCCATCTTCAACCAGATGGCCCAGGAATCGCGGGCCAATATCGTGGTCTTTTATCCACTCGTATGCTGTTGTCTCGCTTTCCATATAACGAATCTCCCAGTGAAAGCGAGCAAATTTAGCGACGACAACGGTGTCAAATCCCGGACATTGCGCCTCGTAAATGCCAGTCTGGAGCCTCTTTCCCACTTTTATATCTGAATAATCCACCGAGTACTCATGCCATTGGTTTTTGACACTCGGAAATGTGTTCCGGACAGCGCGTGCAAAATATGGCTTCCCAGTGCTCTTGTCTTTGACAATTAGCCCATCATTCCAGTCACCAGGTGGAAATTCTGGCAGTAGAGACCTTAGAGATGGGCCAAAAGCCATTTCAGTGGTTGAGAAAATGTTCCTCCCGATGGTAAGATACTTGATCCTTCCATGGATTGAGAGTCGGAAGAAACTAAGACCAGTTTCATCGAGTTCCGCCTGGAGAAGCTGGGCGTTTCCTATGGAAAGGGTCATCGCACTCGTTGTATAAGAAAACTACTTGAGAACACAGGTAGGGAAATTTGCTCGCTCTCTTACAGCATAGTAAAGTGACAGTCTACTTTTTATAAACAGTCCAGGGGTTCCCTTTGTCCCTCGCGTACAACGTCTATGTTACACCAGAGCCAGGGCGCCAGACTTGGTACACGAGTATAATTTGCATGGCATGCTAGCAGAGAAAGACTGGAGAAGGTTACTGATACAGAATCTTCGAAAGCCTGCAGTCACAGTTCACAGCACCAAAATCTCGCTCACATTAAGTATACACTCCATGTGAGTAGTGCTGGATCGAGTACATACTAATAGTACACACCCGTTGGAGAGATGATTCAATGGAGACATAGGCGGGGAACAGAGCGGTCGCCGAGCAGGCGGCAGTAAAGACGCGCCTTTTGTTTGCACCATACCCGATCAAGGCAACCAGGTACACGGCGGGGGTCCCACAATAATTCATGCGCCACATAATGGTTGGGTATTCTCGAATGGATAACGTGCGTCAAGCGTACAAATGATCCCAAAACAGTATAACTGAGGATATCTGCAATCAATCCACCCCCGGCTACTTCCCTCTTAGTTACTACAACCGTAAACTATCCCAACTTTTGTACACCACAACGAAAATGTCCATGACACCAGGCTCGAAATCCAGGTCGTCCACCCCGACTGTTTTCGAACAGCAGCGGGAGGAACTGGTGAGAGAGATCGCCGTGGTAGGTCTTGGGCAGCTCGTGGTGCTTTTAGAGTCGAGGCAGCTTACTGAATTGACCGATCTCCGCAGGGTATGGAACAAGTCCTGCAAAACATCAACCGATTAAACCGAAACCTTGAAAGTATCGTTGCAGTAAGTTCAACCTTCCGGCTTCCTTGTACATGTAACTGGCTAATCCCAACTGCATAGGTGGGCAATGAGTTTAGCTCCGTCGAAGCTCTCTGGTCTCAATTTGAGAACTTCATGGGACGCCCAGAGGAAGAGAAGGCGGAGAGTGGTGTGAAGAAAGAGGAGCTTCATGAAGACCATACCGAACTGCATGAGCAGGAACTCGCCGATGAAAGGAGCGAGTTAGACGGTTAAGATACATGAGGCATGATCCAGGATGTTCGGTGCATGGCTTGGTGTATTGGAGTTTAAATTTAGGCGTGTGTAGTGTGTACTCTCGATTTCTAGATGATATATTATCAATTTACACGGCAAGAAACATCTCTCGGGGTTCACAGTGTTTTTATATTCAGTGACATGGGAGACTCAGCGCCAATAAACACCCACCCCATGCATATGACATAGTGGTCCTCAGACCGGATTCGTGACAGACATCATGAGGAAAACATGCCAATTTGAAAAATCAAGGTCTCAGACAAATAATAGTAGACATAAAGGAAGGGTAATAGTGTTTCATGGAGACAATCATCAAGGCAAAAACAGGTATAGCAACATGAAGATGTAAAAATCAAAAAGCCGCCGTTAACAAAATAGTTAGAAAAGCACATAATGGGTCGGACCGCGTAGGCCATCCTCTCCAGGTCGTATCCAATTCATATCACGTACAAGGAGAAGCAAAGCGCCGAAGCAACCAGGCTTCTTTCGGCGGGGAACAGTAACATATCAAGCAAAGATAAGGGGGCCATAGGACACGTCGAGAGACAAGAAAAGCGATCTATAAAATCTTGCATGTACGCTTCTTGACCTTCTTAGGACCGCCGCCACCTCCAGTAGCTTTGCCACTGGCACTATGATTTTGACGGTTGTTCCAGCTAAACTGTTCTTCGGCCGACACAACAGTGTCAACGGCCATTTCGAATACCCCGTCCACGCCGCGCATTTCCTTGCTACTACATTCAATGTACGAGGCATTCATCCGCCGAGCCACTGTCTGACCTTGCTCCGGGGTCACTGGTGTCAGTCCTTGGGTTTTAAGGAGTTCAATGCAAGTCCTCTTATTGCGCAAATCTGACTTTAGACCAACCAGAATGATTGGAGTCGTAGGGCAGAAATGTAGGACCTCGGGGTACCACTATTTCCAGTCAATGTCATATGTAATAAAAAACAAAAAAAAGGGGACATACCTTATCCATCACATTCTCTAGAGAGGCGGGGCAATCAATAGCAAAGCAAACAAAGAGTAAATCAGTCTCGGGATAGGATAATGGGCGCAAACGGTCGTACTCTTCCTGGCCTGCAGTATCCCAGAGGGCAAGTTCGACCGTCTTCCCTGACGCCCGATGGACGGTTTGCGTGATGTAGTTCTCAAACACTGTCGGAACGTATTTCTATTCCATGTCAGAACGGCGGTCGGAAAAGGCTGTTCAGTAACATTCGAGGGAAATAAAGAGTCTTACCTCCGGAAAATACCCTTGCGAGTAACTAATTAAGAGACATGTCTTTCCGCATCCACCATCGCCGACCACTACGAACTTTTTCGAGTATGCCGGTGGTTGAGTGATATTCGTCGCTTCCGACATCCTCCCGCTCGAGATGCTAGTATTTGTGCTGGCAGTTCCATTGCTCACTCGGACACTCTGACTGCGCCCTCTGCTGTGTCGGGGAGTGGATGAAGGAGGAGGTGTTTTTACCGAATGACGTCGTGACACTGCATAAGGCTGGTCATCGTACATATGACTCGACATGATGGTGAAGGGCGGATGGCTGGGGTTGAGTTAGGAGATTTGGGAGAACGTGGTGCTCAGCGGCGCCGAAAATGGAACTGTCCTTCTGATCTATTGCCTATAGATAGATCCACTGCCCGTTTTAAAGGTGTCCCGGAAATATTCGGTTTCCAACGGTTGATAGGCTCAGTGATAAGGTGAGGATGATGGGTCGGGAGGGAGCTGAAGGATATTGAGAAAGATGAAGGCGAGATAATAACAACAAAAAAGAAGTCGAAGATCGAAAGCAGTAGTCTAGGTACTGAAAAGAAAGAAAGAGATGTTAAGTTTCACGATAGTCGTGGTAGTTCGATCAAGTAATGGCAGGTGTGGCGTGGCCGGTACTCCAGCTGACATGAAACCCGATGTTTACGGGCCGAAGCGCTGCCATGGCAACCATTTGCCCAGGCCATGACGCAGTCAAATCAATATCTCTAAAATCAAATCCACACCTCAACAACCCATTGAACCTTTTTTTAGCACAACGTCACTCAATCGATTGGATCAATTGCTCAAATCAAGGAATTCCTGGCCTGCGGTCTGGGCCACTCCTCACAAACTCCTTGATCTTCTTGGATTTCTTCCAAGGTTCACCTTATCAGTAACCTTGTCCCGTGCCCTAAAAGCGGCTCCGATCTTGAAGGCTGATTTCGCTTAGTGTCTCGATTGGCCCGCGATCACCGATTATGCAATCTAGACACTGGCCAATATCTCAGTTTAGATTAATCCCTTGCGGGTCTTGGTCAAATAGTATACCCCTACAAGACGACTGTGTGATTGAGGGACAGGAGAACACTGGATCCTCGGATCCTCCCTCGCGAAGCGTTCAGCTGTCATCTGTCCACAGAGACGCTTCATGCACGGCTACCGTCGTAGAAATTCCTAACCAATCCTAACGTACGTGTGTACCCAATTACCCAATGTCCCCACACCCCTTCCACTTGTTGCAATGTAGTAAGGTGGTATTAATGTGCGTGGCTCATTCCGGCAACTCGAATTCGCCCGACGATCGTCATGTACTCGTGGTAGCCGGAGAGAATGCGCTAGAGACCAGAAGACATCCAAGTCTATAATCACGTTGTATTTCGATACTTAATGAGTGATGTCTACGAGCGACTCCTTTTTCTCTCGCAGTTGCTGAGATGATGTCAGGCTCTTATGGTTCATAAATTTTCCCTTTTTAGAATATCTGCTTTTTAGATCAGCACCAACATCCATGTCGACAATTCAGCCCAAGTCTGTACCAGCATAATTCATCATTTTGACTCTGATTGGCTTGATAGACTAGAGTTCATATTGACTTTACTTCTACAAATGTCATTCTTTTGAGAGGGTGCTGGGTATAATAGTATGAGCAAATAGCATCGCGCAGCTTAACCATGGTCTGTCCATCTTGAAGACCGCACAGAAAGCACTCGTCGGGTGAGAACACTTCATCGCCGGAATAATGGCTATCAACTTCTTTGAACTTGTGGCTAATCAACTTCTAAATTAAATCGTTATGCCCGATGTATGTATGTGTGTGTGGGTGGGTGGGTGTGGATAAAATATATGTAGTGGAGAGTTGGCCGCAGAGGAACACGGGTTTGTCGTCAATGTCACCTTGGTTTATTTTTATTTTACAGTATGCGTTTTAATCTACCGAGGTTCATGAAGACTGACCGTAAGCCGACCAATTATGGGAAAGGGAACACCCGTTCAATCAAATTATTCTGACTATCCACTTGAGTATACTGAGGTCTCCTGCGTAATGCAGAAAGAGAGAATCCGTAGGAACTCCGGAACCCAGAATTCCTTCGGCGATTCTTCATGTTCCGTCTTCCGTTGTCATAAAAAGCCTCATTTTGAATGATAGAAAAAATAACTAAAGAAAGGATTATCCACTCCGTACTCGTATCGGGCCAATTAGGGGTGACTAAGCACTAACCCAACATCCTACTTTGTATTAGTAGCAATTTTATTCCCCCGTGCTATGCTAATCACATTGACCGCCCAAGAACCAAACCCGCTGGATAGCGCGGGACAATCTTCCCAACTAATCCAAATTGATCTGCTTCTGTCTTCCTCTTCCCCCTGATCCAAACCGAGTGGACAAGGGACAATTAGTGAAAATTTTGCACATCTCGTGCTTCCGAATGGTTTTCTCACGAAACTGTCATCGGCGTTGAGACATTGAACAGAGCAGATCCTCCGTGGGATCTATGGGGAGACCGCAACGATAGCGTCAATCTGAATTGAACGGCCGCCTGCAACATGGACAAGGGACCAAATGGCACACCAGATGCTGGGTTGAGAAGCCTTAATCATTGTGCGTCGCAATCCCTATTTGACCTGATGGTCTTTTAGCGCGTCAACATACTAACGATCAGCTGGTGATAGATCGCAACCAGCTCCCATCCTGGCGGTACTGGCCACGACAGAAACTTCTCCCCTTGGTGCGATATGAGACGCCATATCTCGCCTGGTTGCAGGAGAAGGTGCGGACCCCGGCCCTAGACTCCTATTTCGCATTCACGGCCAATCTCGGAACTCATACGTTTTTCATGGTTTTCTTGCCTATACTATTCTGGAATGGGTATACAAGCTTAGGGCGCGGGTATGTACATGGGACTGAGACAGACCAGAGCGCGTTGCGCTGTGGACTGCCTGATCACGTTCGCTAAAGATATCAATTGATTAGGATGGTAAATCTTCTGGCATCCGGAGTCTACTTTAGCGGTTTTATCAAAGACTTGCTTTGCCTCCCGCGCCCTCTATCGCCTCCGCTACAACGTATTACAATGTCTGGTTCCGCTGCGTTGGAGTATGGGTTCCCCTCGACTCATTCGACAAATGCCGTCTCGGTCGCTGTATACGCACTGGCTCTCCTAAACCTGCCCGACTCGACCTTGAGTCCTGCCGTCAATGTGTTTCTACAAGGTATCACTTACCTCTATGTCACCTCGATTGTATTCGGCCGACTGTACTGCGGTATGCACGGGTTTTTCGATGTGGTCATTGGCTGCTTGCTGGGCAGCTTGCTTGCAGTCATACAATATGCCTACGGAACCGCTTTCGACGAGTTTGTTGTCTCGGCTTCCGGGAAACAGATCATGCTGGTGGTATTAGTGATCCTCGCTCTTATTCGTCTTCATCCGGAGCCCGCCGATGATTGTCCTTGTTTCGACGATAGTGTAGCGTTTGCGGGGGTAATACTTGGGTTGCAAGTAGCTTATTGGCACGTGGTAAAAACGGATATCACATGGGACGACCCGGTTCCCGCCACGGTTCCGTATAGGTTTGAAGATTTAGGAGTTTTGAAGACAGCTATGCGCCTTATCTTGGGAGTGGCACTGATTGTTGTGTGGAGGGAGGTTATGAAACCCTCTCTTCTCCGTGTACTTCCCCCAGTCTTTCGTGGCCTGGAAAAGTTGGGTCTGTTGCTCCCTCGACGATTCTTTACCGCAGCGTCGTAAGTCAGGTCTCGTCTCCATCTAGCACGGATTTCTTTTTGGCTCACTATTAAACCAGGCAATACACCAAAGTTCCCACGCAACTCAAGGATCATGAAGTGTTCCCGACCTTTTCCGAAATCCCGTCTATCTTTTCGAACATCCGCCACCCTCGACGACGAGCAATCTCTGTTGGTCCTCAGTCGGAAGCTGATGCCTACGAAACCCTGGCCTATCGGGAGAAGCGCAGACGAGAGAGCCTGTCAAATAGCAACCGAACGTCACCCCTGGTAGAGGAGGATTCTCGGCAAGACATCTCGGAGGGACACCATCCTCAACTATCACGGAAGCGGTCCAAGCTCCATGAATATGAAACTATGATGGGAACTGGTAACCCTCGACTCGCAACTGGTGTTGATGGTGCAGAGGCACCTCCATTGACGGAGCCGTTCCCTGATTTGGTTCTTGACCCCGAGCCGGACGAAGAAGAGATGTTTGCGCGAATCAAGAGACCTCGTGTACGATACGATGTGGAGGTAGTTACGAAGCTGGTAGTATATTCCGGTATGTGGTTTTTTTCCTTTCTTTTTCTGCCCATTTCTGACCATGACTAACGCTGGCTAGGTATTGCTTGGATTGTGATGGAGGGAGCTCCTTTTGTCTTTGACAAAGTCGGCCTTGCGCCGATTTAAAGCCATCTGAAACTTAAGCTGAGAGTGAGGTCTAGTTCAGCTGGCTGAACGTCTCGAGTCATTATTATTTCTGTACCATAGCCGGTCTTCTGGTGTATATATATGACTTTGATGCGTTATGTATTTTCTTTCCCCATGTTTTTTATTTTATTTATTCCCCCTCCTCCCCCCTTGTTGGCGTGACTGCGCGTTGAAGAGAGATTGGGGGCTCCTACAGAGAAATGATTGGATCAATACCTGAATTATATACAGAGAGGCAATTACCAGAATATTGAATTTGCATCTCCAATGGTTGGAGAACTGTTCTTGACCTACTTGTGAGCTACTTGTTGATCGTTCAATGTTGTCTGTGTATAGATCACGTGAATGTACCAAAGAGGGAAAGTGTGGGTGAGCTTCGGGGCGTCTAAACCATGCCGGGAACTACTTTTAACTTCTTTCCATCAATTCACTTCTCCAGATTGCGCGCCGGTGGGAAGGCTCGTCTTGCGCCTCTCCAGCCTGCCATCTGTATATCACGCGACGCACACTCATGGAGCTGCCATTCACTCCAGCGACTCTTGCGACCTCAATAAAAACCATGGCAACCACCCATGGCCAATAATTGCGATCCCATCTGTTTTGCTTTCCCTCATCTCTTCACCACTTCCACCCACGTCTTCTTGATACTCTTTCTCCTCTTCGTCATCTTTTACCTTCTCACTACACTGTATTCTCACGTGAAACGCACTTTAAAATCCTCTACGTTGATACCCGTACCTTCTTCTCACAATCGTCCTGATTCCAAAACCACCATGGCTGGCGTCTTCGCGACTACGCAACGCGTCGTAATGGATGCCGAAGACACTAGCATGGGGAGTGAAGAACAATACTACGACCCTATGGATATCAGCCCTCTTCCCTCAAAGGAGCAGTCACGGAACATCACCCAGCCGATCGACGTGAACTCCGACCAGAACGTCTCAAGACCTGATTATTGGGTTCACTTTACTCCTCCAAAAAGCGGTGGTGTGCCCAAAGCCACCAGACTTGATGGAAAGCCGGCGACACGAGCTCCAATAATCAGACCTCTGACGCGATTCTCACCACAGGCGCGGATTGACCCATCGACTGGCCGCTTCAAGCAGCAGTTCATCGCGCAGCCTTTTCTGCGGAATACTTTTACCTCGAACAGCATAATTGGCCATTTAAATAGCAAAACCAATGCGATCACCTCGACCAGTAGATACACCTCTCATTCGAACAACATACTCAAGTCCTTGCCTCATAAGCCAGTGACTATCGGAATAAGCGTTCCCACCACACGTGATTCGTCTTTTAATAGTATTTCGACCACCAAGTCTATTTGGGACCGCAAAACTCCTAGTTTTGAGTCGACCACATCGATTACTACCGCAACATCGTTCAACTCTCGCAAAAGATCTGTGGACGGTGGCTTCAATGAACCGACTCACGGTGCTATGCCCGAGACAGATAGCCCGTCGAGCAAATATCGACGTGTTAGCGAGGAAGGGTTTCCAAATTCCGCTATCATAAGCAAGCAAGATACCCAGAGAGCCGAAGCGCCATCAACCCACGCTGCGCACATTCAAAAACAGCCTACCGTGCCGACCGCTACCTCTCCCGTCCCCCGCGATGCCTCTACACAATCCCAGTACCTGACTGCTCCTGTCGCATTTGCAGCCGAGACTACTCGCGAAAACATTTCCCACTGTGCGGATGTCATACCTGGTGGATGGCCTGAGCAATCTCCCCATGGTAATCTATCTCCCACTGCAGCATCTAATGCTCCTTCCTTCAATAGTGTATTGCGCCTAGGAGAAGAGCCTCTCATGACGGGTGCACTTATCGTGCCATCCTCTACCACCTCACTACCTGGCCCCAGTGGCTCAATCACCACTAGTGATGAATCTGACAATGCAGACCATCAGCGGATACAAGCAATCGACACTCTTGATGGCAACTTCTACAATGGACAGATCTCACATATGCTACGCCCGTACTGGGCAACATGCTACACCCTTGTCCAGGGTGCCTACGCTGCGTCGGGAACTGTCAAGAACGTTCTTACTAAGACTTGGAATCTGATCGGGCAACCCGTGATTGACTACGTACAACGTCGTCGCCGTCCGCAGCCATCCCGCCGCTCTCCTGGCCTCAGAGCTTCTCCGTCAAGAGTTGCAGCACTTCGTCGCCTCCCTGAGGAGCAAAGACGCATGATCAGAGACCATGAACGGCGTAGACAGCGAGGTTATCCCACAGTGCAAAATCTTCCTTTCCCAGATTTGACTCTAGACACTCCTCAATCTCTGGCCATTGGCTCTTCATTGGAGAGGCCAAGTGATTCTTTCGTCATGTCACACGCCGCAAACTCTGCGAGGGATCCTCGAAAGCGCAGCAGCCGATCTCCGGACCACTGGGCTATTGGTGGAATTAAGAAACCGACAGGCGTCCAGAAGTCCCCGCAGGTCAAGTCTATGAGCCCCAACCTTAAACGCCGGTTGTGGCCAGGTAGGAACCTAGAGCGTGGCAAACGCGAACTTGCGCTACAAAAAGCATGGAAAACCGGGGATTTCAGCGAGGTCTTGAAAGACCAGGGAACCCGCGTATCCACCCACATTGAACTTTCCGAACGCACCGAACGTCTAGGCCAGCTCGCGCCAAAAGAGGGACCGAAGCCGAAACAGAAGAAGAGAGTGCGCTTCAAGGATCCGATTGAACAGTTTATCCCGGAGCCTACTCTCCCTGACCTTGCTCCATACCTTCGTCCGACATCTCCCAACGTCGACCGTGTCAGTCACAAAAGGGCGTCTAACGAACAGAAGGAGAATGTCCCGCCAGTTTCTAGCTCGGTGGTAAAGACCGACACAGAAAATAAACAGATTGGATTCGGAGGGCATTGGTGGGAAGAACAGATTGAGCATCCACTTGGACGACCCGTTTCGGCCGTGAGCCTCTTTTACCCCGAAGTGAAACCGCTTCCGCCCGGCCGGACGGAGTCTGTCTATGCTGAGGAGTGGAGAAAGATTGAAGAGGAGGAGAAGCGTAAGCAAATCCCAGCTCGAGTTCGGGTTGAAGGCCCAGCTGTACGCCCCCTTTCGGGGGAGTGGATGAGCCGAGTTTCCAATGCCATGGCCACAAACAGCAACCGCCGTATCGCCACTACTCTGTCTGGTGATCCGCTGACGAAGAAGGATCTGTCTACTTGTTTTACTCCCATGGCCTGGTTAAACGACGAGGTTATCAACTCGTATCTAGCTCTAATCGTTGACTACCTGAGACGCACAAATCACAACAATGGCCGTGGCGATAAACCCCGTTTCCACGCTTTCAATACTTTCTTCTTCTCCAACATGCGCGACAAGGGCTATCAGTCTGTCCGACGCTGGGCCAATCGTGCCAAGATTGGCGGCGCATCTCTTCTTGACGTGGATACCGTGTTTGTCCCAGTGCACAACAGTGCACACTGGACGCTTATCGTGATCAAGCCAATGGAACGCACCATCGAGCATTTCGACTCGTTAGGCTCACTCTCGCACCGGCACGTGGGGGTGATGAAGGATTGGCTCCGTAACGAGTTAGGCCCTCGTTACGTCGAGGAGGAATGGCGCGTCCTACCATCCGTCTCTCCTCAGCAAGACAACGGTAGTGACTGTGGGGTATTCCTGTTGTCCACCGCAAAGGCGGTGGCCATCGGCCTCGAGCCACTATCCTATTGCGCGCGGGACATTGTCCTGCTGCGCAAGAAGATAGTGGCCGAGCTGATGGCCGGGGGGCTGGAGGGGGATTTCGATCCAGCCTCCGGCGGGGAGGTGTTGCTCTAGGGCAATGCCTCCCGGTGGGGGAGGAGGTAGTGATGGTGGGAGTAGGGGCAAGGGGTGGAAGAGGAGGGATATCAAACCTTCGAGGTTGTATATGTGGGTTGTTTGTTTTTTTGTTCTTTTCCTTTTCTTTCTTGCATAGCTGGAGTTTGGGGGCTGTGAGAGTATAGGATGGATATCTTGTAACGGCGTTTGGCACATGTACGAGTGATACCCGTCAGTTGAAGCAAAGCTCCTGACATATGACATTGAATTGGGTCTGCCGGCGAAAATCGCTTTTGATGCTTACATGCACATACAGCATGCGACATGTGGATGGATTGAAGTAAGGGCATGAACATGGTTGATTTGGATGCTAGATATATGTGGATACAATCTAGAGCAATGTGAATACCTGCAAGGGCACCGTGTCTCCGTTGTAAAGATGTCGATTGCATATCTATAAGACCATGAAGATGTAGTGACTGTGGAGCGAACTTAATGAAAGTCACTCACATAACACGCTTTTCGACACCCAACTTTATCCCCTTTCTTTATATTCTCTTGCTTCGGAATCTCACCATCTACCGTCTTGCTCCTAGCCCTGCTCACATCACTATCAATAGGTCCTAAATCAGCCCTCCGAACCGCCCTACCTCTCGACCTCGTCAGGCTCTCACCAGGGCCAACAGACCCCCCAGCCACCGAAGAAACATTAAACGCCATCTCAATCCACTCAACTCCCAAGAACACCGACTCCCCAGTCCTCAAATTCCCCGTCCAATTCCCCCCATCACTCCACAAATTCAGAACCAAAGTACTCGGCTCCCGCGGCACACCATAAGCCTTAACCGCCTGCAAAGCCTCCCCAGCATACCAACGTGACATATCCGGAAACCAATCCAAGCGATGCGTCGACCACGCCGTCCACGGCACAGAAAGATTCACCATGGAGCCCGCTCCGGGGATAGCCGTATCCGAGACGGGATCGTAATCCGGCTGATTGGAATAATGGATCACATTTGGTGGATCGGAGGTGAGGATCTCGATATCTGATTCGCATGTCTTGGAATGGTATGTGAAGAGTCCAACGCAGGCGCCCTTGGGAACGATGTTATGCCTGACTTTTCGTCGTCGTCCTTTGCCCCAGTGCTTATCTTCGGGTTTTCTGGGGGATGGAGGGATGATCCTGGGGCCGAGGGCAGTTTCGTTCGACATCAGTCTCATTCTCACGCGGAGTGAGCAGTGTAGGATGTTCCATCTCAGGAACTCGATCTCGGCTGTCGAGACGTGGTCTGCGTGCCGGGTTGTTTGGAGGAGGAGGTATGTTGGGTTTGGCGAGACGTAGCTCTGGGGATCTGGGTTTGGGGCAATGAATACGTTTGTTTCGGCGTTGGTGATGGGGAGGAGCTCCGTTGTTCCGGTTTTGGTCCATGTTTGGGGCAGCCAGTCGTTGATGAAGGGCGTGTTGGATAGGAGGAGCGTAGTGTCTAGTGCGAGGAGGTCTGGGGCCGGTGGTTGAGTGGCATTTGCGAGGGGGATGTTGCGGAAGTCCCAGAAGCGGTAGTTTGTGAAGTAGCCTGGGTCCGGGCCGGAGATTATGTAGCAGTCGCAGAGCGTGTTGTTCTTTGGTGGTGAGATTGGCGTTGGGGAGGGGATGATCGTGGGTATCGAAGAGAGACTGGGGAGAAGGGTGATATTGTTGAGTTTCATTGTGAGTGAAGGAATGATAACAGAAACGAGTGTCTGGTGTAAAGTATAGTAGTATTGATTGTTTGGAGGACATCCCATCTTTCTATCTGGATGTGTTTGTATATTGTTAGGGATGTCGATGCTACGGCAGGTGCGTTTTAGTGTGTTACTTCCACCACAGAGCCAATCGTCATCGGGTATAACACTCTCGAGATACTACGTTGTAACTCAATTAAGCTTATCGAACGGCCTTACATTGAATGTGACGGTGCGTCTTTTCCATCCCTAAGAGGCCCTCCATTGTTTTGCTTTCATAAGAAGAACATAATGGAAACACAACGAGACTGTACTGACACTATAACTACAATCAACAGTTGTAAAGAACACCAATATACAAAGAAGCATTATAAGCCTCAATAATGGCATTCCTATGGTCTCTGTCAGTGTACGTCTTTGTTGTAACAACATGGTCTATGAATGAATGACCCAGCGCCTTTCAATAGTCTCTTGAACACGTCTTTCATATGGCCGAAAGTATCCAAGCTGGATGAAGATGTCAACTGATAAAGAATCGAATGTATTATATATACATATTTCCTGTCTGAGCTCCTACTCCCATAGACTGCGTGATGCACAATTGAAACACGATCTCATATCCAGAAACGTGCAACATTTGACACGATGCCGAGACGCAGGGAGAACATCGAATGCGTCCATTGCGGACGCTTCCATCCACAGTATTACGGCGCCGCATTGAAAAATCATGCGAGGGTACACCAGGACCGTCGCCAGGCTGTGCAGCGACAACGTGAACCCTCGACAGAAACAGAGGATGATTCGGTATCAATTCCGCAAGTTGCAGCCTTAGCTGGGCGTGTCCGGCTTCTAAAGGAAGAGCAACTGACTGCTGGGAATGTGGCACAAAAAGTGCTAGAAGTATGGGGTCACGATGACACGAGAATGGCGTTGTTGCGCCGTCTGATGACTCCTCATCTTCCACCTGGGCGTGGAGCAAATTCGCTATTGGCGACTGCCAGGAGCGCAATTCTTACCTTAGTTGGTCCTGTCGTCCGAGCTGGGCTAATGAGTCCTACGTATTTCCAGCCTGGGCCGTTGCAAGACCCTACATGGCCTGAGCAAGAGCCGTCTTCCTACCCCGTACATTTATCATTGGTGAGAACGTCAATTGGATTGGCTCTCCTTCGAGATGATGTCCGCGCAGTTGAGATGCTAGTCACGCTTGAAATGAACCCGAACGGTATGCTTTTGTGTGGATACAGCATTCTGGCTGTGGCGGTCTTAATATCGGCGACGGAGGTTCTAGACTACCTCCTATCCCTCGGAGACGAGATTCGAATTGACCAGCAGGCAAATGCCTACGGTGAGCAAGAGGAAACGGCAATATCGCTGGCATGGAAGGTCGGGAACAAGGACGCTTTCAGGAAGCTCTTAAAACACAATGGGGGTGAAGCCCCAGGTCGAAGCCTTTTCCTCATCTGTGCCTATGAGCATCATGATGCGTTCGACGAGGTGCTGCAACTTGATTTGGATGGCCGAGAACTTCTTCGGGCGCAACATCCGGTAAACCAGGAGACCGTTCTTCATGCCGCTGTGTTGAACACGGATCACGCTGTCTTGGACGCAGTACTGCAATTGGCTGTGCGGGTTGGTGACAGTGAGAATGACACGTATCCTCAATATCTTCAGCTTCGAAATAGACAAGGTCAAACGGCTCTGATGTATGCGATCGAGCATAAGAGATACAGGGCCGTCGTAAGACTTCTCGAGGACCAAGACATCGATCTCAACGAGCGAGCGTGGGGCGGCCAGACCGCGCTATGGTATGCCGCCCGCGTTATGGATCTAGAGCTGGTCATTCTACTCCTCGTACTGGGATGCGATGCGGGCAACCCTCTTCCTCTTCAGTTTCCGACCAAAGGTACTCCGCTCAATGCCTTGCTCTATGCATATGAGGATATCCTGCAGAGGTACACGCATGAACTACTGGAGGGTGTGCAGGGAGCACAAAGGAGATTCAATGAGGGGAAAGAAGACATTCTTGAGATTGCTCAGACGTTACTTGAGTACGGTTGTCAATCAAATGTAGGGGATGATCGTTGGCGAATGCCTATGACCGAAAGACTAGACGCATTTCCAGAGTGGGAGACGTTGTTCACGTAGCAGTTCATATTTCTTTTTATTTTTATTTTTGTCTTTTCTTTCCTTACGTCACTTCTACATAGTATGGCCGTTTTCAAGATCTAGTCATCACTGAAGTCTGTTGGCCTGATTTGTACGAGTTGGGCAGTAGTTGATATCATGTAAATATATAGATTCCGTCAACGAACCTGTTGAGTTTGTTACACTTATTGTGCACCCGTATAATCTACAAGCATCTTCCTCTAACAGTTATTATTCAGTTTAGATTCACTATTATCATTTTCACAGATACTCTTTTGTCCAACATAAATTAGTTGTGTTGGAAGACGACCGTCCAAAAGTGGCCCACTTTGTATGGGAAGTTGAGTCCCCCCAGAATGATTTTCGGACACGGGAACGTTTGAATGCACGACAGCAACCCAAGCGGTGTCGGTGGTACTATGAGGAGTCGCCTCGGACTGTATTTCTATTATTATTAGCGAGTGTCTTATTATTTCTCTGATGTCCTTTTTTTTTGTTTCATCTTCTTTTCGTGTACTCTGTATTCTTGCAAGACTTAAGATCACGCTGTCAATGTAAGTAGGGTCAACTGGTCAGTGATATTACCTGACCTTGGGATGTAACAAGTAATGCGGATACGGCACGGATGATCCCATTCAGGGCGATTGCACAATGACGCCTAGGGCTATTTCTGTCCTCCAATAAAGGAGGCCCCTTGGGTGGCGATAAGGCAAAGTGAGGGAGGAAATGGTCTATCATTGGCTTCGAGTTGGTCAGCTGAATGCAGTGCGGCTGCCAAGCCTTTAGATCGGCGGTAAATTTGGTCTCACTGTATTGTCACATTCCGTATTCCTGACGGAAGAAGAATCTGCTTTGCGTATTCTCTCTCAGTAGGCTTCATTTTGAGATTCAAGTGTTGGGCACTGGTAGAGCAGTGATTTAGGAATAAAGGAAACAATTGGTCTATTGCAGAGTGAAGATGTTGATTTCCTGCGAAAGAGAACCAGTTGCTGAAGGACGGGTGTTCGCAATGTTTTGATTAGGGCTAATCAACCGGTTGTCCCGACCGCATTGGGCCATCCCGTGTCTGCCACGCAAGTTGAAGGAGGGGATGGGGGCGGTCACGGGTCCAGGAGAAGAGAGTTGAGTCTTTCTCACTCATCTCGCAACCGTCGTCACTCATACCACAACACCATCACGACCATCAATCATCCCACACATCCCATCGCTATCATTATCCGAATCATCGCCAAAATGGACCTCATATCTTGTTGAATGAATGTAGGGGGTGTTGACTTTGTTGAAACTCGATTTATCCACGATTTATCGCCTACCTCTTATCCCTATTTACCATACTCAGTTCCTTTCCATCACACCACTATGACAGCCACCCTCGAACGGAGTCTGTCTCGCACTTCGAGCATGTCTATGCCCATCTCGAGCCCTAGATTATCTCTTATACATGAAACCACACCACCTAGCTTATCCGACCCTGCCCTATCTCACATTCACGACCGTTTAACCATACTCGATACCAGTGTATTTCAATTACGCTCGACTGTCCTGACCAAAGACGGCTATGTCGAGCGACGGAACCGGGAAGATGATCACATTCGCCGGGAATTCGAAGCCCATCGCTCTATCTCGAACCGAATCGTTATGAACGTGGTCGCGTTGAGGACGGATGTGGACCAGTTGAAGTCAGGAGTGATCCAACTAAAGACAAGTATCGGCCAGACCGGCAATGAGACCGTCTTCTTACGCAGTGATGTCGATCGTTTGTCGAAGAATATCGATCAGATCCAGTCCGATATCGAAAATGTTCAGACGGACGTGTGTCAATGCCGGGTGGAGATTAGCAAACTACACGCGACCATCAGTCAACTTCGTACCGATTTGATCACTCTTCAGCATGAAACATCACGTCATCTGAATTCTGTCTTCGACCGCTTTTCCCTGATCGAGTCTCGCATGAAGCATTCGGAACGCGTCCGCTTCAACTCCTTGGCCCACACCACCCACGCCCCAATCACCCCGGTCCCCGTTGTTGAGGACGATGGCACGCTGCAATGGCCGGAATATTTCCCTCGTACTGTCTGGCGCTTCTGGTGCCTGAAGAAGCGCAGTCGGAGTAAGTCGTACTCCGGTGAATGTCCCTGGGGCATATCTAACAGAGTTTAGTCAATCGCTTGGTTCAGTTGGCCGAATTCTATCAGCTTGGAGGTTACCAATACTGGGGTCGAATGCACCAGACAGAGGCTATGTTTGCTAGCGATAGTGACTCCAGCGACTCCAGTGATTACCCGTCCAATTTGACTCGTGCTGAAGCAGTTCGCTTGTATCCCGAGGCCGCACACCAGGCACTGGCTGCTACATTGGGCCTGGTTTATTACAAGATTCGGAACGAAGTTGGAGAAGGGCCGAATACCCATATTCCACGTCCCCCGAAGCGGCAGCAAGAGGACTTGCCATCGGTGTCATCGGGTTCGAGGCCGAAACCGGTGAAGATGGCACGTCGTCCCAACAACACGTCGCCTACTGCTTTGCACCGACTGGTCACTGGACCGTCGCTGGAGTCGAAATCGATAGTTTCGGACGAGTCTGACAAGCTTGGATGGAATGCCCACTCAGAAGTATCTGACGAGGCTATGAGTAAGCTGCGAAACATCGTTTCCGAGGAAGTCGGAACCCTACTTCGAGCTTTAGAACGTGGTCGCATCCGATTGAAGCCTGGTCGCTCTGAGCGTGAGAAAATGTCTCCCATCGAATCCAAAACCAGCATACGCAATGGTCGGTACGGTGGCGATGGAGCACAGGACGATGATGCGCGGACTTTTCCGAACACGGTCCCAACAGAGATCCTGTCTCTTTCAGATAAAACGGACAAGACAGAAGAACATGAACCTGAACTTCCGGCTACCGAGTCCGATGCGACTAGTCCAGAGTGATACTATCACGATGTCGTCAACACGATATAGTAATAGAATACGGAGGCTTGTATCAAAGGCTCTTGCCTATTACGTGACTCTAGCATACAACTTCCTATGCCAAAGTCACTTAATAGGCGTAAGAGCCTTTAATGCTCTACCCTCATTGGACTAGCCGTATCGCCGTCGACGGTTGTCCTTCACTCATCTCGTTGTAGATGTATCGTTGGCTAGCACAAGATGCAGAGAATGCTCCTATTGTGAATCCTTTGACTCAGTGGAAGCATTCTCTGTGTGGTGTGTGATAGCAGCACTGCTCCCTAGTTGCACAATGATCGACACATGACACACTATGCCACTGTCGACATATAGCAACATTCCAATTTCTGGGTATGTTAGGATGTGGCCAGCCTTCCACATATATCTAGTGGACCTGTGAGGTTCACCGCATCTTGGCAATGAACGGATAGACCATTTTGACATCTTGGTGGCCTGCAACGTCCTGCTCAAGGCAACACAATACTTTACGTAACACTGACAGTTGAGTCTTGAGTCAGGGCTTATAACCTACGGTTAGAATTGATAGGCATGATACGGCGCCCTGGATGGATATGTATACAAGATACCCCTTTGGTTGGATTGTTTTTGCAGATTATTCTATTTTGGTCTGGACCTAGCGTTATATACCTTGCATTTGGCGTTTCTCAATTATAATTAGTTTTGTTTATCTGATTCAATGACAATAGGAGCAGTGATGTTGACAAGATGACAGTCTCGATACTACGAATCGAGACGCTTTACGTATCTCTACCAAATCTCTTCTGCTCGCAGCAGCCTCTACGTCGCGTGTCAACGGCTTGAACGTGGACCCACTCATATAAGTTTCATGTTAAACCGTTGCCCACCGCTGAGGCTAAGTACTAAACATTTACAAATGATAATTTAGATTAAGGGTAACCCAATCCCATTTGAAACAAGTGATATCCTAATACCCAATTCCCGCAGTATCAATGTCCCGCGGTCTAAACGGGCTCCAATAGATCTTTTTGCAGCACCTCCAATACCTTTTTCTCATCTAGATTTGAAATATCCACGGATCCCGGTGCCGGTTGATCGCCGTCCGTCTCAGAGGTTTCTCCCGACTCGATTTCACCTTGCGGCTGCGTGCGTAAATAGTCTTTCTCGAGAAGAAACTTTGTATTCTCGTCCTCCGACGACAAGGTATTTGGTGAGTCTGATAGTATATAGATAGTCGGGAATTCTAGAACAGTGCGGCCGCGCAGAGCGGAGGTGAGAGTGGCAGTAGGAGAGAGAGGGACGAGCACCGGCTGTTTCGTGCTCGTCCGTGGGCGATGGAGATAGAAGTAGAGATCGCGGTGGGAGGTAATCTCATCCGTGGATTGCGTGGGTTGGTCTTTGGAGATCTCCGGTGCGATATCCGGTTTTGTATCGTTCTCCGGGTTGGGAAGGACGTCTCCCTGAGGCACAGTTTCGTGGGGCGTAGCTTCTGCGGTAGAGGGAGTAAGGTCGTGTGTATCAGGTAGTTGCTCAGACGAATCGACATCCACTTGTTCCGACTTGCTCTCCTGATCTTTCTTCTTCTGTTCACGCTCCTCCTTAGACAAAGGAAAAGACCGATCGTAAGCCTCAGCAAGAGTCAACAACTCCAAGCAAAGTCTATGTCTCCTCTCGCCGTCTGGAGCAATCCACTCCACCGTCCAATTCAAACACTTATTCCTGCACCGTAGTCAGCACCCACCACAATCATCCCAACCAACAAACTCCCAAGAAAGTAAACATACTTAGGCATCCACTTCGACGTATTCGCCTTATTCCGACTCATCCCCCTCGGCGCCCTAAGAACAGTAACACCCGCCTCCTCGGCGCCCCTAAGAAACCCAAACTCCCCCTTTGCAAACCCCCCAGAACCACCCTCAATCCTCCTCCTCTTCCTCCCATTCTCAATACCACCCACAGCACTCTCCTCCTCCCCATCCAACCCCACAACCGCAAGATCCACCCCCCGCCCAGAAGTCCCAGGCTGTACAGAGATCCCCCTATTCTCGGCATCACGCTCCGCGCGCTCCAGAGTGCGCTCGATCCCCGTGATGAAATTGAAATCCCGGTCGAAGGCAGATTCAGTCGCTAGTTCGTTTTTCTTCAAGTAGGCGGCTGGATCGCGGACACCGCTGCATTGGGACCAGAGTTTGTGGCGGCGCGAACAGGGGAGGGAGCAGGTGCGGGTTGAGCAGCGGGGACAGCGGTATTTGGGTGGTTGGATGTGGCTGTTTTGGGGGTTGTTTGTTAGTAGGTGGTTTTGTTTGGTGGTTTGGGGGTTGGTTGGTGATGGGATTGGGGTTGAACGGACCAGATTGTGCAGAGGTCTGAGAGGAGGGGGGTTTCGGAGGACATTTCTGTTATATATCCTTCTTTAGGAGAGGAGTATATTGTATAGATTGTATTTAAATGTATAGAGGGTAAAATATCAAGTATGGATATGGGGACAGGTCATGTTATGATATAATGTGAGATATGAGAAGTGGAGCGGAGGAAAAAAAAGTCTGGAATCTGGATACATTTAGCTTATCGATAAGGAGGTTCATTTATGCCTTACGGTATATAGTGTATGCCTGAGGCTACCTATTTCTTGCCTAGATCACTTGAAGTCACAAACAACAATGAACTGCCTTCGAGAGGAAAGTAAGATCTATTAAAGAAAGATCAAACACGTATTATGAGACCCCTACAAAACGATGGGCTGCCGCTTCTGCACTACGGAGTCTTGTTTTACGATGCATTTATTCCCAAACTTCTCCCTCGGTGTCTCGCCCTCACTCTTCTTCTTTCTTACTCCTCCTCTTCCTATTCTTCCTCGGTGTCACTCTCAGTATCCTCTTGATATGATTCAGGCTCAAGGTCCTCATCAGTTGCATTAGCAACCCCGCTAAGGGCAAGAACTCGGTGTAAGACCCACTGCATATTGAGTAGCTCCATGGATGGAAGAGGGTGACCGACCGGGTCATTAGTCTCGAAGGTGATAATGTCCCCGGAGCAGAGTTTCGTATCCGTGGCAATGTTAAACAGCTTCGCACTGTGTTGACCGTTCACGGTGCTGGAGGAGAGATTGCCAGGGAAAGGGCTTGGAGTCCTGATTGCTGGCATCTCACGAGAGTATGAATGTCTCGGCAGCCAATAAAACTGCACTTTAAGAACCTTCTGATCCTCACTTATAGACAGTGGTTTTAGGGCAAAACGGGCTTTTCCCCACAGATTCTGGGCAACGTTGACCATACACATCATATTTGAACAGCTCTCTGTCCCAGCTGGGCCTGAGACCTGTTTCTTCCAGGTCTCGACCTTTTCTCTGGGCCAGAACATTCTTAAAATCATCCAGAAGTCTTGAGGTCCTCTTCCCTCTGTTCAATGCTGTATGGATAAATATGGGCAACTTCAAGTGGTTCACAGAACCCGGTGAGAACACACGTATTGTTATCCCGTTCATTGCACTTGATAGGGTTAGTCAGATATACGACAAAGAAGTGAATTCTTTTCAGATCTTACCGTCGCAGAGGAAGCTATCGCTGAAGAATATTCAGATCCTTGCTCGGCGCTCCGTCTAGAGATTTCAGAAGGCTTTTGTGAACTGGAAGCACGCCGCCGCTTTTTGGTTGGAGCTTCTTCGATCTCCGGTTCTTCGGGGTCCTCACAGTATTCCTTCAAGTCTTCGTCGGACCTGGCTGCATACAGTTGGTTCTTGGAGCGAGCGGCCCCTGATGTTGCATTAGCTAGTACTTCTTCGTATGGTTGGTCAAGCCACTTACGGGTCTTGATCATTTTGTTAAAGCTCTCACTTTGTAGGCCGAATCTCACCGTGAAGCAAAAGTCCTGACACTGGCCACACTTTTGGAGAAGGCGTCGTATGTTCGAAAGGTCTGCAAACCACAGGCAAGCCCATGCAGTTGAATCAATTTCAGGCTCTTCAATAGTGTGTAATAGCTGCATGATTAGCTCATGTCGCCCTGGGTCCAAGAGCTCGTCTGCAGGGCCCATGTTAACCAACCGGGCCTCACTGGAGGTAAGAGAGGTGGTTTGCTGGGTGGGCATAAATGTCGACATCACGAGAACTTAAGTGGTATTAGCTGCACTATGTGGGTGTTTAGATTGAGAGGTGTGAGGTGGCTAAGATTCAACAGATCGAGGTCAGCGGGTAAAGAGTAAATTTAAGATAGATACAGGTGAAGAAAGAGAAGTAGCGGGCAATGAGGAAAAGTCTTCAGGCAACAGTGCCAAGCAGAGAGAATGATGGGAAAATGACATACTATGTATGTACTACTCGTAGCCCTAACTTGCTGTACTAACCCTCTCTACCTGAGGTGTCCATTTCGGTTTCATCATTATATAACCTGCGCCCCAAAATATAACCGTTTCAAGTACGTGAATACACAAGATATACTTCGCAAGTAGAATTCAGCAGCTCGGTTTCCTATCATTCGACATGCAATATTAAACTTGCTGCTAAAGGAGATATGTAGAACAGTTAACTTGTTATTTCTGGAGTGAGAAAACCTGATAGTGGGAAGCTTGAGTGCAGTATCTGTCTCCAAAGAAGTCTAGATACACCACTTCGATGCCGGACAGAAGCCCGGAAGCCCCCGATCCTACGAAATATTCGACCGGTTAATGTATGTGATTCACCAGTTCTGAACATGTCAAGGAATGCTTAGGAGAGCAAGTGAAGTGATATGAGAATATTCAATTAGATCCGGAATTACCGGGCGTTGGAAAACCTTTGCTAGATGGGTACGCCTGTCAGTATAAAACGTGTTTTAAGCGGGTACATGATTAGGTTAATAACTTTAATCTGGCTGGGAATATAAGAGCTTCCAGGATCCTATACAGATCAGCTTTTCTACGTTATAAATCTAATAATAAGATTTATATAGAGATATATAGGGATTACCATATTTTGCGAGAGTCAATTCTCGCAATATTGAATAGATAGTTATTAGCTAAAAGTCCCGGCGGTAATATCCAGGAATATTCACACTGATAGTATAATTCATAGATAACAAGTTTTATAATAAGTGGAGTCAAGGGAAAGAAGAGTCTGGATATATTTAGCTTATCATAAGGAGGTCTATTAGTTCCTCTCATGCCCACTCGACCAAAATGCCATGGACATCAAGCTCGCGCCTTGAACACTTTATCCACCGACAGTTTCTTAGAACTATATTAGATGTCTGAGGATATTGGGTTCTTGTCTAAACCAGAGGAACTGAAGTCATCATGATGTGATCATGTGGGTATGAACGTGCTTCTTGCGCACATGAGTCTTCCTCAACTATCAAGGACAAAACACAATATTCGTCCACAATAATCATAACATCACTACCAATAATCGCCATATAAATACAGACACATCTGCATGTTTCTTGTACCCACAGTTTCAAGATGGAAAACAACATCCTAGAGGTTCTGAATCGCTTCTATGAAGAGAGCGGAGCCCCACTTCGAGAAACTCTGTGATAGCGAACTGCCTCCAGAACGAGAGCACGAGACGCTTTAACAACATCAAAGAAATGATGGACCAGCGCTTCGATGCCATTGACAAACGCTCAGGCTATTAGAGAACGCTTGGATACTGTACGTCAGCTCCAGCCCGGCACACAAGCCAATTATTGAGGTCTGGAAGCTTGGCAGAAAGCGTTGTGCTTCTATCCTATTAAGTGGCATGTGGAGCTGCCCATAACGCCTTTCTAAAGCACGATGGCATGATATTTGGCAACATTGAGTTGTCCCATGTA
This sequence comes from Aspergillus oryzae RIB40, assembly GCF_000184455.2. NCBI lineage: Eukaryota > Fungi > Ascomycota > Eurotiomycetes > Eurotiales > Aspergillaceae > Aspergillus > Aspergillus oryzae. Next base: position 4,315,690 of record NC_036439.1, on the reverse strand, counting down.
CCAAGCGTTTTGATGCTGTGGAGTCCTCTTTCATGACTCTGGAAGTAACATTCTCCAACATAAAGGTCTTCCACCTAGGCCAGAAAGTTCACCGGCTAACAGTCTACGTTCTACGAACTAGCTTGTCCTAACCCTGAGATGCTTTCCACAAAGTGCCTACGATCTATACAACCTTCAGAAAAGGCAAAACTGTGAGAATTTCGTGCTTGGGCATCTTGACATTGATAATAACAACTTGAAGAGTGCAAACTGAAAGTACTTTTAGCCATTACAACCTTGAGGAAGAAGCGATCCATGTAATCCACAATGAAGACCTCGACTCCGATTCTGATCCTGACTAAGACGTATGTGTAAATATGATCCGAGCATCGAAGGGGATTGGCCAGACGCGGAAGTAAGGCTGAACGAAGTATCGGTAGCGTACGCCTATCAGCATAACACCTATCTTGAGCGGGCACACAATTGGGTTCACGACTTTGATTCGGCCGGGAACCCCTTATATGGAACTCGTGGACCAAGGAGGAAAGATGATTAAAGCAAGGGAAGTTGTTTTTCTACCTGAATATTGGTCTAAGTTAAGCAGGATGGAACACGCGTTATCCTTGTTAAAGGAACGTGAGAGCTTCTAAGACCCCGTATGGATCACTTTTTCTGCTTCATGGACCTGATAATAAGGTATATATAGGTGTATATAGCCGGTACTGGAAATGGCAAACGGATGGCTATCCAATCATCTTCTGCAAGGACTGCCAACTGATGAGACTCTACCAGTCACTCCTCCCAGATCACCTGATATTAATACTCGGGCCCCAACACAGCCAGTTGCTTCGACCGAAACAATTTCACTTTACATACGGATCTGCCGTGTCCTCACTACACAGGCATTCTCTTATCAATATGTCGTCTCACTGGGACGAATACCTTAAACTTCTCGACACCTATGATCTTGACTACCCGTCTAATCCCATGACCTCTACAATCTCGATACCAATGAGGAGAGTGTAGTGGAATCGCTCCTACGTGAGCTGGAGCAGCTTTACTATTTCTGGGAGAGTGAGAAATTTGAGAGCGGTGTGCCGATACCACCAGAGCTGGCCAGTGCTGTCCACCAGGCAATGAGCAGAATCCGCCGCTTTGGAGTAGCTTGGGAACAGGAGTAGGCAGCTCTTCTTTGCAGATTTTTAACTCTGACTGGTAGAATATCTCAAGTATAGTAAAGATTACCAGGCTTAACATTACTAATACTGCTTCTGGTTTCTAGGTCCTAGTTATTAATTCTAAGAATACAAGAATTCCTATTTTAATAGCCAGGAGTCCCGGTGGAACAGCTCTTAAGGATGTTCACACTGGAATAGCCTCAATCTTCCATAACAAGGTTAATGACACACCGGTACGCATTGTGGAAGGTTGAGAACCCTCGTCCCCATTCCTTCTGTGATGTGATACCAGGCTCCAGGATGTCGGATTGTTCGACTAGGAACTGGCATGCGCCTGGTCGACCCCGAGCATGTTACCTCCTTACATTCCGACCTCAGCTTGATGCAATTGGAGACCAGGACATCGAGAGAGCATCGTTTCCGAGGATTTCCGAACCCTACTTCGAGCTCTGGAACGTGGACGCATCTGATTTAAGCCTGGTCAATCTGAGCATGAGAAAATAGCTCCCATCGAATCCAAAGCCAGCATACGAAATAGCCGGTATGGCGGCGACAGAGCACAGGACGATGAATCCCTGTTATAACTCCCGTAACTCCCGCTGATGACCGAGCGATGATGATCAACAAATGGGAGGACCTGAGTCAACACGACCTAGGTATCCAGGAACCGAAAGCCCAAGCATCCCGTATTGCGGAGAAAGAGCACCGGTGCTTGCAGAGGCCCGAGAGAACGGGGACTCGGAGAACATTATGTTATATATCCCTGTTTGAGATGATAGGTATTTGTATAGTTATTGTTGCAATTATACAAGGGATAAGGAATATTATGTATGGATATGGCGATAGATCATGTTGTGATATAGAAGTAGCGAATACATTTAGCTTATCGATAAGGAGGTGCATTGGTGCCTTATGCTATAACTTTATGCCTGAGGCTGTTAGTGACTGGCTGGATCAGATATCCGTTTTCAGAAACCAACAAGGTCATGTGCTCTGATTGATAAGAAGAGACTTTGACCTTGTTAGGTAATGGATCGCATCTGTCCAGATCATATCGAATCTCAACGAACCACCCACGCCCTGTGTAATTAAAAGGAAAGTGGAATGAGAGACACCGTCTAACTAGAATCAAACTAGGTATATAATCCCCCACCCTCCAGTGACTCACGCATTAGTAAAGCCTCGTCCCTGATTCCATCTCCGCTATCGGATCGGTATCCACCTGACAAATCAGGCACCCAAAACCGCCACCAATCTTTCATCCCACCAAAGATCTTAATAATTGATAAGGGAAGGGCATCCTGTCCAACTTTCTTTTCTCCAATCCAAACTCACGTCTACCTTCTACTCCCCATCTATTTACCCTCGGAACACACACAGGACCAAGGAAACGAACCACAGAAAACAACAAGGAGGTGAACCAAACTAATTTCTCCAAAATGTCCATCACAATCGACACCTCCGTCGACATCGACCTCCCCACCCCACCTCAATCAAACGGCAGTCAAAAGCGCAACCTCCTCCTTGCCCCTCCCTCCGTCGCCGCCCACGAAGAGAAACTCCGTGATGTCTTCTCGACCTTCGATCGCTCCTCGACCGATCTCCAGATGTTCGATCGCCTGTCCGCAGGCTTCGTCTCCCTTCCTCCCAATACATATGACCTCGTGCTGGTGTTGACGGATGCGCAGTCAGATGAGGCTGTGCGGTTGTTGACTCGGGATGTTTATACCGCTTTGGTACCGGCGATGAAGGCGGGCGCTAGATTGCAGCTGCAGCAGGGGAGTTTGGGGGCTAGTGAGGGGTTGGAGGCTATCTTGGCGGGGCTGGTGGAGAAGGATGGTGGGTTTGAGAAGCCGGTGCAGGAGGCTGCTGTGCCGTTGAAGTTGGGTGGCAGGAAGAAGAAGGATAAGACCAATGGAGTGAACGGGGTTCAGAATGGAGTGGCTACGAACGGAGCTAGCACAAATGGCGTGGGAATGTTCGATCCGGCTCAGAACAACGATGACGAGTTGATTGATGAGGATGCGTTGCTTTCGGACGATGATTTGAAGAGACCTCTTCCACGACGTGAGTTTCCCTTCCTATATTCTATTTTCCGGTTAAACATCTTATTGACTATAATTCCTACAGCCCAAAACTGCGTACCAGAGACCGCCAAGAAGCGCCGGCGTCCCTGCAAGGACTGCACCTGCGGTCTAGCCAGTCAACTCGAGGAGGAAGATCGCGCACGTGAGGCAAAGGCCGCTCAAGATCTCAACATTCTGAAGCTGAACACAGACGACCTGAACGACGAGCTAGACTTCACCGTGCAGGGCAAGACGAGCTCGTGCAACAGCTGCTCGCTCGGTGATGCGTTCCGTTGCTCTAGCTGTCCGTACATTGGCCTGCCGCCGTTCAAGCCCGGCGAGGAGGTCAAGATTATGAATGATATGGTTCAGCTGTGAGGGCATTTTCTTTCTGGGTCTGGTTTTCGGGTCTTACTTAATATCCCCTAAAAGGTGTTTTTCGGTGATAGATTTTCGGTAGGGTATGTTATGAATGGCATGATTTGTTTTTGTTAGGATGTATGAAAGCTATCTCGAACTGAAAAGTTTCTCTTGTGCTATTTATACTAAGCAGTAACCCATCACTTGAAAGGTCCACTTCGAAGTCAGCATGTATAACAAGCCGACCTAATTCAGCCTCTACTTCAGTACCCAGAAGTTAGATTCAAGAAAGTGTCAAATTCATACCCATATTAATACTATAATATAAATTCTATAGACAATTAGACGCCGCTATCTCGGTGTTTGAAGCCCCAACCACAATTATACCAAATATCCCAGCAAACACCGAAACAAGGTCTGTACACTAATCACAAAAAAACAATTAGCTCTCTTCCTATAAAGAAACCCATTATCAATCTTCCCCACCAATACGGCCCAGTTACATCAGCAGAAACGATGATATCACCGCAGTGACGGATGAGAAAATCACAAATAACCTCCGCATCGATTTCTAAGCATCGGCATGAACCAAACGCCGAGGGAAATCACGACACTGGGTTAGTATAAGTAGATCTGATTCCTGTATTTAATCCAAGACAATTTCATAACTCGATCTTGATCAATCATAACAATAACAGTGCAAGTTTAAGGAAGAAAGAAGCAATGGCCAGCAAACCCTTCGCTATCATCGCTGGTGTCGGTCCAGGAACTGTATGTCATCAATCACCCCACATCATCCCCACCATCAATAACCAATCCCCCAACCAAACCACTAAATGAACTTAATGAGGCACCACTAACAAAAGAGTAAAAAGGGAGCCTCAATCGCCCGCAAATTCGCCCAAGCCTACTCCGTGGTTCTACTAGCTCGTAACCCGGCGAACTTCACGCCCGTCGTCGACGAAATCAACGCAAACGGCGGCCAAGCAGCAGGTATTAGTGCTGATCTATCAGACACAAACAGTGTCAAGTCTGCATTTGACAAGATCAACGAGCAATATGGGGGATCGACACTAGCAGCAGCTGTATTTAACTCCGGGGGCGGATTCGTCCGCAAGCCGTTCCTGGAGTTGACGGAGGAGGAATTCGCTTCGGGGTTTGAGAGTCAAGGGTTTGTTTTCCATCCTATCCTATCCTATTCTTTTCATTCTGTAGTCTCTCTACAAGGAATAGTATTCTCTAACAAAAAGAACAGAAAAGGTGGCTTCAACTTCGCCCAACGCACCCTCCCTCTCCTTCAAAAGGCAACCGGACTCCAACACCCACCTACACTAATTTTCACCGGCGCAACTGCTAGTCTGAAAGGCTCAGCGTCGTTCTCGGCCTTCGCATCGGGAAAGTTTGCCCTTCGTGCGTTGGCGCAGAGTCTTGCTCGCGAGTTCGGGCCCAAGGGTGTCCATGTCTCGCATGTTATTATTGACGGGGTGATTGATATCCCTAGGACCAAGGCGTGGACTTTTGAGCATGAGGATGCCAAGTTGGATCCTGCGGCGGTGAGTTATCTCCTACTTTCTGCTTTTTTCCCTTCGTCTTCTTTGTCGGGTGGGTTTTGGATGAATGAGGGAAAGGCTGATTGTGTTTTGTAGATTGCGGATTCTTATTGGCATTTGCATACCCAGCCGAGGACGACGTGGGGCTTTGAGCTGGATCTGAGGCCTTATGTTGAAAAGTGGTAATTGGTTAGCTGGGACTATCATGAGCGTCTTCCACGTATCAGACTGATTCATTCTGCGTGGAGAAAGACAGCGTACGAAGATGGAAGAAACCGCCATTATACTACGCGTCTCTTTGTGCACTATTTGACGAAATGGTAGATACTATTGATGTTATTTATATCGAGAGTTGCGAACCCTAATTCTTGTCAAGAAATAATAGTTTTAATGAGATTAGTCGTTTGTCCGTGTATTTTCAGCCCTGGAACTTTCGTAAATGCCGGCATTTGAGCCATGGGATAATGGTAGCTGTGGACTGTGTGAGTCGAAGTATATGGTTGGGAGTTGTTCCAACTCTAGGTCCATGTTGAAGGTAGCATCGGTGTCCCTTGTGTCTATCATGTTCGAAATCATGCAGTCACTTGTTGTAGGAGTAAACCCACTATTACTGAGTTCCAGTGGAGGATTGAGGGACAAGGGAATGGTATCCAGGATGCTAGGGTCCACAGATCCCATCCAGGACGGATCTTGCGAGCGAGGAGAGAGAAATGCCCCATCATCAGGCCCAAGCAAGTCGGTGCTGGACTGGGTATCCTGCGGACTTAGAGACGGAGGACCAAGTCTCCACACATTCAGCCATGAGCCATCCCGCTTCATCATATCGTCATCTTCAAACCAGGACCGAATCCTACGGAAGACTGCCATCAGCTTGGTAGCAGGCCATAGTGGTCCCCACCCTGCGAACATTTGTATGATACAAGCCAAAGGCTTGGAGACTTGAAGCCGGTCTATTTGTGGTTGAGCATCTGCGTTAGACGATGTGATGGCCGCAAAGTGAAGCTTCACTAGGATGAGCGCGGTGTAGATCATCCGGATTAGATGCACTGCTGGTAAGACTCGAATCGCAGACATGTCCAACGAGGTAAGAACTCGGAATATGTGATCTATGGTCTCGACGCATTCGCTGAATATGTCTGCTGGAATGATGATGGTGGCTGATGTCTGATTTCCTGACGGCGCTTCGGCGTGAGAGCTGGGATTTTCAGACGCTGTACAGAAGGCAACTTCGTTTAGATACAAGGACGAGAAATAGTAGGAGAGTTGTAGTGCACCTATATAAGAATATTGAATAATTAGTCAACTTCAAGGATTCATGAAAAAAGCGAAGAGAGTGCTTGCCATCAAAACCGTCTTCACGGATGCTGTTACGCCAGTCAGAGAGTTGTCGCTTGGACAAGGCATACGATGTTTGGATCTGTATGGCCCGTGACGACCGAGAAGCAGAAAAATCTTTAAGTGATAGTTGCATTGCAGCTTCTTCGGTTATACGCTGTAGACGAATGTGCTGACACAGGACCTTGTCGGATGGGAAAGCATCAGGAGAGGTTTCCAGAATTTCTAAACATTCATCCATACAGTGGGTCCATCTCATGACGTTCGGCGCCCGTAGAGACATAGAAGTGCTACGAAGTGTTAGCAAGCGCATTAGTAGACGTCGACTCCGATCACCCACTTCGAGCAAATATAGTGACATCCCAACCAGACCCTCCGAGCTCCAAGAAACTCTGCTTGGCGTCGGTCGGTCTGTCCCTCCCCTGGCAAAGCTGAGGATCTGTTTTTATTATTCAATTTGTCACCCAGTCCCATGATCAATGCCATATTAGCAGCAGTGTGACCAATTTGGTAGATATCCATTTGCTCTCCCGGCTCCAATGGCTCAATTGACCGATACCATGTGGCAGAAACGATCAATGCTTGCAGTAAGCCGAGGGTGTATTGGTCGCTGCGTAGCATACAATGAACGTACGTCTGCACGACCAGCTTTCGGAGTCTTCGCTGAATCTCCAACTCACAGAACCCAGACGATGCTACGTCAAGAATTGCTAACAGGAGAATCGGGTTGTCCTTCCGTACATCGGCCGCCGTTGTGCCTGGAGGGAAGACTACGGCTGGGAATGTGGGAGCCATATTTGTGATATAGCGTTTGAAGATAATTTCCGTGGTGGCATTATCAAGATAGGGGGTGATGCTTTTGTCTAGTACCGACTGTATGCTGGTTTTAAGATCCACAACCCCGGAGCCCACTGGCTTGTGGTTAGAGACGTGAGTAATGGACTGAGCCGGGGTAACTAGGACTGACCATTGGAGAGTATTGGCGGGGTATTCCCCACAGATGAACCCCAGCCATGTTGCCCAGGAATATGTGATATTGGAGTCAAATCAGTAGGCCCAGCTGGAAAGGACTCCGTGTTGCGAGTCCGGTTATCAGTGGCCTCCTGTTTAACAGCAGCTGATATCATTTTATCGATCTTAGACTGTAGCTCCAGAATGCGGCCATTCACTTCTTGACGGTTCTTCTGCGGTTTCTCCACGAGGAAGCATGGTTTGCAGGCCTTTTGGCATCTCAAACATGGCATACCAGGGATTGGCTGGTTGCATCGCACCTTGGAAATATGGCAGGAGTGACATGCTCGTAGGTTATTGTTGTTCCTTGATTGTTAGTTTTATCGATAGATATGCCAACCATCACATATGAACTTACGTATTGTGGCGCGAAGCTAGTGCATGCTGTGATTGCTCCTCACTCGTTTTTGTAGGTAGATTTGAGTCCCATGTCTCCATATCGTTAAGACGAGTGGAACCTCGTATGAGGGGTAGAAGAAAACAAGCTATTTCACCGGATGATTGATGGCAATCCTAATATTATTGAAATAACCATCTGAGCAGAAGACCAGCAACTAGTCATGCAAAGCCAGTGGTTTCTTCTAGTCGCTAAACAAAGAACAGCACTAGCCAGGAATTGATGGCTGGAGCGATCGATGAATTTTTGGACCCCAATCTTGGCCAAGACTTGGACAGCAAGCATCGTATTTCGACCTGATAATACACCTCACAGCTCTTTTAATTTCGTTAAAGACACCAAATCATCGCAAAAAAATCCCCAGAAACAATTCGTGGGGCCTCTAGTCCTGGTCGTGTTTTCCTGGTAGCTTGATTCGGTAAAGCAGTTCACCTACTGTGTATTCTGAGATTGCCCCACGTATGAGCACATTGCCAAGGTTAACGATAGCTAGCGGGGAGTTAGCGATACTGGAAGTATAGTGTGCGGTCAAGAGAATTTATTTCACCTGTGTTGCCAAATTTTAGTGTTGCTGTCCAGCTTTATAGCATTTCTCACATTGCATAAACGCTGAGTAGCGGAATCACATCATGTCCCTCACATATCAGTGCGTATTGCAGCGATAATGACTCCTCCGGTAGGAGAGACTAACCCAGCCGAGTAATGTGCAGAGAAGCATGGAACCTTTTCCAATATGAGGATTCGCCCCCATCACTCATCAACGACTATCGGAAGGCGCAAGACCCCCGACTCGCAGACAATCCTAGTCCAGCACACCACACAATAACCCCAAATCACCAAGCCGAGAATTCCAATAGTGAACTAATCACAGAGCTCCGACGTCTGCGCGAAGACCTGAAATGTCTCCAATTCACAGGGTATCGTCATTCCAACCTGACCCATCGGTAACTACTCCAGTAAAAATGGAAGTCACTGACATCGCCGGTCCAATTATAGATCCCAGGAAGATACTCCAGATGTTGTCCTTTCAACGAGTAATCGATCCAATCTCGGTTCACCGGCATTGCAGACGACTGCCGCTGTTCACACGAACCAAGGATCTCAAAAGGAAGATACTCTTCGTTGCTGGGAGTCGTGCTGTAATGGTCGTGCCTTTTCTAACAGAAGTAATCTGACCCGCCACCAGCGAGAGCGACGTGGTCAATCGGCGAAGCTTCGGTGTTCTTTCTGTGATGCGGTCTTCTCACGTCGAGCTGCGAGAGATACTCATGAGGCTGCGCGACGATGTCGCCGATGATGGTTTTGAGAGTAGAGTTGTTCAAGTTGTAGAAATATAGAGAGCCGGGAATGCAAGTGTAATGGCGATTTCGTCAACGACTATTTGCAAATTATGTTTCACAGATTAGATATACTAGGAGCATCGTGAAAAGCATGTAAAGACCAAGTCTCATGTCATAATACTCTTTGTGTTTGGGTGTTGAAACAATCCAAGAATGGTTGGCACCGAGAAGGATCGAATCCATTCCCCAACAGGCATTTCGAATGAATCGGATACAGAAGTGGCGCAGTGAATGAATATAGCTCTTTGAGATAGGCAGGATAATCGAAGTAGAAATTGTTGGATCAAAACTGTGGTTGACGGATCATGTTGGATGAATGATGGATCGTGTGCATGGAGGATCGAGGGATTGTTGTGATCCTTCATCGGCGAAGGATCACCGACTGACAGAGGATCAAAAAGGTGAGTTCTACCAGCACCTCTACCATGGAATAATAGCACATTCACGCTCGTGATTACAAGAATACAAACAATTTGACACAAATTTGCTATATTAGCTACTCTTTTCGTGAAATCCTTTATTCATCTGTTTCTCCTTCTCTTGTTCTGCCTCAAGTATGGTCTCCCTCAAGATAGTCCAAGCATCCAACGCCAGTCTACGAGCAATCCCCAATATTACAGCCCTATTCGTGGGAGGCACAAGTGGAATAGGCCAGAGCACACTGCGTCAATTCGCTAAACACACCGACAACCCAACAGCATACATAATCGGCCGGAGTGAATCACGAGCAAAGCCCTTCCTCTGCGAACTCCAACAACTAAACCCAGAAGGCCGCTTCAACTTCATCGAAAGCGACGTATCACTTATCCGCAGCGTAGACGCAGCATGCAAACAGATTCTCCAACAAGAAAAACACCTCAACTTCCTCTTCATGACACCCGGCGGCATCTCCCTCGGAGGCCGAAACGAGACCAGCGAAGGAATCGACTATCTTTTCGCTCTGCGCTACTATGCACGCATGCGATTTGTCCAGAACCTCCTTCCACTGCTGGAATCAGCAGGTCCAAGTCGAGTAGTTAGTGTCTACGGCGGCGGTTTCGAGTTCGGGATCAAGACCGAGGATCTAGATCTCAAGCATAACTTCTCCTTACTCAATGCCTACAAACATTCCATCACCATGACCTCCCTGAGTATGGAACACTTGGCTAAGACCCACCCAGCCGTTAGCTTCATCCACGTCTACCCCGGTTTAGTGGGTACAAACATCTACACAAACAGTTTCCCACCGCCTATCTCGACATTCTACAATTACGGAATGTGGCCTCTGATGTGGCCTTTCTCCGTCGGTCTCCAGGAAAGCGGAGAACGGCATCTGTTTCATCTAAGCTCTGCGCGGTACCCAGCCCAGAATGGCATCATGGCCCAGGGTGTTCCGGTCAAGTCAGGAGATGTTGCGAAGGGTACGACTGGGGAGACGGGTAGTGGAGCATACCTCTTGAATTGGGACGGGGAGGTTCGACCGAGCCGAAAGATTATGGAGGAGTATCGGGAGCAGCGGGTGCCTGAGTTGGTTTGGAGGCATACCCAGGATCTTTTGGATCGGGCCGTTTGTCGGTGATTTGGCCGTTTTCTTTCCGTTTATATCTCAAAGTGAAGTTTTCGGCCGTTACAGAAACATGGATGATCAGCGGAAAATGTTAGATCAAGATTGGACGCGGAGTATGTATTCAAACAAAGAATGACCTATCCATACTACCAATATAAGGCCAAGACTCACGGGCCTGCAGCCGTGCATACACCCAGACCCTTGATACGCCCCTCCCCAAACCAAATCAATATAAAACCATATACAAGCTTTCAATAACGACTCCAATGAATGAAGGACCAGTAAAATGACATCCTTAGCAGCTTATCACTCGCCACGTACCCAACTAACCCAGAGCAGCAAATCAACCCTCCGCACCGAAAAAGGAAGCCAAGCCCTAAGACCCCCAGAATTACTACATCGGCCATATACACCGAAGCTACATTCAAACTTGGCCCCCGAATCGACCAGAAAATCATTAACAAAAGTGGTGCAGCTCCGACGTGTTGATCATGCAGTTTACAGCCATATCCCGGTGGGGTTAATATAGAGCGACATTAGCGTGGTGTCGCAGATGCAAAACAACCATGCAGATCTGTGTCTGAGCTATCCGTCTATTCTAGGAGCATTGTTTAGGAGATGGAGATAAATACCCTGGGTCCAGTCGGTGGTTTTCTAGTTTGGCTTGTATTATTTCCCATTTTCATAAGGCAAATTCGGTCGGACATTGAATCAATATTGCCAAGATGAAGCCCGTCACGCTGCTTTCCCTTGCTTCTCTCGCTGCTGCGAAGAATCTCATCCCCACGACTTGTTTTGACTCCTACACTTCCCTCGAAGAGTACTTCTCCTACCTCTACCCATGGGGTAGCGACCACAACGGTTCAGCCCGCATGGTCGGCAACTCCACTGAACACGATTACATCTCCGTCGAATCCGGCACACTGACACTCGTCGCAAAGCCGACCTCGGGCCAGCCTGCGACCAGTGGAGGCCAGGAAATAAACTATCTCTCCGGAGCAGTGCATTCTAAGAATACTTTCACTGTTGAGGCAGGCTCTGGTTTCGACATCGAGGCTGAGTTCCAGGCGACGACTGATAAGGGAACTTGGCCTGCTTTCTGGTTGAATAGTGCTGCGACCTGGCCTCCTGAGATTGACATGGCTGAGTGGAAGGGTTGGTGTTACGTTTTAGTTGCTTTGTTTCACGTTCTTGACTGATAAATGGAACAGGAACGGGGCAACTCACTTTCAATGTCTTCAATGTAAGTTTCCTTTCTCTGATATCATATTATGTTGGGAATAAGGTGTTCAAGGCGTGACATTGATGCCAGTGGCAAGATATTATCTATGGACACAACTAACAATAATATTCCAGACCTCTTCCGAAGTCATGAACCACAACACGGATTACCCGTCTCCGAGTAACTTCCACAAGGTCAAAACCCAGATCCGCGCCGAGAACGACGCCGATATCATGGTCAAGTACTTCCTCGATGATGTGGAGGTTACGACTCAGTACGGGGCCGACTACGTCGGGAAGCCTTTGTATCTGTGAGTACTTGACAAGCCCTAGAGAGGGTGGGGGACATTCCATATGATTTACAAAGGCTAACGTGCTGCAGGATCATCAACTTGCAGATGGAGGGATCGTCTGGATCTCCTGGTCCCAGCACGGGTTAGTATTATCTGCTGCAGTTATGGGACTTGGCTGACTGAATAACTAGAAACCTATTACCGTGTGAAGAACCTATCCTTCGATCAGATTTAGAGGGGGCTGATATCTAGAGCATTAGGAGATGGTTGGTAGGTAGAAGGCCCTGAGTTCGAGCGCACTGGGAAGTATTGAAATCATCTAGGATTGGCAAGAGCTTGGAGAGGTGCTGTCATATCTGTAGACTTGTTGAGATTTTAGTCCTTTACAATTCGACTTCCTTAGACAGCTAACTGATAATCTAACAATAAATATATATAAGGCACCAACAGACGATATACAGGCCACAAACAGCATCACAGTGCAAGATGATTGAAGCCAGAAAGTAGGTAGATTATGCGAGATATTACCAAAGTACAAACGTATATTATTGAGCTTAACATACTAGGAATGAAAGGTCAAACGATATCAACCTTCGGAGTATAAACCCAATGCATAAAGCCTGCACAACTGCATAGTTAAGTACTGTGCTGACTAAGCTACATAATAGCCATAACGTCACAGCATCACACAACCAACTCCAACTCCAACCCTTACCAACCCTCCTCTCGCTCATCCACAAAACAAACCCAAAACCCACAAAAAAAAGATGGTTCTAGAAAACGCCCAAACAGACCCTATCCCCCCAACGGGCGCCGAACCAACCAACGACAGCGACAACACCCCAAACACAAAATACCAGTATCACTCGCTCTACATAAAACGCGACCTAATCGCCAACCCGGACCCATTCACCCTCTACTTCGGATTCTTCGGACGGTGGAACTACGACCGGAAAGTCACAGCCAATGTACTCCGCCGAGTCGAAAATGCGCGCGTTCTCATTCAGCGGCTCCCCACACAGGACGAACTAGATGCGATGGTCACACACAGCAGTCGCAGTTTGTACCACGAGCGGATCGGCGCGCCACTGGGAGGACTCGTCGGATCAGCGCTGTTGTGGAACCAGGCCAGGAAGTCGGAGTTGTATCCGGCTTATTTCCCCAAGGCTTCGGGGCCGGAGGGGAAGATGCCGTCTCCGGGGGAGATTATACAGGCCGCGAAGAGGTTCGCGGTTGCTGAGCCGACGGTGGCGAGACGGGCGGCTTTTGTGATGTGTTTCAAGATGTTGTTCTATAGTGTGGCGGGCGCAACGTTTTCGAGTGTTTATGCGGTCTATAAAGAGACGACGAATACGATGGGAGACTCGCGGTTGAAGGAGTTCTTGGCAGACTTGAAAAAGCAGAATCCTGATGAGATAAGGAAGAGAAAGATGGAGTCCAGGGGGCGGAGGTCGGTGGGTGAGCAGCATGGTGTCGTTGAAATGGATCAGGGTGGTGAGTATGCTTCGGAGTATTCTGGGGGTGACGTTCAGTCTACAGGGGTATCTGTTCCTGATCGTCGTCCGGTGTTGGAACCTGTTGGTGGTGGTGGATTGGGTGCAGATCAAGGCCGTGGAGGAGATTTCTTCGATGAGGATGATGCTAGTCCCACGGCGCCTGAGTATAGAACCAGTAGGGCCGCGCAGGCTGGTTACTCGCAGGGAAGTGCCTGGGAGCGGATTCGACAACAGAATACTTCCGCGCCTGCTCAGTCTAGTCGTCAGGATGCATCTAGCCAGCAGTCACCACAGTGGGACTCATGGAGTTCTCCATCATCAGAAAGTGACAAGCAGCGAGAGAGGGAGCAAGCTCGTGCTGAATTTGACCGGTTATTGGACGCGGAAAGGAATATTGGACAAGAGTCGGCGAGCGAAGGGCGCAACAAAGGTTGGGGAAAGTGGAATTAATTGCCCTGTAGTGAACTGACATAGTGTATTATACAAACTACCCTTGATTCTGCGATGCAGTAAGTGCGTTGTGGGCTCGTCAATGTATATTAAACGTAACTGGCATGTTTGCATTGTTCATGAACATCTAATTATCATCTAGCCCGATTATCACTAATAGTGGTAGACAACCAAGGAAATCAAAGCATTGTGGGAGGGATGGAAACCTGTGCATGATACAACAACAGAAACCACCTCAATCCCAGATACAAAGGAACTTTTCCTTGTCCTTGCGGACCCGATCTGAACAAGAGGAGCAATACGCAGGAATAAGCAAAAGTCTAAGAAAGGCACACAGACATTTCCACCGTGTGTTACTTAGAGGACAACAATTTGTCATAATGCCAGGAAGGGTATACATCCAACAATCACATAATGCCCTTTAACGAGTCATAACAGGGCGTAACAAAAGATAAAAGGAAATGTCGTTAGTCATGAGGGCCCGAGAAGCGGACCACGTCCAGAAAACTGGAATGCAAGTAGGAGAGTAGAAACACTAAAGAGAGAAAACAAACGGAGTAAAGAAAAGAAAAGAACGCAAACAAAGCGAAGATCGGCGAATAGAATTAAAATGACCTAGATGCGACCGTCGGCGACTGGTATACTTTCATACGGAAAATGTGTTTCAGCCCAACTATCAGGTGCCCGATTAACACTGCCCATACGAGCCAGGTTGCGGATCTTACTGGAGAAGCTCTCGTTCACGCTTTTGCCGCGTCTGTGCTCAAAGGACATACGCCGACGATGTAAAGTCGGTTGTGTCTCCATGCTCACCGCGGGTCCGGCTGTCATAGCGCGGGGTAGCAGCTTTCCCATGTTCTCGTTGTCAATAGCGATGTCTATGGTCCCTGAAGACTCGCGCGGAGACGCACAATCCATCACCGGGGCAGGTGGTGGCGGGGGTGGGAGAGCGTTCAAGTGCTGCAGCTCGGGTAACACAGGAGGAGTTTCGTAATATTTTAGTTCCATCGCGTTCTCGATTCCCTCCTCGATGCTGATATCCACTGGAGAGCCTCCATAGCTGTACCCGCCTTGTTCTTTCGAGTTCTCCCGGCGATGACCCATGTTCCGGGTTCTGCTGGTCGAGCGGCTTCTCGGGAGACATGGATTAAATCGCGGATGCATTGGCAGGTCGGATGGCACTGTCCCAGGTTGTTTTAGTTCGGGCACTGGAACAGACATTGAGCGACCAATTTTCTGAGCATCAGCCTGATACCTGGCGTCACTCAGGAGAATAGTGCTGTCCGGAACGTTCGGAACAGACGGAGCAGTCTCCTGATTATACCTCGGGTGTCGCATAGCTCTGGGTGTCGTAGCCAGCCCTGATGGTCCGGACTGGGATGAGTTCGAGTCCGAGCTATTTCGGTGCTCTGGAGATGCTTTGCTCGATGAAGCCCTCCGCCGACCTGGTGTGCGTGGACCAAGAGAATTCACAGAAAATGGTGGGCTCTCTGGAATGCGACTATGTTGCAGTTCTCCTGGAAAGGGGATGTTGGGCGCGGATGGATTCCGTGCGAGGGAGAGTCGCCGTGCCTCTAGTTCTGCTGCTGCCAGCTCCTTTCTTCTGTGTTCGGATAGCCCAATGTGGGGGACGGCGGGAGGCACAGTTGCAGAGTGAATGGCCCGGCTCTCCGTCAACATATCGTGGTCGCTTTGAGGTACTATCTCGACGACAAGGCCTCGAGGAGTTGCACCTACGTCATACTGTCCATGTTCCGTCCCCATCGTGGGCTCGTGATCATGGCGACTCCGAGATCTCGCCCTTGGTTCTGCTTTCCCTTTGTCCGGACGTCGGCTGCTACTTCGCTGCTGAGACCTCCGTTCTCTATCACTGGCCACGAGTCTGAAAGCATCGTCTGTAGTAGAGGTGGGCAAGGGAGGCGAAGGCGATCTATTGTAAGAGCCCTTCCTGTCGGCACTACGGCCACGGTCATGCTTCTCAGTGCCGACCCGACTAGCTGTATGGCGACTAGATGAACGATTGTTCCGACGCTCAGATGAGTTCCGTGAACGAGGCTTCCTAACCCTGCTTGCACTGCGCGTCTTTGAACGCTGCTTCATCCGGCGAGCATTATCGTGATCCTCCTGAGCGGCTTGGTAACGGGCTATCTCTTCGGGGGACATCGGAACCGGCGAGGAAGGAGACCGCTTGGCTGGCGGAATATACCTCTTTTCGTGTCGCCCACGTGCCTGCTGAGACGTGTTCCTAGAGCGGTGCCGTCTTTCTGAAGTCTGGCTGGCCGTTTCATCCGTAGTTCGCTGTCCCACACCATTGGAGCGGTAGTTGTGATGCTTCTTTGAGTGATAGTTCGCCTCGTCAAGGCTACTGATATATTGATCAATACTCCTCCCACTAACACTTGGGCTCTTTGCAGAACTGAAGCTGTTCAAAGTTGATGCTGGGCTTCTAAAATTACCACTATCGCATTGGTCGGCCGCATCAGTGCCAGAGTATTCAGTAGGATACAAATGAAGCTGCAGTCCATCGGGCTTCCTATCCCTAGATCCATTGCGACTGTCAGATCGGTCTTTCAGGGCTTCAAAAAGCCCAGCCGCTGGAGATGGTATTCCCTTGATGCCTGCAAATTTGTCCGCATTTGTTTGGACTGCGGTTTGCGGACTTGGTTTGAACGCGTCGTCGGGATGGTATGTAGAAGAAGGCAGCAGGCTAATCTGCTCTTCTTTCTCGTTACCGCTCTGATCCTCTTGATCATCATTTTCCGAGGTTGAACCATAATCAACAAGCTTCTTGGAACCACTGGAAGGAAAGGTTGGCGGCTGAACGTCAACGGGGGTTTCCCCAATGGATGGCAAGCGCCCTCTGCCAAACGCGGGAGTACCTGTTCGAGAGTTCATGGCATTGTTGAGACTCTGGATATTATTCAACTTGTATGAACCAAAGCCTCCAGGGGACAATGCTGAGTCGGCTACAGCGGATTCAGCAATGGGCGTAACCCCAGGCGCATTCGTAGGTGTCCTATCATCCGACTTTAGACCGGGGAATCGTAACTTTTGGCTTGGTTGCGAGTCAAACGATGTGATCAGCTTGAGGGCTGGAGTCTTTGCCTGTCGGCTATTGGAAGGCTTTGTCTGTGAGCCTGGTGGTAGAAGGCCTAACGGATTGGGATAGGGGGGCTCCGGGGAGTTGGCTGGTGATCTTCTCGACATTACCTCGGCAAAGGAGGCAGCCTGTTGTGCAGCTGGAGAAGTCCAGGGTTCCGAAGGCTCCACTCCCGTGCACATGAAGCACCTTATTGCAAGCTGCTGCTGGGAATGTGAGACGACATGCTCCCCCCAGCGGCGGACGAGATATGATTGACGCTGCCAATCTGTGGGTGTCACCAGGCACGCCATCAGGATAGCTTCCATATAATAGCTTTGGGAAACGTAAACTTCAATAGCATCATTCTTATCGCCAAGCCCCAAAAGAATCGTAGCTGCAGTATGCACGTCACCGATTTCCAGAAGTTTCTGAACGAAGGCCTGTCCGACCTTGTTGGCTTGTGATTCGCAACGCATCTGGCTAAAAGCAAGAAGCATCCAATCTGCTGTTGAGGCTGAACCTGGGCTAAGCATGGACACCATTTGGTCCGTGTCAGATTCCCCTAGCCATTGGGCGAGTAGAATAGCGCTCTGAGTACCCGGTGTGTGGCGGCTAACTGAGACAGGAGTTAGGAAAGATATTCAGACACGATACACAAATGACTACATACGCTCATCGTTGATTAGTTCATCAATATCATCATGCCAGCCAAAGACCACGCTCAACATTTGACGACGGAGATCGTCTGGCGTGAGATGCGACTCATCCAGGGGCTGTTGACGGCTATATGGCACATCGTTGAGTCGTTCGCGTGTGAAAGGAAACAGATCCATGGGTTTATCTGCTGGGCTGGGATGAACCTCGTTTCGTAAACGAGAGCCGGCACGGGAGCTTTTCGCAGATGACATAGATACGGAAGAAGCATACGCATAGGATGCGCCAGATGCCTGAGGGGTGTCTCTACCACTAGCGGAGGTGAGTGAAAAGGATGTAGCGGTGTGACCCGATCTACTCGGGGATGAAAATGGGACTATCCTATAATTCCCCGACGAGGCCTTTGAACTTACGGTGTTTGCCTGACTTCGAGAAGAGACTGGGCTAGTTAGCTCGGCACGTTGTTGACGTACGGCCTCGATTCCACTCGGGTCAAACGGAGCTCGTCTCGTGCCGAACATGGCACCGGACTCCTTCATCTCAGGTGGGTCCTGTAGCATGCGTGCTGACGCACCACGGGGTCTGGCCTCCTCTGATGCTGGTAAGGCTCCGCCGGGAGGATGCTGTACATTGGCGACTAATCCCGGGCTCTCAAGATCATACTGTTGTACGGTGTGGCGAGGTCCCAGTGTAAATAATGTGGCTGTTGGTCCATAATTGGCGAACCCACGAGGATTGTCAATCGTCGGAACTGGCTCCGAAGTGATGTGCTTGGTTCGCACATCCCAGGCCCATGTCTCCCTAGCAGCAGTTGTCAGTGATTTTGGCAACAGAGTGGGCACCGTCAAGATTACAGTGCTATCTTACCCCTCGAGATACTGAACAATTCTACCATTCTTTGACCAGGCCATCCACTTAGGTTCGGTTGTTGAAGACGTGTCCGATCTCTTTAGAACCCTGATTACCCGCGGCGCATCTTTACCAGCAGGCTTGGCCACGCTCCATACCCTCAGATCACCATTTGCGGAAAGGGTGGCAAGCATATCCGACTTTTGCTTTGACGATGATGCATGCCATGCCAGCGAAACGATCCGGGACGGCCCGCGGGAGGTGCTCATGGTATGCAAGATAGTAAATGTAGGGTGAAGAGTAGCTATCAGAATTGATCCATTCTGGTATCTAGTTTTTGTTAGTATGGGTTGGACTTCACTATACAATACCTTAACTAGGCGGAACAAGGAATAGATTGCATACCCAATGGCGTAGGTTCGACAGTCTGACGAGGGCGCTAAAGCTGTGATAGGGTCGAAGATCGTCCGGCAAGAAATATGCTCCGATGTCGATGGTTCAAACAAAATCACGTCACCCTTCACATTTCCTACAGTCATATCAGCCCCAGTTTCAAGCATCACGCAGAGATAAGGTGGAGGTACCGAATGCTATATTGCCATTGCGCATCCAAGCGGCCACCTTGAGCTGCTCAAAGGATGCGAACCTTGCAATCACCGAGCCCGTAAACAGATCCCAGACAACTGCAGTCTGACTAACATCATAGCTAACGACCAGTCTCCCTGCGCCACGCTCACTGACATTGTCTACCGATATAAACCCAATATCCTCGGTATGGTTTTCGAAGCGTCGCTCAACAGCCAAAGTGTCGTGATGGAGGCATACAATGGCTGAGCCTTCGGCATACAGGAATAGGGAGGCTGTGGAGGCGCATGGCACGAAAGTAGACTCGGGCGTTTGAGCTTCCGACGTGATCGGCGGCACTGATGTCTTCATCCTCATAGGTCGTGAATCCGGAACCGTGGCTGCACTCCATGACAATTCGACCATGCTTCCGGTTGCACCGGCACCGAGGTTATATGATCTCGAAGATGCGTACACTCAATGGGTTCAGTAATCCTGTCTCACTATCAAGTCTCACCCGAGCCAGAATGGCAATGGGTATTCCAGCATACAGAGCACAATTACCTCGTCGCCTGTTCGCTGTGGTTTTGGCGATAACCGTCTTCACAGCTGAAAGTGCCTGCAGTGGGGACAGCACACAGTCCACAGGGGTTTTAACGAGCGTCCGACTGAAGACATAAGCGGAACAGGGGCAGGAGTATGTAAAAGAAGCCAGAAGGTCCGAGGGACCCGAGCAGCGGTCAGCGATGAGGGAGGAGGCGCGAGATTAAGAATCTGGGACCGGTATGGTACTCAGAAAAATTTCTAAATTGGGGCAGCAAGCGAATGCACAAATATGCAAGTGAAGAAATCAACGGAGATGCAGCAGATAGACTAGGGAACTCTCGCGCTAACCAGAAATCCACGTTGGTGGCATATGGGAGGGAGGGGAAGGATTAAGAACTAGAGCGGAGGCGGGGAGGGGGTATGAATAAGGAGACGATCGGAGGGACAGGGGGGATATTAATTCTTGGTAACAGATATTGTTTCGAGGAGACGCATTGCTCGAGCTCCTATGATTCCTCCTGATAGCGCCAGCCTCTCTATCTAGTTCACGGCGATCGCATCCCGTGCAGACCACCCACAGACTCTAAAAAATCTGAGATATCTTGCGAGACGACGGCGACGGACGATCGAAATCTCCAGCCATCAAGCAATTGGAGCTCGCGCCAAGGTGGGTTGACGGGCGCTTCCAGCGACCAGGATGTCAACCACCGAGCAGGGGAGAACCGTCCAGGGTTCTGATTAGCAGGAGACGACCGATGGGACCCATCAATGGCTCGGCCGCACGCGCACCAACAAGCGTGCAGGGACACAGCCTGATATTGGCATTGGCCGACGTTTGAAAGTCCATCTTCCCATACATGGCTGGAGCTCTGGATAAAACATCCACCCGATCGAGACTAAGTTAATTAGTAGCTCATTAGAGCGCCGGTCAGTGATCATGATTAAGTCCAATCCCACCGCATGATGCGAGTACATCGACACTGCTCAAAGTTTGGGGCTAAATGAGACGGCAGCGAGGGTACGGCCAATTGACGGTACCAGGCTGCACTGGGCGGGAAATGTAATCAGACTAGAAGAGTTAGTGATCCACTTTGGTCAATCATTAGTATGGATCATATTAATAGATAGATAAAAGGCAACTGCATAAGAGTAAGTTAGTGCTAACAATTTAGTTGAGTAGTACGAGGCGGACTGAGTAGTAGTAGTAGTAGTTTGAAGGTATGGAACCAAAGCGGGGGGAACGGAGAAGGAACGGTAGTAGTGATGGACACCGGCGGCAAGGTAAGGTGATCCCAGGTGATCCCAGGTGATGCAGCGCTTCTGATTGGCTCCTAACCTGCAGGTGGGCGTTTCTTCACACTGCAGCCCTCGTCACCTCCATCCACCAATCACCATCCGTATCTCCACCTCAAGTGACCTCCTCGGCGCGTAAATCCATTGTGTCCAGGACAATAAATCATCCTCACTGGGTTATTGCCTCTCGCCGGGAGGACCGTATTTCTCTCGAAGGATTGGTGGGATTGGTGCTATTTTACTTCTTTGAACGGGCAATGACCGAAACACCAAACCATATCTTTTAAAAAGGCCATCCAATCTCCACTACCATACTACTTTCACCATACACGGTCGTGATATTGGACACAGAACCTCGTGGAGGTACCGGAGACGTACACCTTTCTGGTTTTATAAAACTTTGGACTGGAAAAAAGAAAAAAGGGAGATCAGTGTCACAGATCTGTCCGTTACATTTCTCCTGCTGCGGTTGATTGGATGACCTGCTGCATCCTGGCACAATGACACTCAGATCAGTTTCAAAACAACCGATGGCATCTTATTTTCAACATAGCGGCAATAGTAGATATTTATTGGGCGGCTGATCTAGGGAGACCTTATCTGCCGATACACCGTCACCGTGACTGTGATACAACTAGGCATTAAAGCCGACCATGTAGGACATGCCCTGAATCAGGGGGTTGCTGCCGCACTGTTCTGCATCGACCGAACATATAATCCAAACAATAGCAACAATGATTTGAAAATGCGGAGTGAAAAGGCTAGGAAAATAGTGGGCCAACTCCGGTATGACGCATGCTACCCCTCAGAGTGATCTGATGTCGGATGTAATGTGATGTGATCAACAAACGGCATTATCATGGCGGGATACTTCGCTTCGCTCCTGCGGGTAACGATCGCGATTCCAATACCAATGACCTGTAATATGGCAATAAGGGATTCTTGTACAGTGTGGTGTCGCACGGAGCATTGACTATTTGTATTCACCGCTATCGAAGAAGATGAACCATTGGAGCTTCTGGTGCTCTCCTCTTGGACCTTCCGACGAAAGTCAAATCGATCATCTTCACGAACACGGAATAGTGTGACCCTGGCAACAACCCTAATAAATTGAGTCTTGCGAAGCTCCACCCGCGCAACAGGGGCCTGGACCTTGCCCGCCATCTGAAGTGCATCTCAAGAGCACGTTCGCCGTTGCATGGCAAAAGTACGTGAATATTTTAGAGTAAGCCGACTGGAGATGTGATTTGCTTGGCCGGTGGGCCTTCCCCAGATTGCTCTATTGTATATATGGGCATGGCCAATTGCTGGCAGCTTCGCATCTAAACTAGGTATGCCTACCATAAAGCGTGCTGCGATAGGTAAAGACTAGACCGTAAAACAACCTGTTTTCTGCATGGCTAACCCGAGTGATATTGTAAATCTCTGACATATACTTAAAGATTCAAATCATTGTATTATGCGCACATAAATGGTTGTTGTGGTAACACAGCTGATCAGCAATAATTCGTTCCAAGTATCTGAGCCAGGGAGCATAATGTTAAAATTGACACTACTATGTAGCCGAGAACAAGGGACTCGAAGATGACCGGCGAATAGCAGTCTTGAAGAAAGTGATCAACAAAGGCATTTATACTATATGCATTATCTAAATTCCCCTCTTTAGCCTCTTTCAAAGCCAGGTTATGGCCAACTGTATAAACATGGTGAGCATGCCTTGCAAAGTGATCGATACTGAGCTAAGCAAGTGCAGCATATGCAAACCTGGGTGAGTGTAAGTCCCATGCACTTATATTTGACAGGCGTTTTAACCGCTATTTCACGGACTTCACTTTGGATAGTACACTAGAGGGATCTTCACCTCCTCTCATAGCTTCCTTGAGCTCGTCAATCTCTGTCGAAAGAGCATTTACAATTTCCCTGACCCATGGCTACTGTAACTTCCTAGGCTGCGATCGTCCGAATTGAAGACCTATTTGGTTTTAACTTAAGCGATGGGAGTCTCACCTGGACAAGCTCAAGTGGGAAGTTGATTGGAAATCTACCCAAGGCAATTCCCGCGGTATTTACTGGAACTTCCCTTAACGTGGTCTCGCCAAAAGGTAATCCTAGATATTGCTTCCTGGTAAATTTCGTGACGCACTAATGTTAGAATCAGCCACCCCACCCATGTCATCGAAGGACAATTCGTTTACAAAGCGAAGTTGAAAGGCCCGGATGCGACGGCAACCGACATATTATTCTATTATAACTGTAGTCCGAAGAGTACGGGGCCGATTCAACTATTGCTGAAGCAAAGGTGACTGTCGAGGACCCTCATCTGTTTTCATCCAAGGTAGCCCCATATATGGACTCTGATCATCCTCGTGAAGGTGTGTCCTCCACTTAATCCGCGAAGGGGCTTTATATTATTATCTTGATTCTCGCCGTGATAAAATCTAGTACGCTGCATTGCCCGTGGCTAATATCGATCCACGCACGTATATCTTGTACTCAGCATTTGAACTCACACAGTAATGGGAGGGAAGTGTGGTCTACTGCATCAGGACTCTGAAGCGTTGGGTCTGTGGAAAGCTCTATTGCAGTTGGACAACACCGAACAAGGTGTACTTAGCTTTACTGTTGTGACATGGACGAGATGTGAATGAGACTCCTCTCCGATGGGTTCTACTAGTGTTCATGCGTGCTGTCAACTTGCTTGATACGTAAATGCCGGCCATGTTGAACTCCGGTCAGTCCCATAGTATCCCCTTGATATTCTCACTCTGGAACCAGTAAAGTAGAGCTCGCAGTAGCATTCAGAGCTCATCAATTACCATCGGTTTCAATTTCCTTGAAGATAATCCCTGCACCGCATCCCGTTTCCTCCGACAATTGGTCACGCAGACTGTTCATCTCAGCATTCATAGCTTCAGTCTCACCAGGACAGGACCGCCTACGCTCAAAGTCAATCAATTTCGCACATCCCTGCTGTATAACGAAGTTATACCGATTGACATCGCCATAGAGCAAGCCAAGGCCGTGGAAATGTTGCAGAAGAGCCTGGCAGACTGAGAGATCCTCAATACCCCCATGCCGTCCATTGAGCTTCTCCAACACAAACCCCACCACGCGTCCATGCTCATGGACATGACCGAGAAACCGTGGTGCTAGACCAGTCTGCTCTAACATTTTGTAGGCTTGAGTCTCCTGTTCTATCTATTCTTGGTATCTCCCAATCGAAGCGCGCGAGCTTGGCAATGACTGTATCCTGTGGCCCCGACTTGGCCAGGGGACAGGTTGCTTCAAAAGCGTTCGGAGGTATTGTTCTCGTCTTCGTGAGATCCATGCAGTAAACGAGGTTTGCGTGCCAGATGACATTGACGTCGGGAAATATACGAGTAGTTAGCGACGTTTTCAGCTCTCCGGTCAGATTATCCCGACTGATATAAGCGTGATTCTATGATTCATCTCGAGGCAAGTCCGGTAGCGAGTCGAGGGGCATAGATAGCGTTCCCCTGTCGTACGTTCCTGGGGCGATTGTTACGTATCGAATGCGACCGTGGATGAATATCTTATAGTCGCTATCGTCTTCCCCATCAACCTTCAGTGAGAGTACAGTGGGAGGATATGAAGACTGATCCATTGACATTTTGAAGATAGAAAGAGTGCTGCTAGGTGGAGAACAGAAGACGGAAGCTCACGATCACACAGATAAACCGTGTAGTAAAGCATGTATGCCCCAGGGCAGGACAACTCGTGGTAAGCCTTTCAATTCGTGGTTTAATGTTCTTCTTATTGGCCATTTAACTCCGTAAACAAGGGCGCTAAATCCCTTCTATGTAAACAACGACCAGAGCCCTTGGACCGACGTGATCCACGACTTTAAATGCCCCACTATGGATCATAGCCGTAACTGGCATGAATAGTACTCCCAAGTGTGTTATTGCGATGCTTAATATTGGCCGCTTAACTAAATCGTACATCAGGGCCTTGCCTATTTCCTTTTTCAACGATTGTACCGAGCCTCCGAGTACGGTATATAATAGTGCAGATTACTACTAGGCGAGGAATCATAGCCCGCGCTTTGCTTCTCAGGGATAACATCTTGAGCCAGTAAGTTGGTCTTAAGAAAGATCTATGGAGACTAACGGTCACATGACATTTCATCTTTTACAACATCATGTTCTTGTAAAACTTCCGGTATCGCATCGCACAAGGTGCATGTATAGCTAAAGTACAAGAGACGCGGATTCGTCCAGTTTATTGGCTTTTATCATGTATCAGCAAGCGAGGTTCGAGCGCATAATGCTCAGTTTTTACCTCGGCAACGGGTTTGACGCTTCATATACAATAATGGTGGTAGATAAAAAGACCCCAGAAACCTTTGGTTGGAGAAGCTTGTCAATCTTCTCAAGCTAATCACGGGAATCAAAAGCTATATTAATGATTCTACATGTTTATATGGGCTGTGACACTGACAGCTCGAGAGGCAGCCAAACACACTAGTCCACCCTACTTACGTATCCGTACACTCAATACACAATCTGTAGAGGGTTATGTAGTATGGCATACAGAGGTACAATCAAGCTCATTGACAAATTTGACAAAACCGTTCAAGATATGCAGTGCTTATTACATACATGAGAGAGTGTTTGTCCAGAGGGATGAGAAGCATGGAACAAATATGAGGTGCCACGCTATCCTCGTCTAGGAACTCCATCTAGACCCCAATTTCCGCTGGTAGCACAAGATCATACAAATGACTTGGTGGTCAGCGAGTAACTCACGTTGCTACTTGGATAAAAGCACCCACGCCTCGGCTTTTGCTAGCCGTGCAATCATCTCGTACCTATACTTTGCCTCACAACCAACTATCGAATAATCCCCCACGATGGACTACAATAAGCCCTCTTGATCTTCTTCACATGGCGCAAGAAGCTAAATGGGTGGACAAGGTGAATATGGCTCGCGTGGATGGGCATCTGTGCAGTTGGGCCACGGGCTTTCACCCCCGAAATCTCTCATGTCGGCTAGATGGGGGGTTCCTGAATGGCTCATACAATGTAGGCCAAAAGCTTGTCTTTGACGATGGTACAACCTGGTTACTCCGCCTACCTCGTGCTAGCAGGGTTTCTCCTGAGTATGCAGACGAAAAGATAGCCATGGAGGTGGAAGCTCTTCATGTCATTCGGGAGAAGACGTCCTTACCCGTGCCAGAGGTATATGCCTGGGGCCTTGCAAGGGAGAATCGACTTGGTTTAGGGGCTTTCATACTGATAAACTTTATACATGGTATTTGCCTCGGTGAGGTGTTTGGTGGAGGCAGTTCGAGACTAATCAGGGAAGATATCCCCGATGCCGATATAGAATTCCTTTACAGGCAAATGGCGCATTTCATGTTGCAGTTTTACAGGATAGATTTCAGCCAGATTGAAAGCCTGCCGACGTTGCAAACGAAGTTCCCTGCGCCCGGTCATCCGCTCACATGGAAGGCACATGAGATACTAAGGGCAGGAGGTGTTGATACTTTGGTCTGTGGTACGTGTTGCCCGATGTAAGAACTACCACTGACAACAATAGGTGATCGAACCAATGGTTTCTCTACGACCAGAGACTACTCTGAGTACGTTATCAGTCAAGACTGGCGACAACTACGGCTCCAACCAAATTCAATTGCGGGTCCCCACAGTGCAAGATCGAGATACGCCTCGTTGAAGATATTGGAGAGTCTAATTCCTGAGTTGACCCATCCCACCTATGACCACGGTCCTTTCAAGCTTATTTGTGGCGACTTTGGCCTTGGAAATGTCATTGTACGAAAGCCAGGATGACCTTACAATTACTGGGGTGGTAGACATGGAGTGGGTCTATGCAGGGCCAGCTCAGCTATTCGGATCTGCTCCCTGGTGGCTTCTTATGGGTCGACCTCTCAACGAGGAATGGGATTTCGACGAGGATGATGCCCCAGAGGCCACTGATCGCTACTTCAAATACTTGGAAATTTTTATACGCGTGCTATCAGACGAAGAGGGTAAGATGACGGGGAATGGCCGCAAAGAACTCGCCGAGCTGGTTAATGGTCTAAGAATTCTGGAGCCATGTGGCTCCATATGCTTCTGTCGAGTGACCTTTTTAATACACCTACCTTGTATGCAATTGCGAAAATTCAAGGGTACTGAGTGGTGGGACGAGCGCTTGAAGGAGAATGGTGATACGGAGGAAGTCGAAACATTCGTTGCAAGCAAGCTGGAAGACCTGGCAGCGTATGACAAGATCAAGGATAAGGTGGAACATTTCAAGGCCCTCATGGATAGCAAGGAGATAACAACAACAGATTTCATTAGTTCTGTTTATTCTCTTCTAAGATCTGCTCAAGAAAAGTGCTCGGACTAAGAAATGAGAGATCTCGAGGGATAAGGCGAGCTAAGCAAAAGATCATGTTGATCCACTACTGTTTTATTATGTACCTTAGGACAGTTTAAACTGTCTTATTAAATGATTGGGAAACCGTCAAAAAAGAACTTCAGGAGACGTTCTACTGTTATGATCATTTCACAACTTGATAAACCCGAAAGCCGTTAGCTCACCAGATTCCCATTGTAATATCTTGAATTAAACTATATACACCACGCGGCCCCAGGAAGCTTGATGTACAATACTATGTGAGAAAGTAGAATTATAAGCTTCATAAAATGACAACATATCCAGGATACATCAGGGGCGCAGTCGTTCCCGCTTCCACCACGATGTGGATTAAAGTTTCATAACTAGGAGAAAACAAGACCCTTTCTTAAATTACCAAATGTTGCAAAGTATAAATCGGAAAAGTATCCGGTACGCGACACCCACGGCCGTTGGTCTGACGCCTTCGGCAGTTCTTTTGCTGCTCGCTTGACGTAAGTGGACTTGAGATCCATAACCGCCTTGTTAGCTAGTGGACATTGATTTTCGCGAGTGGGAATAGCAGTTGAATAGCCCTTGTTCTCCATGTGCTGCAGGATCCTACAAACGAGCTGCATGGCAATGTCTGCTCCAAGCGTCCATGAGGCGTTCACGAAGCCCAACACCAGTGCTGCGTTCGGGAGGTCCTGGAGCATAAGGCCATTCCATGTGTACTTTTCGGAAGTATTAAGCTTTTCTCCTTTGATGTAGATGGGGATGCCGCCAAAGAATTTCATTCTTAAGCCAGTGGCCGTGACGATGACATCGGCGTCGAGTCGTTTTCCAGACGTTAACTGGATCCCGCCTTCGTCAACTGTGTCAATTACCCCAGTCTCAACCTTCGCTTTTGTGGAATTTAAAGCCCTGAAAAAGTCTCCATTTGGGCAGATACAAAGTCTTTGCTCCCACGGGTTGTAGCGGGGTTTGAAGTGGGGATCGACTGGGACTCCTAGGGGCAGTTGTGCTCCCATGCCCTTTTGAAGCATGGATCTCGCGGCGTTCGGGAAAGTATGACAAAAGCGATAGAACAGCTGAGGAACGACCAGATACCACAGTCGACGTAGGTAGTATAGCGCTGAGTTTGGCAGGAGTATGTTCCAGATGGTGTTGAGTCGAGCATTAGGGATGGAGGTAAGATACGTAGGGCTGCGTTGCAACATTGTCACAGATTCCGAGTCCTCTGCGAGTGACGGTATAAGAGTCACTGCCGTGGCACCACTGCCAATGACTACAATTCTTTTACCCAAGGCATCGAATTTGTCGGGCCAGAATTGGGGGTGAATCACCTCGCCTTTGAAGTTCTGCAGGCCAGGTATAGTGGCTTCTAAGGGGTTGTGGTAATCATAGTAGCCGGTCGCAAATATTATAAAGCGAGCGTTGAGTTTCTTTGAAGGGTTCTCACTTTCTACCTCGAGACGCCACTCATGACCGTCCCATTTGGCTGCGTTCACTCGATGGTTGAGGCGGATGTGCTGCTTGATGCCATGTGCAGTAGCCGCATCCTCGAGGTACCTCAAGATATCTCCCCCTTCTGCGATGGGGTTAGATTGATTCCATGGAAACCACTTGAAGCCGAAAGTGTAGAGATCAGAGTCTGATCGAATGCCGGGATAGCGGAAAAGATCCCATGTGCCCCCGATATTGTTTCGGGCCTCCAGGATGGCGAAGCGGTAGTTAGGAAAGTCAGTCTGGAGACGATGGGCGGCATTGATGCCAGATATCCCTGCCCCGATAATGAGGACATCAAACGAAGTTGTAACCATCTTGACACAAGATAGGATTTGAGTAGAATGAGTATATAGCGTGGATACGTTTGGTCTGGCAGGATAGGAGCATATATACATTTGGAGAGACGCAAGGGGCTTCAGCTATTTAGAACAAAACATGCCCCTCTTTGCCTCCCGCTATTTTCTATTCCGAGGTCGTTTACAATATCTTCGGTTAACCACATCCTCATACAAAATAATGCCTGATCTCGACATGTGCTCTCCTGTTATTGGCGTGATGCAGTTGAGATGGCTTTATAATTCCCCGGAGTGGTAAAAACCCTCCGCCTGGGCTCCACAGCCACAAGCGAAACGCTGAGACTCAACTTCCCTAGTATTGATAAATTAGCGAAACCTTGCGAAGGATTACCCAAGGTTAGGTTCATAAAATTCAGGTTTATTCAGCTCAAAAATTGGAGCAGCAAGTGCAGCAAGAGCTATAAAAAGGCCAACAGCGACCGTCACCATCGCTCTTCAGTACTCTTCATCACAGCGGAACCTACACAATCGCCTCTCAAATCACGACCATGTCTGCCAATCATCTACTACAGCTTTTCTTGGACAAGGCTAAAATCCTCTTTTCCCAACTGCCACCAAATGCTCAGAATTACCTGTCCCGTCCATTGGTTCACAAGGCGATCGCACTTGTGGCAGCTATCCAGTCCCTGAGAATTGCCAACAGGTATCTATCCCAAAGGGCACAGAACAACTGGGTCCGCTCACGTCCTTGGGATGCGTCGAAGGAGCTGGTGCTTCTCACAGGAGGAAGTAGTGGCATCGGAAAGCAAATAATGCAGGACTTAGCCAAGCTTAATGTCAAGGTTATCATTTGTGATATTCAGGAGCCCAACTTCTCCTTGCGTGAGTGACTATTCCCCACTGGAATCACTGGGTATTAACTAACATACGGTGTAGCATCGAACGTCTTTTTCTACAAAGTGGATCTTACATCCTCTGCCGCAATTAAAGAGATAGCTACAAAGATACGAAGGGATCATGGTCATCCGACAGTCTTGATCAATAACGCCGGTGTTGGGTTCGGGGGAACCATCCTGGATGAACCAGAAGAAAAGATCCGCCTGACTGTTGAGGTCAACACTTTGGCCCATTTCTGGACTGTGAAGGAGTTCTTGCCTAGTATGATCAAAAATGATCATGGTCACATCGTGAACATCGCCAGCATGGCTAGCTTTGTAGCACTGGGAGAGATGGCGGATTACGCTTGCTCGAAAGCTGGGGCGCTTGCGTTTCACGAAAGTTTGACCCAGGAGATCAAGCACTGGTATGGCTCAAGAAGAGTGCGCACGAGGTGAGTCCTCCCTAGATGTCTCATTTCAAGCAGGCAGCTTCTAACAGGGGTCAATCAGTGTCATCCACCCGTTGTGGGTTCAGACACCTATGATCAATGACCTCGCTCAATACCGTTCACAATTCGGACAGTCCATAATGACACCTGAAAAAGTATCCCAAGCAGTGATGAAGCAGCTCGTAAATGGAAATGGAGGCCAGGTTGTTGTTCCCTCGTCTCAAGGCTTGGCCGCCATGATCCGTGGGCTTCCGAACTGGATTCAAGAACGCTTGCGAGATCGTGCCTCGCAAAGCTTCGTCAGATTGCGGCGCTTGGAGCAAGACCTGGCAGGCTCGCAAGTTCAACAACGTGCCATGACTTGATTGGACTTAACCATGTGTTTCATCGGTTGTTCTGGATGTTGTAGATCATGATGTAGTAGGTAACTCGTGGGTAGGGCAAGTGGATTAGTGCTTTGTTTTATTGGCTGTCTCCGCATTACGCTATGCCATAAATCGAAAAAACCCTCCGCCAGCGGGGATGATCATCTTTGCCACTTAAAAGACCCATATCTCAATTTCAGACCGAGAAAGAGTGGAGACTGCCAAGCTTTCTAACACGCAAGTGTATCTTTTTTCGTCACAGAAGGCCTCGGTAAGTCGGCCCCTTAAATGGGAACCGTACTTAGACTCACTTCGCTCCACTTCGGCCTCACCGCGCCTAATCATGGTTGATAAGGATGCTTATGATGCAGAGAAAAGCCTGTGATCAATGCTTTAGTAGAAAGAAAAGATGCTTGATGCGCCCGGCGTCCTCCATATGTGTCCGATGTGAGAAATCATCCCTTGCCTGCACCATTGCCCGACAGCAACTACGCGCAGGGCGCCCGCCGAAACAAGAACATCCTGGGGTAGCGAAAGGGTCACTCGCTATATGGGACTATGCGCTATCAAAGGGTAGCCCAGAAGAGGAAGGTCGGGAGGAACCCCAGATCGTAATTAAGTCCAGCGCGACCCAAGATGCAGGGGAAGGGTCTCCCTCGGAGTCCACACATTCGGGATCCTCCACGCACCTAGAGGTTGAGGACTTCTATGTTCTACACGATATCTATATGTTTGGATTGACGTTTGCAAAGGACTTCCAACAGGCCCTGGAATACTGCTACCGTCATTCCGCGGATCTGTTGGATGAAACTTTCGCTGCTATCAGTAGCTGTCTCTCGTGGGCTCGTTTTGGCTTGCTCACAGCCGATCAAGTCGATGTGAGGAGCGGTGCTGCTTCTGTAGAGAAGCTTAGAAATGCTGTCATTGTGGATACCCATGATGCACTCGCAGTTCTAATGCTGGGGCAGGCACTAGCGGCGTTTGATTCCCTGGTCACATCCACAGGAGAGATCTCCATTCTTCGATGCTCCTTGTCCCTTGTTCACCCATGGTATCCGGATATTGCTCGCAACCGACTTCTAGAACCCATCGCGATCGCACCAATCTTTTGGGACACGGTATGGTGCCTACTGCATCGTGAAGTCCCTGTGATCCGACCGCTGTTCAATCGTGCAGGAGTCGTTGACCGAGTAGCAGGTCTCTGTACGTCCCTGCTGTATATACTCTATGATTTGTGTGTTGTCAGCAAGCAACTCGCAGACGGATCTGCCCAGGAAACGATTCTTGAGGAAGTTGAGCATCGGATCCGGACCTGGTCGCCTGATGACTCTGGTCTCTGTTTGGAGACGTACAGCGAATTAGAGATATTATCAATGCGCACACAGGCAACGATGTATCGAACCGCTGCTCTCCTTCTCATCCATCGCCTGCGTCATCCACTGACCTTTGACGATACGACCGCAACTGCCCTTGCCAGTGATATCCTTGACGCCAGAAGTCAATTCTTTGCGGATGCCGGAACCGGTGCCAAGCTACAAAATACCACTTTCCCACTATTCCTTGCCCTTCTCGAAATTCCCATTTCCCTGGAAGGCCTTTGGGAGAGCTCAACGTGGCTTCGCACTCGACCAGCTTGTGTGGACCGTTTGTTTGTCTTCAACCAGTATTACTGGGATCAACGACGGTCGGGGTTCAATGGCTCGCTCTTTGATCTTATAGAAAGTGGTCCTGAATTTGTTCCGGGTCCGTGAAGCCTCCATCATTCCAATCTTTGTCAACGTTGATGATCTAGTGTTCTGCCCTACTCCTTGGCCTAAGGCATCCAGACCAAATTGCCTCCGCTCATAAATCTCTTTATGCCTTTGACACGACATCTATTCTTTTCCAACACAGATCTTTCCCAGTACCGAGAAGCTCTCCGACTGTGGCTATACCTATACGTTGCTGTCATAGTTCCAATTAGCCTTTGAAGACCAACCTCACAAATAATACGTCCCTTAGTGGATAATGACGGCAAATAAATCGACCAAATGCCCGCAGCCCAGGTTCCTGCCAACATCACATCGACCAGCTCTCAGTGCCCTAATAGACCCCGCTGTCGCTGGAAGAGGGCCTGCATCTGTTCATGAGGATTCCTCCATTCATAAACCCAATAGTCTCAAAGCAGAGACTATGATGAAACACATGATACTATGGTCATACGCCCTGCCTGGGTATGCACGCTTTTGGCATAGTACCTAAAAGACTAAGGCAATGCCGTAACAGCTGGGCTGGATATGTCATCGTATGGTCATCGAATGGGTTGGTAATAAACTTGAATCAATGAGCAAGGAGAAATGAGCAAGGGAATATGAGGTCTGATCGCAGGAAGCTTGATACGTGGTCAAGTACCACATAGTCAGTTAGGTAATTCAATGTGGACATCGGCTCGCCTCCCACCTTGACGGCCTCTTTTAACACATCAACGTGATATATCAGTTTTCCAAGTTCGTCATGGCCTCAGTAATGTTTGCGTGCGTGCGTTATATTCCGTGCATCACATTGTACTTCAATCGGTCCTATCCATGAAATATTTAGGTAAGTACGCGTGCTACATTCCGGGATGGAGATTGAAGCTGAAGCTGTGGAAGTAGGTTTAAGATTTCAGGCTCGTTTGAGGGCCATTAAGGCACTTCGTATGAGATTGTCAATCCTTTCCTAGTTAAAATACTCGCATTTATAAGAGCCAAGCGGTCCGTCTTAAGCTTTTCACGCGTGGCCTATCTATTATTAGTCGCAAAGGGCGCGGGATTTTATGCGGCGGCCTACACTGCCTAAAAGTGCATCGACGTTTGAGAAAGGAGAAAGAGATTCAAAACAAAACTATATCAGAATTGGCCTATCCTAAATATAAGCAACTGTTATTCAATTTGCATCCTTGGAGGGACCAATTTTGTCCGAAAGTAGTTCTAAATACGTCAGATAGTAAATTGTTTAAAATCCGAAAACATCCAAAAGAATTCCAATGAGCTATCTTCACGACGATGACGTAATGCTCAAGAATAAGATGCTGATGATATGCCCCTATATCGTGGTTACGTTCTTCAACAGCCCAGCTTCGCCCGCGGTTACATGTCCGACTCAGAATCTGAACCATGTTCATGAGGCTGCACCTGGGACACTGGAGTAAGCGCCTGTGGTTGATGATATCCTTCAGCTATTATGGCTGGCCATATGTATTCTGCAGACTTGGCCCCGGGAAAACATAGTGTGGCTGCTGCAGTTGCTGAGGATACAAGCGATTAGCAGGCGACGGGCTAGTAGCAAGATTATACGCAGCCTGGGCTTGTGGAGGCACAAAAGATGGCTGGGACGGATACTGGTTGACCCATCCTGGATACGCTAGGGGCTTAACCGGCTGTGCCGATGCTGGAGCAGCGGCCCTAGATGCATATACAGCCTTTCGTGACTAGAAGTTATCAGCCCGGGTACTGTTAAGATATGCTGCCTCTTGATCTGTCATGCCCCTAGTCTCGAGAAGGTACTTTTCAAACCCTGTAACAGCTTTAACCACACTCTTGAAATGCCGACCGTTGAGATCGCATTGGTTTCCACCGTTTTTAATACCACGGGTCCTCTCGTAGTGAGCAAGAGCAGAGGCGATGAGGAATGCATCCCGGATTTGTCTTCCATTCCACCTGCCTTTGCCGTTCTCCCTTTTCGTGAAATGCTTTTCGGCAAAGGCGAGAATACCCTCACGGTCTATCGATAAGGGCTTCCGTCCACCGCCGTGCTCTTCCTCTATAGCCGCCAGTCGATCAAGGCTGACTTCCCATATTTTCTCTGTTTGGTCTAGGTCAAGGTACGGGGAGTACAAACAGATGTAAATCCGGAACTCGAATGCTTCGTCAATGGTCCCCACCCGGTTTGTGGTGAGAAACAGAATTCCGGAGTAGTAGTCCAGGACGCGGAGAAAAACTGCAGATGAGTTAGCATGATCCAAATAAGAGGGAAAACAGAGTATGCAACCCTGATACCAGGGCATTACGACTCAAACCAGATGATACTCCTTCGAAACGGAACACATCTGCCTCATCAAGCAACAGAATATAATCCCACAATTGTGCTACTCGAAACATTTCCTTCAAAGACTTTTATACTGCTGCAGGATCTAACCCTAGATCACCACAAGTGGTGAGAAGCAGGGGTTTCTGGAAGTTACTGGCGATCGTTTCCGCAGTCGATGGTTTGCCAACACCAGGAACTCCATGGAGTAAAATTACTAGACCCCTGCCTTTATTCTGGACGATATCTTGACTGATCGTGGCGATACCTCTGGTTTCGTTGATCTCTTTTCGTATGAAATGGGATTCGACTAGTGCTCGAAGTATGGCTTCATGATTCCGATTGATGATCAGAATGCTGAACATGTCTCTGTCCTCCTCGGTCCGCCGAAGATTTTTAACATCAAATGCGACGAATCTTCGATCCTGGAGTGAATAGCCGAAGAGCCTACTAGGCAACAGATGCAGGTCTTCTTCTCGTGGTGAGTACTCGAAAGAGTCTCTACTCGTCATACCAGACAGAAAAGGATCATGATAGCAACAGTATTCTCTCTTGGAGAAGTGTGGAATATTATCTTCAATCCGACACAACAGACATCCGTTGTTTGAAACTCTTTGAGCTCCTGCCCCTCTGTCCAATACCACACCGCTAGGCACTCCGCAGTGCCTTGATTCATACGTCCCCGGTGATATCTTGTCGATGGCAGCTTGCGAACAGGCTTCAAGCCTGGATGAGCCTTGAATGGTTCTTCGAAATCGATCACCACATTGCCAGACACAAAAACAAAGTTCGTTTCATTTTGCTCTGGGACGAACACCCATGGAGTATGGGCCAAGAACTTTGAATCACGAGTTTGCATGAATCCTCGCCCAACTTCGTTTTCGTCTTCCATAACCTTCTTCACGTTTCTTGAAAACCGAATGGGGTACACTTTGAGAGAAGTCACGCTGACCCTTTCTTCGTATCGCTCGATAGAAAATCACCCTTTCACGCAGACATACGATGTACTGTCGTAGTCAATGCAGTATGCCTTAACCCAAAACTGCTTTTTAGCTTCATATCGTGTGTACACCCACCATAGTCTCTCATCTGGTCTTCTGCTTTTCCTGAGCTTGTCGTAATCCAGCCCGCCAGGGTTACTCTTGGCTTCCGAGTAGTATATGGTTTCTCCTGGAGTGAACAAATGCCAAAACTCATCAAAGCTAACATTGAAGCTGTCGGTGGCACTCGTGTTCTTCTGGCAACATACTAACGATGACCTTCGGCTAGGCCAGGCTTGGGCTCATAGAAACAATTAGTAACCTCAACCCAGATCTAATGTCTGCAACTGGCTTACCAAACCATGTCTGAATTATTTTAGATGTTATCTAGATTGTTCTAATTACGGAGCGCTATTTTGTCATCTTATTGTTATAAATATTACGATAGCAATACTATCAAATTTATATACCTGCGACTGGTAAGAGACTAATAGTATATACTATATCTACGGCAGTATATATGAATAGTCTGAATACATGTCTGAATCATACTCAGATAGCTTTTCAAAACTACAATCCTTTCCCATCATACCAGTGCTTTCCTCTCTTTCACAATTTGCAGATGATTATGGTTCAGTCGAACAGACCTCAACTTCTGGCTGTTGACAGTCAATATGAAGGTTTGCCAAGTGGCCCGGAGGATGAAGCTATGTTGAATCCCCACGCGGTGCGATACCATTATAAAAGAAACCACGACCAAAAGTACACTTTAGTTCATGATAGATCTTGTTTCTTGTTGTCTGGGGTGTCTACCAGGCATAGATACACTGTGTTACGATCATTGAACTCAGAGGTAATACTTGTTTCACTAGATAAACAATTCTTCTAGTAATAGATGCACCTGATGTTAATATTAAGGACTGGTCCCACAACACAAAAGGCCAGTATCATACCGTCTATCGCTAAGGCGTTCCATACGATTGAGTAGGATCCAATGCCGAGAACAAGAGAAAGAAAGTGTAAGGGCAAATATGCAAGAGAGCATCCGCAACGAGCGAGTGCATGGGTTGTTCCGCAAACGTGCACACAGAAGGGGGAGCTATGGTTGAGAGTCAACATCCTACGCGAAAAGGTATTGCCCAAAAATGTCAGGTTGCGAAGGGACATACAATGTGAATGATTCCTCGGCATGGTTCCGAGCTCAAAGATAGTGATCTGTCTACTCTCCGCCAGGATAGCCCGAGAGAGGCTGCCATCTACTACTTCTGCTCGGCGGGGCTGTCGGAACAACGTCCATGGGCAAATTGTTGGATGGCGATCGTGGAAAGAGCTGCAGAGGAATATAGAGCACATTCACTGCCCCCTTCAACATACGACCATGCCTGACAGTCTTTCACTCTTTCACAGTACTGTCCGCAGGCTGTGGCGTTGAGTAATCCATACTTGAAAGTGATGGGCGCCCCATTGAATGAGGCAAACTCGTTGTGAGTCAGCTTCGAGAGAGAATCAGTTGCTGTCGCCAAAGTCCAAGAGCCGAGAACGGCTGCCAGGTGAAGAAGCGGAATTGTCAATAACATTATCAAAACAGGTGGTTTTGGGGACAGGTAGGGGAAGATGCAAGGAGAGAAAAAGCCGGATTGGTCGGAAGAGAAAACGGTCGACAACTATGTAGGTCCATATCAAATATATTCCCAGTTGCAATAGCGGCCCACTGTTAGCTACGGCGTTGGAGAGGTAATAAAACGACAATAGTGCTAAATGAACGGAGATTAGTTACTGAATGTAGCTCTTTTACCGTACGGTACTTGTTGGGGTCAAAAGTCTCAGATCCAAGGGTCTACTTTGTACTAATGGCAATAAATGCTGGAGTTGATGTTTCACTTCCATTTACCCTAGGGACTTAAGCAAAAGGCTGGTCCCGGGGCTAGCTAGCTTGGCACCCCCCACATAGTTCAGATTCCGCTCATCCGTGGGAGATTAAAGTGAGCCTCCTTCCTTTATGAGTTCATCTCATTATCTTTTAACTACTCCGGGCCCCATCACGTAACTCGCCACTGAACAGGGATTACAAACGGATACCTTCCTCTCTCATTACCGAAAATACTCCGGTTCATCTCCATATACACGCCAAAAGCAAAAGAAATGGATCCTGATCCATTCGGACGACTTCCGTGGTTTGTCCTGCAAAGGATCCTATCAAACCTTCCCGGTCTACCTGCGCTGCATAGCCTCTACAAGGCGTCGCCGGAAGTGGCGGGACTTTTGCACCAGAACAACGACCTATTTGCCCGGATCGTGGATGCGAGTATCGACAACCCAGTCCGCGAAAGGGGCCTGGCGCCACATGTCCAGGATACCATACGGCTCATTATCCTTGTTTGAACCCGAACGCAGGAACCGGAGACAGATATCCTTGGCATTTTGCATTATGCCCGTGAACGTCCCCGTGAATGGCCTCCTATGCTTAAGACAATATCCCCGCTAACACCCTCGGCTATTCTTCGTCGGCTTCTTCGCCTGATGGTCCGACTGCGATGTCTCATCCACGCATATTTCCATTCTACAATTACAAGGTGCCTCCGGCTGCAGCTGGAGCATTTACCCCGAAAAACCCTGTTTTACACTACACGCCCGGTGGTTGATCTAAGCCGACGCCCCAAGGGTATTTCATACACCCCGGTTGATATAGGGCCACCAACTTGGGCTGAGGAGCAGCGACTGCTCAGTAGTTTCTTATGCATTGTCCTTTTTTACGAGCTGCGCAAGACACATCTTGAATGTTCTCTGGCCACGGGAGACAGCGAGTCTACCCGCGCTTTGCTGGATAACAACGTGCAAGGGTTTTGGGAAAACGCCTTTTGGACGCGTGCCATCGAGGGTCAGGAGGAGCAGATAGCTACCCTTCTTCATTGGTTGGATCAACAGGCGGACGGACGTGAGAATATATATGCCTGGTTGTTATCTGGTAAGGTCTTAGGGGATTACCGGCATTGTTGCCAATGCTATACAACTGTAATAGATGCGCAAATGCACGACTCGACAATCATAGAGAACGACCTAAACTCGGGGCGATCATCCAGTGGTATGCGATGCTTATGGTCATGTAAACACGACCTTAGGTCGCCCCTCAAAGGTGTTGATTACTCAATCTTCCGCCCATATGGCCTTGTATTCTGGGATGGTGTCAGAATGGACGGCCTGGGCTGGCCAGATAGGGGTGTATCACACCGAATATGGTTCGCTTGGTCTTCTATATTCACCAAAGAGGATTGGGAGGAATTGCAGAGACGGCAGTCCACTATTACCGCAGCTGCTGAGGTTCGACATTAGGAAAGACAGGCTGCTGTATATTGTCCTTGGTTTACATGGCCATGTCTCTAAAGGCAGTGTCGAAAATAAAAATACTTCTGAGGGTACTTTCACCGTAATACCTACCATTGAATACGAGATTCTATGCCGATATCAATATTCTTTTTAGCCATAAGTGTAAACTCAAAAAAGACTCTGCGTTCAAGAGGACGCGTTCCATAGCAAGTCCATTCCTAGTAATTAGACAAAAGGACGACCGCCTGTCTTTATATAAAACTGAAGATAAAGCTATCTTTTATCTCAATCATTCTGTTCGACGGGATCAATCTTAAAGTACAACATCGCGTCTCCATCCGCTCCAAATACCGTTATCGAGGAAACCGTCAGAAGGCCAATCTGGGCCTTGTGCTGGGTTAGCAGCCAGCCAATGCCGCGCCCATTCGAGCAGTATAGCAGCGCATAGCACTCGTCAGAGCCTGGTCGAAACGTTTTGCCGCGCGTCTCCATTGGTGAATAATCATCCCAGTCGTTGAAGTCATCGGCCTCTCCAATGGCTTGCCGCATGATACTCAATGATTGCGTGTTAGCAAATACACTATGGAACAGATGCCGTAGGCCCCCGGGAGCGCCCTTAGTATAGTTCTCCCAGAGAAGAAAAACCACAATCGACCATTACCTCAGGGGCACAATAGCTGACATGGGCGTGCTATCTTTCTTAGCATGCTCCGGGCTCCTAACATTATTCACGACAATCATTCTCTCGCCCGCATTGAACAGACACTTATATTCTGCTCCAGATGGCTAGAAACTGTCAATCGGGAATCACGATAGTCAAGAGTCTCAAATCCCCCTACCTCATATTCGTTACCGCCCACCGTTACAGGTACTATTTGATCAATTTTTATGATCTCGTTCTTGTCTGCATCAATGTTGAGCTTCTCGAACGCAGCTTCAAGAAGGTCCTGACCCATTGCGTCGTTTATTTCTGCGTCTTCGTCCAACTCCCACCCATATCTAGCCACGTCCTCATAGTCTGTCCATTCGCTAATCGGCCTAGAAACGGCCTGATTTGCAGCTTCCTGGTCACCATCCATCGCACAATGCAAGCGCTGCCCTCTACTCAATAAATCCCAGTCAGTCTGTCGAGAAACTAGTTTGTGCGGTGCCCGCTGGACACGCGAGTGGCGATGACCCCGTCCATGCGTATGCAGCCCTTTCGCTAGGAAGGCCAAAAGAGGAGGACTGCTAAGATGAAAAGTAGGAATGTCTTAGCACGCCAAAGACTAGCCGCAGGTGTCATCCTGCCACTGGAAGTTCGTTGCGCCATAAAGGATAGAGGGGATAAAGATCCCTGCAGGGGCGTTAATGATATTGAACTTGAAGGAGACCACGCAAAGAGGATGTGGAGCAAGCAGGACACATAACACACACCAGCGCCAGGATTGAGTTATGTAGGTGCCCACAAGAATGTTGGAAAGGAAATTGAAGGGGGTCTGTTTGAGCTAGGTGGTAAATAGAACGGATGCTCCGAGAGGACCTCTCATACTTGTTAACCTATTCTAACACCGGCCGAGCACCTTGCACAAATTCGAACGTCCGACCTGCTAGATTGGGTTTTCGTGAGGGTCCACGGAGAAGGTGCGCTCCGCAACCTGCCCGGTGGTCGTAAGTGCTAATCCCATCCTTGGTGAATACTACTTCTGTAGTGGTCTATCTCTAAGCGAAATGAAGTCCAGGACGGGTTTTACAATTGGTGTGAATGGATCCAGAGGGAAGATAGGACTGGGCATTCGGATCACTTTCCCTCGGCTCTACAGTGAACAAGAAGCCGTGGGTCATGAATTGAATTCTATGAGCCTAGGTATTGACGGTGGGAATAGAGAAAAATCGGGATATGCTAGCGTAGGGGTCGAGATTCTTGAGCCAATGATATCGAGACCGAGTGAAAGCCCTGCAACGTACTGTTTCTACTCCGTAGTCCCGCCTGAGACGCTGGGCCAACTAAGTATTAGGTCTCAATAGTTTGTAGCGACGAACCATCGGTTAGCCTGACGCTATTGTTCGGACCGTCTCTTAGCGCATGTAACGTGGGCCGTTCAACGGGTAAATCCGAAAATCGCCCTCAATTTCATGCCCGGGCGAAAAGTGAAGGAGCTCTTGGCGTCCCAATAACACATAGGCTGCTGTTTGGCGTGTATCGTTCTCGCAGGCTCCACCCTGTGGCCTATGCAACATTGCTGTTGTCCACCTAGGATATCTAATATTGCGAGGATGCATCCAATCTTGTTGGGGTGGGGTCTTCTCAGGAGGCAATTCATTATGTGCGATTGTGTGGGCATATGGATCTCGGTTAGGACGGCCAAGTCTCTTCTGCCGATGGTCTCATGAAAGGTATTTAAGGTTGCAACGACATATCATCGTTCTCTTTTGATTGAAATACCGTGCTTCAGTCTCACCAGACGCAATGTTTGTGTGGTCGATCTTGCTGACCTTGCTTCTGGCAGGTACCAGCCATGGAAAAGCCGTATTTACTCATTTCATGGTATGTTATGGCCTGGAGGAGAAGAACGAGCTGCTCAGGACGTGCTGAATTGAATGTTAGGTCGGCAATACTGGAAACTATATAGGAAGTGATTTCCATGATGATATCACCAAGGCCAAGGAAGCTCACATTGATGCCTTTATCCTGAATATGGCGAATGCCGACCCCGTCAATGACGCGGTAGTGTCAATATTCTTTCAGGAGGCCGAAAGGCTTGGGTTCCAGTTATTCTTTTCCTTCGACTATGCAGGCAATGGGCCCTAGCCTATTAGTGACGTGATCAATATGATCAACAACTACGGCGGGAAGGCCTCCTACTACCACTACGAAGGCAAGCCTTTGGTGTCAACCTTTGAAGGCCCTGCAAATTCAGATGATTGGCTCATCATCAAGCAGTCCACAGGATGTTTCTTTGTGCCAGACTGGTCGTCGTTGGGAGCCAAGCCAGCAGTGGAGCTAGGCACGGCGGACGGTCTGTTCAACTGGGCCGCTTGGCCATGGGGAGGTCAAGAAATGAACACTTACGTCGACGCCTCGTACACGGAATATCTTGATGAGCTTCCTTACATGATGCCGGCTTCACCATGGTTCTATACAAACCTTCCCGGATATAAGAAGAATTGGCTGTGGCGGTGAGTCGTATCTCTTCTGGAGTCTCTGTGCCCTTCCTTCCCGAAAGCTAACGAAGGAATTGCTCTAGAGGAGACAACTTGTGGTATGACAGGTGGCAGGAAATCTGGTATCTCAAGCCACCGTTTGTTCAAATTATCTCCTGGAACGACTATGGCGAGTCTCACTATATCGGACCACTACGAGACTATGCCATGGAGGCCTTCGACATTGGCCGAGCTCCCTATAACTATGTCACTGACATGCCTCATGATGGCTGGCGGCTCTTTCTTCCATTTTTGATCGACACCTATAAGTATGGAAAAGCCACAATCGATAAGGAGGGCTTGACTGTGTGGCATTGACCGCAACCTGCGTCCGCTTGTAGCTCAGGAGGAACCTCTGGTAACACTGCGAGCCAGCTTCAAATTGAGTTTCATCCAACAGAGATCGTACAGGACCACATCTTCTTCTCTGTTCTCCTTAGTGCTCCGGCAACCGTTACGGTCAGTGTTGGTGGAGTATCCCAACAAGCCAGCTGGACTTGGCAACCGGACGGAGGTGTCGGTATCTACCATGGCAGTGTTCCTTTCGGTTCTAGCCTGGGAGACGTCGTCGTCACGTTATCGCGCTCTGGGAAGCAGGTAGCCCAGGTCCACGGCAGCTCCATATCCACGAATTGCGT
Source organism: Aspergillus oryzae RIB40 (assembly GCF_000184455.2). NCBI lineage: Eukaryota > Fungi > Ascomycota > Eurotiomycetes > Eurotiales > Aspergillaceae > Aspergillus > Aspergillus oryzae. The sequence continues at coordinate 4,272,451 of NC_036439.1, read as the reverse complement.
CAAGGGGCTGACGAATTGGAATGCCTGGGTCGGCAGCGCCAGTGCTAGTGAAAGTGTCAATGCGAAGCCGGAAACGAATCTTTTCAATCAGAAATGTATAAATGGCACCGGAGCCAATAACTTTGCTGGTCTATGTGAGTTCGGTTGCAAATATGGCTACTGTCCTCTCGGTGCCTGTTACTGCCAGCTTCAAGGGGAGCCTCGAGAAACACCCAATGCGACCGGACCCATGGGCTATCCTCAAGCAGGACTCGATGCCAGCTATAGCGGTCTCTGCGCGTTTGACTGCCCTCATGGATTCTGCCCCGACACCGCATGCAGCACCGTCTCTGCACCGTTGTCCACGCCCACTGTCTCACCCTTTTTACCTCCAGCATGCATCGGCGGTACAGGGGAAGGTAATCTCGCCGGTCTTTGTGACTTCATGTGTAATTTGGGGTTCTGTCCTATCAATGCGTGTACATGTACTGCCCAAGGTGCTCTTCACACGCTCCCTGAAGCAACAGATAAGGTTGGTGAAGCGGGTCCAGGAATGGATGAAACTGTCTATGGACCCCTTTGCGAGTTCACCTGCAAGTATGGATACTGTCCCGAAGGCGCATGTGCCATCTCTACGTCTGGTGGAGAGGGTGACGACAAGGGCTCTGGTGATGTCTATGTAGATCCAGGCATCTTCCTGAAACCTTCCCCTGTTGTCGGATGTATTCCGCCTTGTACTCTGATAATGCCAGACCTGCTCCTGAATAACCCAACGACAATCTATTTATCTCCGGTGGCTACGTCCATTACCTTGGGAACCACCACTATCAAGACCCTTTACCCCAGCCCCAGTATGACCAAGCCCTATGCCCCAATGTCTTTACCCTGACCAATTGCTGATTATTCTGCGAGTAGTTACTACCACGGCTATGAGCTATTTTAATATGCCTGTCGGCCCCGGTCAAACGAGACCCTTCTCCTTCTATCTGACTCCCAGCTATTCTCCGGAGCCCGTCACATTGGAGGCGGACGGTACTTCCACCACAATCTTCATACCTCCAGTCTCTATCCAGTCAATTACACCAGGTGGTGGGGTCACGCAGACACCCACGTCTCTTGGAACAACCGAATACTACACAAATGGCCAGACATATACCTATTCTGAGGCATAATTCCCGTCTCTCTAAGATATCGCGACTTCTACAATCACGACCACGACACACCGTGCCCAGACCTCACCGGCTACCTCCGCTACCTCAACGACGGTTGTTCCAGTATGGGTCCAGGCTGGAGGCTTCTATTGGTCTCCGGTACCCCAGCCTACCCCGAAACCGGAGGATATACCCGTGCCCCCACTGCCCTCGTTTCCTCCGATCCCCAAGGCACCACGCTTCAAACTCTTCGATTTGTTCTCAATCGACTGCCCCCCAAACCGATTCCTTCCAACAACCACTTTTACCAGCCACGCCCCGTTCCCCTCCTGTACAGATATCAATAGCCCCGGCTGCGGACATCGCTGTACCTCGAACTGCGGTAGCAGTTCCAGCGAGGAGAGCACCGCGCAGACAGCCACCAACTACTGGGTCACTTGCTCTGACACCAGCTGCTCCACCACAAAGACGGCCACTTTTACCGGATGCTCAGTGACTAACTCGGCCACGACAACGGGCAAGTATTGTCCGACGGGTGTCAAGATCAATCCCAATGACGACCAGGGGGCTAATGGTTATCCCCCACGAACGACCTCTATCATCACTACCAGTATCCCGGAGATTGCCGTCGTCGGGGGCGATCCATATACGGTAACGGGAGGAACCATCAATGTCGATGGCACGACTATCCGGGTGCCCAACGTGGATGGCAACGAGCAGTTTAGCACGACAATAGACAATGTGCCCATCCCAAGCTATTCAGGCATGGTTGCCGTGCCAGTGTTCCCAACGGCCAAGCCAACTTCCGACTCAGGATCCCACTCCACTACCTCCTCGACGACCACGTCTACCATTACTACTACCACCAGCTCGGCAAAGCCAGCGCCTACCTCTGCGGATGGTTGTGATCTGATGAAGAAACAAGGTGTATGCTGGAATAAGTGTGACCCTATTACCGGCAAGGCGGTGGGCGGTGGGTGGAAAAAGGGCGATCCATGGTGTTGGCTTGAACATGACGGAGTAGGTGCCTTTTGCAACCATCAGACAGACTGCCCAACCACATTCCAATGTCAGCCAAGTAGTTGGGCGTAAGGTGGATGTACAATACCAGAGCCAGATTATGGTGGTTGCGCCATAATGGATGGTATACAGGGAGTATGTTGGAGCAAATGCAACCCAAAGACCTCTCAGCCCGTCCAGGAAGAGTGGAAAGCAGGAGATCCATGGTGCTGGCTTAAGACCGACCAGGCAGGGCCTTTCTGCAATAACGACAAAGGTTGTCCAGCAGATCTGGAGTGTCAGCCAAGTAGTTGGGCCAAGGGAGGATGTTCGGCTAGCACGCCAATTGCCGCTCAGCTACTTTCGTTTCATACTAACGGGGCATCTGCTGGGCCTCTTGGCCTTGGGCCTGGCTTATACTAAGCCGATATTGACACTACTATAATAGAAATGATCTAGAACTTGTACAAAAAGAATATGACGGAATGCTCAGACTTACTTGTTTGCAATATGTATCAGGGATAGGACCTAGGCAGCATCGACGAAGTCGACTACTTCAGTTGTATGTAGCCAGTGATATCGACTGCTCTTCCCTTAAATCCGTACATATTATTGATGGATAATCGCTCAGCAATCAGTAGCCCCTCTTCATTATCAGTACTCGCTCCGGTAATGCGGATCGAGATTGACCGACTTTACCGAATCATCGTCTCCCCTGGTTATTTCATACAAATACCATAGCTATGTCCCTGCTATGAGTTCCATTTACTTCTGTTTTGGCATCTCGCAGTTTGAACGGACCTGACCGGGGCAGAGATAAAACTCTGTATCCCATAGTTACTTCCTTATCAGCGATGCAACTGTCATCCTGAGAATATCGCATCGAAATATTATCCCGATTATTAATCCACCAGCGAAAAGGCACTTCTAGAAAAGTAAAGGTGCAATGGGGCAATACCAGATACTGCCATGTTTCTCAAAGCAAATTGTTTTGCATCGTATAGAGATCATCGGAGCTTCGTGTCTTACTTTTAGGTTTTGGCCTTTTCTCTGTTCTTAACTATATAGCAGTACGCCAACTCAAAGGCTCGCCTTCATTGCTACAGTTACGGTATCCAAAATATCGGTGGTCAGCGAAATCATTCCCATTATGTCCATTGCTTCCAGTCAATGAAGCAAATGCTTTTATAGGAAACTAAGCACTTTATGACTATCGTCATCCTTGCCTTGGACCAGATGGTATGCCGAGTAGCAACATAAGTACTATATGTCCTCCAAGAGCGATTGATGCTTAAGCCAACTGCTGGTATCCTGATACTTCGTCTCAGTGCTCGTTAGATCACCTATATCCTTTCTGCGAAACCTATTCATAACGCATAAATATTGCGCAGATATCTGCTTGAGTATTCGGTGCTTCGCCGTCAGAAAGGCAGGTGCAGTGTGAAGAAATATTGCAGGTGTAAACGATAAAAGCGGACTAAACTATTGGAGCCTGTTGCCACGTCACGTATCGGAGAAAGTCAATCTAGCGCAAGGTATATGGCATTGCGGATATCTCAAGGATACGGGCCAGGGCATCAAGTGGCAGTCGAGTCTTAAGAACAGCGTATGTCAATATATCCCGAAATTCTGTCATCAAGGGCTCTTGTACCTAGAAACTAGCCTCACCACTGCCTCATGACCATTCCTAGCCGCCCGGGAAAGTGGTGTTTGACTAAACGTATTATCTGTCGACTCTATATCTGCCTTGTTCTCGAGCAGGAGTCTCACCACTGTCTCATAACCATTCTCTGCTGCCCAGAAAAGTGGTGTTTGGCCGTTTTCATCCCTTGAATCTATATCTGCCTTATTCTCGAGCAGTAGTCTTACCACTGCCTCATAGCCATTCCCTGCTGCCCAGGAAAGTGGTGTTCGGCCAAAAATATTATCTGTCGACTCTATATCTGCCTTGTTCTCGAGCAGGAGTCTCACCACTGCCTCATGACCATTCCTAGCCGCCCAGGAAAGTGGTGTTTGGCCAAACATATTATCTGTCGACTCTATATCTACACTATGTTCAAGAAGGAGCCTTACTACTACCTTATGGCCATTCTTTGCCGCCCGGGAAAGTGATGTTTGGCCGTTTCTATCCCTCAACTCTATATCTGCCTTATTCTCGAGCAGTAGTCTTACCACTGCCTCATGGCCATTCTCTGCCGCCCGGGAAAATGGTGTTTGGCCGTTTTCATCCCTTGAATCTATATCTGCCTTGTTCTCGAGCAGTAGTCTCACTACTGCCTCATGGCCATTCTCTGCCGCCCGGGAAAATGGTGTTTGGCCGTTTTCATCCCTTGAATCTATATCTGCCTTGTTCTCGAGCAGTAGTCTCACTACTGCCTCATGGCCATTCTCTGCCGCCCGGGAAAATGGTGTTTGGCCGTTTTCATCCCTTGAATCTATATCTGCCTTGTTCTCGAGCAGTAGTCTCACTACTGCCTCATGGCCATTCTCTGCCGTGCAGGAAAGTGGTGTTTGGCCGTTTTCATCCCTCGAATCTATATCTGCATTATTCTCAAGCAGGAGTGTCACTATCGCTTCATTGCCCTTTCTGGCGGCTGAAATGAGCAGTCTGGTTTGAATCTTGTCGATGGACAGATGATGATTCTGGGATCCTTTCTTCTTCACGATATTCCATACTTCATTATTCCCACTGCAGATGGCATATTCTAACGGCGTTCCTCCGATATCATCTTTCAAGTCAATCACAGCTCCTGCTTTGAGCAACAAACTGACTGCCTCCACTTGACCGTTTATAATAGCCCACGAAAGAGGTGTCCTATTATGCCTGTCTCGCGCATCAACCCGGGCCATCTTCCACCAGGTTCTGTAGGATCTTTTGATCAATAGCTTTATGACAGTAGTATGGCCGTTCCCAGACGCCCAGGATAGTGCCGAGCGGCCATATATATCGTCCTCAGCGTCAACATCAGTTTTACCCATCTCAATCCAGTGTTGCACTACAGGTATTAGTCCAAAATAGGCTCCAATCATAAGACTGTTGAAGCCAGTCGGGAATTTTGTGCCCAATGACGCCCAATAAACTTGGAACCAAGCTGGACAGCAATCTTCTATCAGATCGCAGAGTGTCACAAGGGATTGTTTCATATTGTCAGTGTCATCATTCGCTTCCAAAAAATGAGTGGCCCAAGATCTGGTAGAGTAGTCTAGAAAGATATAGGTGTTGGTAAGCTCGCCTATGTCTATTCTCCGAGGCAAGGTCTTCCGAAAATCGGAGAGCAGCAGGTACTTGATACAGATTCTTGAAATAATCTGATGAGACTCTTGCAGCTTTAGTGAATGCTTCCATGAGAGGCTTTGAATGCTATCATTGCTTCGTTTATGGGTATCTCGGAATCGGTTTCGCCAGGCAGCGTTATGAAGCACGCGAAGTTTGCTGTCGGATGTATTCCCCTGGATCGGGGGTTTATTCTTTTCAATCAAAAACTCTCTCGCCGTTTGATGAAGGAGGTAAATTTTACCTTCTACAACGGTAATAAACAGTCCGCAGAGGTCCCGGATATTTTCACGAATACGGTCTTCTGATCTGAGTTCGAGCTCCCGATATGACTGGTGTTTTTCACTTAAGATTAAAGCGAGGTTCATTTCTTGGAGCGTTAAGGGCCGTGTCGCACCGACCACGATATGAAGTAATTTTCTGGCCTTTTGGCAGTCTTCGCTTCGAGATAAGATTCGTTCATAGGCATCGTCCACGGTCTTGGGGAGGTCAGACGTAGCGTCGAGTATTCTTGTTTTATCGATATCCTTAATATTCTCAATTAGATTTAGAGTAAGGTAGACCCAGAGATATGTGGTGTTGGGAACACGTGTGACGCTCTTGAGTAGGATAGACTTTTCCTCTTCCGTGAGCTTTAGTCGGGCGCCAATTGTTTCAACCCTTGCTTTGATGAAAGTTTTGATCTCACGAGAGATATCCTCCATTTCTTCAGTACCTTCCCCGCTGAGATGAATCAATGGTTGCCCTTCCATCTGCATAGGCTGAAATCCTTGTCTGATGTCACCATAGAGGCGACTAGTAATAAGAAACTTTAGATTGAAATTATGCCGACTTTCATCAGTGTAAAGCCTTTCGAGTGCTACAGTGAGTTGGGACCGTCCATCCGGTTCGCATTCATCGAAGGCGTCTAGCAGACAAATGATCTCTGTAGTATCCGTTTGTTTCGCAGCGCTGATGAGGACGTTCCAAAGACTACCAAAAGAATCAACAATCCTTTCGTCCATCTCAAATTGTTCAATAATATGCGCAGTAAGCAGATCGCGATTCTGGTAAAAGAGCTGGTGAAAAATGCAGCATAACGCCTTTACGATGCTCCTCTGATCCTCGAAGTCGTCCTTAAAGAAGAAATATCCGACTGTTCGACCAGCGTGACTTGTGAGAACAGAATCTGCCAAATACTTTGCCAACACAGATTTTCCACATCCAGGATCTGCAGTGACCCACAGCATCTGCGACGTCTGGGTCTCTTGCCAGGCTCTGAAAGTCGGATGAGTAACAAACCAGTCACACGTCCCTCGTACTCGAACAGGGTTTCGATCTTTCTGATCTCGATATTTCGATACATTCAGTCTCTTTAGGACATCCATCTGTCGTGATTGAAGAGAACGCTCATTCTGGGTACTCTGATAGAAGTTCACAGTCCCAGGAAAGTTGGATCCGGGAAACTGGTTGCCATTGCCTGTATTGTTGTTCTGGGTACTCATATGGGAGTTGAACATATCCCCACTGCCGTGGTCGTTGGTGAATGACATCCTGAGATTGCAGTCGATATGTTACACTTATGGATCTCTGTCAGGCTCTCATCCGGTTTCAATATCGATCAGGTACCGAATAAATGCCTTTGAAGACATATGTTGCTCTCTATGCACCCCTAGCAGTTTTTGACGGGCTGCGAAAAGGCTCGAGGCCAGCTAGCGTGGACGCTCGGGCTACGGGTAATTAAAGCGGAGAGAGAGAGAAGAAAGAAGGATGGATAAATGGAAAAGAAAGTACACCATGCATGGGTCTACTTGCTACGTCAGCAGCAGCAGCAGCACCTTTCCATTTATTTCCTAGTGTCGCCGGTGATCGATGCGGCATGTGACCAGTCAGATTTCGGGTAGCTGGCTTCGGAAAGGCGAGGCCTCCAATAATATTCAATCATTCTGTTGCGCAGGTAATATATGCCCGTTATGGCTGTAATACGGAGTAAACCGTGCATAAAAGATCGTGCGGCTGACTTCCTATACACAATGATTCTCGTAATCCCCGTTTCTCCGCGTTCTACATCACCCATTCTGTTTGGCAGTAAACATTGAGGATTCTTAAGTTACCCCTTCCATCTCCTTCAAAGGCTGGGGCACGTGTAGTTTTCGAGGACTAAGAAGGTAGATTAGTGGGTACTGGTGGATGACTTTTTGAACTAAAGACGACGCTATCCTGAATGTTTAAAATACAAGTGCACTTAACTAATTCATGATACCACTGCTGAATCAGTAGTTCTACGGATCATTATTTTTACAACGTTGCCGTGTCCAAGAAAGAAAGATACAGTAAAGTAAAGCGCCACATATAGTGCCAGATAGGATATTGCTTGTCATCTGCCTAGGTATCCTTAGATGCGGTCGGAGGGTGGCCGAAATACACAGGCCCAGCAAAGCTACCGAGAAATTGATTGCCATTTCCTGTGTTGTTGTTCTGAGCGTTCCCAGTAGCATTGAACTGCTGTCCAGAACCGTAGCTATTAAATGTGAAGCTGGCTGCCTCACTGCGCTTTGCCTCTTTGTTTGATTGCATATGAATTCTTGCGTCAGTTCTATTGCTGCTGCTAATAGGAACAACCGTTAAGAGCACCTTAGCATATGCAGATGCACTCAGTGCTGAATAACCTTGCCAGTCCTTCTGCTTGTGTGAATCACAGTAGTCACAAATACCGCGGATCACCAAGCAAGGTAGCTGGTTCATGAGACCAGCAGCTTCCATCTCAAAGCAGAGAGTTCCCAGCTTTTGAGCAAGGTAGTCCCGTGTTTTAGCGTCTTTTATTACCTGATTACCAGATGCAATCAAGCCATAATGGATTTGAGGCTCGTGAGACTTTCGTGAAATACGTGTCACAACCTGGCTCTGGTCACATTTCGAGCAATCCAGACAGTGCTTTGGATGTTGATATGTCGCATTGAACAGCAAGTCTCTATCAGGGGGCGAGAAATGTTCTCCCATGTACCGATTACTGTCCAGGGTATTTGTGATAGTGGCATAAATCTCAGAACCTTTAATCATGTGATTGCTGCGCATCTGAGAGACGGCAGTCAACAGTACCTGAGGGGGGCTGTTGAGCGAACCGGTACGTTGAAAGCACCCATCAGATAATGCCTTGCCGTAATCATACTGTATCACACCACCTGAGGAGCCGGATGGCATGCTAACCACTACATCCCCAAGGCGAATATCAACACTTTCGCTGGGTACACCCCCACCAATCCCCACCATCAAACCAACTTTGATAGACGAGAATGTTGACAGCATTTGGGAGAGAACTGTGGCTGCAGATGTGGTTCCATACACTCCAGAGGGCAAACAGACAATGACAATATTATGGCCGCTCATTTCTCCAAGAGAATAGGAGTTCTGGTCCGCTTGTGGTTGGGGGAGGGATTCATGCGTCTTCTCAAGCATCGCCTTGGCAGCCGCCATCTCCAGCGGTAACGCGCAAATCCAGGCAATCGTATAGTCATCATGAGAGGGTTTTGTAATTCCCATTTTCGATCACAGTTTCAAGGAAGGAATTAGAGCTGCGTGTGCAAGTAATATTATAGAAAGTTGTATCTTTTGCTAAAGCAAAGCACACATCTTGAGAGTGATTGGGATTTGAGGTGGGGCTCAGTGTACGCATCATCTTCTCTGTAGGATCAGCGCAAGGCTAGCGGAGGACGAAGCCTTGGCTAGCCACAGGGCATAAATAGCGAATCATATTTTCTGTGGCCATTCTAGCCTTGCAACCCAACTTACGACTTGACTGCTTTTTTTTATATATGAAATAAGTTGTGGTTCCGAGTTGCAGCTAATGGCCGAGCCAAAATCGAGAAGCCACGACGTATTGAAGCCTTTCCTTTATTAAAGACATAATTACTATTACAGCTTGAGGCAGTTCTACGGATATCGAGACGCCTACGCTCTCAGAAGGGCAGCCCCAACTTCATAGCAACTTTAATGATGTTTCGCTATATATTTTATGTTCCAACGTCGTCCAACGGGAGTCTTATGCAGCACAGAAGACCAACGCCTATATTCTCGTTATTAGACAGCAAGGTAAAACCGTAAAACACTAGGTAGAAGATGTAAAATAAACACAAACAGATTCGGACCACTCATGTATTATTAGGAAGTTATCGTGGATGAGAGCAAATGCTAATCTCTAGCATTCACACGTGACCACTGACCACATTAGGGTGGGTATAGTCATGTGACTTTAAATTGAATAGAGTGCCTGAGGGCTCCAATAGTGGCTGCCTGATTTAATCTCATATGGAGTCTCCGAGGAGAAAGCTTGTTTAGTCCAGTGACGCGTTCCTGATAATTTCCACCGGGTCCACAACCAAGCGAACAAAATCGGAAACCCGGATGCGCAGGATAATTAATACCTTGTTGTCAATTGTGCTGGTTTTCCACCAAAGATCCCCCTGTCTGATTCTCGATGACTTCCCACACTCCACGCGAAACCGACCGGCTACTAGGAAACGATGACGATTCTAGTACTCCACTACAGAAGTATTGTCGCCACAGGCTTATCAGCCATCTCACCTCGGACATTAATCCTAACCATGGGGACCTTATTCTGCTGTTTTGCTACGTGATCACTGGGCTACTCGACAGCTCCGCCGTCTTTGTCTGGGGCTCATTCGTGAGCATGCAGACCGGCAACACCATCTATCTAGGCCTCGGCCTCATGGGAGTCGACGAGAGCACTCGCTGGCTCAGAGCATTAACCTCGATCGCCAGCTTTTGTGTGGGCTCCTTCAGCTTTGCCTCTTTTCACCGACGGTTCTCTCCCCGCAGGCGCTGGGTGCTGTGCCTTTCCTTTACCATCCAGATGCTCTGCGTAGCGGCGGCTGCTACGATTGTGACTACCCATCAAACTTCTAGGGATTCCCCTCTAACCTGGAAAGTGATTGTTCCCTTAATGCTGGTCGCTTTTCAGAGCAGTGGCCAGGCAGTGACGAGCCGTGCCCTGCAGTTCAATGGTCTGACTAGCGTGGTGTTGACGAGTGTGTACTGCGACTTATTCTCCAGTCCGGAGCTTCCTCCTTTGTCGATGTTACATGGAGTGGAAAACAGGCGACGTGGCGGGGCAGTGGTGTGTCTCCTGTTTGGGACGATGCTGGGGGGTTTGTGGGCCAAGAGCCCGGTTGGGCTAATGGGGGCATTTTGGACGGCAGTTTTGTGCAAGGCGTTTATCGCTGTTGCCTGGCTGATTTGGCGGGGGCAATCGACTGAGAACCTGGAGGATGACGAGCTGGACCAATGATAAATAATTTATTAGTTAGCGATATTTAATGCCAAGGGGCTGTCCTATCATATCTGATGCCCCTGACAGCATTCCCACTCAGCCCTACTGTAGGGCTGACACGGGCCCCCCTTGGCTCCACTTCTCCTGCGCAAATTATTATGAAAGCTTTAGCGTTGCCTTGGCTTATAAACTTGGCGTAGGGGAAGTGTAGAAAGAACGAAATTGTTCGATCACCGTCAAGATGAAGCAGATCGGTTATCTTCGAACATTGACGGCGAAGCTGTTATGTGCGGTTTTTTCCTTCGGACTCCTTGGGATGGCTCGAGGTAGGCTACATAGTTGTTCTCTAAAGAGACCTGTTTGACAATATCCAGGGCTGGATGAGGGCCTCATCTCGACCACAGTTGCTCAGCCGTCCTTTATTCATGAGTTCCACCTTGAGGATGCCGACCTCAGTGCATCGGAGAAAGCCAACCGGCTCTCCAACATAACCTCCATGGTTCATATCGGAAGTATTCCTGGAGCAATATTTGCCTTCATTATGTGTGAGCACGTCGGAATACTGTGGACAATGAGGCAGCTGTGTGTTATGTGGGCAGCTGGAGTAATTATTGTTATTACAGCTGCGGGGAGTATTGGTCAGGTCTATGCTGGTCGCTTCATCATGGGGTTAGGGATTGGACAAGCCGGGGTCGTCGTACCCATCTATCTCTCTGAGGTGGCTACACCGACGCTCCGCGGACTCATGGTCGGCACATTTGCTACGTCTGAGTACATGGGAATCATGATAGGAGTTAGCATCCACCTACCACCTGCGACGGAGACCACGGTGACTAACGTGATCACTCTAGTATTTCTCAAGCTGGGGAACGACCATGCACATCTCCAACAACAGCTCAAAGCAATGGATAATCCCACAGTCTGTCCAGATAATGGTTGCTGGCATTCTTCTGCTTTCATCATTTTCCTGTGAGGAGAGTCCCCGATATCTATGCAAAGCCGGGCGCTTTGCCGAGGGTACCCGGGCTTTAAGTCGGTTGTGGAATTTACCAATACACGACCCACGCATTCAGAGGGAATTCGAAGGTATTCTTAATCAACTGGGAGACACACCAGCAGGGACAAGCATCCAGCGCTTGGGGAGGGCTCTAAAGCAACTTGTCACAGACAAATCTAACCCATCGAGATTGGCATTTTTAGCGATCACTGAGCTCCTAAGCCAGTGGTCCGGTGCCACTTCCGTTACCAGTGAGTGTTAAGTCCCGAGAGTTAGAAATGAACAATAACCAACGATCATGCAGCTTATGCCCCGAAGCTCTTCTCACTTCTCGGGGAGACAGGCCAGTCCCAGAAGCTCCTGTGCACCGCCATTTTAGGCGCCGTCAAGTTTGTCGCATCGCTTATCTGCACGGTATTTCTGATTGATTACACAGGGCGGAAACGCCCTCTGATTACAGGAATCATCATTCAATTTATCGCTATGCTTTACATTGCCATCTATCTAACTGTGGCACTGCCATCCACCCATCCCATCCACTCAAAAGCAGAGCACGATGCAGTCATTGTTGCCATCATCTGTCTCTATCTCACGGGGGTGGGCTGGGCCCTTGGATGGAACTCGATTCAGTATCTCATAAACGCGGAGATTTTCCCCCTATCCGTAAGGACAGTAGGGTCCAGTGTACTCATGTGCTTCCATTTCGCCAATCGATTTGGCCTATCTAAGGTACAGTTGTTCAACATCGGAACCGCATCTAGATGGCTAACGAAAGCTTAGGCTGTTCCGTCCATGTTGCTAGAGGATGGACTGCGGCCAGAGGGAACATTCTGGCTCTTTGCAGCGGTCACAATACTGGGCTTATTGTGGGTTTGGATGCGACTCCCTGAAACCGCTAGGCGGAATCTTGAAGAGGCGAACATATTGATCTCATGAACGGCAGACCATGGCTCCTGCATTGCTTCTTATATACCACGAATGATATGTTAGATACCAAGGTAACAGATCATATTTTGGGAGAGAAGATAAACTAGATTCAATAGCGCTCAAGAAACCTATTAGGAGCGTGGGAATTGTAGTTGACAAGATTCCGAACAAAAAGGCACAAAGCCAAATGAGTGACCAAGCGAACGAATTGAAGAAAAACCGAAAGTCATAAGCTCCCACAAATTGACCAACTTCTTTTGCCCATTAAGCCAAATCACACTTCACAAGAGGCACAAGGAGGTCTCAAACTATTCTCAAGGACTGTAAGCATCACTCAGTAATGACAGAGCCTCTTTTTCATAACCTCAAGACTTTGCACCGGAATGGCAGCCCTGCTTTTCTCACTCACCATGCTTCTAGTAATCCTTTTCCTTCTCATGCTCCTTCTCATGCTCTTCCTTCTTGGGCCACTTGGGCCATTGGGGCCATCCTGGCTTCTCTTCATGCTCCTTCTTCTCCTCCTTTCCATACTCCTCCTTCTCATACTCCTTTTCATGCTTTTCTTTTCCCCATTTCTCCTTCTCTTCCTTCTCGTGCTTTTGTCTTTCAATCTCCTCCCTCTGTCTTTCTATCTCGTCCTTTTCGAACCCCTTGTGCTCCTTATCTTCCTTCTCATGCTTCGCCCTTTCTCTCTCTCTCTGCTCCTCTTGTCTGTGTCTCTCTTCTGCCTCTTCCTTCTCGTGCTTTTGTCTTTCCTTTTCTGCCTTCTCCTTCTCATACTTCTCCTTCTCTAGCCTCTCTCGTTCCTTCTTTTCCTTGTGTGCCTTCTCTTTCTCCCAATTTTCCTTTCCATGTCCCTCCTTTTCCTTCTCTCCCTCTTCATGCTTTTCTTTCTCCCACTTCTCTTTCTCATCCTTCTCATACTTCTCATGCTTCTCTTTTTCATATTTCTCCTTCTCATCATTCTCATGTTTCTCCCTTTCTTTTTCTTCCTCCTCCTTCCCCCACTTCTCCTTCTCATGATCCTCCTTTTCATGGCCCTCCTTCTCATATTCCTCCTTCTCATGCCCCTCCTTCTCATGTCCCTCTTTCTCATGCTCATCCTTCTCCCACCATCCTCCATCTCCACGTCGATATTTCTCTTTCTTCTCCTTCTTCTCCTCTTCCTCCTCCTCAAACTTAGGCCAGTACTTCTCATCGGGATAGAGAAGTTTCTCAATATCCTTCACATTCCAGCCATCAACACCCTCAAACGCTTTTTGCAGCTTCTCGCGCTCCTCCTTGGGGAAGCGGTCATGGAACTCCTTGATCTGCTTGGGGCTGAGAGGCCAGAAGGCGGTGACCTTTTTCTCGAGGTCGAATTCCCGGAGGACGCCATCTTCGCCGAGATGGACTTTGCCCTTGTGGTCCGAGGGGAGCTGGCAGACTTCGTACTCGGGTTCTTTGCCTCCGAGGTCCTATAGTAGAGTTAGATAGCCGTATAATATATAGTTGACTAGGGAAAGGAGTAACTTACAGTAGGAGCCGCAATGGCACCACCAAGGAGAAGGAGAATCAGGGAGGCGGGAAGCTTCATCTTGGGGACAATCCGGAGGGATTAATCGGAGTTGCTTCTTGGGGGGTGTTAGAGAGGCTGAGGATGAGGATGAGGATGGGGATGTTGTTGTTGGAAGTAGACTCAGTTTGAGGGGCAAGAAGGGGGCTATTTATCTTCGAGCTCGAGTGTATGTGTTCTGGCCTTGTCAGGGAGCTGCTGGATAGCTCGTAGAGCTCCGGTGTCTCGATTACGCGTTCGAGGGTAGCTATTTTCGCAATGGAGTATCTTGTGATTTGTAGAGGAGAGGTTCCCCTGTACATTGCTGGGTAGCTTTCAGTTCGAACGTGTTGGACATGATGGATGCATGTTGTTGGTCCAGATCGGTATCTTACGCAATGCAGGTCAGTGTTGGCCACCCTTCGGGGAATATATTCATTTTCGGAGCTAAGCTGTCTTTCTATTTCTGACAGGGACAGCTCATCTAACATCACATTTTATCGATATTATATGGTGCAGATATAACCTCTAGTATCACAAAGTATCGAACCATACCCCATCCTCAGAACCCAAAGCTCGCCACAGAACAGAAGTTCCCACGCCAAAAGCTCCAATTAGAGACTCTTAACACTCTACTACACACCTCCAAGCTGTATCTGAGAAATATTTACGTAACTAAATCCAGACAATTCTTCCATGAACAGAGGCATGAGCTCCTGGTTGGGTTCTCCGGGGAAACACAGCCCTCGTACAACTAGGAAGTAGGGCATAGGTTCCGGCACGGGAGAGAAACAATCCGATTGGTAAGGGGGGTATTCCTTGTCCATGTACGCGGATTCTCGGGCTTGGCTGGAGACTGGTTCATGAATGCCGTGATCTTCCTGATATTCCACGAACACGATGACGCATTCAGTCGGAACTGGGTGAATCTTAAAGTGGGTTCATGAGTTGTGAATTTGGTCTTACTTGATGAAGGCTGTGCTGGTAATTGGTCTGGATTGTTCCGGGATATGTCCGAGACGTCGAACTCGGAACTTGGAGTTGTACGTAGATCTCGCAGGAACAAGGGGGGTTCTTCCCTGGTACAGGGTATCCTATTTGAAAATACATTACGTGGATATGGGAGATGTGTATGTACATGTCCAAAGTACAATATTCGTAGCCAGGTTCATTCAGAGCTCAGTAGTCCGGTCGGAGTGTGGAAAATACATCGCCTACTCGTCGATAGGTGCAACAGCGGCTCTCGGTCGTCTGAGCTCCCGCGCAAGAGCTATTTGATGCTCTGTCGCCTCATCTATCACGTATCTCTGACCAATTTTCGCAAGGAGTTCCTCCAGGCTCGTCTGATCCTCCTCTATCCATGGCAGAGGCCCCCCTTCCTCCCACTTGATCCTGAGCCAGGCGCCATAATCATAGGATAATTCCTGCGCATAAGAGTCACTAAAGGTCAGGTAGCTTTCTTCATGCATACCGATGATGATTTCGGTCTCGCGCTCGAATGGGATGGTATTTCCCCGCCAATACTCAGAACGTCCGTATCGGAAGTGCCGGAGGTGCCGCAGTTCATGGAAAGATTGGAAATAATGGTGCCAGCGTGTGTCGTATGTTGCGTAGCCTCTTCCCACCAAATTAGGATGGGTGGTGTAACTATCCTCACCCAGGTAGGTCCTTTCTTTATTGGAAGGTGCTACTGCCCAGAGGATGGTGCAGTCGTCGAGGTAGAGTTCTGTGAGAGTGCCGCGGTGACTGAGGATCCAGTCTAGCTGGGAGTCGTGGACGAAAGCATACTTTCCAAGTGCCAGAGTCCTGAGTCGCGGGAAATGTACACCACGGAGATCCAACTTGGGTAGTAGCCAAAATAGACATTAGAGTAAATGGTGAGGTGTTCTAAAATCTGGAGAGCGGGCTTCAGCCAGAAGGATGGTAGTGTCGAAAAGAAAGTGTGCATGTCATCGTGCTATTTCCAGCAGATTAGCTTATAGTAGTTAGCGTTGAGAAGTAAGTACGAACGTGTAAGGTAGTTTCTGGGTCTCCCCAATTGTGCGGGTTAGTGATGTTCAGACGGAGCGAACGCAAATTTTGTAGGACCTTCTCAATCTTCTCCACCTCGTCCTGATTGCTTTCATTCACATTCAGCAGCTCTCGAAATGCGAGTTCCTGTGGCACTTGAGGCAGTGTTGTGATCGCCGACAGGAACTCTTTGATTGCGGCTGAGCGGATTCCAAGCGTGTAAGGAACGTCTAAAACTCCATCAACACCGCCAGGAGACTCGGGGTAGAAGCCAAGTACAATGCTCCGGAGTCGTGGAAGTTCCTTAAGACGAGGAAACAGCCTTACCAATCTGCGAAATGTCTTCTCCCTAGGCCCCTCCCAGATCCCATAGTTGTATACACGATAGCCATCATACTGGGTGCAGATGTTAGTTTCCGCTCCTAAAACATAAAAAAGGGCAACTGACTTCAAATGCACTGAGGTCGAGATACACTTTCGTCACTAAATGTAGACAATCACGGTCTTCATTTTCAAGAAAGTCAGTAAATTTGTCGCAGCTCTCCTCTTTTGCGTAAACAGTAATGGATTCAAAATGGCGTTCTTTGACGATTTCGCCTAGGGATCGGCATACCTGCCGTAGCGTCTTGAGTGACTCCGGCTCTGCAAAGCGGATGATCTTGTGGAGAATCTCGGTGGGAAGTGATGTGAGGCTCTGCATTGTGAAGTGTATGCCGTGCAGCAGCCTATTTAGTACTGATTTGGCACTAAAGCGTTAGCATGAATCTAGCGAGGAACCAGTTGCCAGAGGGGCAGAATTTAGTGGCTGCGGGTCAGAGTGGATCTGAGGTACTCGGTCTCCCTGCAAAAGGTTGAGAGCTTAAGGATCACGTGGGAACTGTAAAGAGATTAATCTTGATGCCTTACTCCCAAGGTGTCAGCACCCCGATAAGATAACACCGGCAAAACATCGGTCCGATCGACATTTTCAACAGCGATGAAAGTGAAAAGCCGACAGCATCAAACCAACAGCCCACTGCTAATGATTTAATGATTGACATATACCTTATTTGATCGCACTTCCTCCTCTATATACCCCCAGTCCGTACCTCTATTAATTATCCTCCCACAAAATGGGTGTCCAGAAGAAAACCCGCAAGTTCGCCCAGGTACGCAATTCCAACCGCCTTATCAAACCACCGGAGAATTCCAAAAACTAACAAGACATTAAACCAGGTTAAACGAGCCATCAAAAAGCACGATGACCGCGCCAAAAAAGACAACAACGCCCCGAAACAAGACAAGGCCAAGGGCGACGAGGTAGTCCGGGCGATTCCCCAGGCTCCGTCGAATATGTTCTTCGCCGCCAACACGGCCCTCGGACCTCCTTACCATGTGCTGGTGGATACCAACTTTGTCTCCCACTCTATTCGCGCGAAGACGGATATGCTGAAGTCTATGATGGACCTGTGAGTGGATATGCTATTGGGTGGTGGGGTGGCGATGGCTGATTGTCAACAGGTTATATGCGAAGTGTATCCCGACGTTTACGGATTGTACTATTGCGGAATTGGAAAAGTTGGGTGATAAGTTCCGGTTGGCGTTGAGGGTGGCTAAGGATCCGAGATGGGCGCGCGTGCGGTGTGATCACCCCGGTACCTATGCTGATGACTGTTTAGTTGATCGGGTGAGTTTTTGAGAGTTCGAAAGCTATGGGATGACATGGTCTAATTTGGTCGAAGATTACAAAACACAGAATCTACATTGTGGCGACGAACGATAAGGACCTGGTTCGCCGTATTCGCAAGATTCCCGGTGTGCCGATCATGAAGGTCGCAAGAGCGAAATACGTCATTGAGAGATTGCCCGACCACTTTGAGTGAGCGTGTGCAAGGATATAGAATATCTCGTGTTGACAACTACGGAATCCACATCTGATTGGGACGGTTGGACAAGGATATTGCAAATCCGACCCCAATACTGCGATACCGGCAGATCTTTATCGGAGGAATCCATCATCAATCCAATACCGCCGCGGACTCGCTTGGATTTCTGCGGAGGAGCGGTTTCAGGACACAGCTACGGAGAACACTAGATGTAACTAGCAGGGCTGTATACGACTTCAATGATAATACTTTGATACCATTGGTATACGAAGAGTGGAGATGGTATAGATAAGCAAGCAAGATGACTCAACTGCGGCATTTTCTCCAAGTACTAGACTACATTAAACATGAAATAAATACCCCATAAACCTACATGCGGGGTCAGCCTTACCCTTCATCCATGACCCATTTATATACATCTCTCAATTGAATTGACAACACAATCTGAACCAACCCAAAAACAAAATGCCCGAGAAAGAAACAATCGTAGTAATCGGGTACGTCATGCCACCCTTATATCCCCAATCATCAAATTCAACCTCCAAAACTAACTCCAAAAAAGCGCCGGAGTAATCGGCCTCACAACCGCCCTCCGCATCCAAGAAACCCTCCACCGCAACCAAACCATCCAGCTCATAGCCCGCGACTTCCCCAACACCACATCCCTAAACTACGCCTCCCCGTGGGCCGGCGCCCACTACCGCCCGGTCCCCGGTTCAACACCGCAAGCCCTCCGCGAAGAAACCCAAGCCAAACAAACCTACAGCTACCTCAAGCAATTGGCAAAAAGCGACCCCTCCTCGGGCGTAGCAATCATAGAAGGAATCGAACACCTCGAGAACCCACCTTCCGAATATCTCGACGAAAGGAGTATCAAAGAATGCTACGGTCATCTTGATGGGTTCAGGATCCTAGGGAAAGACGAATGTCCCGAGGGGGTGAAATGGGGAGCTCGATATGAAACTGCGGTGATTAATTCGCCGGTGTATTGTGCGTATCTTCTAAGGAAGTTTGTGCTTGGTGGTGGGGTTACGAGGGAATATACAGTCACGGATCCGAGGGAGGCGTTTTATTTAGCGCCGAATGTGAGGACGGTGGTTAATTGTTCGGCATTGGGGTTTGGGGATGAGAGGTCGTTTATTATTCGGGGTTTGTTTTCACTCTCTCTTTTTCTTCACTATCCTGGTCTTTTGTTATCTGGGTTTACATGTTGTTATGTGGTGTGTTAACGATGTGTCTAGGGCAAACGTGTCTCGTGCGGAATCCTTGCAGTCAGACTGTGACGAGGCAGAATTCCGATGGGTCTTGGTCCTTCTGTATCCCGCGTCCCTTGTCCGGGGGCACCATTATTGGGGGTACGAAGCAGCCGCGCGACTATGATCCCAATCCGTCGGTGGAGACGAGGGAGAAGTTGCTTGCCAATGCGGCCAAGTGGTTCCCGTTTGAGCCGGGGAGTGAGGGGAAGTTTGATGTGATTCGGGATATTGTAGGTAGGAGACCGGCTAGAGAGGGTGGGATGAGGATTGAGGTGGAGAAGGTTGGAGAAGGTCGGTTTGTGGTCCATGCTTATGGGGCTGGGGGGAGAGGCTTTGAGTTGTCGTACGGAGTGGCGGGGGATGTTGTCAAGTTGATGGTGGGTAATAAGTTGGTTGGCGAGAGAGCTTCGTTGTAGATGTCATGGATGTGTTTAAGTTGATTGTAAATATGTTTGGTTTGGATAGGACTTTTGCTGTATACAACATCTAAAGATCCCAACTCTATAGGACCGCAGGGACACTTTCCAGTCTAACATCAAGAAGTGCATAAATCATTGTACCTCAAAGGACAGAAAAAGAAAAGAAAAAACGCTAAGTTCATTATAGCAACGAACGTTCTTTTTTACGTACAAAATCTGGCATAACAAATGGTGTCCTTCACTCCGCCACGAATGCACGACACTCGATCTATCTCAATCTTGTGTACGCGGCTGTTGTCTTCTAGAACCTTTGGACATGAATCCAACTGGGCCGGAGTTCACGATCAAAGATGACACACAAAACGTCACACGTTAACCGCAGCCCTCAGTCGAGGAGACCAAGACAGGTGATTACTCGGTAATAAACAACACTGTATCTATCATCCAGGAGTTCAACACTGCGGGCCCGGACAAAGGCCTGGTTCACCGATACCAGGGAGGGAGCGCTGCCCGAAAGCCCAGGAGTCGCAGTTTCTTGGGGGTATCGCACACGCTCAGCCCTCACCCTCCTGTGCAATGGTTTCGTCGTTCGAAATCGGTACCGGTGCCCCATGCAGCCTCGCCAGTCGCTCTTCTTCCTTCTGTTCCCGGATCCTCTCCGTCTCCCTGCGGAGGGCAGCCAGGTTGAAGGTATCGTCGTCGTCACCCTCCTCGTCGCTGCTCTCATCCTCGGC
Organism: Aspergillus oryzae RIB40; assembly: GCF_000184455.2. NCBI lineage: Eukaryota > Fungi > Ascomycota > Eurotiomycetes > Eurotiales > Aspergillaceae > Aspergillus > Aspergillus oryzae. The sequence continues at coordinate 4,252,040 of NC_036439.1, read as the reverse complement.
ACGCCAGTTACCGCTCTCAAACAATGTTCGTCCAGTGGCTTCCTTGGCCTTGCGGGCTTGTTCTTCGGCTTGCTTCTTGTCGAGACGCTGCTTCTTCCACTCGGCGAATGTTTGAGGGGTGACCGGTGTCAGGTTGCCCGTGAGCTTGTGTCGTTCACTTTCGAGCCAGTCCTCTAGTGTCAAGGTGTTGAGTGGAGACTTGTCCATCAGGGCCTTCTCAGCCGCACGCTGCTCCTTCGTCTTCAGGACGAATCTGTTGAGGTCAATCAGTATCAATCAAAAAACAGTGTGAAGACAACGGCGCAACATACCCAGGGGGCAAACTGTGCTTATACTTGCAGGCGTCACCTCCATTGGGACAGACCCAGAACCAACCGTACTTCTGGTTCTCGACCGCCTCAATGAAGAACTTGCAGACCTTATCGGTCGTCGTCTTCGGGTTTCCGTGCTTGCTGAGGACGACATTGCGCAGCTTCTCTTCATCCCAGTCGTCCATCGTATCCTTCTTCTTATTCTCCTCCTCCGTGGCCTTCACGTCTCGAGAATCGGTGTACAGATCCTTCTTAGCAGCCTTGCGCTCCACATTCGGATCGTGACTGAACTTGCACTTCTTTCCCTTCTCACAATTGCCCTGCTTGAAGAAGACACACAGGACGGTCTTGGGATCCACACCGAAGGGAATCTTCTGCACCTGCACAGGCTTGAACAGCTCAGCTGCCTCCTTCTTCGCCTGTTCGGCGGCCTTCTTTTCAGCCTCGCGACGGGCCTTCTCGGCCTCTTTCCGCTTCGCATCGGCGGATTTGTTCGATTTCTCCTGGGTTCTTAATTGTTCGATCTGTTTCTTGGCCTGAGCACCTTTTTTCTGTAGGATGAAAGATTTTGCTGTCAGTGGCGATTTCTCTCTCGGACGGCCGTCGGGGGTGTTGAAAGGGGGGGATAATATGCTTTGGGAGGTCACTACATACGTTTTTCATACCAAAGGTCTGTTCAAAAAAAAAAAAAATATACGTTAGCGACGTTATAGGATCACGCGATCGGGGGTGACAAACCTTGTCCTCGACCGAGGCCTTCTTCTTCTTGGGCTCATTGTTCTGCTTCTTAGGAGGCATGATGGCGGTTTTCTTTTTCTGATTCTCTCTATTGATAAAACCCGATCAGATAAGGATAGGTAGCGCGCGCCTGTCCAGCGGTGGCGGTGTTGTTGATCGAAACGAACCTCCCACAGTCGACGGGTCGAAAACCGTTGGTGGGGGGATGCTAGGGCGGAGGCTGTTAGAACAACAAAGCCGGATGCCCGGAAGAAATAATAAAAATGAAGGAAAGAAAGATAAAGAGCAAAAGAACGCCTCTCGCGGTTACACAGACAAGAGGGAAATGATCGTGGTGGTCAACAGGAGATCTTTCTTTTCGGTGAGTTGAAGGATGTGTTCTTCCTCCACAGTTTCGAGGTGTGGGTTTTCCGTCTTGTGGCGGCACCGCCAACAGATTTAATCTTTTGCCCTGCGATTAAATGCACTCACTAAGTTTTCTTGTCCACCATTCTTTTTCGTGCATGCTACCAAATCGATTCTCAGCTTCTCGAGTAATGGAAATACGGCCAAGACTGACTAATTCTTTTTTTAGTTAAATATTAGCAAATTAATGAGGTCATCAGCCAGGTATTTCCATCTCACCGTTTTTAACTGTGAGCAGATACCGAGAGTATCCCATTATTTGCTGTCATATATCTACTACAAGCCTCCTGCTAGCACGAGAGGTTGCAAAGCATGCAAGTCCACAGTATATACGACTGGTCCCGTGCTTAGGAACATGTGAAGTTGAGAAGATAGGGGCATCAACCGGCGGGTATATATATTTCTTTGTATACGACGGTTCTGTAGGCCATCAATTGTGCTTGCGTCGAGTGCCGTCTTTTACTCTCAACATGCCCACCAAAACATACATTGCTATCTACGTTGGTGACCCGCTCGACTACACAAGATATCGCCATACAGCCCTGGACTTCGAGTTCCCATCTAAGCCAATCGTGCTACACATCGTGGGAGCCCCAGGCATCTATGAGTATGACAGAAGAGAGAACTACAACCCCAGGGTGAGCCAGACCATAGCAAAACTTCTAGAAGTAGCGATGATCCCGGATTTATTGTACTGATATAGGAGAGGAATGAGATGAGAATACTTACTATCCATATGATCGGCTAAGGAGCGCAGTGACAACCTTAAGTTCGTAGAAATAAATTAAGAAATGTCATGCCGATATATTCCTTTTCGTACTTAGGCGGAAGAATCTGAGCGAGATAGATTGGCCAGTCTGGCATTGGTTTCAGTTACTGAAATGCTCGAATATACTCCCAATATTCAGGATACCAACCGGCACTCTCCCAGTCCAGAATAGCTGTGACATATCCTTCTTCATCAACTAAAATATTGCGGGGGGCGAAATCCCCATGAGTAGAAACAATCTCGTGATCACCGCTCAAGGCATGCTTGGTATAATGTCGATGAAGATCTGGAGCCGTTCTCACCATGTCGACTAGGATGAACTCATTGAATTCCTGCTCTGAGTCGAAAGGTCCGCCCTCAAGAGACGAAAACTTGCCTATGATAGCTTTCCCCCGGCCTAAAGCGCCAATGTAGGAACCTTTCAGCTTGCGGAGTTCAGATATATGGCCATGTAGTTCTTCAGCTACACGCTGTTTGCGGGTGGAGTCCATCCCCTTCCACGCTTCCTGGAGTGGCTTTCCGGGCATGAAGTCCATGACAATCTTAGTTACTTTGCCATCTTCCCAGTGCACATCATGAAGTTTGGGAACGGGTATCGTTGTGTTGGCTGAAATAAAACAAAGAGTCTCAGCTTCCGCAGCACAGAGATCTGGACCAGATTATTGCCGACCTTAAGTATTGTGCGGCCGGCGAGTGAATGAAGGATATCGCCCTTGGGAACTACCCCCTCAGCTTCCGGTTTTGATATAGAGGGACAGAGGCGTGTTGTTCACCATTCTCGATCATTGCTAAAGCCCTACAATAATGTTTTTTTGTGATATAAAGATGGGTACGAAGTGGATTCTCTAGACTACGCACAGTCGTGTTTACCTACAACCCGAAGTTGTTTAAGGGAATGTGAGAGACCGGGAACGAAATATATACGGCATCCCAGAGCAACTAAGAATGCTACTTTCCTCGTGATGCTTTCATGCCTGAAGCGTTAATCCTGTCACTCAGTCACTTACACTACCATGTATCTTCTACAAGTATACTCGTAGAATTAATGAAATTGACTCATACTTAACTGCTGTGTATGGAAGACGTCTCACACGCCTAAATCACTAGTAATGCTGTTTAACAGATATTCTCCCGACTAAACAGATAACCACAATACAGAAGTCATAGCAGCTTTAATACCGGACCACTAACAGTTACGATCTAATATTCAGAGACTTCATCTCAGTATAGCCCCACTCTCTTTTGTCAGGAAAAACCCATAAAAGAAGAAATTCTTTCCAATCTTTAGACTCGCGACTTGCCCGGCTATACTCCCAGTACATGGGAAAATACCCAGCGAACTCCCAGTCCACAAGAGCAGTGACCTTTCCCTGATCATTGACAAGAATATTTCTTGGCAAAATATCGCCATGGCTGAAAACAAACTCCTCACACCCCTGTGGTGCATCCTCCTCCTTTGATGAATAGCCGCTTTATGATGAATTATCATCTAGAGAAGCGTGCAGCATCATATCCACTCCAATCAATTCCAGGAACTGGTTGAATTCTTCCCTAGACTCAAATGGCCCGCCCTCTTGGGCATATCGGGAACCGCTTAGGACTCTCACCTTTCCATCATTCAGAGCCGCAATCTTTTCACCCTTAAGCTTACGGAGCTCAGAGACATACCGCTTCAAGTCCCCTGCGAGAACCTCTTTCTGGTCATAAGTGAAGTCCTTCCACACTTTTTCAAGTGTATCGCCCTCCACAAAGCCCATGGTTATTTGGACTACATCATCGTTTCCGCAGGGGGTATAAGTTGATTTTCCTTGTTCATCGTATTTGACCTCGTACACTTTATCGTCTTCGTAGCGGATGTTGGTTGATTTTCCTGCTTCATCATAGCGGACGTTGAGTTCCCTGCCGTCTTCATACTGAATGCTACGGATTTTTGGAACGGAGATGTTTGTATTATCATTGATATATATGAGCGTCAGAGCCTCGTAGATCTTGAAGCCCTCCTTCCCACATTTATGTATCGTTTTCCTCTCCTCGTCCTGAAGCACGATGTGGTCTCCTTTATTGTATATGACTCGGAGTTGAGATATGTTATCTAATGTTTAGGGTTAGCTGATGCCACAAATAGGTAGAGATATCTACCACTACTATCCATTTTGAAAACGCTATAGACTGTAACCGATGACGTTGCATGGTAAATCAACCAGATCAAAAAGCAAGGTCATATATATATACTCGTCTATATAAAGGCTTTTAGAACACTGGGAAGAGAAGTTTCGATCAAATACTGAGTTGATGGTGCCATGATGCGGCTTGCCATATTCAAAACGGCTTTGAGGCTCTTCTTCAAACGTGTCAAGGGGTGGAGAGTCCGAATTGGGGTGGTTTGAAGGACAAGATGTATGTGTTACGTATGTCTGTCTCTATATTCTGGATCAAAGCGCTGATGTTGGCGGTTGGTTGATTCAGGCTTGTATGTTGTAGTAGATACTATCCACTATACCAACATCACACATGGAGATGGATCGATTGACAGAGTCTTCTACAAGGGCTCATTGTTATGTCAGACAGGGACAATATGAAACGTGGTTACTCCTTGTTCGAGATGCGGACAAAGGTTCTACAATATTCCCAGGTGGCTCTTTCCTGGGATTCTACAAACAAAGAGAAGATTAGATGCTCACGCTAACGAATACCAAAGCGTTAGCAGGATTGACTTGACAGAAGACATGTAGATATACCTTTTGTTGCTTTTGGACAGGTTGATACTTTAGTTATCTTATCCATGGTACGCACTCCGGATTGATATATTAACCTCAATTACATATCCTGCACTATCTCGGTATCTCAGGCATAAGAGTAGGTACCACTAAGTTTACACCTCCCGAGTAATCGATGCGTACATTACCCCGAACGTTCAAGCTCCTAAACTCTCAATCTCGCACATACTGTAGTGCACACCTCAACGCAATAGATAGTGTCTCTGATCATCTCATACAACTCATTGATTCTTATTTTAAGTCGTCACCAATGTCATGGATCAAGCCTGTTTCAAATAATTTTTTGCATATAATTAAGAGACCTCCTCGATTTTAGTGGACTTAGCCGACTCCTCAGCATCCTTGTCAGCCTCCTCAAGCTCGGGCATCTCCTCGTCATCCTGGAATATCTAGTCAGCAATTGCAATCGTTTGACGTTGACAAATCTGTTTGCGAGATTGACGGGACCTACCGACTCGCCCTCAGCACCAAAACCACCAGGGCCACCAGGGCCACCAGGACCACCCATTCCCTCAAGGCCTGCACCAAGCTTCGAGAAGTCAATGTTTCCGAGACCACCCTCGCCGCCGCCGAGGGCATCGAGGCCGCCGAAGTTGTTCGCATAGTCGTCCTCAGGAGCCTCATCCTGCTCATCCTCATCGACCCACTGCACAATTATCAGCATCGCACGTCTTCGCGTTGGTAGACGAGGTCACATTCCATACCTTATCGAAGTCGGTCTTGAGGAAGTGGACCTTCTGGCTGTCCTTCAGAAGACGGGGCCAGTATTCCTGCTTCAGCTCCTTCTTACGCAGGACCAGCTCGACCTCACGATCACTGTGGTTAACCTTGGAGTTCTCGGGGTCGATCTCAGCGTACAAGTCCAGGGAGACTTCATAGCGAACACCCTTCTTGGAATCACCGGCGAATGTGACATTGGTGGGGGTAATCTTGAGGGTGGCTTCTTTACGATCTACATCAGGAGCTTTGATGTTCACATAAAGGTAATTGCGCTCAGCTTCGTCGGCAGATGAGCGCTGGGCCCATGTGACTGGAGGGTTACCACATGTTAGCGAACCTCGATCCCATTAGGAAAGAATAAAAGCCTGAATAAGCGCGAAGAAAAGCCTTTTATCTCTTTCTGCTCCATTCTCGATCTCCTAGAAAGGAGAAAAAGATTGATAAAGAAAGTAAGGTGGGAAGGAGAGGTTGGCATAACTTCCAGCAAAGCGGGGAAAGGTAAGAGGGGGAGCCTGCAGAATTACGTACCTTCAGGGTGGACCTTGGAAAGCTCAGGCATTATGAAAGTGAGGTGTGCAACAGGAATTTTATGCAAGTAGGAAGTGAAGATGGGAGGAGGGGTATATTGGACAGTGGAAGGGAATGATATCGTGAAGGGTCAGTTGGAAGCTGAAGAAGTTCAGACTAAGCGTGTTTGGTGAATAAGGGAAGATTACTAGTAATACTCGTACGTACTACTAATACCAACCACTGCTGATGATCCGCTCTAGAAAGTACTGGAACTCTCACCCTGTTTACCCGCTGTTTGACCTGTTTGCGGATTGTTATCTGCCTGGGGCATCAACATACACACGACGTCATTGGAAGGCGGTAAATCACTTTACTCTGCCCGCTGACTCAGCAGGGACTGGATCGTTCCGTTCGCTGGCCACGATCATGTTCGATTCCGAATCAACGAGATGGACAATGCTGATTACACTCACAAATGAGAATTGTCGAATCCGTAGTGCGATCTGACACTGTTCGAAGGACACGGCAACGCTGTTGACCTAAACTTATTCCAGGCTATCTCACCATATTGCCGAGGAATTCTGTGCGCTGAGATACCATCCTGCCTGGATAACCCCACCTATTGCAACGGCCCAGTCCATAAATATTGCATCCTGAGTCTTGAGCTGATACGGCCCTGACCTTTCTGAATTACTCTATATATCTTCGCCAACCCTGCCACCGATATACAGGCTATCTGTCATACACTCCACACGACCAGAAGTATAGTATAGAGGGATCCGTGTGCCAGCCTGATCCATCATGGAGACTCTCAAAGCGGTCTTTTTCGGTCCTGATCCTCAGGCACAGGTACGCTCAATAACTACGCTGTCGCACTGCCATTCTAACATAAATTTTATGTACAGATGAGAAAATGTAACGCACTCATCCGCGCCAATACTCGCCAATTGGACCGCGATATTGCGCAGCTCAGGACTTTGGAGAACAAAACGCGGCAATACATCATGAATGCCTCACGTCGAGCCGAACGAAACCCATCACAGGCGAAGCAGGCCACCCAGGAGGCTAAGACCTTTGCTCGTGAACTCGTTCGGATCCGGAAGCAATCTACCCGTCTACACACGAGCCGAGCCCAACTACAGAGCGTCCAGATGCAGGTTAACGAAGCATTCTCGGTGCGGAAGATTCAAGGAAGTCTGAAGAAGTCGACTGGCATCATGAAGGATGTGAACACACTTGTTCGACTACCCGAATTGAACGCGACGATGCGTCAACTTTCGACCGAGCTGGTTCGGGCTGGTATCATTGAGGAAATGGTAGACGATGCGATGCCAGACAATGAACTCTACGAGGATGAACTGGACGAAGCCGAGGAAGAGGTTTCCAAGGTCTTGCAGGAGATCTTACAGGGTAAGCTTGCGCAAGTCGACACGGTCAAAGCCGAGGAGCCATTGGAGGAGACTCCCGCCGTCGAAGAGCAGTTCGAAGATCAAGAGGCCACTCTCGAACAAATGAGAGGCCGACTGGAAGCCTTGAAGAGCTGAGTGCTGTGAACGCCGAAATGAAGCCTATGCATGCCTGTAATATCATGTTACGAGCGACCCCCAAATGCTGCAAAAGCATTGTTCTTTGTTGATATATTCACTTTTGGAGTTTGGCCGGTGGAGCACTTGGGATTTGGTTCATTTTCATTCGTTTTGTGTCTACTCTAGAGGCAGGTCCTGATTCCCTGAGTATGAGAGACTATTTCAGCGTTGTCCTAATCCATTGTCATATCTTCTACATCGGACACATGGTAAATATCATTATCTTCCTTGAAGTGGGTCGAATATCTTTGCCTTCTAAGCAATTCTATTGAGGTGAATCCTTGTTTGTTTTTTAGTGTTGAGGAATGGCTCATATGTATTTCAAAAACAGACAACAACGGACTACGGGAGAGAAAAGATATAATGGATGAGAATATAAGTTATTCCCTATCAAAGGATCAATAGAGCGTAGTGAGGATGTTGATAAAGCATGGTCAGGTCAGTGACGTTTCTATTTGCGGATGGGGCGATAACCGCCCCAAAGTGGATTAGCGGCGGAACTCAGCCTCTCCTCCAGTCTTTCTTGTTGTCCCTCGACTTCCACCCGACTCTCCCGCGCCTCTTGTCTTCCCGCATTTGCCTCTCTCTCTCTCTCCTTTTCATCAACTCAACGTCGCGTCTCTCATCCGAACGTGGCATATAATTCACTTTAATACTTCTTTTCTACTCCACTATCTACCACTTATCCCGCTTATTACGCCTGTCAGAGCAACTGTCTTGAAATCAGACTTTTACCTGCCCCTTGCTGTTGCGAACCTCTCTTCGGTGACGCAACGACTGACACGCTCGAACTCTTGGGAATCTTTTCGAGAATCGCTAGTATCGCCCATATCCATATATCTTTCACCTAACACAATGTCTGGAAAGTTGGACAAGTCTCTTGACGAGATCCTCGTCAACCGTCGTCAGGGCGCTCGTCGCCGCAATCGTCGTTCAACCCAGTCCAAGGCTGCCCCGGCAGCTGTTGGAGGAGTCAAGAAGAGCACGAAGGCTGCGAAGCCCTCCGGCAAGGCTGCTCAAGCTGGACACCCTATGTCAACTGAAAGCAAAATCATGGTCAGCGGCTTGGTAAGTCTCGATTCTCGGTTCCCCATTTTGTAAGGGCATTCAGCTAACGTCACCAGCCTTCCGATGTGAATGAGGCCAATATCAAGGTATGTTGATTAAGAGGCCTTCGCCTTGGGTTTCTATCGCCATGTCTTTCTTTCTCGAAACCTTCGAGGTGCACCGGCTTTTACACGCGTTACGACCCTTGTCACGATGTCCTCATATCTTCGCGACCGTTATTGGTCGCGTGAAAAGGCAGCGCACTCCTTTGAGCCATGTTCGCGCGCTATATGAAATCTAGCGCTCCGCGAGTCAGCCGAAGTTGAGTCCTGCCTGCAGTCCTGCGCAAAGTGCATCATGCTTGAACGGATCTTTTAGAAATCCGCTCGCTAGATCGCTGCAGGCTGTGCTGTGAATGGTAGTTGAAACACACCATTCTGATTTCATCCCGCTTGGCCGCACCTTTTTTTTGAATTTGCATTTCGGGTGTCGAGCATCAGCGAGCGCACCAGCAGACCACCAGGGCAACAGTCCATATAGCAGGCAATTTTCTCTGAAACATCTCTCCCGTCGTCCATGTGTGAGTGTGCCATTTCATGTGGGCAGGATGCACCTCTTGTGACTTTGGGACTAGTTAGGCCTCGCTTCGCCCTGAGATGGGCTACTATGTGGGTGTCTGGGGGAACCTGATAAGTCTTCACTGCGCTCCAAAATAATGTCTTGATTACGTCGGTACTCTGTGTTTGGACATGGTGTTGGGTGGATCCGACCCTGGTTCAAATAAATGTGGAAGTGGATCGTTCTTGGTACCGGTGGAGGTGGATGGGAATTGCGATGAAGACTCGACTTTCAGTACAGTGGAAATATTGGCGGCTGTTGATGCAGACTTGTGAAGTCTGTGGGCGGTGTCGGGCTTTGAGTCAGAGCTCGTTGCATCCAACTCTTGAGGGTCTTACTAACTGCCGCTGTGTGCTCGCTGATGCTCTCGCTGTGGAATTTCGGACCAACCTACGCGTCGTTTTGTCGAGCTTTCGTTCATGCCAGCGTCTCCAACCATGTCACTAAATATTCATGAGTACTAATCATGTCTGCTGGATATAGGAATACTTCTCTAAATCCGCAGGACCCGTCAAGCGAGTCATGCTTACTTACAACCAAAATGGCACTAGCCGCGGCATCGCGTCCATCGTCTTTAGCAAGCCCGACACGGCTGCTAAAGCCGCTAAGGATCTGAACGGACTGCTTGTTGATGGGCGTCCCATGAAGGTGAGTTTCACGCCTCATTTTGTATTTTACAGGCTGAGTCTAACGTTGTATAGATTGAGGTTGTCGTTGATGCCAACCATGCTCCTGAAGTCCCCGCTGCCAAGCCTCTTGGTGAGCGTGTCGCGTATGTCTATGTCTGGTGATATTAAAGAACTAATACTAACATGGAAACAGACAAACCAAGTCCCAGCCCAAGCCGGCCACTGCCAGCAAGGCTACCGACAGCACTCGTGGACGTGGCCGTCGCGGTGGCCGCCGCGGACCTGGACCTAAGTCCAACCGTCCCAAGCCCAAGACCGTGGAGGAGCTTGACGCTGAGATGGTGGACTATTTCTCCAACGAAAATGCTGGACCTGCTGAGGGCAATGCTCCTGCGAATGCGGCCGCCCCGCAGCCCGCCAATGGTGGCGAGGATCTTGGAATGGCCGAGATTTCTGTAAGTTGCCCTGGTCTGGGGATGCTGGAAGACTACCTAAGCTAACATATGTATCAGTAAATGTATCATGGTACCTTCAATTTCAATTGCAGAGGCAGGTTACTTCTGCCAAGTCAGGTTGGCTTCTAGTCGGTTAGAGATGCCATCTGGGCTTGATATTCGGATTTGCGTTTCGGTTCTTTTTTTACCCCTTTTCACTTTTTCTCGCCGTATGTTTTCCTAGTTTGGCTTTCTAATGTCTCTTCTGTTATTTGGCTCGTTGACGGGAACTGGAGGAAGACTTGTATGTATTTAATAAACGGATCGTTGCAATGAAAACGCGAGGTGAAAACGTGAAAATATTGCCAGCCTAAGGCGCCTGTCGGCTCACTAATGATCAAAACTATACTGCCAGAGTCCACGACGGTGCTATGCTTCCCTTTTAATCTAATATTGGTCATATCACACTGTATCAAGTTTTCACACATGCACTTATCGCAGCAGTGCCCGTTATCCATCTAGCCTAAAATCACGCATATTGTCAATACAGAGCCAGCGTTACAAAAGACCTGAAGTCGCAACGTTTTTGCATCTTTCGACTTCCTCATAGCCAATGTACTTTTACTTGAGTTAACCCAATCTCAAGTCTTTGTACGGGTCGTGTATAATTGCAAGATCCTCTTTAAAATGCAGGAAGGCCAACATTTCTGGAGTAGGCTATTTGCTTAATAGGCTATACTCTGCTTACTCGGTACATCTACATCTTTTTGGATACCCTTATTCTTCTGACTTTCTGGCTGTAACTGGACGTGTTCCAGCTCAACACATTCGATATTTATATTAAAGCCAGGCGAATGTCTTCCGAAGTTTATATTCCAGATCTATCAACTGATAGACAGATATTCGAATCATGATTGGTATGCACGAATAAAAGAAAAAGACAAGAACTAGTCCATTCAGGGAACCAACACGGGATTAAAGTACACCAGTGTAATATACACAGCCGTTGCACAATTCTGTCAGCCCTTACGTAGAGATCAAAGACAACAGCCGACCCAAAATAAGTCCATGAGAATAGTAAAGGCTGTCCCTTGCACTTGCTCCCTAACCGTGATATGGGAGCCAAGCTACTAGTGTCCGGACAAAGACCCCATAATAGGAGAACAAGTCATGGTGCATCGTTCATTTCTCTTGTCGAGCAGGCCATCAAGTTGAAATACCGACCCGGGGATCTTTTTCGAACAAATTATGTGCATTGAACAAATCAAGTACATCGGCAAGTTCGGCAACCCTGGTGAGACTCTCAGGGCACGTGGGCTTTAGAATCTCTGGTATCTCCTTGAAATAGAGGCAGTTTTTGAGTCGAAGAATCTCCTTTGGTGATAGCTTTTTCACAGCCTCATCCTGCTGCTCTGCTGTAAGGGAATCGAACTTCGTCACAAGATCATCCAGAGAGAGGGGAGCATCCACAGCATTGGATTGTCTTCTGACCATGGCAGCCGGCCGTGCTGCGGCGGCGAGGAGAGCGAACGTAGAAACAAGAGTCAAGAGGCTGGTGACACGCATTTTGGGAGGAAGTGGTTGTTTGTTGAGGTATTGCTGTTATTGAATTGATGGTTGGATAGAAAGTAGTCTAGGATGATCAACTGTGGACAGTTTGGAGATATGAATACTTCACTAACTGAATGGCTGGCTCATCATTTATATAGGCCTCTGTGCACCTCGATCGAATATGCTTTTCGTCTCAGCTCTTAAGGCGCACATAATTTTCTGAGTGATGATCGTGGAGCTAGTCGAAGATCGGCGAACTATCGTATTGGAAAGTGTCGATCGAAGAAAACATATACAGACATATCCCCCGTATTCGGACTACTATTTTCTTCCTATTAGAATCTCGACTAAAGATCTGCATTCTAATTATTGCTAGTGCTAGACCGCGCATATAATGTCGAGTAGTTCTGCGCTCTTATTGGTTTCGAATATTCCTAGCAGGGCGTTTCTCCAGTGGCTAGCTGAGGAAACACGAGACAATACCTGAGATCCTGACTATGAGACCCGTGAGTTCTTGGTACCTACTGAAGGTAGGCGGTTATCTTTTAGACTCTGGATATTCAGTAAATCTCCTCTGTTGTTGCCTAGGACTCATTAACGCCCAGATATATCAAGCAATAGACAGATACGTGAGTCTCCGCTGCCATCCGTAAAGCTGCGAAAAGGAGACAAGGATTGTATCCTATGCAGCTAAAACGGGGAGATGTAGAAACAACCTATAATTCAATATAACGCACAGAGATGCCACACATATAACTGTTCCGTAACCATACCAGGCACTACTGCAATCCTTGCCCAGATGCAAGACTATGACTGATCCGAACAGAAACGCACGAGGACTGTAAACTATCTCGCCCTTGTACGGAGTATTCATGCCGAGCTATGGAGACAAGGCAGTTAGGCCCTGGAATGAAAGTCTATATAAGTGGAGTACAAGTCATAGTGTTGTCTGTTGTCGGGATGGACCGCTTGGACTGAGATGGTGGGGATTGGGCATCCCATAGTAGATCAAGCTGATTGGAAATGTCGTCAAGCAGGCTTTTAGTTTCCTGATGCCCCTGATCACGTATCCCACGTACCCTTCATCATCGAAGGTAATCCTCCACTAACCTCGCTAACAATGTTATCCACCCAGGGAAGACCACGCGCAGCGTTGGATCCTTCGACCGTGGCAACCGGGGATGCAGCGAGGAGGGCGAATGTGGAGAGGAAGGTCAAGCAGCCATCTGTACGTTTACATTGGTACGCCCACGATCCTTCGTTGTCGATGTTTCTGCCTTGTCTCCTGAAATATAATAACATGTCATCTTTGGAGACATGGTCAATGCCACACCATGCATGGGTACAAGTAATACTAGTAGGCACATATGACCACAGGGGACCCGGAGGACAGGCATGGCAGGTCACCGCTTTTAACGCCAGACTCTACCGAGAATCACGAAATGAGATATATAAGTATTGCAGAAGGTGGGACACAGCTGCGAGGAGTCCCGCTAGAGACTATTAAGACATGTCGGATAGCTCTGTCCAGGGATCCGGCGCGCCTATAACACGATGTTGAGTTATAAAGACATCCTTAGGTTTTGTCCAGTCCAACCTATTCTCCTTGGTGCGTACCAATGACTACTATATATCCCGTTTGTTTCTTTGTCCTTCCCAGGCAAACAGAGAATGAGCCCACTTTCTACTGAATTTTTCTCTCCTCTCATTCTTTTCTTTGGCCTATTCTATATCGTTAGTACGCTCCAGGTCAAGGTTGTTGTCGCTCTATTACTCTGAAATATCGGTACCGTCTATAATATCGCAAAGCTGGAGCATGTCGCAGGTGTCTAAACAGCGCTGAATAAAGACATCCAGCTTGGAATAAGACAACCTTCTGGGACTGCGTGTGCAGTTGGAAGGCTCACAGTCAATATGCACGTCGACTGAAGGAACAAGTAATGGTTCACTGTTGGGATAGCTCTTTGCGGGCTATTTCAGTAAGAAGATCGCATTGTGGGCCCGATTCTCTTCCACTTATATATGAACCAATAATATCCATCGTTCTTGATTTACTGGCATGCACCATAGAGCAGGAAAGTCTCTGGCTCTGTTTTCAATGCTGCTTCTACTAGTACAACCACTGACCAGCAGCACATTGTTTCAGTTCATTCCAAGTCATGATCTCACTGTGCTAAGAATGCAACACGGGCGATAGCACACGATGCTCCAATGTTCCACACTGTAGAATGAGGAACATATTGCCCACCCTCGGAAAATATTTCCGTTGTCGTGGCCAAGAATGTAACTGCCGAAAGAAGGACTGAGATCCCGTTTGCGTCCAAACTAGGGCACAAGGACACTCAAATCCAATTTTAATATAGATTATGCCATGACCAACCGGATGCGGCCACGCAGAACGAAAACTTTATTCTAGCAGCCTTTTGATCAAGAGCTGCTTCCGAAATTGCATGGAATATCGCCTCTTTGCAGGTTTTCTATTCTTTTACACACTGTAAGCATCTGTACACGCATTGATTGATGTGTCTGGTCATTACCCTACTCTCGTATACCGAATATTGCATATGGAAGATGTGCAAATGTGTCATGATTAAAACTACTAGCCTTTTCGATGGTCCAATACTTGCAATGAAATGAAAAACGTCACAGATCCTTCTCCGTTGCACTCAGGTTTTGGAATAACACTTTTACCTCCCGTTTGAAAGTCCATATCATGGGGACAGTGATTATCGCCATGGGGTATTAACTCCGTTTCGACGTGGACTAGACCAGCCGGTCTAGTGAGAATTCTTGAAAGATTTCAGAAATCCATGCTCGTCGGCATGCGCCGCAAGATCGTGTAAATGTCCAGTACAGGCGCCTTCAGATACAACACAACTGTGAAGTTTCTCAAGATCTCTGCGACTAAGGTGGGGAGTAAACGTATCGATCTCGGTCGGTGAAAGCTTATCAAAATCTCTCACAAGGCCATTCAGAGTGGGGGGTTCGTCAGCTCGGGCCAAGAGTCTGGATCGTCTTTGGGGCATTGTCGGCCACGAGCCGGAGAGGAAGGGGAATGTTGAGAGGAGGGTAAAGAAGCCCGTCACACGCATTTTGGGCGAAAGTAGTTGTGTCTCAGTAGATCTGGAATTGAAGAGAAGGGTAGTAGCTAGGAAGCAGATTATAGCAGACAGCTATGAATGACTACGAATGGATTAAGTTCCTATGGAGATGGTTCACTATCTATATAGTTCTCTAAGTGTCAGTTTGTGCTAAGGAGGAACTCATATCCTTATCTGCATGGGGAATAATAGTCCGCGGTGCACGACGATCTGCCGTCTAAGTTCATATTGGAAATGACTATCTAGGTCAATTCCAGCGATGATCACTGTTCGCAGTACGGAACGTAGATCGAATTACCGATCCAAGATTGGTCGCTTTACTTCTACCAATAATGGGAATTATACGACAGAGATTTCAACTTTCTCGTGAATAAGCTTTGTGTGTTGCTTCTTCAACGGCTGCCCCCGAAAACGGAATATCTGAAGATACCTTCTCCGGCCCCAGACCCACTTCCCTGGAGAGGCTACTCAGATATAGACCTATGGGATCATCCTCTGTAAAGTCTTGATAATCTATGCCGGAGTGCAACCCAAAGGATACTTGCCCTTGACAAATGAATCCGTCTCCATGGCTAACAGATGTAAGTGATGGAGGGATCAGTGGTGCTAACCATTGCTGACTATTCTACTGGCTTACGGAGTTGAGCATTTTAATATGCTTGTAAACGTTTGGATTAGATTATCCCTATCGTAAAGCTCGAGGAACGGGGTAACTTGATAAGGGACATCCTTTTTTGGAAAGATTGCATTTGTATAGGTTTCTTTCCTATTCTTTTCTTGTGTCTTGAAGAATAAACAACTATCTAACGTCTTTGTAAACTCTCTACACTACAAGTAAAAGTTAGTGTTGACTCTGCATACGCCAACGAAATATTCGCTTCTGGAATGGAAGAGTTGTGTAGATGAGAGACTTTATACAAGATCCCCCTCCCTTTTCTCGACGGCTGAATCAGCCGTGAGCATTGAGGCAAGCTTATTCATATGAATTCAGCTCACACGCTAGACACTTATGGTTATGGTAAGAAGATCGTCAGCTAGAGAAATAGTCTAAAACCATTTTATCACAGCTTGATAGAGTAGATCTTTCTCCAAAAAATGATATCGTGCCTTCTATGAAAAAAGGCTCGTAGAGGATAGTATTGACCAATTCGGAATGCTATAGGCATCTATCACTGTCTTCCAAATCCTCTAAAGAGTGTTTCTACTCTCCCCATCTGTGCAGCCTCAAAAATGAATGACAGTGAGCATGCGATATTATAGTGACTGGCTAGGCGGCACAGTTACTTCAAATCATTGTTCCATTCAATCCATTGCTCCTACCCTATGGGTTAGAGATAAACTTTCATGAAGCTCTCATATAAGCATGTGAATAGTTATTCGTAGGTCCGGGGCACAGCATCACGTCAAGACTTATGTGGATCAAGGCAAGCTGCTGAATCAAAAATACGCCAGCCAATTGATGAAGACAACGCCCTCCCCGGAGTGATTATGTCTTAGTTAGTCTCCTTGATATTTTCAACGACAACCCCACAGTGGGAGTCCAGGGTTCCGCGCCAGAATTACAGGAATCAGCAGTAGAGGTTGTTACTTGATGCCAGATGGAGTACATTTAGGCCCACCAAGTAGGCACTTTCATGGCTTTCTCACCGGGGCTTTCCCGGAGTTGTTCTTTTTTAAACTTCACCCGAGCAGGCGGCGTCCGCCTATTATGTTGATCCCTGGATCAAATCCTAGACAGAAGAGCCAAGACGGTATTGCCGAGCGCTTATAACTGCCATTTCAGGAATGACTGGTGCCCTAGCCTGGGGTACCCCGGAGATATGATAATCTAAATGTGCAGAGGCAACCCTTACCGGCGGAGAAACACGAAGTGGATATGTCGAACTACCCGATCGCCAGTATTGAAGAAGGTGGTGGTTACTTACCTGGGGATGGCGCTTTTTTGTCATGCCTGGAGCTCAGGCAATATTTATAATGGAATCTCGCTCCTAATCCCAGCGGTTATTCTGGAAGTCTGAAGATTTTTAGTCTCTGACCGGTCTCCATGGCGTTGCTTCTGAAGATTCTCCTCGCCGCTCTGCCAGCCGTGGTCGCTGGGCTTCCCCCAACCGCCACAGTAAAGAACGGCACTTACGAGGGCAAATATGTTGCTTTATACGACCAAGATCTTTTCCTTGGTATCCCCTTCGCTCAACCGCCCGTTGGAGAGCTCCGTTTCCAGAACCCACAGAGCTTGAACAGCACCTTTGGCACTAGAAACGCTACGGAATATGCTGATTCTTGCGTCGGTTATGGAGTAAGACTAGCCCTGGCTTTTGAAATTATTACCTTGTTAATCCGTCCCTAGAACAGTGCAGCCTGGCCTTACACCCTGAGTGAAGACTGCCTGACATTGAATATCGTTAGGCCTGCCAAGTCAGGACAGACCAAGGATGACGAGTTGCTCCCCGTCGGTTTCTTTACTCACGGAGGAGGGTGGTCGATGGATTATAGTGCCAATGGCGTGTACAATCTGAGCTTCATCGTCGAAGAATCGGTCAAGA
Source organism: Aspergillus oryzae RIB40 (assembly GCF_000184455.2). NCBI lineage: Eukaryota > Fungi > Ascomycota > Eurotiomycetes > Eurotiales > Aspergillaceae > Aspergillus > Aspergillus oryzae. The sequence goes on along the minus strand of NC_036439.1, from coordinate 4,234,301 downwards.
TGGGAAAGCCATTCATTGCCATCTCCGCAGACTGTCAGTACGTCCCTCCGTTCACAGACTGGGCAATATATGCTAATACCTCGTCTAGACCGAATGTCTTTCTGGGGCTTCATGGCCAGTCAAGACATCCTCGACGCAGGGGTAGCCAACCTCGGCCTCAAGGACCAGCGAATTGCTATGCAGTGGATCAATGAGAATATCGAAGCCTTTGGCGGTGACCCAGCCAAGGTGACCATTTGGGGCGAGAGCGCAGGCGGTGGTAACGTCTGTTATCATGCCACTGCCTACGGCGGTCGTGACGACGGCCTCTTCCGCGGCGTCATTGCTGAGTCCGGCGCCGATGGCAGCCACATGAAGAACCTGATGGAACCTCAGCAGATCTATGATACCATCGTCGGCATTGTCGGATGTGATGGTAGTTCAGACAAACTTGCCTGCTTGCGTACGGTCCCCTTCGAAAAACTCAATGCGACAATCACCGAAATATCAGGTAGTTTCTATCCCATTGTGGATGGGGACATCATCCCGGACTTACCATCGGTGCTGCTGGACGCCGGAAAGTTCACCAAGACGCCTATTTTGCTCGGCACGAACGCTGACGAAGCCACGATGTTTGCTGGCACCGGGGTTAACACGGACGAGGACATTGCAAGTCTCATTCAGTCGTCTGGACTAGATGCCAACACAACCGAGATACTCATGGCACTCTACCCTGACATAGACTCCCTCGGGCTGCCAGCTAACTACCGTGTTCAACCCGATGGACCCGTGGGGAAGCAGTTCAAGCGCTCGGTGGCGTTGCTGACGGATCAAATGTTCCTTTCATGGCGGCGTCTGAGGACCGATGCATGGTCCAAATATGGTGCGCCAGCCTATTCATACCTATTTGAGTCGCCAACCTCATCCAGTAAGCCATCACCACCCCAATCACTCACCCCAAGCAAGAGGCTAACAACCGGGTGGTCATAGCCGCATACAAAGGCACCAGCCATTTCACTGAAATCGGCTACGTTTTCTACAACAGAATTGGCCTTGGCTATGCCGCCGGCCAAAGCCCGCTCGCAAACGCAACCCAGGACGTGCTAGATCTGGCCAAACTGACCACTCGCATGTGGATCAGCTTCATCACCGATCTTGATCCAAATAACCATGGAGGTAGGATTGCTACTCTAGCTTCTTACGAGTGAGAATATTCTCTAACCGTGACTTTAGTTTCTGGGGTAGACCACTGGCCTGTTTATAATGCTACGGGGGGATATGGGCAGAACTTCTATTTACATCGTAGTGATGGCGGCGTGAGACCTGATACCTTTCGCCTGGCGGGGACGGCGTTTATGAATTCGCTTGCGGAGCAGTATGGAAGATGAGCGCTATTTTGAACAAGCCGGTATGAAGACATAATGTCATTGTATTCGAACCCGGTAGACAATCTATATATCGAACTTAAAGATTCCTTCTCATGTACTTCCGTGAGGCGCCGTGATCTGAGTAGAGCCTGAGCAGACTCTTGAGCTGGGTAAAGAATGGTATACTCATGTGGTGTCTAACTCGATAGCCTCCCAATACTTCAAGACACCAATAAAACCCACAAAACAAAACCCAGTAAAGTCGATGCTCAAGATAGATGAGATATAATGAGAATCAAACTCCACCTCGGGCACCAACGAAAAGCCAAGACTCTAGCCCAAAGCAGGTGGGGGCCATAAATCGATCGTCGCCTGGACGGACACCATGCAATGTCACTCACTGTTCTGACTGGGCTCATGCCGGCCGCCTCCACGCGGATTCGTTTATCGCTAGAGTTTATGCAGGGTCAAAAAGACATATGTAGGCTGGTTGTTCTTCGTGTTCGAGAACGGGTGTAATGGCTAATCGCCAAGGTGATGAGAGAGCCGATCAGAAACGGAACAGATAAGACGAAAGCGAACACGAGGAGTTGCCGGAGAGTTCGTGGAGGGACGAGAGATGATGCAGCGAAAAGAAAAAGAGAGAGGAAGAAGGTTAACGTGAAAATCACTGCGGAACTCATCATGCAGGTAAAATGGTGTTGCAATTATCAGTGGAGTGCGAGGCCGGAGAGTCCATGAGGCTTTCTGTCACTGGTGGGGTGGGGCAGTCAGAGTCTGATAAAATACATGGTGAGGTATAATATAGGTCTCGAGAAGGTCTGCTTTGCTTCACAGAGTATCTTGCTAGGCTCTCTTACGAATATAAAGCAGTGGTTCTCGACGTTGCGACAAGGCAACGTTGGTGGGGGAGGAACAAGGATGTTCGTTGTGGCGTGTCTTAGGGCTGCGTCTGGACGAATAGGCATTCATAATCACTAATCACCATGACAATTATACTACTAGGCACCTATTGAACAGTTCATGTTTAGAAACTTTGCAACTTTCTCTTTCTGGAATAGAACTAGAACTAGCTTAGAGCTACTTTTTACTCAGTGATTATTTCTAAAGTATAGAGATAGATAGAAGTATATATACTAAGTACTCTCGGAGTATTAAATCAATATACTAAAACAATCCAGGATTAATTCTAGGAAATGTACTAGTGCCCGCTTTGCACACACAATGACAGCCACAACACCTCAATAACTCGCGGTCGTTTGATGTCCGGATTTCTCTCTTCAACGATCTTTGTTCGCTTCTTCCCGCGATACCAATGCCGCCGTTCCCGTATACCCTCGAGGGCTACCCAATGTATACAATTTGTCCGAAAATTGCCTTTACCATTTGCTTCCTGTTTTCCTCTCCCGAACCCTATGCCAAGAAAGCTTATTTCTTATAAGAGAAAAATCGGCATAAATCACCCAATATAATGTCGTGAATCAGCCAAGTGCGGGCCTCCCTACCTTACCAGCAGGGTTCGGGAGAGAAAGACGGCAGGTGGTAAAGGCGGCTTTCGGAAAGGGTGTATGCTGAAGGAATTATATAGAGATATAGGTGAAGGAGATCCTGCATATCGCCAATGTCGGCGAGGTGTCATCGTATGAATACTGTAAACACACACACATCTATCACTCCATGGGAGATAGTATGGAGCATAGTGTGTCCTCACCCCTCTCGTCCTAGACATGATGTCACAATACCGCCGTCAATCCAACCAGGTACATTTTCAGTGGGTACGGGAAGATTCCTGTCTGCTGCACTGTACATATAGTTCCCCGCACCATGTAGTCATTAATAAAGCAATGCAATCCTTCCGGTTCCGTGCAGCGCAATGGGACATATAAGTCTTTGAGATGATCACGATCCTCGGGGTCCGTGTACTGTACTGGCCAGAGAACGCCTTCTTGCAATAAAAACAAAATGGCTCGCATTGGCGGCTTGCCAGAAAGTGTGACGCCACTGCTTGGCTTTCTCCCGCTTTTTTGAGAACGTAGTAGTGAAAGAACTTGTTAAAGCATTCGTAGCAGTAGGTGTGGCCACAGGGTATTGCCAGATCTACTACCTTGCCATTGCATATCTTGCACTCGTAGTATTCTTCCAAGGACCGACCTATGTCTTCTTAGTAATGCGATACTCTAAGGGAGAGGTGCCCCTCACCGTCTAGTGTAATCTCAGTCGTGGCCGGGCTTGTCGGTAAGCGCTTGGCTCGCTAGGGTACTCTGCTTCTCCGCCGGCGGATTTGGTACATAACTATATCGTGCCATGTTATCTTTCTCGGTGATGGGGACTGCAAGGTCTGCGTCGGTCAGCGATTGATCCATGTGAGGACAGCCCATCACAGGAAAGTAAAGGCAGATAAACAACGAACTGGTTCAGTGTGTTACTGTACGTTTTCCACAATTCGGATGAACGCCTTTGTCACATTACAGTACGACTACAGCTGACTTGTGCGGGTATATATGTATCTTCCACGACGACAAGGATGACAAATTGTATTGGAATTGTATGTATGTATTGGGCAGACCTTAGCTTCCCTGACCATCAAGACATGTACGGGTACTAGTCCCCAGCACCGCGTAGAGGTGCCTGCCTTCAGCTGGGCATTCTTAGGACACCGGTCTAAGAACAAATAGATCCATTCCCGTAGCGATGACCAAGGGCTCAGGTTGTACGACATGGGACCCATTTCCTTGAAGCGACTCGAGGTCTTTGTCTTGGGGCCCATGTGAGGTACACCCACACCTCCCGCTCGAACGACAGAAGTATGTTAGCCACCGCGCGACGTACCTTCCCTTCCGTGCGTCGATGCTTTTTGTTGACCCGCAAGAACTGGAATATACTCCTCTGGGCCTACCACAGATGACGGTCAAGGCAACCAAGACAGAAGAATATCTCGGCTTCCGGCTTGATCCATGGCGCGACTGGGATTTCACCACCAACACCCCTGGCGCTAGTACTCAATCCCAAGGCTGGCTTTCCGGTCGAAGCCCATTCGCAACCTAGCAGGCCCCACATAAGGTGCGCGTCTTGCAGGGCTATACTGCGGATGTTCCATGGTGTCCTCCATGGTATCAACCGCAGCTGATCACGGAAAAGGGGTGCTAGAGAGATCAGGCAATGTTTCTGTCGATTCGGAAACCTGTTGCACACCTTGCTGGATCAGCTGAAGCACTCACTGAACGCCAAGCTCCAGCTACTGCCATACACCATATCTATACAGCGACCCATGAAGGAAAGCACACTGTGAATGCAACCCGGCCTCAGCATCTCCCCTACTGGATAAGCAGCATGTGGAGATGTGCGATATTTTAGCCAACAGGGACTCATCTACAGCCTTAACCATGATTGCCTACTCCGACATGCTGTAAAATTGCCGGCTGTTGCAGACTATGATCGAGATTGGGCACTAAAGTCACGGTACATCAACGAGGAATTGTGTATATATGTTAAATATAATAGAATGCATTTCGTAGCATAAGAAGCAGAATAGCTTAAACGATGCATATAGCAGGTTGCTATACAATTGGACGACCAAAAATACGCACCACGCGACAGATATATATATATATATATATATATATATCTATATATCTATATATATTACTATTGTTATGCGTCTCAAATTACCGCTCGATCTGACATCATGGGTAGTACTACATACGGAATGTTCTATGACCTTATACAAATCCGCTGGTAAAATACGGCATTTACGGTGATGCTTTATTGTCCGGCTGCAACAGTCGGAGGACTGGATTGCCGAGAATGGTGGAGTAAATCTCAGGTTCATTGGACCTTCCTAGTATTACAATTATACATTTGATTTACCTTGGGCCGATGTAACAGCGAAAGTGGCCAGTATGATATGAGATGAGGAGAGTCAGATATGAGCAATGGAAACTTTTTAGATCAGAGTGCCTTGATAATCACAGGAAGCTCTGTGGATATGAGGGTTAGGCGAGGCGTACCTCTGTATTCCTCTATCAAGCCATGTGCTCCTACCCCTCGAGATCGCGCACGCATATAAAAATGGAAGATTGTATTGTTTTCACGCTTCAGGCGGGCTGATAGCGACTCCCACATAGCAGGATGCACACAGCGCGATCTATATGAGGCGAATAAACTACACAAGGCCGAATTATTTAGACGCCGGTTGGGTGGGGATGCGGGTCTTGGTGGGTTCTCTGCCAGACCGACCATTCCTAGCAGAGGATATGATCAAAAGCCGAAAGTTAAGGAAACCTCCGAACTTCACCGATCTATGACACGCCTCAGAGTAGGGAAGGACGCTGTACCAAAGGCCGAAAGTACGCTCGAAGCCAGGTCATCCGCGGAACTCCACCAGTTTCCGATCTTGTGGGCCTGGCAAGCAAGGTCTCGCTGCTTATCCAAGTTTGCAAGGAATCGGTAAAGGAGGGTTGTATGTCTGGTAAGACGGGAAAAGAGTGGTCTGATACTTTGTTGGTCGGCTTGTCAGAACTGCTTCCATCAGTGACATGTTGCATTGCGGACAGCGACGCTCAGCCCTTCATCCAATGAGTTGTCGGAATTCCGGACGTCTACGATACATAGAGACTTATGCTAAAACAGTAGTTGGGTTCAACCTTGAGGGGCTTCCACCACGTAAATCTCAGAATTGCTTCGTGAATATGATGCCATTGAGGAGCATAAATATTGTGTATTGGGCGGCAAAGTGGGCTCCGTTTACACACAGCTCCCCTTCCTCTGTATATATGAGCGACTGGATGTATTCCCGTGCTCTCGTTGGTAACCTGCACATCGTGGGAGTCGAGACTCGCCGAAGTACTACATTTCACCAGGTGATCTTTTCGGGCCAAAGAAATTTCTCGCCTGACCGTTAACAACTATTCAGGGCGAATCTATATGCCCGTGCTCCCAGCCACAGGCAACATTTAAGGCCGCTCAGATGATGCTGAGCAAGTCCAGCTATGTTCAGCTCTATTGTACCTTCATGAAATGAATTCGAAAATACCTTTCCATTTGATAAAGCCACATCTATCATTTATTTCACAAAAGACACTGAAGACCTGATTCTGGATAGACAGCCGCATAGGTCCTAAGTCGATCGTTAGTCCTCTCCTGCTCCATCACTGCGCTCAGTGGATATGCATGGTGACGACTGTAGTTCAAGACGATTTAAAGATATGATTTAATCACTGTGATTGAATTGAACGACGACTTTGCCGAAGTGTCTCTGGGCGGCCTGTACGGGAATATAATAAGCATAAGTCTGTGTGCTCACATCGTTGACACCATACCAAGTATTCGAAGGCTTCTTTGCCCTGTTCGAACTGGAAGACCTGAGGATCAATCACTGGGTGGATGTTATTGCTCTCAAAAGCCCGAACCATGTCTTGAAGCATAGAACGGCTCCCGACGTAGATACCCCGAATCGTGCAGATGTGGTTCAAAGCATCCAGCAGTCCAGGCTGAGGCTTTTCACTTGCGCCCAAAAATCCAATCAAGTTGATAATGCCTTCCATCTTAATACAATGTAGGCTCTGCTCTAATGTCTCCGTGCCGCCGATATCCAAAATATGGTCAACTCCGGCGTGGTCGGGAGTAAGGCTTCGCGCTACCTCACCCCAGTTCGGGACAGCCCGGTAATTGATGACATGATCGGCGCCGAGCTTCTTCAGCTCCTCGGCCTTTGCATCCGATGAAGTAGTGGCGATAACACTAGCACCCGCAGCTTTGGCTAACTAAGGAGAAAATTGTTAACTCCACCCTTGCGCACCAGGGAGTTATCCGTGTTCAATAGTACACGCTTTATGCCCGTTGACCGGCACGCTGTCCTCATATATGCGACTGGCATTGCAGTGGAGGCATACCTGTAAACCAAAAATGCTAACACCCCCGGTTCCTTGAACGAGAACCCATTGGCCTGCCTTGACTGGTTTCAGCCCATATAGGGCGTTCCAGCTTGTGAGGGCTGCACCAGGCAAGGTGCTGCTTTCCAACGGAGTCAGATTCTTTGGGGCTTTCACCAGCCCCGTTTCGTTGAACACGCCGAACTTGCGGAAACACCCGTCTATCGTACCTCCGACACCAGTCGAGGCAGCGTATGGATCGATGTCACCATACTGATGCCCCTGGTTGAAAATGGTAATGACCGAGTCCCCCTTCTTGAATTCTCGGACCTTTTCACCAACCTCGACGACCACGCCAGCACCATCAGACACGGGAACGATGGGGTATTTGTGAGCAAAGGGGAATGTACCCTGCAGTTCAGCCAGCTTGATCAACAGTGTCTTGGTTTAAATGGTGCTCTATCCATCGCGTCTTACCTTAGCAATAGCACAGTCGCGGTAGTTGAGGGCGACGGCCTCAAACTTGACCATGACTTCATTGGTACCAACCGTCGGAAGAGGCGCTTCTCTCAAGTCCATCCCCCCCATGTCTTTCTCCGGGTGGTCAACGACCCATTGCTTCATCATGGCGGTAGACATTGGATTTAGTTTCGGTCTTGTGAAGTCTGGTGATAAGTGTTGCAGTAGCTGTTACAGATAATTCGACATAGGAATCTCGGCCTTTTTTATACTGTGAAGCGAATATAGAGAGGCTGATCGACTTCAAAATCTCTAAGGCATGACGTCATACAACCTTCAATCGGCATTTGTCATCAGGCAAACAAACACCGAAATATTGGTCAGGCAAACCTTGAGACTGGTCGGGATATACGATGGAGGAGTCCAGAATCACAGTTGGGAAGGTTCATCGAAGAATAATTCGAGGAGTCCTGAACGGCGCATTCGTAATTCTGACCAATCCGGGGTGGATCGTTCTGACCTGCCAGTTGATCTACTTGGACTCCACCGACGGATCAAACGCCGACGATTGAACCGAAATCATCTTCGTCACACTGATTAAAGACGGCGCCATGCAAGTATTCAGCCCAGACCGACTGTAAATTCCCCGTGATTGCCATCTGAACCACTCTTGAAACCTTCTCCGATGAGCATTCGCCGAAGGAGTCGCCACAACCATTGCCTCCATGCGGAGCATTTGTGATCGCTTTCTAATGCGAGGGATAAAAAACAAGACCTATATGAAGGTGCACGATAATCTTGCTATGGATTCAAATCTATAATCCGTCTTGAGTTCATACTTCCAGTTAAATATCACTCAACTTCAAAATGGTCCTCACCGGGAGCTGCATGTGTGGACTTATCAAATATGAGGCTGATGGTAGGAATATTTCCCAGAGTCTATATTAGGGAATGCTAAATGTTTGGTCTATCAGCTGAACCTGCTGTGAAGGCAGTGTGTCATTGTCTGCATTGCCAGAAAGTAGGAATATCCCTTTTACATCCTCTCAATCTATTCTTTCGATCAAGTTCTAACGGAGCGGCAGTTCAGTGGTTCGGCATTCACCACCAACTTCATTATTCCAAGATCATCCTTCAAGATCCTGAGTGGTAGGTCCCCCCCTTGGTGATAGCACCATTATTCCACTCCTGACTTCAAGAAGGGACGCCTAAGTCTGGAAAGTATACTGCGGACTCTGGATCTACTTACAATACCTTCTTCTGCGGCGATTGCGGATCATCCCTCTATGGTCAACCGGATTCGATGCCGGAGATGATGTCTATCAAAGCTGGGTCACTGGATGGGGATTCAGCGAACTTGAGCACCGGAAATATCGACGCTGAGGCTTTCATTGAAAGACGTGTGGCTTATTTGAAGCCAATTGAGGGCGCAAACCAGGTTACAGGGATGATCAAGCCGTGAGGCATCTCAACCGGCAATGGGTGAATTATAGCAACAGGCCCATCAAAATCAGTTAGCCTAAACTCTTACGGCTTGATCGCCTTGGAACTCTCTTGGGTTGAAGATGTATGGATGAAAGCATGGAGGTTAAGAAACGAATTTGTAGCTTTCCTGCATATCTCCCTTTTTCGTTTCCTCTGGACGTTTGATCGCTCTTAGTAGATATACAAAATACAAGAACCGGTTCCGTGTTAATGTTTCAGGCCTGAGTAAATAAAGTTCAGAGTTATTGCCTAGGAAATTCATGAAATACTCGACTATTATTATAACTGAGACCTAGGGAATTTGTGGGAAGTCTGAACTATTGGTTGGGAGAATACAGCGCAGTGAGGGATTGATCATCCAAATCTCAGAAATGCGCTAATATGCCTCAAGACGTGGCATAGGCATTGGCTTCATTAATATATTACTCGGCTACTATATGATGTGAGGTCTCACTAGACATTTAGGGGCTCGGCTGTCGACCCCCTCTGGGTCTCTGATTTTTCGATATAGTCGCAGGGTGCTCCACACACAGATTCTCTCATCTTATCATTGTTTGTATAGGACAACTGACGTTGCATCATTATAGCAGGCCGCCATATCTGATCTGATGTCCAATACAGTATTTCCCAACCAGAGGAGAATTTGCCGAGTTGGCCGACAGTAGCCAGGTTAGGGTGATCCTGTTAGGTGTGAAGAACCAACACGCTCCCCCGCCGCCCCTCGCGGAGCCCTCTCCACCAACAGTCATACGGCAAGGAGTCGCTTCCGAAGCCGACCCCGTTTTGCACGGAAACTGGGATGCGTCCGGAACGAAGCCTATCCGCTTCCGAGATTAGTGAGGTATCTCTTAGACAGCCTCTCTTGACTTATAAACAGTTCTTTTTCGCCCGTAGACTTCACTCAATTGCGTCTTCATACGACTTGCTGGATTCAGGTTTGGTGAAGAAATGGTCCGTGTTGCAGTGGCAGGGGGCACAGGAAGTATGCCATCCCCATCTGGATACAGATCGTTCATGTTCTAACAACAATGGCCATAAGATGTGTCAAAGGAAATCGTCTCTATTCTGGGTGAATCCGGCAAACATGAGATCGTTGTGTTCACACGTTCGGTTCGTCGATATCCGCTTACCATCTTCCAACAAGGACAACTCCGTGGTAATAAACTTAGGATCCTACCAAGCACTCCATGAAAGGTGTCCAGTTCGTACAGGTCGATTACAACAACAAAGAAGATCTGAAGAAGAACTTGAAGCGTATCCACACCGTCCTGTGCTTCATTTGGGACACATCCTTGCAGATGAGCTTAATTGACTGCTGCATCGAAGCTGGGGTTAGACGCTTTGCACCCAACGAATGGGCCGCGTGAGTTACATCGGAAGATCGGCCGGCATGTGCTGATTTATCTAGGCGCTGCAATGCGGGTATTTTCCAGTACGCCGACAAAGATATTGTCCACGCGTACCTCCAGAACGTGAATCGGGAGAAAAAGGCAAGGCGTCATTTCGAGCTGTAGACGCTGGCAACTAACGATGATGGCCAGGTTATTGAATACTGCCTATTCCAGCCAGGCCTTTTCATGAACTACCTCAGCTCTCCCATACCTTCGACCACCCATCATGCCATTTACACAAACATGTGGGATGTTGCAAACCGGCGGGCGATTGTTCCAGCTGACAGTGACTACCGGCTCACATTGACCACTATTCAGGACTTGGCAAGGGTTGTGGATGAGGCGCTTGGTTTTGAAGATGAGTGGCCAGAGGTCGGTGGTATTACTGGGTCATCAACAACAAGCTCCGAAATCATACGCATCGCAGAGTCCATCAGAGGTAGGACGCCATGTCAACACTTGGGAGAGCAATATTAACTCCTCTTAGGACCTTTTGTCATCGAGCGGGTTTCCAAAGAGAATCTCGAGGCGGGAAAGTTGGCAACATCCTGGACCCCTATGCTTCCAGAGTTTCCACACCTGAACTTTGACATGGATTGGGCAGTATTCTCGGAGCAAGTGATCGCAGAAATAATGAAGGGGGGCCTACAAGGAGCATGGGATGTTTCTGATGAATGGAACAAGCTACTTCCGGATCTCAAGCTTACCACATTGGGCGAGTTTTTGACACGGTATTGGAAATCCCCGAGCTGAGGGATTTACGAGTGACCAGACTCATCAACATTTATTTTTGAATAAATTATTGATGCCCATTTTTGTCACTTGCTGAGAATCGCGGAAGCCAAGTATGATCGCGATTTGTGAGGGACAGCAATACCCACGCTTTAATTTCATTAAAGGGCTGGAGCCCAGCTAAATACGTACTGGATTGTTGTCGTATAAGACGGCGATCTTCTACATATGGGCTTAGAATATATGGTTCGAGGTTACTGATTGAGGTTTCATAACAGGAAGACATGTCTGGGAGGCGTCTGTTCATATTAATATCTGTATGCCGCAAGTCAACTATACCATATTTTTATAGTCTGTCGTTCCTTTTTGCTATCAGCCTAGCTTCTAAGTGAGCCTTTTCTTCGTGATATAGCACATGCCTCAGATCTCAATTCCCTGCAGAACCTTTGCAACGTTTTCATGTCGAGGCTTCAATCCAATACGGAAGGGCATTGGAGAATGTCCAGAGAGGCCATCGTATTACTTCAGGTCAATGGGCTCATCTGGAATCTCGTACATGTCAAATGCCCAGAGCATACGCGAGATACTGAGCCAAATCTCTCGCCCCGCAACAAGCATTCCAGGGCAAATACGGCGACTGAAAGTGATGAGCTTTTTAGTCTCAAAAGTTAACAGTAGATAAGGGACTTACCCGGCACCGAACATCCAGTGGTCTCGCTCCATAGGGTTGGCGACATTGGCACTCTCGGCAGATGTCAAGGGATCGTTAATGTACCGGTCCGGCTTTGTTCAAATGTTAGCAAAGGAGGTTCCTCGAGGCTAGGCTCAAATAAAACATACGTCGAAAGTCTCAGGGTTAGAGTGACGTGTTGGATCATAGTGCATGGTCCAGGTATTGAGAACAACAACAGTTTCCTTGGGAATATACTTTTCACGGTAGACGCAGTCCTCACTAGCCACATGAGGCGTACCCAACCAGAATGAATTGTGAACTCTCTCGACCTCTTTAATGATAGCATGGCAGTAAGGCAGATTTTGTTCATCTTCGATACCAGGGAGATGGTCACGTCCAACAACAAGATCGAGTTCTTCCTGGGCTGGTTCTGGATTTCAGGATAGACAGGGATCAGAGCAGAGAACCACTGCATAATGGCGGCGGTCTGAAGAAATGTCAACGATGGAAATGAGACAGGAATCTATGGCAGTAAGATACTGTCTCGGCGCCGCCGATCATGAAAGTGGAGGCAAGGATTGCCATATCCGGGTCATCCAAGTCTTCTTTGTCGCGCATTTCGACCATTGTCTTTGCTAGGCAGTCCAGCACCACCTTCTTTCCTTCCTTCATTTCCCTCTCCGTGTCCTTGATAATCCCACCGTATGTCTCGACTAAATCTTCGTGCAGCTTCTTGCCACGTCGATAATCATGCGCGACAGAACGGCCTCATCTAATCAACTCCACGAGCTTTTTTTCGTCCTCTCTCATTCTCTCTACATTGTTCTGTACATTGTAACGGAGCGAAGCCAGCGGAGCGGAAAGACTGGAACAGGGGATAACGTACAATGCGCAAGTAACACGCGATCAGGCTCTTGACCCGTCAACAGTGTTGGTGGAAGTCTTTCTTGGCCGTTGTGGGCCGTTTGAGTCATCTTTACTAGTCCAGCAATTTCTCTTAGCAAATGGCATTGCTGTCAGCGACTCCCGAGACAGATCCTGCTTCGTCCCTGTATAAACTCCTATAGTTTCCTTTGAAGTATCCTCGAACTAAACCATTTGCACGGCCAATTTATTGATCATAGTAAATTTTCAGCTCTGCCTCGCGCACGTGCGGATGTACGAATTACCGCCCCACTTGTCAAACAAAAGATCACTTTCGGTTCTATCATGGTATTTTTTGGACAATATATTAACTGCAAACTAATGAATTAATCCGGATTTAGGACTAGTACTTATTAATTAGAGTAGTTAGCTGAGTAGTAAAGAACAAGCAGTATCTCGCTGAGAAGCTCGAGGAAAATAAATAAATGCGGAGATTGCGGACTGGCTTGCCGTAGCGTGCGTCAGCTTAACTCCCCGGGATTGACTACACCTCTCCTCCACATTTAGGGCTAGTCTGATCACGATCTAGAAACATCTACTAATTTCGATGAAGGGGAATATCTGAGGCAAAATATTAACTATTTCTTCAATCTACTTCTGGACCCGAAGGTAATGTTCTTGCTTAGTCAGTCGGACTAAGCTTATATAGGTGAAGATTGGGAAACGGGCTAGAGGTTAAGTTAGAGAGCCTAAATCGACCCAGCTCACATGTCCTTTAGCGCGTTTCTTTAGACCTTTACGGATATTCTGTTTCCCCCCTCAAATTGAAGTTCAAACCATAGAATCTTAACACCGAAATGCACGGTGGATATGAAATCCCTCGAGGTACAGCAGCCGGGCCTTGCCTGGGTTCAAAGACTCTTCAATCTTGAACCCTAGTGGACGGCGGAGCCCGATCCTCAGGTCATCGAGCAGACAATACAGTCGCTACTACCATCGAGCACGGTCCAGGTGACCTTCCTCGCCCAGGGTGCTTTGAACAAAATCTATGACGGGAAAATAGATAATGAGGTCTTTGTTATGCGAGTCTCGTTGCCTGTTGATCCGTACTATAAAACTATGAGTGAAGTGTCAACAGTGAACTGGATATCCCGTACCGCAAATATCCCTGTTCCCCGAATTATCACTTATCAATCTTCCCGAGAAAATCCTATCGGATTTGAATTGATCATTATGACCAAAATGCCTGGAAGACCCTTGAAAGAGCTGTGGCGCTCTCTATCATTTTCTGCAAAAATAAGTTTGGTTGGAGAAGTTGCGGCCTACTCTAGTTGCCTTTTTCGAAACCAACTTCAGGGAATTGGAAATCTCTACACTCCAATATCTATTCTCAAGGATTCCGGACTGCCTGAAGCGACCTGGCCTGCTGGAAACCCAGCATATTCTAAGAAATCATCTCGATCTGAAAAGGAACATATGCCTGCAGCATTATCAGATGTGGGTAGAATTGTTTCTATGCACTTTTTTGGGGGGTCGCATATTTTTCAGGATGTTCATCGAGGACCATTTACGTCTAGTAGCGACTGGATTACATCACGTCTTTCTCTCATCGAGAAAGACTGTCAGTCGACGCTAGACAATTTACCACCTGGCGATCTTGACAGCGACGATGAAGCTGATGCCGATGATGCAACAAGAACATTGGAAATCATCGGAAAACTGAAGACCTTGCTCCCATCTATCTTTCCACTAGATGGAGACAACCCGGAGCCCTCAATCCTGGTCCATGACGACCTGTCTAGCCGAAATATTCTTGTCCATGATAACGGAGAGCTAGCAGCTATTTTAGACTGGGAATGTGTTTCAGCACTCCCTTTATGGAATGCCTGCAATTACCCTGCATTCTTGCAAGGGCGACCGAGCCTGATCTAGGACGATATAAACTTGAAGCGAATGGAGAACCCTGCGATCTCTACTGGGAACACCTATCGGACTATGAGGTCACTCTCCTTCGTGATGTGTTTCTTGATCCAATGAAAAGCCTGGAACCGGAATGGGTGGAGGTTTTCCACAAGACCCAACCTCAAAGAGATTTCGACCTTGCAGTGCAAAATTGCGATAATGAGTTTCTTGTCCGGCGTATACGTGCATGGATTGATGACTTCACTGCTGGGTTGGACAACCCTCGGAGCCTGCACGATAGAACTTATGTGAATTAAACTTCTCACTGCAGCCCAATGGGAGTGTGAACGATATTTCCTAAACAAAGAATACCTGCTCTGGTTCAAGAAACGCACTTACACTCTTCAACTTGTCTCCAACTTTAATGCTTGGTAGCTCTGATTGATACTTATACATACCGATGGTGTCAATTAGATAAACGTATAGCTGATTACTACCTTTCGTACTAGGTCAAGACCATTCGGGAAAATTCCCATCTGGGCCGGGGGCGGCGTGAAAGAGCCGTTTCTCTGCCTCTGAAATGAAACTTTACAGCTGCAGTAAAAATGCGATGGTAACTTGGAAGGAAGCTCATATGCCATTTTAGTTGTTCAGATGCCATCGCCCCACGAGCTGGAAGGTGACAGGTTTCATAATATTGAAACTTCCGTGCACACACAAAGTGTATTAACCATTCTCTGTCAGGTAAATACAGGGTTCCTCACTTCTATTTCTTCAATCCTAGTCTCTCTCTTCTCTCTCAGTCTCTCCGCTTTCCAATCTACTGGAAACACTCCAAAAGTAAGTTCCATGTATCCCTTCGATATCCGCCCTCTTCTGGGAAAGCCGTGTACATTTGGCCTAGGATTCCCGTCATTGAAATCAATGTATTGGCCAGAAGCGCCTGCCGGATTTGCTCGGGGGTCCATGACCCATCGGCAGGGACTAGGGTGTGTGTGACGGTCTCCCCTTTCACTCGCTTCAATGTAGAAATGGTAGTCTGGTTGTTGATTTGAACTTGCAGGTTGTAGTATTGAGGATCACCCGTAGTGAGCTAGAAATAGCACAAAATTAGCTGGTCTAGGCTCAGAGAAGGGGAAGATAAACACATCAAACGGGGCTTCACTAGGAAAGGAGAGGAAGAGTTCCATTCCATGGCCATACCCCTTGATTGTCCAATCGGAAATTGGTATCCCTATGCAATGTATGCTCGCCACTGGTATATCTGGATATTTACCATCCGGTATATTTCGGATGAAGGCCGTGAGGGCACTGGTAGCCTTTCCCATAATGCTGAGGGGTTTCGCGGAGGTTGTATATGCTTGTAAGAATATACAAACTGGTGGTAATCTACAACCACAAATGCGATATACTTATAATGCTATGTGGAGCCGTCAAGTCGCCTACCCCTCACATCCCATTTCGACGGCAATTGAGATTTCGCATTAGCATATCCCTGCTTGCTCTGAGGCACTGTTAGCGCGCGGCAAGAACACTCCAAGATACCATGGTGGGCTGGCATATGAAGATCGCCAGCACCTTGGAACATTCATTCCATTAATGCGGGAGACGCCTAATGAGATATTGATCAACGTGAGCTATATCTTCCTACGATTAACAAACAACTATAACCGAGCTGGTGTGTATCATGTTATCCTTCCCCAGCCCTCTTCACTTGATGCCACAAACCTCCGGTGAACATGTCCTGCCCGAGCGACATTCAACTATCTTATTATTTAAGGCTCATCGCCAGTGCTTGAGGGGTGCTATGCTGGAATTCATGGACGAGCAGAACCCGGTAAAATATGATAGGATTATAGCTCTTAAGTTCCTAATTTCATGACAAAGAGTTTAGTTACCAAATTCAGTTCTCCTCCAACTGCCACATAGTCCTCGATGGGGCCAAAGCAGAGATGGAAATATATCTTGTGATGCAGATATTGTTATTAGACATTATCCTGGCTCTAACTGGAGGGTTTAGATAGACGTTCATTACTGGTTGAATATTCGATAGATCCAATTCTATACGGACGTCGTACAGGAAACTTTCCCACTAAATTGAACCTTTCCTCATAACAACAATTAGACATTAAGTTTATTCACCGCAGAGTACCGTACCGTGGATAGTTTAAAGAAACATGAATATATGTCAAAATACCGGTACGCCTTGAAGAGTATGTGCCAGTTTGACTAACTGTTGGACGGCGTCACGATTCTGATAATAGGGAATCAAAGACTATCATTGCATCTAGTAGTACACCTGCTATTACTTCGACGGCATCGGGATACGGCGATCATAGGAATAAACAAATGATATTGTAGTGGCTAGCATATCGCATCTTGCAGCCAGATGCATCAAGCATTAAGGGATGGCCTCGGCCATGTGGAAGACCGTAAGGAACTTGCCATGCGCATGTCGCCTAATATGCACATCGATACTGACAGAAAGATCTATCACATAGACTAGGAGCGGATATGATACTTGCGGGGACTCCAAAGGTAGCGCTCGTCACAATCACCGACAGTTCTCCGATCCCCTGCAGGATGGATCCTCTGAACAGCCCACTGGTGGTCTGGAACAGACCCGTTCCCAGGCCCGAGACATTTCTCGATGTAAAAGTCATATACATCGTGTCCTGACCCTTCATCTACAAGTAAGGGTCCTTTCCGGGGGCATATCAAGCTAGTATTGCATATACTGCAGGCTGATATATGCGACGCCATCCTGCCAAGTGCGACATATGTGTTACATACGCTGGCAAGCCACAGATCGACCGCCCGGTGTGCACATCCCAAAAGCGGTATCATGGATTCTTCTTTGCCGAGCTGCCCTGCCTCTATCGTTAAACGGTATTCCACTTTGACCTTCAGCATGTCGGTTTTGTCTAGTTCAGGGAAAACTCTTATCTTCATCTCCGAAGATCCGTAGTTCATGACGCAAGAGTGCCAGCAGAAACGTTCCAGGGAACTGGCACCGACTTGTGTCGCCAGGGCCGTCAGAGTCTGTTGTCGCGTTCGAAGGAGGTCAACGAGGTCCATCTTTCCGCGAAAGCTTAACTTGATGCACGGACATAGCTCCACTACACCAGCGAGATCTCCGAGCCTGCAGGTTCGGTCTTCGGGTCGCTTTTTCCGTTCCCGCTGGGGAAAGGAGGCCACCATATGCAGCTTCAAGCATCTAGAACAAGCAAGCCACCGCCTGTCCTCTAGAAGCCTGATGAGTTGCCACCGATCAGTCGCGAAGTTGTATTCGTTCTGGTAGTGCTTGAAGAGCGGCGCAAAGTCCGGACTGAAATGCAGGAGTTCTGAGTTCAGAGCAACATCGTCTACTAAATATAGTCGCCTACACGTCAAGGCAAGACATGCCCGAGGGACCGCCGATAGATAGGATGCGATTTTTAGCAGTAATTCTGTCGGCAGTTGGAGAAGAAAACAGTACCGACCACCATGTGCGTTTCCCTGGGCTCGAGCAGATGGCCAGTGTCCTGTCTCTATCGAGGCTTCCCACTTCTCTTTTAGGCGCTGAAGACTGTATGGCATGTCAATTGAGAATGTTCGCCTCAGGCATTGCCTCGTCGAAAACGGTATAATCCTTTTGTTCATCTCTCGGGATGGGGACAATCCCTGCTCGCTGTGGTCGCCCAGATTCTGACAAGAGCTCATTTTTATGCTAAAGACGTTGGTCATGCAGCGCTTCTGTAGTCACTGAGCGTTGTAAAATATGACGATTGCGTATGGAGGGTTATTTGCCACAGAAAATTGTATAGTCTGGGTCAAACTAAATAAAAGTAAAATGGGTCGAGACATATATCAAAATAGCCTCTACATTCATGGTAAGTAAAGAGAGGTTACACCTAGTGTCGTGAACTCAGGAGATACTCAGTCTACTTAACTTGTCTCCAGAGCTGGGCCTATGGAAGTTGGACCGTGTCATATGGCTCACATCTCCACAATGCTAAATCTTTAGTGTAGCGCACCGGATAATCTCGTATCCCAAATTTTAGCCATATTCTAAACAAGGATTCCATGTTGGAGAAGTACTATAAAATGTGGCTATTATAGGTTTCCAGCACACGCTAAGGGTCCTTACTGCGCACTAGTTCTTCACATATGAGATGAATAAAAGCTCCGTCGCATCGTACGCTAAAAGCCTAGCATCGCCGATCTGAGTTACCGACGCCACACGCTGTGCTAATGTCATAAGAACGGAACTGAGAAGGCTCAGCCGCTGCACCGACCCTAATTTAGTGTCACAGTATTTGATTTGCGCGAGGGGCGGGTGGTAGTAATTCTCGCATAGGATCTGAGCTTGCAGAGGTAAATAAAAGCTATTTGATCGCATTAGTACTCGGCCGAAGCCGAAGGCCAAGCTAGATCTACGACATACTAGCCTGTCTCACATACAGCGTGGACCAATAGTAACAATGTTATTTCGGAGGACTGTCCACTCTTGGGCATCCCGGCGCCCGCTATCCATGAACGATGCAACCCTTCTCACAAATATTTTGCAGCTTCTCCACTTCGCCTTCAACCGAATAGCGCCGCTAGATGTCACAGCGACGACCCTAGCTCGGTAGGGCCGCTACATAGCGTACAGCGAATAGATCTACAGTAAAACGCCGTTTTAAGCAATCAATTGAGCTGGCTGCCTAAATTGCTTATATCGGGGGATTGCTTATATTGAAATATCTATATAGAGTAGTAGAAATCAGGATTTTAGGTAGTATATATGATTTATATCATTTACTTATCAATCTTTCTACGTAGCAAAGAGTATTCTAATAGTAGATAATCGTGTGGTAGTGAAATATATATATTTTAGCTGTTGATGTGTTGTATAGATAAGATTTTTAATCTAAAAACACTAAAAAAGAATAGAGCACGTGGTTTCTATATATTTTTCAAAATATATAATTAATTAAAAGAATCCACTTTATTTCCTTATAAACAGTTTCATATAGAGAATTAGACAGAATGATAAAATTTTCCTGTATCGGGGTTTTAAGGAATTTTGTATAGTAATCGATTTCAGACAATCAATTAGATTGCTTATAACGCGTAAATTCCCTATATCGGGGTTGCTTATAACGGTGTTTTACTGTAATAGGTATTGGAGCTCCAGCGACACTAGCAGGGATGAATGTCGCATTACCATTTACATGAATACTCGCCCGCGGTAGTCATGTGGGTAACATTAGAACATGCAGTACGACGAGGCAAGTTGTCGATCAATAATAATACCAAGTTATGCCTGCAGTATGAGCCAGTCATGCACGATGCATTAATTGATAGTGGGGGATTCCTGTGTATCTCCTGCATAAATGTGGAGCACTGGTCAGAGGCCGAAATCTTCTTTTTCGTCCACGAATGGTTGCATCACAACCTGATCCACAGAAGGAGTTCACTCGGCAAAAGTTTATTGACAGTCCATTTCTGTATCCATGCCGGGTGGAAGTCACTATTAGCGATCACTTACTTTGCTTCAGGGCATACTGGCATATATGTCTCAGGTTCCGCTCCAATTACCAGTGAGCAATTGACATATCCTAGTCGCGAAGTCCAACTGGCTTCGGGTGAGTTCCTAGGATCCGATTAGTCTACATATACTAGAAGCTGTCAAAGTGAAGGTATATCTGCTAATCCTTTCGTGTTACGTTTGCGATGAGGCAAGGCTGATCAGGGCTTCCACTATGGAACCCGCATTACTGCTACCACCATTTGGATACTCCACCTGCTTACAGCGCTAATTGATTGCAGGCTATTGAGATTTGCCACCATTGGATAAAGACGAATTATTAGGCAATAGCTCGTATGATTTACTCCATCACTTGCTGGCCATCTCTGATAAGGGGATGATTCCCCTCTTGTACAGGCGCTAGAGGGTTACCCTTCATTGTAAACGTTGTCGTCTAACTTCCACATAGCTCACTCGCACTGCTGAAAGATATCCAATATTTTATCCAGGACCTCTTGTCGCTACGTATCTGCCAAAAGACTATCCGCATTAATGATATGGGCTACGAACCCACCCATTATATCATTGTAGTTATCAACCTACCGGGACGGTGTTTCTTACATATCCACCCCAAGCTCTTGAACAGCATGGGCATAGGACCAAGATATATGTCATGAGGATATGCGGCTGCTATTTGAGGTGCTCGTTACTAGATTAGTGATTAGTGGATTTCCTTCCGAAGCGTTACTTTACTCAAATGGGGCGTCACCCAATGAGGCTAAGGGACCAAGATCTCGCTTACTCGTCCAGAGCATAAGGGCTCAGACATGTATGACCTTTGGAAATTTTGCTCGGCTTCTTGTATCCTTGTTGATTTACTGACCATCGGAAAGAGCATTCATTCATCTCATATGTTTATGAATAAAAAATTAATAATAGTTAAATAATTTATTAAATTAATATAAACGTTAATTACCCTTTCCCTGGGCTCTCCGATATCTCTTTCATAGTTCTACAATCTATTACACCGAACTTAACATACTTAACAGGTCACCTTGAGTAGTGGTTGGGTTTGCGAAACCTCAAAATCCCTATGCTCATTACCAAAGAATTAGGTACGAAAGAAAGAGAGATTATACAAGCATAGTATGACACTATATTCAATATGCTTCATGCATGACGATTAACATGCTCTTGGTAGTTGTATCGGACGTTAAACTTGCATGGAAGTCCAGAAAATACACAATACAGACTGATGGATTTTCAGTAGGTCTGGTATATGTGTGAGTTTATAAGGGCATGCATCAGTAAGCTGTCTAGAACCAATAGATTTCACTTGGCTAGTATTTCCATGACAGCCAAGATATGCCGGGAATCTTTTAATAACACCGTCACTCCATTTAAACCGTCACACTCTACGTCATTGTATTTTAGTGCAAGCCACAATACGGAGTAGTCAACTGGACTTGGTGAGGTGAAAGCATAAAGTACTTACATACCACCTCCATATAATGAAAATCATGCCCAAGCGCTAGGATCCTGATAGGACTCTGTGCTGGAACAAAGCGTTCTAACATAGCAAAAGTGAACAAAGACACTATTCTTCAGGCTGGAATTTAGCATGTAATTCATTCACTGTCTGTAATCTGGAATAGCTGTCTAGTGAGGGAACTCTCCTGGTTACTTTTTACCAATCATGAAACAACGTTCCTCGTCAAACATCATTCTGATTCCACACTGATGCAGACCGCGAAAATGGAGTATTCGCTTTATCGAGGTGATTTACTTATCCAGTATTGAAGAACGAGTTACCTTGCTAATTTTTGGGTAGCGTCTCGAGAAAATGAGATCAATCTACTGTGCAAGTTACCGGAAGAACTAGTCGAAAACGTTGCCGCTTTTCTGGGTGCTGGAGACACTGGAATCGAAGATTTATGCGCCCTGCGACTGACTTGCGCGCATCTCTACGAAAAGTCATTGCATTACTTTGGACGCGTCGTGCTTCATACTGTACGTACAGACCTCGGCTTCATAAGTTTAGAGCGACTTATGAAGCTGGCGGGAGACAATCGTTTAAAGGATCATGTACACCATCTACTCATCAGAGGGGTTTTAAATAGCCGCATGGGCTTGGGGTTTCAATGGACGAGACATAATTCAGGTCAGCTGGATGTGGAACAATCACCAGGGGCTCGCTGGTTGCGTGATATTTTACTCTCATTCCCCAACTGCAGGTCGTTCACTGTCCATCTCGACTACGGATGGAACGATTCGTCGGAACATTCTCGCTTAGGTCCCAGTGACGGTATAACCATAATCATGGACATCGTTGCGGAGACCGGCATCCCTGTCAGATCCTTTTCTGTGTACGCCCATCCGAGCAGTAGCGGATTTGCCTTCAATAATGTCGACCCACGCTGCCTTCAATTCGACATCCTCAAAGACCCGGCCTTCATCAACAGCTGGGCCCAGGTTGAGAAGCTAAAGTTCCACCACAATTTCGTTCCCGGCAACATCGGAGAATGGGTAGCCAGTGTCATCACTCTTGCCCCAAGACTCAAGACGCTAGAGATAGGTTTTGACTACACCCCCGACGCACAGGTAATTACGACCCGTCTATCGTCCGGACCAGTGGTACTTTCTGAATTGCGAGAGCTCGTCCTTACCGAAGCATCCGAGATTGAATGGGATGAGCTTCTAACACTTCTTCGCTTTACATGCCGCACTCTGCGATGCCTTACGCTGCAGCGCCTTCAACTGAAAGGCGGCACTTGGATCCCTCTGCTTGCTCAACTTTATCAGTTCCCTTTGCTAGAGGACCTTACCTTGTTTTGGTTAAGTACTAGTCAGAAAAGGGTTTTGCATTTTGTTTCGCTACCGAAATCCCTCCGCGGGACTCTGCAGGGCGGAAAGCTCAAGCTTGATCGCAAGCAGTTTCGGGGTATATGGAGAACCGTCTATGTCGCCTATCGGGGACATGACATGCAGGTCTTGTTGAATGCTCTATTACAGTCCGCGCGAGATGATTGAGGATATGTGTGTACCGGGAGGATTCGAGTGTTACAGAATAGCGTTAAATGAAGGATATCGTGTATTATAGAGAAAAGCAAACGTTATATGTTCAGCCCTATGATAGAGCAGCACAGATGACCATAGAGAGATTTAAATATATATAATAAATAATTATATCTATTCTATATTTAGGAGTTGCAAATCAGCAGATTTAATCGAATTCAAGAACCCGCCTGGGTGTAACAGATATATTTTTGGCTTTATATATTCGTTAGCCGCCAGGTGAGATTTACCCGCCGCCCGCCATTGCCTAGGGCTTACCTGTGCTATTGTATTGAAAATTGAGCTATTCGTGTCTGTCGCCTTCAGATCTACGCAGGATTAGAAAGCCACTGGGCTGTGGCTTATGCTATCGATGCTGCCTATCACCTGACTATTTTCACAGCGCATATGCTGACAGCCGGCTACTAATATTAGTAACAGTTTGCCTTAAGTGGGAATGGCCATGACAGTCAAGGATGCTAGGAGCCTTGAGCCCCTCAGCTGCGTTTTCCTTGCAACCTCATTTCCCCCATAACCAAGTTAACCGCACACTGAGATCCGGCCATGTATGGCGCATTAGACCTGGTAAATGACTCAAAATTAAGCGTTCGGTTTTACGAAGACTTTTTCTACAATGAAGTATTCGACTTTAACTCCAAAAAGCCTGGAGGTCCTCTGCATCGACGAAAGAAGGAGCAGAAATGGATCAGAGAAAGACGCCTTGGTCGGGGCACCTTTGCAGATGTTTGGCTGTACAAATGTGACGAGGACGTGGGAACTAAATTTCAAGCCGTCAAAGTGATTCCCAGACTATCACACTCGACCAAGGCTATTGACTACACACGGGAGCTGGAGGCAATGTTCAAGTTCTCGCATCGAAAGGTCCGCTATTTTCTGTTATCTACTCACAGCCCTTATGCGGGCGAAGATACTAAGAAGCAATAGTACAAGGGCCTATTTGTGGAAGCCCTCGGATGGTTTGATAATCCTCGCTCCGTTTTCGTGACTATGGAATACATCGAACTAGGTGATCTAGAACAGCACCTTGACCCACCCCTGGGGGAAGCCGCAGCTCAGCAAATCTCATCTCAATTGCTTGAGGGACTTGAGCACATACATAGCAACGGGTTCGTCCATCGCGATCTCAAGCCCGCCGTGAGTAACCCACGACATTGTAAATTCCTGCAGACCTAATGAAGCAGAACATATTTGTCGTGCAGAAAGACCCGCATTGGTTGGTAAAAATTGGCGATTTCGGCGTCAGCAAGCGCACGAGAGAGGGCGATTCCGCATTTCAGACGGTAGCAGGTACACCAGGATTCTGGGCTCCTGAGGTCAACATGACCTTGGGGAGAGATGACGTTCAGTACACCCAGATGGTGGACATCTGGTCACTTGGAGTCATGTTACACTACATACTCACTGGATGTTTGCCGTTCAGTCAGCACCTTCAGTTGCGGAAGTACATCCAGGATGGCCAGTTCCCAACAGCGCTTTTGGATGCTCGTGGTGTTAGTTCCGAGTGTAAAACATTCATACAGAAATTGCTGGTGGTAGAGCCTACTGCACGTTTGTCTGCAAAAGATGCGCTACTGCATTCGTGGATCCAAAGCCTTTCTCATAATTCTCATGTCAACGGTGCAGAGCTAGAGTCTGGTAAGCGATACTTTATTTCAACCAGATCTCCGGACTGATGATGAGCCCAAGCCTATCTTGGAGATAGAATACGGGAAGCGAACGAGACTCCTTCACTATCGACACCTATTCCGCAGCCTTCCCCAAGCCAGGACGGCATTGAGGGCACCACGGCCGAGCAATCTAATGCAATGTCGATGAGAAAAGAAAATGGAAGCCGCCGAGAAGAACAAGATACTACTATATTCGAACGGGAATGCGCTTACCTCCATTCTCGGGGCGAAGTCGCTTATCGCAGACTCTGGGCTTCGAAGGCAGAGAGGATATTTCGCAGTGTCCATAATAAGCGTAAATTAGGATTAGGAGTTGATCATCCACTGACACTTGAGTCCCTCCATTGGCAAGGTAAGTCTTTATTCCGGTTAGGGGTGGTCAACAACGCAGAAAAAGTGCTTCGAGAAGCGTACGAAAAACGAAAGGCTACTCTAGGCCCTTTGCATCCAGACACTCTTGAGTCTTTATATCAAATAGGAAGTGGTCTGCTGCGGCAAGGGATGGAAAAGAAGGCACTGGATCCACTATGGAAGGTTTATCACGCGCGAAAAAAGTCAATTGATTCCGATGGTGGCGGAGCTGTCAAGTCTGTGGAACGCCTTACTGAATGTCTGCAAAAGCTTGGAAAGCATGATCAAGCATTAAAGTTGCTTCTGAGACATTACGAAGAATTAAAGGCAAGACCAGACCCATACGGCGGCGCATTCTTAGATATTGCCCGATGCCTTGCACCATGTCTGAGGGAGCTTAAGATGTACGTGGAAGCGGCAAATGTCTATCGCGAAATAGCTGAATCCTGGAGGTTATTCGAGGTCAGCTTCCCTAGATTCGAATCGATGATTGCCAGTGGCAACTGTCTTCTTGCCGGGAGCTTATTCAAGGAGGCAGAGGTTCTGTTCACGGAGGTCTACGAGCAAAAAGTGAGAGAATACGGAGTCGATCATTGGAAAACATCGTACTCTGTCCATGGCCCTGGTGCATGTTTCTATGGCCTTGGTGCATCTTTCTATGGCCAAGGGGAAATGAAAAAGGCCCATGAAATGTTCCGCAAAGCCTATGAATGTCGACGAGAAGACTTGGGAGACAACCATACCCTGACTCGCGAGTCATTGCAACGGATGATTGAAGCGGAATCAGGTACACAGAAACTCTTCAATCGACTTTCCAGAGCTTCTAAAAGGATGGCACGTAGCATACGCTAGTCTGTATTGTACGTTTGTCCCGGACGAGACAAGCACTAGTAAGACTTTTAGTAAATTTGAGATAGCCGGGAGCCAATCTAGTTGGATGAATCTTGTCATTGCATTGTGATACATTGGATTACATGTACCGTGACCACATTGTATATCAAATGATACAGTAATGAAAGGGAATACTCGGGGTCTAGAGTATACATCCTTCACACTACGATCTTTTCGATCTCATACAAAATCTGACTAGCATTAGCACCGACTCAGTCATGCCACTAGGGATGACATACCTTTTCAATATATCGAACGCCCACCAAAATCCCATCCTCATCCTCCAACTCTGCCTTATCTCCGAAACTCCCGTCCCGATCCAAACAGGTTAGGCAAGAAACCACTACGTTTGCATAAATTTTACCCATTAAAACCGGCAAACGGCTCTCAGCAATTTCAAGTAAAGTCTGTTTGATCTGCACTGCGGACCGCCGCCCGTCCCGGTCACACAGGAATTCGCCAATGGGTAGTCCAGGTCCCAGTAAGGGCCGAGATCCTTTATACTGGACAAATGAAGTCCACAACCCAACCTCCAATAGGCAGACGCCAAGACTATAGATATCATGCTGCATGCTATACTCCTCTTCTGGGTGTAGGCCTTGCCGACGGGGATGACGATAGAGGTTGCGCTCCCACTTAGCGTCACCGGTCATATATGTTCGGCCTTCGGATGGGCGAAAGCGCTCGAAACCGACGAGGAACGGGACACCCAACCTTCCCGGCGTAGGGAAGAGGATGATGTTCTCGGGAGAGATATTTTTATGGATGATGGAAGAGGAATGGAGATAGACTAGAGAGCAAGCAAGAGAGATGGCCAGTTTGAACCTTTCATCGAGATTATATTCGTTGCCGGCTGTGAGAACGGAGCGCAGGCTTCTTGGCTGACTTTGAGAGAGGTGCGGTGGAACGGCGAAGATAATGTTGAAGCCGGTGAGCGTCTCCTTTTCCGTGGTTTTGATAACACCCAGAGCTGAGAGAAGGCCGAAATGGTCTGGGCCTACGGTTGAGAGAACCCGAACGAGGCTGCGGACATCCTTGGTAGTTTGGGTCACATCCATGTACTCTTTAAGGGGGATATGGTCGACAATAATCTTCTGGTCTGCGTGATAGCCCATAAACACGGAAGATGTGATAAGTTCCTGCTTGTCGATCGCATAATTCCCGCTCAGGAACATCGAGTTAAGGGGCTCGGAGTCAGTGCGGTTGGTTTTGTGAGCCTGGCGTAGATGCACGACTGTCGAGACGACGTCACTTTGATCCGCTCTCTCTCTTGTGAGCTCCTCATCAATCAGCGGCACTGAGATCCGGGCCAAGAAGAACCACGACGGGTCAAAAGCCCTTTGCCATCTTTCAAGGTCATCAATGATCGCCACCAGGGCTGTTTTGGCCCGTACAGCGTATCTGAGTCGGGCGGGATCGGCAACGCGGGCAATCGCTCTGTCGAAGCCAGAGAGACGCTGTGGATCAATGAGACTATCGAGCCTCGAGACTGCGGTTTGCAGTCGGCCCTGAAGTACCTGCAGGACCAAATTCTGGTGTACCTGGAGGTCATTGCCCAATGCCGGCCAGACATCTCGGAGCGCAGACAACTGATGCTCGATCTTGATCCAGTGGCCCTGAATGCAGAGGTTAGCCTCTTGTAGCTCGCGATCGGCGTGCTGATAGGCTTGGCAACGTTTATAGAGAGCCTTCCCAAGTCTGATCACGATTAATATCCATCTTGGTAAAGCTTTCAAGGTTAATTGCTCACCGAATGCATACCTCTAGAAACGACACAGCTCCGAATGCAAATGAAACAGGCTCCATGTCGTTCTTTGGTGCTGATGTGGGTGGAATGCGGGGAGCGTGTCTTTTCTTCCATACCTTTAAGTGGGACTTGAACCCAGCCTCCTGCAAGTCTGTATTTTGGGCGCCACCAGCGGCTTATTGGTGATTTTCCCGGCCTGACAACCCAGAGCGGCTAGCCCGAGTCTCTGATTGGCGATCTTTGACAAGGCTGTGAATTGTCTGGTGAACGGCACATCAGCCACATTTGTACAAGCCACCTGGTTACTCAGAGTACCGAATTCTAGTCTCACTATTAGAGGGCCATTTGACGTTGATGAAGGGCTTCTCAGCGCTCTGATAATTCTCGGATTGAGTGTCACACCTCGTATGACTGCGTTGGGAGAGTCAGTCACTACTTGCAGCTGATTGTATCAGTAAGACGGCCTTTCAATTCACAGGTAGTAGGTAGGCCACTATCTTCACAATACCCTTATTACCCTTACTCAAGTATAACAACAAGGCGAAATGCTATGAACCGAAAGCCAATGTCTGGGAGGAAATGTGAAGAGAGCATTTTTCAGCTTGTAAATATCCTTGCAGCTCAATCTCCAAGTCCTCTCCAAATGTTGAGAATATATAGGACCATTCCTCCAGCGCTCTTGTTCCTCTCTCCTGCGCTTTGAGCCGGCCTAAGGAAGAAATCGTATCACGCCAGCTAGCACGGAGTTAAGTCCCAAGATAATGATTCCATAGTATCAAAT
Source organism: Aspergillus oryzae RIB40 (assembly GCF_000184455.2). Lineage (NCBI taxonomy): Eukaryota > Fungi > Ascomycota > Eurotiomycetes > Eurotiales > Aspergillaceae > Aspergillus > Aspergillus oryzae. The sequence continues at coordinate 4,205,573 of NC_036439.1, read as the reverse complement.
AAGAACATATGTTGCAGTCAATCAACGAGTATAGTGATGCTGTTTGCAACACAAAAGGTAAGACGTAAAATCAAAAAGAAAAGAAACGGTTCAAATGCTCCCACGCGGATTTGAACCGCGGACCTCATGATTACTAGTCATGCGCTCTACCAACTGAGCCATAGGAGCTACTTGATGTTTGCTTTGATTTAAAAAGCATGAGATACAAAAGCATAAGTCTCATACTTGCAGGAAATCTCTCCTAGCAAGAATGTGTGAGTTCGAAGTAAATCCCGTTTACACAAACCTAACTGCACCTTGTATTTCTTGTGTTCTTTTTTTTTTTTTCTTACTCTAGCTTTGTGTTGCTTATTTAATCAATTCTAATTACTAATACAAGCATTATACCCATGAAGTTGTGAACTTGTGAACTTGTGAGGTGGTGATAGGTAAGGATATATATTTGTTACCTGCAACAGCCATGCAGATTGATAACCACTGTACAGCTAGGTTTCATTCGTTCAATTGCCATGGATTAATAGCCTTATTATCTAGTTCTGGTTTCATAAGAAGTTAAATCTCATTACCATGAGCACGACCTGTATATCTCACCATATTAGTGACTTTCACTAAAGAATGTACCATATTTTATACAGTCTCACAGAGACCCCGCTTTATTTCCCCGCTTTCCCTTTGATTCCTTTTCCATCTTATACTCATTCTACCCGCAAAACGGAAGAACAAGAAGATTGAAGAAGGGAGACTTGGGAAGAGCCCACCTGGCGAAACTATAACGGTTGCAGTCTGTGATTGCCGCAAACTGCCATCGAATATGATATTTTGAAAGCGATTGAGATAAGTATAATCGAACCAGGAACTGATAACCTTGTAGTTCTCCGCAAAGTACTCAGGCTAAATCCGTACCTAACAAACGTGAGATAGCCGAGCACGCATATTGGCTTCGCAATGATGAGGCTGTCGGCAATCCCGAATGGCATTCCATTGGCTGTCAAGTTCTTCCCCGCACACTTGGCATTCGATGCGAGTATCGCTTATTATTCTGATCGACAGCAGTGTATTCAAAGTTGCAACAATAGCTCCGTAAGGCTCTATAACGTACTAATCACTATATGGATTTGAGAAGGAAATGCCATAACTTGGAGAAAAGCAGTAGGGCTACAATAGTCACGTGATAAGATACCGGAGATATCCTGCGTATCTTTCCATTTTAGGAAAGGTTTCATATATACCCGAACAGGCTTATCAGTAGGCCTGCGGGGAAATGAGTCTATCAAGTCATTCTATCTCTGTTATCTACCAGTCGGACAAGCGACGCGGCGGCTTCTTATCTAGTCTGAGCACTAGGAGAAGCACTAGAGACTCCTACACAATTTAATCCTTCCGTGATAAGCACTTCAAGCTTCCGGTTAAAATGCTTATAACCTGGCCGAGATCATGCTGGCTTCCATGCGTGGCTCCTTTTCTACTAATCCGCAACCGCGCGGACATTGAGCGACGAAACCAACGATATGGCTTCCACAGAGGAGCAAAGCGATAAGACAGCCAAGTCGCAAATCACTACGAATGTGGAAGTAGAGCAGGGTCATCTAGACGAACTACCAGAAGGCATTGACGAAAAAGTCGAATACGACTATGAATCTGAACGGTCACCATTTCCTGAGGGTGTGTATCGCCATAGTGCTCAACTGCGTTTTGCTAACAACGCAATATAGTTCGAGCTGTCGTACCCGAAACCGACGATCCAGACCTGCCGGTTAATACTGTGCGCATGTGGTTTCTCGGTATTGTGTTCACGATTCTCGGATCCGGTATTAATCAATTTTTCTCCCTGCGATATCCCTCCGTACATATTGTCTCGTTGGTGGCAGAGTTGCTTGCCTATCCATGTGGCGTTTTCCTTGCCAAGGTGCTGCCCGCGGTAACAATCAACCTTGGCCCCCTTGGATCATTTTGCCTTAACCCAGACCATTATTTCAATATCAAGGAGCATGCAATGATTGTGATCATGAGCAATGTCTCGTTCGGGTACGGAAGCGCAGACTCAACCAACATTATCCAGGCAGCAAGTCCCAAGTTCTACAACTTCGGTCTCAAGGCAGGATTTTCTGTTCTGGTCGTTCTTTGCGCACAACTCCTGGGGTTCGGTGTTGCTGGGCTGGCTGCGCCCTGGCTTGTCGAGCCAGCTAGCATCATCTGGCCCCAGGTATTGTCCAACTGCGCCATGTTGGAGACACTCCATTCACGAGCAAATTCAGTTGCCAATGGCTGGAAAATATCCCGCTTACGATTCTTCCTATATGTGACGGCTGGTGGCTTCATATGGTATTTCTTCCCAGGACTGATGTTCACCGCGCTATCCTATTTTACCTGGATCTGCTGGATCGCGCCGCGCAATGCTGTGGTGAACCAATTATTTGGTATGCAAACCGGCCTAGGACTGAGCCCTATTACCTTCGACTGGAGTCAGGTCGCGTACAATACAAACCCGCTTCTCTCCCCGTCGTGGGCGGCTGTAAATGTATTTGCCGGGTTTGCAGCTTTCTTCTGGATCGTGGTTCCGGGGATCTTTTATACGAACACTTGGTTCACAGCATATCTCCCTCTGATGACCAGCGATGTGTACGACAGAACCGGCGCCGTTTATGACACAGCTCGTGTGATCAGCCCACAGAGCACATTGGACCTTGAGGCGTACAAAAGCTATTCTCCACCGTACCTGGGAGCCACATTTGCTTTCGTCTACGGCTTGTCCTTCGCCTCGATCACTGGTGTGCTCACTCACATCGGCGTCTGGCACTACAAAGATATCTGGGCTGCATTCCGAGGGAAAAATAGACTCGACGTCCATGCGCGACTGATGAAATCATACAAGAAGACCCCATGGTACTGGTACGCTGCCATCATTGTCGCTATGACCGCCATCTCCATCGCCATGGTTGAGGTGTACAAAACCAAACTCCCCGTCTATGGTATTTTCCTAGCCCTCGCCATCCCCGCCATATACATGATACCCTGCGGCATTGTCCAGGGGATCACCAACGTCAACGCAAACCAACTGAACGTTCTAGCCGAATTCATCGGCGGCTACATGTTCGAGGGCAAACCCCTTGCTAACATGATCTTTAAAATTCTTAGCACAGACGTCGTCGGCCAGGGTATCTACTTCGCTATGGATATGAAACTCGGCCATTACCTCAAGATTCCCCCACGAAGCCTCTTTTTAGCCCAGGGCCTAGCTACTATTCTCGGTGCCCTGACACAGGCTGGTGTCACTATCTGGATGCTGGGCCACATATCAGATATTTGTTCCGAAGACCAACCAGATGGTTTCTCCTGCCCGAATGGTAGGACGGTCTACTCGTCCTCGGTTATATGGGGCCTCGTCGGCCCTCGGCGTCTCTACTCGGTCGGGCAGATCTACTCTTCGTTGCTCCACTTCTTTTGGATCGGCGCTATTGCCCCACTCGTCACGTATGCTTTGTACAAAATCACCAAGAAAGAGTACTGGAAATACGTCAGTTGGCCTCTTATCTTCACAGGAACGGCTAATGTTCCTCCAGGTGAGCTCGTCTTTCTTCCCACACCACTGTCAAGGCTTACTAACTCGTACAGCAACGGGAATAAACTACTCCAGCTGGGCCCTCGTAAACTTCATCTTCAACCACTTCATCAAACGCCGCTTCTTCGCCTGGTGGACCAAGTACAACTACATCCTCGCCGCAGCCCTCGACACGGGCCTCGCGCTCAGCGGAATAGTCATCTTCTTCTGCATATCCTACCCAGGTGCCGCATTCCCGGACTGGTGGGGAAACACTGTATACCAGAACACCGCTGACGCCGACGGCGTGCCATATAAGCCAATGCCAAAGATCGGGTACTTCGGCCCAGCAAACGGAACCTGGAGTTGATGGAACTTCATCTCATATTTCTTAATATATACCCAGCCACAAGGACAGGCTCTCCAATCATGCTATATATACATATCATGCAACTGTACATACCGGCAACCGGCAACCGGCGGTCGGCGAACCCGGGTTTCGCTCAAGCGAGCTTCTGTACATCCCGGGGTATATGTAACCCTCTATCTGCATATGCTTCCCCATCCCCACCTCCACCTCTAGTCTATATATAGCATATTAAGTTCCATCACAACAACTTACCTATCCCCAATCCGTCACCCGTGTAACACCCAGCCCCAAAGACCGCATATCCTTCCCTTAGGCGCTGCACTTCCCGTTCTTGCAGGCGAGGTTACCATCGCAGTCATCGTGACTAGAGCAAGAGGCACCTGTAGTTATTCCCAATCAAAGTAGTTTAGTTAAATGTTTACCCACACCAAAGGCTAAGATACGTTAAGCCCCAGTAAGTCACATACCCTCACAATGGCCCTCCCATTCGCAAGTCTCCACCCCGTTATCAACAGAGCAAATACCGCTGATGCAAGCAAGCTCATCGGAGCAGTCGTCATTGCTTGAGCAAGTAGCACCTGAAGAAAAGAAAAAAGAGAGAGAGAAAATTTTAGCCTCCGAAATCCCACAATAGGAAAATAAAGCAAAAAAAACAAGACCATGATTTCATCCCTTACCCTTGCAGTGACCCTCCCAGGAACAGGTCTCTGCCGATCCGTCAGAGGCACATTTTCCGTTCTGGCAGGCGAGGTCGTCGGAACAGTCGTCGTTGGAAGAACATGTGGCACCTTTATTTTTGAATCCTGGGTTTAGTGGTTTATTCTTCTTCTTGGTCTTGTCCTTCTCTTTCTTCTGAAGAGTCGGGTGGGGGGTTATGATCGTCCTCACCGGCGCAGTGGCCCGGCCAGGAGCAGGAGCCGGAGCCGCCTGTTGGCTCGGGGATACTAGTTGTCGTCAGAGTGGTCGGGGGGTTGCCGCCGCCGCCACCGAGGTTGAGGTTCTTGGCGAGGGCGCCGACGAGGCTGTCGCCCATCGAGCGGAGGGTGTCGAAGTTGGTGATGTAGTTCTTGTTCAGGGCGCTGCTGGGGAGAACGGCCTTGTCACCGGTGAAGACGATGTCTGTTTTCGTAATTAGGGATATGTCGCGCAGGAGAAACATGGGGAATGATAAAGGTACGTACAAGTAACGTCGGCAGCGGTGTGGCCCTTGTTACCGTTCAGGTCCTCCTCGGGGAAACAGGTCCTGGCCATTAACCAGGAGGCTTCACCAGTGACCTGAGGGCTATCTCCGTTCGAGTCACCGAAGATACCGTAGAACATCTTACCGTTGCTGGAGGTGGCACTGTGTTAGCAGGTCCTGCCAGAAATAAGAACATGGAGGGTAACTGGCTTACCAAATAACGGCAGCGACGGCGTTTCCTTTGAGTGTGCCCTTATTCGCATCCAGGAATTCCTGAGGGATGACAATGAAGGGCACCTCGTATGCGGACAGCGCGCCCCAGTTAGTTTCTTTTTGGCCGTCGGGGTTGCCCTGCGTTTGTTAGACGCTTTCATGATGGAGAGAAACCTCAACGGAGTCTCAGGGGCTGATCTTTACCTTGCAGCCATGGTTAAGCCCATCGCAATCAACATCCATGTCGGCGATGAAGGAGAAGGCAGCGCCCTGGTTAGTGCGTTAGCAACTGTATGCTCATGAAGTGGTAGGCGATACTTACCTCAGAGAAGCCCGCCCAGTCGCTGTGGATAGTGGACTTGGTACTACCCTGACCGATAGGATAGGTAGCATGAGAGGGAACCTTGCTGGCCTTAGCAGCAGCAGCCTGGATAGCCGCCACAGGAATGGAGCTCGAAGCCTGGAAGAACTTGGCTGGGGGGCCTCCGTCTGGCTTGTTGTAGTCGGCTCCATTGACCTTCTGGCCCATGGCTGTACCACAGATGGCCAGGGAGAGGGCAAGGCGGCTAGCAAAGCTCTTGATAGGCATATTGAATAGGTCCGTACTCGACAGGAAAGCAAGACTGTGGTTGTAGACGTAAGGTGCTTGTTGACATGGGCGCCATGGTGGATTTATAGTGGAATCGAGGTGTAGGAAATTGGTTATCCTGTATGGAACGTCCCTTTGTTCGATTACTTAGAGTTCGTTTCGTGTGTTACGGCCTAATTTCCCGGCCGTTTCGAGACCGAGTCTGGGCGGATATAGTACTCTCTGACAATTGTTGATTCGCCGGAGCTCTAGCCACTGCTACGCGAAGGTAGCATTTTGGAACGCCTCCAATGGCTAAGTGGTATGTTTCACTTGGTTGTCCTGTCATGCTGCGAGAATGAAGCATGCGGACCACTAGTTGCAGAAGGATCATATGAAAGTGCTTGAGTTGTTTTCCCCATTGCATACTAAAAATCTATAGTCTGTCGGCACTGCCGATTCGGCAGGCTTCCGATGGGGGCTCCACAGTTGGGGGTTATTCATTAGTCTTCCCAAAATTGGTTCCATGGCTAGTGTTGTATAGATCCGCCGGATATGATCTCCAGCCACATTAAAGGACACTTAGCTTCTGAGGATGACACCTTTTGACAGGGTTAATGTTAGGTTAAATTGGTTGTGCAACACGAGTGTCACAGAACAAAGAAAAAGGACCTCTGCTCCATGGAGGGCAAAGGTCAGACCATTTTCCAGAACTGTCAGAATCTACTAGCAACATCTTCATGCAGGTGTAGCTATAGCGCTGCGTTAGACTGGTATAGGAACTCTATGGAGATTCCTGAATAGGTAGGTGTCAATATCTAGCGGACTTCACTCAGGGGTCTCGCCCCGACGCTAATGCTAACGGCGCGATATGAAGGCCAATTGGTACAATGTGGAGTTTCAGAGTGGAGAGTGGACGAACTACGGCGCGAAGCGAGAGCGATTGCCGAATCCAGTTAATATCTTATCAAATGATTTCCCCGAGGTCCACATGCGAAAAAAAGGTTCCGATAGCAACGAACCGTATACAAGTCGTGGTGCTGGGGGATAAATAAACATTGCATTCAGTGTGCATAATGCAGGTACTCGTAAACTTTGCTTATCTCTATGTGTAATCATTGGCCATTGGAGTCAGGTGATAGCGTGTTACCCTACAGGCGACAGCGACAGCTCATTTTCTGCAGAGGCTGGACGCTTGCATTGTTGGCTAATTAATTGGGCCCAGTCTCGGCCCGGACAAAGAACATGCCATGATCCAGTACGATACGAGGTTACATTGCATGCCGCCCCAAGTGGTCCGGTCTTGGCATGCATGAGAATAACTGCTTATAACCTTTTCAGACTCTGCACACGTATCCACACGGCCATCGGCTGAGTTCCTAAGCGATGATCGTGAAATACATTCCCAGTATGCCGGCAAATGGGGATTCCAGGAGAGCCTCGGCATTCAAATCTTCATATCCCTACTAGGGGCGGCGGCGAAGGGGGACTTTCGCCGAAATGCATATAAATTCACCGAAGACCCAGAGGGATAACGGCTCAAGACTCCTTGTTGACCACTGAACATCTCGCATCATCTCACAATGCAGCTGTACAAGGTCTTCGCTGTTCTGGCAGCCCTGCAGCCGGCTCTTGCTAAGAGCCTTGTTGACTTCTCTGCGGCTCGCGGCGATAACCCCTCTATCCTCGGTCTCCGGAATCTCGAATCGGTACGCGATACTAAACTCGATGAGAACACTAAAGATCTCTACATCAAGTTGGATAAGGATCCAAAGGGCACTCCTGCGCTGCATTTCCACCGCAAGAAGGACTATATCCGTGCCGAGTACCACTCCTTGAAGAATCAGATTGAGGTCGATAAGACCTATTACATTGGCTACAAGTTCTCCCTGGGAGCTATTCAGCAGAGTCTGATGATCTGGCAATTGTACGTAGTTTCCTTCCTCTATATATAAACGAAAATTAGATTTCAAATACTGACCGCAAAAAGCAAGGAATACTCTGCTAACAGCCACGGCGGTGCTAACATTCCTCTCTCACTGGAATTTAAAAGCGGTAAACTGAACCTCCAGTACCAAGCCTCAGGTGACGCGAAGCGTGTATCCCAGTGGTCTAAGGAACTGAAGACCGACACCGTCTACTCCATCGGACTCGTGATCAACACCTCCCGACCGGGGTGGGTTGAGCTCTACTTCGATGGCGAGCAGCAGACCCTCAGCTCCGGTAGCACCAGACTAAAGGCCAACACGTTCCCCGGCCAGGCGGACCCTAAGTTTGGCGCTTACCGTGGCGAGGAAGTGCAAATCGATACCTATGTCTACAACATCCAGATCGGAACTACCATTGATGATATCAAGGAGGCTGCTGGACTCGGCTCATCCCCTAAGCCCACCGCCACTTCTAACCCCACTCCTGTTCCTACCTGCGCTTGGGAGGGTCATTGCGAGGGTACGTCTCTTTGTCGCCGGGTGCTTTGTCAAATGCTAACTCAGGCATGAACAGGTGCCACCTGCACTACGGAGAATGACTGCTCTGACGAACTCGTCTGCAAGAACGGAAAGTGCACTGCTGATGGAGCCGTGCCGTGCTCCTGGGAAGGCCACTGCGAAGGTATGTCTCTCTTTTCCTTCTGGGCTTCTTGACTGGATGTATTAACGATGGTATTTTAGGTGCCACGTGCTCCTCAGAGAATGACTGCTCCGACGAGCTTGTCTGCAAGAACGGAAAGTGCACTGCTAACAGTGCCGTGACTTGTTCCTGGGAGGGCCACTGTGCCGGTATGTATCTTCCTTCTTATGTATGTTGATCTTATTAACTCAGTGTTTGTAGGTGCCAAGTGCAGCTCTCATGATGACTGCTCCGATGAGCTTGCCTGCACCAATGGTGTTTGTGCCTGATCTGATGTATTAGGATCTGATTGTTCCCTCTCATTGGGGTGAATATCTGATGGCTTGGTATGAATAGAATGCGATACATAGCAATGTATGATATGAGCAATCTGAGTGATGTAAATCTATCCCAATGCCAAAATCTGATAGAGTAAAGATACCCTGTTTCAAGCCAGTAACCCTCTTAGACAGTATTCGTAGAGAAAAATACACCGAACGACGGACAAAACACCAAAGCAAGTGCTGAACAAACAAAAGGCACAGCGACCCCACACCACAATCCGGCGAACAACGCCAGCGGAATTATATAATACTGTATGCAGAATATTGGGCATGTTATTGAAATGATAAGGAAACAAACAGAAAACGAGGCGTGCTCGCTGGTAGATCTTGCCTGGAGGCTGCTCATGTAGGGGAGTAAGGCCGTAGGCGAGGCTGCCGTACTGTTCTATATTCGTTCTATATCCGTTATATTACCGGTTTTAATTTTTTTTTTCTTTCACTGGCTTTTTTGGTTTTTGATCTTTTCATGCTTGTGCTTTTCCGTAGGAGAGACACGGCGAAGTGGTTATTGCCGGCTACTATATATATCTAGTAGTACTGTAGGTAGGGTTTGTCCAACTTCCCCAGAATATTATCATTGGGACTATATACATAAATTCAAACAAATAGAATGTAAACTAGTCAGGTTAGCCTACTGGTTCTCTGCCAAGCATCATTGGTCTAGTGGTAGAATTCATCGTTGCCATCGATGAGGCCCGTGTTCGATTCACGGATGATGCACTTTCTTTTTGTTCTTTTTTGCTTCATTCTCCCCAAATGACTTGAAATATCCACTTGAATAGTCTTGGCTGAGGTCCTCTGTTGCCTTTTCGCGCACCCTACACTCCGAACTACTACCGCCGTAGACCTCGGATACATCACGATTTTAGCCCTACCCTACCAAATACACGATACTACCAAACATTCCCCCTAGTCTGCTCTGTCTCCAACTTCCTCACATTGATATCCCTCCAAACCCAAACACACGCCACGCAAAGCGGAACAAAACAGACCCCCGCAATAACCATCTTCCTCTGTACATCTGCATAAGCCCCGACGATTGCCTCCCTTTCTGGCGTTCCATCAGCATACGACATCTGCATGACCATATCACTAAAGATAGTAGCGCTGATATTCCTACTCTCATCAGGGAGTCTCTTATACAGTTCGCTAGGGAGGATATTATTCCACATACCCCCGGCGATAGCAGACCCGACAGCCGCACCGATCGAGCCGAATAACCCCCAGATTGCGACGACGACGGCGATCTCTTGGTGTGTGACGGGCGCCATGATGGCTAATTGGCCGCAGACTGTGAATATACATGTGCCCAGACCGACGAGGATTTGGGTCATGGTTATGATGCCGACGTGGGTGGTGGGTTGGCGGAAAGGGATTAGAAGGGCAGTGCCGAGGAGGAGGATGGGGATGCCGGTGAACACGGTCCATTTGAATTCGCCGGTGTAACGGATTAAACTGGTCTTGTTAGATGGTGCTTATGTGGTGATGGGGGGTGTAGGGTTTCTTACAGGCCGAAGATTGGGCTGAAGATGTAGGAGGTTAGGGAGAAGGCGTTGAGGACGTAGTTGGCTGTTGTTATGTCTAATCTGTGGACGACTTGGAGGTACGAGCTGAAGTAGCTGTTCCAGGTGCTGGTTTATTGTTAGCATGGTGTTAAGCGCACATGATGGGCTTTTATGGCCAATAGGGAAGACTTACAAGCAGGAGGTGAACATGACGCAGTATAGAAGACAAGACCCAATGATAGTCGGTTCCTTCAAGTACTTCCAAGGGAGGAATTGGACGGGAGAAAGGTATCTCTCCCATGCATAGAATGCGGGGATACAAACCACCCCGAGTACTTCCATCGCAACAATATATCCACTTGCCCATCCCTTGGGGGCGTACGAGGCAAGACTGAAGGGGAGAAGAATCAAGGAAAACACCGCCGTTATCAAAACAATTCCGATCACTAGAGATCTTTCGTTAGCCATAGACAATATCAAATACGAAATGCAAAAGAATCACACACCGTCAAATTCGATGAAATAGTGAATGATAGATTGCCACCAACTCCTCTCAGAGACCGTCTTCTCGTAAATACCAACCTTCTGGGCCCTCCGCTGCATGTACAGCATAACACCCACAACAGGAATGGAAGTACCAGTGATCATGATTGCGAAAGCGCCAAATGCCCAGCGAAAATCGAGATTGATGTAGAATAAAGTTGCGATCCTGGGCCCAGCAAACGTGCTCGCGATACTCGGGGTTCCGTTGATGCCCAGCATAATCATTCGGCTTTTGAGGGTTGTCATATCGGCCAGCATGATATCAACCACATACATCATACCAATATGTCCCACCCAATATAATGTGTGCGCCGCGACGTAGGTTTCGATATTCTTGCAGGTAGCCTTCATTATCAGTCCAATCACGACAATCAGAAGCATAAATAAGAAGCCTTCAACCCGTCCCCAGATATCAATTATTTTGGCCAGAGTGAGCTTTGAGGAGCCGCCGAGAATGGTGGACATGATGCTGACAACTGTGAGTAGGCCGTGCTTATGGAATGACGACGTGATGTATGGATTCAGCGAGGTTTGGACGGAGACTAGAAGCATGTCTACGAAAGAGACAAGGTAAAGACTGCATGAGAGTAAGTATTTGATCTGGTCCCATTTGGCGCACAAGATGGCTGGTACACAGCATCCATTGAGGGTAGGACTCACAGCACGAACATGAGCCACATCGTATTCTTCGACCATAAGGAAGTGATCGCTCTCACTCGCTGAACACCGCCTTGAAACAAGGCGGAATCCTTGTCTGAGATACTTAGGCCATCCCTGGAGGGCTCTTGCACGATGCGATCGGACCCTGCATTCTGTTCCGTAACCTCCACCGCACTGACAACGGGTTCAATCTGGCTCGGCACGACGGTCTTTGGCATGCCGTTGGAAGGAGAGCCGCTCATGGCTGACGGATGCAGGAACACGAAAGTGTAGGATTAGATCGACGACGGGGTATGGGTAAAAGAGGGGACAAACAGGCGAAGTTCACATATGCAAAGGGATTTACGGCGCACTGCAGTCTCAGTTCAGTAGCCAAGAGCGGCACAGCAATAAGTGCTCCAAGCGTGCATTTACTTCCCCTATCAGATGATCAGATAAGATTTACGGACACAATTTGCCCAATAATGTATTATGTACTGGTTTTAGCGCAACGCTACCATGGGACTAAAAATTGATATACGAAAAGCGGGATTGGCGCCAAGGGTCCGAGAACGGCAGTAATAAAAATGTTTTCAGGTATGTATCCCCAGATATTTGAATGACCTCTGCATTCGTGGATCGATATTCTGCAGTCCAAGGGGAGTATTTGAAGGATAGAGTCTACTGGAAAGAGTAAAGTATGTAGGGGTTTGCCGACTGTAAGATGATCTCAACAAACTAAGATTTGAATTTCATATAGAGCAAGGCTAGTCGAGTCTTGCAACACCGGCATCCCAAGACGCTAGTCTAGTAATGAAATGTTCTTCTGCGACTCGAAACGCGGACGCGTCTAGTTATGAGGTAAAAGTGCCCCACTGATTCTGCCCTGGGCGCAAATCAACCGCTGCGATATTCTAGCAGGCTCTTGAACTACCCTTGACATGCTTGAACATCCATAGTTACTAAGTGATTCGTATTTGCTCGAAGCTGGCTATTACCCATCGTAGTGCAGAAAGTGGTCTCCAATCACACGCTGTAGGAGTAACCGTCTGAGTCATATATGAGTTGCCCATGCTAAAAAATGTGGGTCGTTGGACATCATTCCGCGAGTATCCCGAATCGCATCCTCTGCGCCAAGATTGATTGGCTCTTGGACTTGACCGTCAAAAGGAGGACTATGAACACTATGGCGGTCCCGGCGATGGGAAGGCGGATATAGAATAACCACCGCTAGGTGACGTGCTGCGTGAGAGCGCCTCCGATGAAGGGTCCGATGGAGGAGCTCACCGAAACACTATGAAGATAAGCGCTGTCACTTGCACTCGTTGGTGCAAAGTAATAAGGTAACAGAAGGCAATATTGACCAGCAGATTGGCGCTTCCGAGATGAGCTCGCACCACCGCTGATGCCACTTCCCGAAGCAGGCAGGGCGACAGCGGGGCCATCGTTGACCAAAAACGTCGGCAAGCTGTCCGTAAAGCGGTTGAAACGCGGTGCTGACAAGGCCATGGTTATTCGGTCTGTAAATGATGAGGGCGAAGCGGGGACCAACCTCAACAGAAAGACTGCACTTGCAAACCAGATGTTATACACTCCCGCATGTAGATCGCGCGAGATAGTGGGGAGAGCAGTCGATGTAACGGTAGATTCAACCGCAGTGAGAAGAGAAGTGACTGACAGGCCTACCATGATCAGGAAAAATTGCCATCATGCTGTCTCATGGAAGTCCTTCTCGGAGATACCTTCTTTCTTATGCGGAAGGAGGTGAGCCTGAGGACAAGTTGCTTTTGGGGAGCCATTGTCAACTGTTGCAGGAGGAAGATGCGTAACCTGAACTTGAAAATCAAGAATGTGAGAACTGAGATGAGCTGGGGCAATGGGCGAAAGCCGACTTATATGGTAATATGGCATCTCACGGGTGGGTGGGAAGGCGCGGGGTTGGTTGACAGAAAAGGCCCCAAATCGCTGCTACCACCAATAGTGCTGTTCAAGGAGCCAGGGATGATTCCTTCTCTTTGTTTGCCTGCTCTAGCGTCTATTTTGTTTGTGCTGGGAGATAATGGATGCATGCATAGCGTGGTAATATCCTGGGTTGATAAGGATGTCATAGCCAACGTACATTACTTGTGTGATCTGCCATCCTGGTCGGTACTTCTGACTAGTTTATCTTATATGCACTAATGTCCTGATTCTTTATCTCTTGTTGTCGCCTAAGCGCCTCACCTGCCTTACTTTCTCCACAGCCCCACGTATCCCTGCAAGGCGACGATCTCTCCGTCTATGGCTTAGGGCTCCCATTTAGATTGGAGATTGAAGATCCTATCCGAGGGAAAACTCTTTCCTCTCCACCTTTCCGGCACATAGCCTTATCTTGAATCCTTGAAGTGAACACTTTTATACACCAACGCTGAAAAGCTTTTCTCTTACACTTTCTGTTGCAATGCCTCTCGTCGAGCTTCCAGATGAGTTACTCCTTCTCATCACTGAAAGTCTAGACAATGAGAAGGATATCCTTTCTTTTCTATTAACGCACCCCCGAGTCTATGGCATTCAACAAATGGGCCCTCTATATACATATAACATCAAGTATTCCGGAAGCTCATCTTTGCTATGGTATACAGAGAGAGGATATAAATCAGCTGTGGAAACACTACTTGACAAAGGCGCCGATGTGGAGTGCCGAGCTGGTGATTGGGAAACCCCATTGATATTAGCTGCTTAATATGGACATAAACATATCGCTAAGCTGCTCATTGAAAAAGGCTGTGACCTAGAATCCAAGGATCGTCAGGGCCGAACAGCACTAAGACATGCCTTTAACGCAGAACATGAGGATATAGTGATGCTGCTGCTTGAGAAAGGTTGTGATATCTTATCTGAAGGTAGCTGGACAGTCATTGGAACAGTTGCTGAAAATGGATATGAAGGTGTGGTCAGACTGTTACTTGAGAGAGATGCCCATATAGAATCGAGGGATGGTAGCAGCCGGACACTTCTTGGATGTGCTGCTATGGGGGGATATGAGCATGTGGTTGTACTGTCGCTTGAAAAGGGTTCTGATATAGAATCTAGAGATTGTGATGGTCAAACGCCCCTTAGATGTGCGGTTATAAATGGACATGAAGGTGTGGTGAGAATGCTACTTGGAAAGGGTGCCGACTTCGAGTGCAAATCCAATGTCGGTGTTACACCGTTGATGTCTGCTGCTAGATGGGGGTATGCGGATATAGTTCAGCTTCCGCTTGAAAAGGGGGCTGACCCGGGGTGCAAATATTGGGATGGCAGCACACTACTAGAACTTGCTTCTCGTCATGGACACAGAGATATGGTAAACCTGCTGCTTGAAAAGGGTGGTTGCTGACCCAGAGTACAAATATCAGTAAGGCAATACAGCACTCATGGATAGGGAAAGATAATGCGATCAGATTACGGAGTACGCACGATTAATACACAAAGTATTCACAACTGTAACACAGCCAGGTAATCACAGAAGGTGTAGGGTGTCCCCAATGTGCAACAGGGAGGTCCCTGCTGAGTAGCAAGCTTAATAAACAGCTTGATGCTAATCAGATCCTCGTCACTCTACCAAAACCACCTCTTCTTCACCCCTTCCGGCGGATACACCACAATCCGATCCAAATCCGCTCCTTTATAATTAAACCCGTTCCACAGCCCGCCAACAGTAATCGTGTTCTCCCCTTTCTTCAACGGCAACAGAAGCGGCGTGGAGAGAATAATACCCTTATGCGTGTCCTTCTGGTACAACGTGTGTACGTTCTCTGTGTCACCGTTTACTACGACGCTGCTGATGCGCCGGAGTTGCCAGGTGCCGTTAATGCGGTCGGGTTGGCCCATTGGCTGATCACCGAATCCCATGTCATCAATGTCTAGGATATTGGTTAATGAGTGTGTAATTGGCCTGGTAATAGGAAGGCAAGGGAATATCATGACATACTTTGGTGATAGAAGGATACCCATTGGTCTTGACCTTGGCCTTGCACAGTGAAGGTGATTGTGCTGTCATTGCCGTAGATGCCGGTAGCTATCCGGTGCTCGCTAGCGAATGTCTGTATTAAGAACCCGTGAGTGTAAGGACTACTTGATTGATATGCTATTGTGAACTCACTGCCTCTTGTAGGTACGCATCTCCGGAGGTCTTTGCATGTTTTGAGATATAAGTCTCTCCCTTGATGGGCTTCCATTCACCAGTTTTGCTACACGTAACAATCAGTACTTGGACTGGGAAGAGAAGTGGAGCATGCACTTACACGTTCAGATCGTAAACATCGTGCCAAACTACCTTCAAGCTACCCTCACGATCATCAATCTCAATAGGAAGCCATACATTGCGACTCTCCCAGAGCGTGTTCATGTCCCACTACAAGATTGTTAGATCTTGTCAGTGCTAGGAGTTGCAACCAGTAAGCAAGGTGAAAGATATACCTGGTCCGCCATATACAAGTATGTGGTCTTCTTAGTCCCCTGGATTCTCCAAGAAAATCCAGACTGTGTACTAAATGTACGGGTATATGCCGGGGAAACGAAGAATGGCTGGGACCACGGGCCCTCGAGCTTGTCAGCGCGCAATGCTACCACGTCTACATAATACATCAGCCTAAATCCTCAGAACGTCTCCCAATAGGATGGAAAAGAACATACTATTAGGCCGATATCCGGTCTTATGACTCATAAGTGCATAGTAACTATTCTCCGTTTGCAGGATAGTAGGCGCCTCAAAGTCATACTTGGGGAAACGGTAAGTAACCTCCTCAACAGCCGTGAGGTTGCTGTTGAATTTGCTGAGGTAGACGTCACGGCCCTCAACGCTATCACCGTTCGAGTAGAGAGCGTACGAGTTACCCGACTTGTAATCCGTGAACGCGCCAAAGTCTTGGGACCAATTACCCAACGGAGAGGTAGCATCCACGAATGTATAGGGCCCAGCGATATTGTCGGAGGTCGCAAGACCTTGAAGGAGCCAAGAGTACTTGTCATCGTCGGCGTGCCACCACATCTATCTGGTACTTAACGGGGCTGTTGTTAGGTGAAAGATGGCAGACCTTACATGATATTGACCGGTCTCTTCACTGTATAGGACCTTTGGACGCTGGATACGGTTATGCGGCGAAATATAGGTATGATTTTCAATGGGCTCTATGACCTGTTAAAATTACGCCAATCTATTGGAAACTCGAAACGCACCTAGAGCGAGCCCGTGAGACTCCCAGGTAGCAAGGTCGTCAGAGCTATACACGGAGAACCCACCACCTTCAACTTGACCCTCGACTTTGTACTCCCCGAACCAGTAGAACTTCCCAGTTTCCTGGTCTACGCAGAGCCCTCCAGCGTGAGCATTGAAGAGGTTGCCATCGGTATCATACCATCGTGCGCCGGGAACTATCCACTTAGCATTGGCACAAGCAGCAAGTGCTAAGAGAGTAGACGCTAATCTTCGAACCGCCATGGTATATTAACTATAAGACTGTCCACGGTGTTGCCAAATAGTCAAGTAGAGCATATACGGCGAGGAACACGAAGTGCTACATTCGACACAGCGTCCTTTAAGTACCCTTTATCCTATTCGCCATTCAAAGCCGCGAATCCCAATACGGAGTCTTCTTGGCCCCAAGAGTTAGAGTCCAACTCAACCCCACAACATCGGCAGAGCACTACCCCGAGCGAGAGGTCTATTCATCCTAGGTTTCATGCTATTTGGCGTAGAAGTCGTGTTGGCTGAATCGGTTACTGCTCGATTACCGAATGCCAAGCAGAAAAGCAGTACCCGACCTGCAACCGTTGTACTAAGGATATCAGACTAGCGTATAACTTGGGGCAAGCTCTGTTGAGGGGTTCCAGCTAGCGCGTGGGGAAATATCTTGGAGCCCCATACTTTTCGCAAGGCCAAGCAGCTTAAATGATGATTGTCTGATCACAGTTCACTTGGTGCTAAGCAGACGAATGATAGAATCTAGTGCAGGGTCTTACCACAGCTCCGTATTAGCTAAGCGGCATAAAGGATTCGGTGTCCATTTTCCACGAACCAAGTTTTGCAATGCTGTTTAGGCGTGGGGGCACCAAGCTATCTTGCTCTAGCCCTATGTGGGTGGGTATAGTTATATCATTACTCTTCTTATGCACTCCTACTTCGCTAGGATCAATGGGCGACTAGATTTTATCTGGACTTGCTACCATACCAGATTAATCCGAACAGCAAAATGAAGGGTTACTACTCCCTAGTCATCCTTGCCCTAATTGGAATTGCGTTTGCCCTGTTAGAGGAGAAACTAGTTGCATTCGAACCTATAGATGGTTCCATTGAGTTTGGAAATGCTCCAATCTTGCGAGATGCGAGCGATCCCGTCGGTGTCAAGATTGCTGCGGACAGTTTAGCCAGTGACCTGAAGGAAGTCACTGATGTCGAACATCGCGTGTTGGTTTGGGATGAAACAGTATTAGTTGCGGAAGGAGAATTGTCTACTTCCGGGTTAGTTATTATAGCGGCGACAGTCGACTCGCCATTGGTATCGCGGCTTGAAGAGGAGGGCAAGATCATTGTTGATGATATCCGTGGTAAATGGGAGACCTATCGCACTGTTGTCGTCGATAATCCTCTGCCCGGGTTCAAGCATGGTCTTGTAATCGTTGGTAGTGACAAACGAGGTACTATGTTCGGTGTCTTTACGCTCTCCGAGCAGATTGGAAAGTCCCCGTGAATTGCATTCTCAATACATCTCTGCAGAGGTTAACTAAACCCCT
Source organism: Aspergillus oryzae RIB40 (assembly GCF_000184455.2). Classification (NCBI taxonomy): domain Eukaryota; kingdom Fungi; phylum Ascomycota; class Eurotiomycetes; order Eurotiales; family Aspergillaceae; genus Aspergillus; species Aspergillus oryzae. The sequence continues at coordinate 4,187,310 of NC_036439.1, read as the reverse complement.
AGCCTCCATTGGTGGGCCGATGTGCCTGTCACAAAACACAAGGAAATCTATGCCCTGAGCAAAACTACAACACAAGGCGAGCCTAGCGTCATGTACCGCGGAATATTCATCAACGACGAAGCACCCGCCTTGACAGGATGGTGGGCGAAGCATGGCAATGTCGACGACTATACCTTCAATGCTGAGTTCTACGGGCACGTTTTTGATCTGCTGATCCGTCTTAAAGCCAACTTTCTCTGGCCTGCTATGTGGGGGTCCTTTATTCCTACTCCTGGCAGAATCTTCTTTACGGATGACCTGCGAAATCAGCAGCTTGCCAATGATTACGGGATTGTTGTGTCAACTAGCCACACCGAGCCCATGCAGCGCTCTTCTAATGAGTGGAAGAAAGACCCCACACCGGGCGGCTGGGACTGGGTTAATAACAAGGAGAATGTCATCAGGTTCATGGAAGAAGGTGTTAGGCGTGCGGGTGATAATGAAACCTACTTTACACTAGGCATGCGCGGAGAAAATGATAGCCCTATCGAAGCAGACGATCCTATTGCCGTGCTGGAGGATGTGTTCAGCACTCAACGAGAGCTGCTTGCCAAGTACCATGGAAACGATACCTCTCTGCAGGCATGGACAGTATACAAAGAGGTTATGACTTATTACGCTGCAGGTCTGGTTCCTCCTGATGATGTGACATTGGTATTCTCCGATGATAATTGGGGTAATGTCCAACGGCTTCCTACGAAAGAGGAGCGGCAGAGGTCTGGTGGTATTGGGGTAAGTTCCCTCTCCGGTTCACTGATGCTTTACAACTCCTAACTATGCTCCTAGCTTTACTATCACTTTGACTACGTTGGTAGACCTAAGAGCTGGAAGTGGCAGAATAACAACAACCTGGTTAGTCGCGCCTCATCCCTCCTTGAACCTCACTCTTGTCTAAACTCTATAGCCTAAAGTATACAAAGAGCTGTCACAAGCCTATGAGCGTGGAGCCGATAGAGTTTGGGTCATCAATGTTGGCGACATCAAACCTATGGAAATTCCTCTCTCGTTCTCCATGGAGCTTGCATGGAATGCCTCCCGGCTTGACTTCGACACCATACCCGCATATCTCAAGGCTCTAGCTACGCGAGACTTTGGTGAGAAATATGCCGACCAGATTGCAACGGCGTTGATGGAGTATAGCCACCTAGCCGGTCTTCGCAAGTTCGAAATGCTAGAACCAACAACATATTCCATCCTCAACTTCCGAGAGGCAGAGCATGTACTCGACCAGTGGAGAACACTAGCAGATAAAGCACAAGAAATTCAACAGTCCTTACCTAGTGAGCGACGTGATGCTTGCTATCATCTCCTAAGTTACCCCGCGACAGCCGGATTCAATTACTACCAGACGATCATTGGCCAGGGCAGAAACCGCCAATACAGCTTCGAACGCCGTAACTCAGCGAACTTAGTAGCGGGACAGGTACTCGAGTACTTCGAGGAAGATTACGACCTGGCGCTGGAGTATGATAGCCTCGCAGATGGCAAATGGGAGGGCATCATGTCGACGCCCAAGTTTGATATGGGGATTGCAGACTGGCGTCCCTCATCACGTGACGTTGTCGCAAATCTATCCTATGTGCAGCTACGACAGGACTTCGATTATGCTTTCGGTAACTTGGGTATCTACGCCGAGCAGTCGCTGAGTGCGTATCGGCAAGGTCGGATCTGCGGGTCTATCAATCCCTCCCTGCCAACTGAGGAGGGCCTTGCACCCATGCTTCCACTTATGGATCCATATGGTCCAGAATCACGGCTCATCGAGCTCTTCCACCGTGGGGACCATCGCAAGCCACTCAAGTAGTCTATCTCGACTCCCTACTCATGGGTCCATGTCTCGCAGACATCAGGCACGCTTTCAAAAGAACACCCCGAAGAACGCATTGTAGTCTCCATCGATTGGCCCGCCGTTCCAAGCAACTTTACTGAAACAATCCAGCTACGGGTAGAATGGGAACCTTCGCCATACTTCGATCTAATCCACATCCCCATCCGTAACCACCGCGTCCCTTCCGACTTCACCGGATTCCCCGAGTCAGGCGGCTTCGTTTCACTCGAAGGCCCGCATTTCCAGCGTTCTTCCTCGCATGCTGTGTCTTTCAAACATATACAGTATCTGGGGTCGCGATCTCGTTCCGGATCTATCGCACTCCGGCCGTACATGCAAGCCCGAGAATCCGAAGAAGACGCAAAAGATGCGTGGGTCGAATATGATTTCTACCTCTTCAATTCGACTGACCCATTTAATGCCACCATCTACGTCAATGGCGCGCTCGACACGGACCCAGATCTTCCAATGAAACTCTCATTATCGATCGATGGTCAAGAGGCAAATTTCACAAGACTGCTAGGTGAACCTGAAGAACCCGGGGATATGCCTACTGGATGGACCGAGGCTGTGGCGGACCATGTTTGGACGAGGGATGTTGAGATTGCAGCCCTTGAACCGGGTCCGCATACACTTCAGTGGAGGGTAAATTCGCCAGAGGTATATCTGGAGAAGATTGTTCTTGCATTAGAGGGCTATTTGGACAGTTATCTTGGTCTGCCGGAGAGGACGCTAGTGGGAGGAGCCTAAGAGCCTAAGAGGTTGGGCATAATTTGTACGAATCTGTGTAGCTAAGATGCCAAGCGAATTAAATGAAGCAAAAGTGTGATCTTGATTGATAGTGGTATGGCCAGGTTGTCCACCGGGCTAAAGGATGCCACATCCCCGATAGTTAGCTTTGAAGTCAGTTAGTGAGGGTCTATAAACTTCGGGGGATCCAGTACCGAAGCAAGTTCTTTGCATAGCCACTACCCACTCCTATAGACACTTCCCATATGCCCGGCGCCTTGGCATGGAATATTCCACAAATGGGAGAGGGAATGGCCAGCTTAGCTTGTGAAACTTCGCACATTCAAGGGTCGAGCTCTGATGTGCGTCTCCACCTCCCCATAATTCCCCGCAGGTTTGGGAGCGTAGTGTCCGGAGTGTGCTACCCCGTATACACGGCTCTCGGTGCGTGGATCCTGCAACCCGAAACAGTAGTGATTGCTATCATTTAAATTGACCCAAGCTACGAAGTTCTTGACGATAATCAAGTAATCCACAAAGTCCATCTTTTTTTGAGCCCCTCCATATCCAATTGATATGTTCCTCCCCTCACGGAAGGCATTAGCCTTCCTAGCTTGCCTTGCAAGCCATTCCGTAGCACTCCTAACAACATCCGAGAACTCGACACACTTCAACCTCGCTAACGACCGCTTCTCCATTGCTTTGGCCAAGTCCAATGGTCATATCGTTGACGTCCAACTAGACGGCCAGGATCTACTTGGGCCGGTAGACGGCAACGCCGGAAAGGGTCCATACCTGGACTGTTCCTGCATCCCGTCGGGCTTCTGGACGCCCGGTAGCGGCGCTCATTTAGAGCTTATCAACGGCACGGACTCGACTGGCACCGCATATGGAGGACTTTACATGAGCGCTACATATGCAGGAACCAACCAGACACTATCGCAATGGTTCTTCCTCCGGGGCGAAGAAACAGGACTCCATGCCTTTTCCCGAGTCACATATTTCAACGAGACCACCCCCTCCCTACGAAGTCTTGGAGAATTGCGCACACTTTTTAGACCGAGCACGGACCTCTGGACGCACTTCTCTACCAGCGATGGCAATTACGGACCAAAGCCTCTTGGCAGCAACAGTGGGTTGGTAGTCCAGGATGCGACAACCTACATAGGGAACGTTACGGATGATCCCTATGTCTCCCAATACTCGGATTACTTTACCAAATACACTCTGGCGGAGAGCTGGCGAAACCACGACGTCCATGGGCTGTTTAGTGACGGCTCATCTAGTTCTGACGGAAGCACATTCGGCGCTTGGCTAGTTCATAACACCGTTGAGACGTACTATGGAGGTCCTCTACACTCTGATCTTGTTGTCGATGGCATTGTGTATAATTATTTGGTCTCCGGTCATCATGGAGCACCTACGCCAAACCTCACGCATGGGTTTGATCGCACGTGGGGACCTCAATTTTACTACTTTAACCGGGGGGATTCGGAGACGACACTCGCCGATTTGAGGGCAGATGCTGCCAAGTACGCTGACCCGGAGTGGAATGCTGAGTTCTATGATAGTATCGCGGATCATATTCCCAATTTCACCCCGTCGACTGGGAGGACTACATTCAAGGGAAAGGTATCGCTACCCAAAGGTGCAAAGAGGCCAATCATTGTGCTCTCCGAGGATGGACAGGACTTCCAGCTCAATGTCTTCAACACGGAATCTCTGCAGTACTGGGCTGAGATTGACAAATCTGGAAGCTTTAGCATCCCCCGTGTTGTAGAAGGGACATACAGAATAACCATTTACGCGGACGAGATCTTCGGATGGTTTATCCAAGACCACGTCAAAGTTTTGAAATCGCAGTCCAAAGACTACAGCTTCACCTGGAAAGAGGAAAGCGCGGGTAAAGAAATCTGGCGTATCGGTATACCGGATAAGTCTTCTGGAGAGTACCTGCATGGCTACGCACCGGATACGTCCAAGCCGCTACAACCAGAACAACATCGCATATACTGGGGAAAATATGACTACCCAGCTGACTTCCCCGAGGGAATCAACTTCCATGTTGGAAAGAGCGACCCATCCCAAGACCTCAATTACATTCATTGGGCATTCTTCCCCTCTCAGGGAAATCATCTTCGCACTGAGCCATACTATGACAATGTCAACAACTGGACGGTGACATTCGACCTAACTGCAGACCAGCTCCACAACACGAACACGGCGACGTTCACCGTGCAGATTGCAGGTGCGAAGACCGCGAACGGCAACGCGAAGTGGACGCCCGTTGAAGGGAAGTACAGTAATCTTCCCTGGACGGTGAATGTAAATGGACGGTATGAGTCCACATGGGTGATCCCGTACTGGCGGAGTGGATCATGTGGGGTACGCAGTGCTGTTTCCTGCCAGAATATAGAGCAGAAGTTTGCGTTTCCATCGAAGAATCTCCAAGAAGGGAAGAATGAGTTTGTTTTGAGTTTGCCGTTCAATGCGTCGAGTACGGAGACTGCGTTGCTGCCGGATGCACTTTACGTGCAGTATGATGCGCTGAGGTTGGAGTTGGAGTGACGGAAGAATATATAGCACCAACGCTAGTATACACGGTCGGCGAAGCCAGGAGATGCAGATACCTCAGATGAACGTTAACTAAGTGGGCTATCTACCTCATACGTGACAAATTGGACTGTAAGATTCTAAGCTACCCACTTCAGACAGTGATCCTCTTATAACAGCACTATTTGGCGGCTGGAAGATCCCACATACTACGCTATTAGGGCAAGAGTGATGGGTTCGCGGCTGGATCCGGCCCGCCCCGCCCCGAACCCGCTAGTTAATTCTAATCTTGGATTTGGACGAGATAATCCGATCATGGAATTCTCCAATAATAGAATCATAACATGATTGTGATAACACATCTACTAGCAAGATCCGGTGTTATGGATGTAGATGCCTTGTAGTAAAGGAAACTGCTATGAAAGACTAGTCTTGTATTTGGAAGGTCTTCCTGGTTCAAGAGCAGAGGCACTCTACCTGACATATATTTTCCGAGTACAAAGCAATAGGCTATACGAAAACACCGTCAAAAGCCACTTCAATTTGAAACACAAGAATCAAAAACCACCCAATCATCCACAATCGAGTTTAACTATTCTTATTTAAAGACGGTAGCAAAGTTATCTGCTTTTCACATTACAAGCCCCGAAATTGTCCCCGTGTATATGCTGTACAACACCACAATATCTTCAGATGAATAGAAGTAAGCAAAGCTAGTAGAGTAGATAAGTAGGCCATTGAGGATCTAACTGGGGTGAACGAGAAATGTTTGATCTAAAGTACGTTATCCTGATGGTTCATTGGCTTTGAACCCAGCCTTAGGTAGTATCCCGATCAGAGGACAACCAGCCACCCGAAATATAATTGGCGGGGTGCTCTAAGCATGGATTATATTCTTTTAGAGTTAGATCACGCATTTTCCCAGGAAGAATGAGGGCCATAACATTCCTAAGCCTTGTCGTTGGAAGAGGAGATAAGAGTCCATCGAATCCGACAGTTTGATGAATGCCTTATTTAAGTAATGTAAATTGGCAAACTGAAGCGTGACTCTAAGCTTTCAGGATTCCCTTTTAAGTGCTAGGTAGCCTTTGTGGAAAAACATATTGAAGTCTCTGTATGGCATTGTCTCACTGTGCCTCGTCTTATTATTTGCATATTACCTGTGTTTAGCGTATAGGCTATCTTTGTCACCCATCTAGGGATATAAAAACGCTTGATCTGGTTGCAACTAATTCCAATCGGTCCCGTAACTTTACATTCATTGAAAAACATCCTCTGAGTTAAAGACCCCCAGTTCCGAAGTGTCAGGACATCGCCAAAAGAGCTCATTGGTGACTCTTAGGTCCGAGAACAACCGTACAGTCCTGTAACTAGACTTGGTTATTGGTTCTTTTAGGGTTCCCAACAGTAGCTCCCCAGCGCTCTTAATAATACGAACCAGATCCCGTCTATTGTGAGACTACGGGTTCTAGATCGTTCCGTTTGCGGAAATCAGACCAGCCAAGCATCCGTGGAAAGAAGCTTACTCAAGAATGTCAGGAGACTAACCGTTGCCAATAGGACGAATAGAAAGCGGTAGCATTCTGGAACCCGATACAGTACCAATATATCATTGTCTTCACGGCCGATAGGGGGGGGGGACGATCTGAATGTCGCAGCCTAGGGATATTGCCAAGGGCTATCTATTTGTTATAATGAACGACTCTACATGGACGTGTTACTTGTTAATCATAATAATCTCCTGATCATTATCATTATCAATATATGCATTAACCAAAGTAAAGCACCTCAATAACAAGCAGCCTGCTTTTTAATAAAGCCTCACACAGAGGTCACCAGATTTCAATGAATATATCCATAGAAGGTATCCCTGTTAGAAGCTTAGTGAGTATAACTGTCTTAAGATATACGAATATAACGGCATCGGGCAAGCAAACAACATCACGCACATGGATACAGCTTCCTAACAGTTCGTAGCTTTACCACAGCTGGTCGATCACCGTGAAAAGTCAACTCAAAAATGCAATCCCTCCAACAATACCACCTTCATCTGTTAGTATATCCGTTGCAGATTTTCCCTGTACTGTCGTAAATGATTGGACATAAGGCGACGCATATCTAATCAATATTGAGATATGCATGCTTCTTGTTCATTCGCATCACAAGCAGTATAATTATAGCCACCAGTTGACGATAACGAGGTATCAAACTGGTAAAGGTGGTGTCCAAGTTCCGCACATGCACTACTGCTGCTATTTGGGTAAAGAACATTCAGTGCATCATCGTAATACGAAGCAGTGATAGCGAAAGAATTGGAGCCAATGGCCGGCATTTCTCTCAACGTGATGAGACCACACTCGAGGCCCTTCTCGAAGTCCAGGTTAGAGTCAAAGATGGCATAATAGTAATAGGGAAGCTGCGGTGCTGTTGTGTTGTAATGGTAACTAATCGAAGCAGAATCCCCTTATATCAAGTTAGTTTTTCGCATTGATTCCCCACGAGTGACATACGCACAACTTGTGAAAACCTGAAGTATATGCTTTTGTGACGGATTGCTGTATTCCTCCCTGGTCGAATTGGGTCGAAACGATAAATACCATAACTGGCCATATATACTTGAGTTGAACGACTTTATAACATCTGAAAAGTTCGTAGGGCAACTCTTATCATATTCTGGCCAGAAGCACTTCGTAAGTATACCGCTGTGGGGGGTTCTGCGGAACTGGGCAAATGCTGCGTCGCCATAACCTATGGCGATCACGAATGCTGGCGACGGCAAGGTATCTGGATGTGTCACATCCACCTCGAATCTCCAAGCTGCACGACGGTGACTGCCACATTATCATAGTAGATCCATACCATGGCGAAAGCTAGCAACCCAAGGATAATACCTAGGCGCGGTACTATGGTTTCTGCAAGACGTCAGCTGTACCATAAAAAGCGCGTAGTCCACATACGATGTTTGATGACGTTCAGTTCCTGTAGAATGACCCCCGTAAAGGGTAGGACAAAGGTGAAGATGGCCAGTAGGATACCGCAAAAGATGGGTATCCATGAATTCCTTGAGGTAATAGCTCTGTAATTCATAAGTATCAGTCGCTTTGAATTGATGTCAGCGGCCAACCTTGAAAATATAAGTGAATTCCGGTCTGGGCAACATTTGCAGGACTCGGTAGCGTTTAGACGAGGGTTTCGGCATGTACAATTTTGACCACCGGGCCCGGGGCTGCAACCGTCTCGAATGCAAGAACATATTACTATCCTTCTTCCGTTTCTGCGTCTTATCCGCGAAAGAAGACTTTGAATTGGTTAGCGAAGCAATGTCATCCGGGTATGAGAGTTACCTGGAGAAAGAGAATGTCCCTTTGCACGGACAGGTGTTATTCTGCACACATGCACATATCGCTGGTTGTGCTGCCTGTGCTTGCACCGGTTGCACGGGTTGTGCAGCTTGGACAGCTTGGACAGCCTGGGCAGCTCGATTCACTTGCATGAGAGTGTCATCTCTAACTCGATTGACTTGAGCGAGAGTGTCATCTTTAGCTTGATTGACTTGCTCGAGAGAATCATCTACAGATTGACTGACGTCCGCGAGAATGTTCCGTCCAGTTTCATTCAATTCATTCTTCGCCCTATCCACCACGACTTCCACCATCTCCATCATATTACCATCCTCGCGCTGATCGTAACTCGTTAAGTTTCCATCAGCTGGGAGAAGTCCCTCTGTACTCGAGCTAGCCATTGTATTGGAAATAGTCGAACAAAACACAAAATAATATCGTTATGGCGAATGTGTTGATTCGTACCGTGCCGAGTACAAGTGAACCTAAACGTTAGGGACAAACCCCAGCAGTTTATCCTATACCCACACCAGACGATGAGCGTCGTATATCCCGTTGGAACAGTGGCGTGATAGTTACCTATTACGTCATGAGGTAATTCTCAGAAAAGAAGAGATTGAACATATGCGGATGCATTTTGCGCACATGGATATCCCTACCATGGCTGAGCGGCGATCTGGGCAATTCTTCTTCGTATATTCGGAGTGTTAAGCTTATCCCTCAGCCCACCTAAAACCATAAATGGTAAGGTCATATGAGTCTACAGGACAGGACCTGGGTTGATATGAGTTGTATCTGGCAAGAATAAATCATTAACGAGGTTGAGTCATTAATCTAATAGTTTGCGCAAGTAGTGAGGTGTGGAGCCTCCGAGGTGTCAGACAGCGCACAGCGGTGGGCTCTTCCACGTTGGCCTATTTGCCATATCGTATGCCCTACTATATACGGGATACGACGCTAGTGAAATTAACCATGTAAGCCGCTAAGGGCCTAGCTAGAATGGACGAGGCAGAATGGGTAGATGACAATACTTCTAATGAGAGAGAATCAGAGAGATTAATTGTCTTCAAGGCTTGGGTAGTATTGAATCCCTGTCAGAAGGCAGCCAGCCACCCGAAATACAGGTTGTGGGAGCGATCTATGCATGGCTCGGTTGTCTAGACAGAATCTGGTGACAAAAGGAAACTCCTTCTGGTCTAAGTCATGCATCAGTTTGCCCCCTTGCAGAAAGTCGGCGCGTGATGGCTCACCGAGTATATAGTGACACGTCGCTGAGCAAATCTTGAAGGTGGGCGCGTAGCTGAAAATATACTCACTGAAACGTAACTCTCCCAAGACCTCTCTTTGTCCAATGTTCCACTCCTAAACTTATCTATGTTTTACTGACAGCGAAATAGGAAGTGGCTCTACTTAGCCTATAGACTTACCGTTCCTTATGCTACGAGCCTACAGCAAACTGAAATTGCATCGAGACAACCATGGACAAAAGTCAGGAAAGAAAATTCAAACCAGCTCCATCTCCATGGAAAAACATACGCGCACAAGTCGTGTTCTCTTTTGCAAGAGCCAACCACGCAAACGGCCTGCCGCAGGGTTCGTATAGTGACTTGGAAGCATCTGCCCCGTTCTCGGATCCTGAAAAGAGTGGAAAATTCGAGGGAGGATTCAGTTTGATCATGATAGTTCGGTACCTGGAGTCTCCTGTGGGTATGAATCGCTCTTATCCATTCTTTGAGCAGGGATAGAAAGTTTACTTTTTTGTGATTTTAGGGCCATATGACGAGATTCTGTGGGCACCGGGTGTATTCCAAGACCCTCGCCAAGACAAATCTGTAAAGAGATACAGAATAACCAGGATATATGTGTCTTCACTTGACTCCATTTACAATGGTACGCAATCTACTTCCCTGTGTCGTTTGGTTACGTGAATGAGCTAATTCAGAATGTGGAATGCTCCAGGTCGAAAGAATTGGAATATACCGAAGACAGTGAGGACTCCCAACCTTTTAGTACCAGGAGTAATTATATTCCTTGGGGCTTACTGACTATATCCCCTTCAGCTAGCCAAATTCGAATTCATTCCATCCGATGCCAACCATCCGCCGTATCGCCAGATCAAAGTCTCACTCCCCGATACTCCGGAAGAACCATTTGTTTCCTTGGATTTACAGCCCATCCCATTGATTTCTAGACCTCTCCTTCCAATTTCCACGGCCTATGTTCCTATGAATCTCGAGATTGTAATGCCGCCAATACCGCAGTCGGAAAACTGGAAGGAGAATGGATTGGTAGGCAGCGACAATAATGAATGGAGATCGGTACGGGTTGACATAGCGGGTAAGACGGGTGTGATAAAAGTAAGAGGCGAGCTTGGGGATGGGATATCATTCCCGGAACTAAACTGGAATGGATTGTGGTTCTGGGTGGATGATGCGAAAATGTCATGTATGAATGTCGGGGAGTAACCATCAGATCGATGTGATTGGTACACTGGTCTAGTTTGCCAGGGTAACTAGGATGCAAAAACATCCTGGTCATGTATGGCTGGTCCGAAACAATGATTAGAAAACCATCGAGTACCGCACGTATGTTACAGATATTATTTGGTTCTATGATAGTAAGTCCACTGCGAGACAAGAAGGTGAAAGCACACCACGTCGGCCTTGGTGCCGGTCACCCATGGCGGATCGGCTTACGGAAGAGATGGTGGACCTTAGTGCCATGGACGGCAAACCAGAAAAGACAGATATTCAGACGTAGAATTTAGTATATTTTAAAGATATAATTATGTACAGAATATAAAAAATGGTCTATTTTGTTCGATTAATACAGAGACAACTTCAACCTATAAAAGAAAGGTCGTCTATTCCATCTAGAGTGAAAAGGTTCCTCCCACTAGCTAGATAATGGTACCCATGGTAAACATGCTTAGTGCTGGGCAAGAATCTTAGCAGCAGCATGCTCGGCAGCAACCATGATGGTGGCTTGGATGTTACCCGTCGGGAGATCAGGGTGCATACTGCCATCAACAACATACTACAACAGTTAGCAAAACGTACAGATAAAAACACTTTACAATCCAACTTACCAGATTGTCCATGCCATACACCTTAGTGTTGGTGTCGACCACGGATGTGCCGTTCTTGCGTCCGTCGTCAGTGCCCATCTTGGCCGTGCCGACATAGTGAACACCAACAGACGGCGAAGCGAGGATAGCAGAGGTGTTAGTGTTGCCCTGCAACTTGAAACCAGTGGATGAGTCAGTAATGTCGTACAGGATCTGATCAATGAAGAGCTTTGCGGCGGTGCGGTCCTCAGCAGTAGTCAGGTAGGGTGACTGCTCGATCACGGTGTTACCCTTCTCGTCCAGACCGAGGAGGCCCTCAGAAGTCAGACCGTGGGTCATGTAGGCTGTGATTGAGACGACACCCTCACCTGCGGGCGCACAGGATCCCTGGTAGTATCGGGTGTGTCCATTGACCTGGTTAGAAGTGAAGAAGATCATGCGGTGCTTGCCCTGGGTGAGGACTCCGCTGTTCTGGCGGTACAGGTTAATGTCAGTAGTGTCGGAGCCGTTGACAATGCTGTCGTAGTCAAGAAGGCCGAAATCAGCACCGGTGTCTACATTGATAGTGAAGATCGGGTGGTCTTTGAGTCCGACACCGACAGGCAGGTCGATCCATTCCTCTTGCGGCGGAACGGCGACACCACTCTTCTTGGCCGTCTCGATCTGCTTCTTAGGGCCGATACCGGAGTTGAAGAGCACCCGGGGGGGTAGAGAGCGCTCCAGCCGCCAAAACCACACGGCCATGGGGAGCAAGGGTGACCACTTCCGTTTTTCCAGTGACCGCGTCAACAACCTCAACGCCAGTCACCTCACTGCCGGATCTGACGAGGCGGTTGACCTTAGAGTTCAGGCGCAGGGTGAAGTTGTCGGCATCCTTCACCAGAGGCAGGTAGGTACGAACCGGACCAGCACGCTTCTCATTCACGATGTTCCACGCGGGGTAACTGTAGATTTGGTGCTTCTCATTCGGAGCGGCAATCATGTCGACTGACTTCCAACCCAGCTGGTTGAAGAACTTGGAGAGCACTTTGTAAAGACCTTGGTCGTAACGGTTGCCATCGGCAGAAGGTTGGGTGGTTCCGGGATTGCGTTGGTACAGACGCTCAGACGCGGGCTTGACATCCTCCCATTTCCATCCCTGGGGCCACTTGTCATCGAAATCATGGTCAGGGGGGTGGACAAAGACCATGTAGTTGACCGTGACACCACCACCCAGCACACAAGCCGCAGTTCCGTCGGTGTCAGTACACATGTACTGATTCCAGACGTCCAAGTTGGCAATATCCGCCGACAGTCCAGGAACGTCGATGGGGGTCAAGGTACGGTTCCAGCTCAGCGTTTCGTTGTTGCCAGTGCTAACGGTGGGACCGACACCTCGTTCGAGGAGAAGGACATTCTTGCCCGCTTCGGCGAATCTCTCCGCTGTGATGATACCAGAAGGACCACCGCCGACAACAATATAGTCGTAGGTGTTATTCTTCAAGGCGGAGGTGGCGGAAAGCGAGGCTGCCAAAGCCCCTGCGCGAAGGAACCTCATGTTGAACGATAGAGGCGGAAGTCAAAATGCCAAGGGATGAGAACTGCAAAACACGCTGTAGCGACTGTAGACGGTATTATATATGAAGGTGCGTGGCGTGGAGCCACCAGTTTTTGATTACTTAAACGCGGCATTCGGGTAAACGTTTTAGGATCCACGATGTTAATTGCGATAGATGGATCCCATGCGACCCTTTCCATCTCCTTTCGTTTAGCCGATGTGAATTCCCTCAGCTACTCGAGATTTTCTGCTGATTAGGGTTTAAAGGCATTCTTGACCCACTCGGACCACGGATATGGAAATGAAAGTGGAGCAGCTCTGCATTATCAATCAGTACATAAGCGACTGTTTGCAGAACACCGGCAGAAGGTTGTGGGTCCTAGTCTTTTTCTCATCGAATCACGGCAGTTGAGCCTCGGGATCAATCTCCGGTAATCCGTGCCAAGTTAGCCATATAGGTTCAATAGTGTTGAGCAGATGAAACAGTCATTCTCACTAGGGTTATCGGCATCGCTGCGTTATCCGCCGTACTCGGCTCTACTGGCACTGGACCTATGCAAGGTACATATGCGGACATTATCCAGGAATAGCACCGTCAGATCTGAAGGACAAACTAGTCACTACGGAGTAGTATTGGAAGCATGGAGGTCTTCCATGGTGGCGTCATTGAAAGCCGATGCAATCCGCCACGAGACCCACTTCCACGTTTTTTATCAGCCTGCCTTGGCAACTTTTAATCTATCCCCTGTCTGTTTACATTATCTAGGCGCCGTGGTCAATAATGCAGTTCATAAGCTGGAGGCTAGTCCAATATTGGAAATAGACTAGCCCGTAGCCATACTGGCCCCGTATCAAAAATCTATAAAGGCAAGAGGGACCTTTGGTTCTGGATACACCGTAGCCACCAGACCGACTGTGGAGCTTGAGGGTGGGCTTAGTGGTATATTAACTTCAACAGTAAGTGCAGGTAAGTCCTTACCTACATCGATAATTCAGCTATGTTCAGTAGTGTCTCAAATCATTACCTCAGTCATTGTAGTAGCATATTCTGGTCTTCAGTTAGATTCATCATACCCAGATCTGCCATTGCCAGCATCGCCTTCACTATCTATCAAGTTATGAAGGATAGCACGACACATTGAATGCATATTTGTGAAGGGCACGATGGTCTCAGCGTCCCCGAGAACAAAGGTATTCCCACCAAGGTCATACGGGAATGAGGTGATAGTTGCGACAAACTTTCGGTGTTCTTGTAGCATTCTCAGCTACATTAGACTTGGCACAACACGCTTCGCAAGGGCCATGGTGATATTCTCGTCCATACATCATAAACATCAGGTTCCTTTGCATAGCCTCATGGCAAGTCATCCATCGATGTTGACCACGGGATCCCAATTAGGCCTAGCGCCCACGCGTGCCTCTGTTAGGACCTTCTATCTAGAACAATCAACGATTTCTATCTCTATGAGGATGTGACAAGTCATATTGATCGCACTTCCAGCGGAGTCGTTATTACCAACGACATTCTCCCAGGATGGGTGTTGTAGGGAACTTCCCCGGCTCGATACGCACAGATATATGAGAGATATATATATGTGGAATCGTAATGGAATCGAATCGGATGATCTCGGTAGAGGTTGATTGTCTTTCCCACGTTTTAACTAACCGGACCTTATTTGACATTAACCCCATTTGCTCTTTCCTTTCCCTCACGGTGTCCAACTTGGCTGAGTGGCCTCATGTAGGCCGTACAACAAATCCTGAATCACCCAGAAAAAGGTCGCAGTGCAATGCCAACCAATCGATGGCATACTTTGAAGGCTCAGTTAATGGTATGCTCTGGATCTGGGACCATCTTCTTGGCCCAGTTTGTGGGAAGCGCTCCCCATACCGTCGCATCCGTAGCAGTGATGCAAAGCAATACTCCATGAAGCTATAGCATATTTCTAGTGCTTATAATTTATGAAACGATATAGGAGTGATCGCATAGTTGGTACGAGAGCAAGGCTGGCTTTACGATGAATCCCCTCGTCACAATGATTTGCGCCAGAGATACGTAACTGCTATTACCTGGGCGCGAATTTATTTTTATCTTGATCAATGGTAGAGAAATACTTCGAGCTTCGACAGGGATCTAGTTGGTTATCCTACCGCATATTCTCATAACTATCCCTGATAGGCATGATTCTGTGTATGTCTACGGTAGTACTTATATGATTGAGATTATGGTACGGGTTAACCGCAAAACCCGCCCCCAACCCACCCTAAACTGGCTCTAACTATGAAAATGTTGGGGTTATAACGTCTTGGGAGGCAACTGTATCAACCAATCACAGTATCTTCCTTGATTACAAGAGCTCTCATGATTGGTACCTTTGCTACATGACACATCACAAAGCCGTATTTCCAAGGCTCGGGCCGTGACGGCAGAGACCGTGGGTTCCCAGTTTATCAGATTAAGGCCTATGATTGACAACCCCAGAAGGCTATGCCAAGAGACAGTGGTCTAGGTGGATCGAAGCAATCCAATAATATGAAACCAGAGGTCAGCTGAGAGGGTAAGTGGGCGACCAAGGATGAGAATCTCACCCTAATCCTCACACGAGTGGACTCCTGGCCATAAAGCCGCACGCCAAATCCCCGTGCTAGCAGCTAAGTTGGTCTAGCCTAGTGAAGAAACAGGTGATCGCCGCTTTATAGTCGCACAGCCCTGGTTGAGAAGGGGAGGCCTCTCATTTCTTGAACGATTTCCACTATCTAAGCCCACAGAAATCACAGTAGGCCAACCAAGTAATACTTAATCATTCCATACCTTTATAAATGTTTGTTCCACACGATGACCCACCCACAATAAGAAGTGGTGCCGGTAGGCAGTGCCACGAGCAAGCAGTTCATCTGCAAAAGCAATCATTCCGATGGCATGCGGCTGACCTTGGCTTATTTGGCGCTATTGATTGGGTTGCATCGCTCCACGGAGGTGTTGGTGAGGCGCATGCATATACGAGCTGCAGGGTAAATATGAATAGCACATTCTGGTCTGTCACGGCCGCGCTTGGCATCCCATTCCACTCTAACTGTGCGAGACTTCGAAATGAATCCTTTATATACTTCGTAACTCTGAATGATGACTTCTAAGCCAAAATCGCCATCCAGCCTCTTCACCATGCCGCGACTGGCTAATTTGCGAACAGGGTCAACGGACTATGAGTATGGCCAACTCCCGTATAATCACACACCTGATGGCGAACGTATGTTGCTGTCCTTCACTCTCTATTCTCCCTCGAAATTTGTAACCACTAATGTTTCTTCAGGTGATGTCGCCAATTGCAAATTCCCTTCAATACCTAAGAAGATGGACGAAAGGTGGAAGCGAAATGCCACCTGGGGAATTATAGGGACTGCCTTCTTCCTAATGGTCAGTTTTACGGGAGTCGCGATAGCTTTCACCGTAGTGTTCGCGGTGAAATCCCCCAATGTTGGCGGCTACAGGTCCGACAGCCCAGAATACGCGCTCTACAAAAACACTCGATTTGAGGAATGCTACAGGGCACCAGGATCCACGACAAATTGTACCGCCATGCGGGTCGCACTGAATAGCAGCACCATTACTGGCTTTGGGTACCTCCGCAGTAGCGCGGTATTGAACGAGAACAACAGCTCGGAATGGTGCGAAGCCGTGAGCTGCTTCAATGACTACAAGGTCATTCCGTCTACTCCACGCGATTCGGCCATGTGGCCGACTCTCCTCACTAGCTGGGCCACATGTGCTGGCTTTCTAGTAGGATCACTGTTTCAGCTTTTGTTACAGCAGAAAGCGTTGTACAGCCCGAGAAACAAGCCTTGCAAAGGGCTCGGTGAGGTACACTGGTACAGTTGGCTCTTTATTGGCTATGATCTAGTTTCGTTCATTTGGTGGTGGGTGTCATTTGGTAAACTGGCTGCCGCGCCAGAGAGCGCTGCCACACCCTTCATAGTTGGCTGGGTAATCCCCTGGAAATATGCCGGCCTGTTCAGATACCATCCATTTTCTTGTGCCTTTGGAACCAACCGTCGTGGGAAAAATGTTGCACGGGGGATCTTTTACATCCTAGCAGTCATCCAGTGGATTGCTTCGTGGTACGTGATCCATATCAATCTTCCCTCCCTTACGGCTCCTGGCCCTGGTTGGGGCCTGCGTGCGCCGGATCCAAGCTACGATTGCGTGCAGTCTCAAATCGACGCTGCGCCCGGAGCTTCGACTTGCTCAGCGACACAGATCTGCTCACGCAATTGGCTGTTCGTTGATTTTGGGTTTCATCTCTTATATCTGAATGCGAACCCACTTATCGCTATCGGGTTAATCTTCCTTGCATTGACACTACTGGCCCTTTCGCCTCTCGCCATGATGATCTTTGCTTGTTTCTTGAGAGATAAAAGCCCGAGCTTATCGCCTCGTAGCATGCTACGATGGGCAGATCCAGGACCGATTGCTATCATTTCCTTGCTCTCCGTTTTTGAGATTATTACTGGGTGCATACTGGTTGTCGATATGGTAAAGAGACTCAATGGTACTCCGGACGCGACAGTCGCTTTCGACTGGGAGTGTCAGGCTATTCATGTGGCCTTGAGTCCTTGGAGATATTACATTGATCTGGACTATGAACGGGGGTGGCGGATTGCTAAGTTGTGGTTCAATTCGTGAGGTGGGTAAGCTCTGGGATACAGCGACTGGCAGGGAGCGGCAGACACTCAAGCTTAGGTCGCCTTAGGAGGCGAGAATCTACTGTGGCTCCCTACTGAGTATCGTTCATTTTTTAGTTATACAGTCCATGACGCTACAATTACTTTCGGGTATCAGAATAGTCAGGTCGTTATCATAGGATTCCATACGCTATAATGAATGTTCTTTGTATTCCACATTTCGTATTTTCTAGTGTCTTTGCAAAAGAAGGGCCGTGGAGTGCTGAGAATGAGATTTATATATATTCTTTCCTACAAAAACAAACTCTCCAGTCATTCCTCTGTAATTTTAAAATACATAGCTTGCCACTAAATCTAGATATTTCCATACCAAGGGACAACTTCCAACGCTGGGGAGAATCATTATTCCATTCCCTTCCGAATTTAGTTTAGCCCAGTTTCAGCTTAGGGTTACTACAACAATCAAAGAGCACATACGGTGACACCGCTATCCGGAGACACTACACCACGATTTAGCTCACAGTGAGCAGCTCAGCACGGAATGGGGTAGTAGGATATGAAGGAGCGGTCCAGCAGCGGCCGCCCAAGTATAGAAAGCTGAAAGGGAAATGCTTCTCTCTCACGCTTGGTGCAAGGTCAGAGCAGAATCTATATTTGGGGAGCTGGCAGCAATGGCAAACGCATTGAGGATGCTACTAGCACTGCAACAGTATAGAATCACGCTGCTCACAAGCAATAAGGCAGCCACACTCGCACTGAGGCATCCGCGACAACAGTGGGGCCAGGAATACGTTTGCCAAATATATAAGTCACTTATAAGATTATAAAGAAAAGGAAACAGGATTAATATCCGTTGGGTTCCGGTCCATCCACTATAGGACTATTATGTCTTCCCGGTATATGTGTATGTTGTACTCGCTGTACGTCGCTACAGATAGCAGATAGTCGCCTCGGAATAGACAATGTAACACCATAGGTGAAATATAGTCACCAGGACTAGCTAAATGCATCAGTGGAAGCAAAACCAACATATCCTGATCTACCACGGGAGGCCAAACGGAAACTGCTGTATTAATCTTGACAGAAAAACGCAAGAAAGGTGTGTCTATCAAGGTCACCATTAACCAGCTTGCTCTTTCCCTTCACCGAGCCTCCCCGCATATGATGCTTCCGCACCCGTGGAGCTTTCATGCCATCAACCATATCTCCATTAAAGACGTGAGAGGACTCGTCGATCTCAGTATCCCGGTAACAGTGGCAAGCCTCCGTGGGCTCTTCCTGTGACTCCCCGTCGTCAGACAGTGAGCATTGGCTGCTGATACCTTCCACTGCACTGCCATCAGTTGCTTATTTAGTTAGGTCTGGGGGTTGTGGCATATACAATCCTGGCTTCTGGTCTCTTGACTTCTGTTCATACGGGAAACCATCTCTGCAGGGATTATGCGATCGTCTTGGAAGTAGAATCTTCGATCTTCTCCTACAGGACCATTACGCGTATAGGTAAGTGTTGCAAGCCCTATGCCACGCTGGGGATTGAGAGGCAGTTGGACCCTTCGCTGAGCGAAGTTAGTGGGTTTTCAAGAAAGCATCTAGGAGGGGTAATGGTTCACATACTTCTTCTTCATTGGGAGGACTAGACCTTTGGGGTGTAGACATTGCCACGAAAAGATGGTGAATATTACGTAATCCAGTAGGTCAGAAGGAAAAGTGGGAAGGCTTCAGCATGGTCAACAGGACGGCGTTATTCATTCTTATATAGCACATGAAGTCTCGGGGCTTGTGAGGGGCCGGGGGAGGGGGGAGGGAAGCCTAGAGCCAGGCGGCAGTGGTGCCCGATCAGACAGGGATTATATTCCTGGGACACAGATATACTGGCGTTTGGCTCATTGCACGGTGATATGCACGAGGTTTCACTATCTCATAGGGCGAGAAGCAATTCCCATTGGATATGTACGAATCTAAATCTCGTTTTAAGTATCCTAGCCGCGTTAGTGTCTAGATTTGCGCTCTCTTATCACGTTTTTGTGATTAGTTAACTCTTTGGATAGTCACCATTTGTTATCCACGTTGTGATATGTCAACAGGGTCAAAGCACGCCATCTTGGTCATTTGTAGGCCGTGCAGGTGCACTTCGTGTTGCGTTAATATATACTATTTGTCGCGCATACACCCATGGTAAGCCTAATTGATAGGGCCTTCGAGAGAGGGGCGTCACTAGAGTACTGTATCCTGACCGGTCGGTACGATGCCGTGGCCCCGTACGCTAAACATGATAGTTCACGGGTCGGGCGAGGCTATCCCCGCATTGTCTGTCCATCGAAATCACGCCGACCGTTCAGCGTGGAGGGTCCTGGTAAGAGCACCGTGCGGCGTTCAGCAACTGCCTCAAATTCCATATGCAAGAAGAGGCTGTGGTGAAAGGCACTGCTCAGAGTGAGTAGATCTACTTGTCGCCTCATTTCTCATCTGGAGAAAGAATAACAGAACCAAGCTTCTGCCACTACCCACGGCAGCCAGATAAAATGTCTAAACTGCGTTTGATACGATCCACACAACGACCTTTCCGTTATCGAGTCCCAAAGTGTATGCCAGATCATTGGAGGGCGCGTAGCAAAAGCGTGCTCATCCGCCGCGCCAGTCGCGCCAATTCCCCACATTAGTTAAGGACCTCAACAACTCGGATTGCATTCCACATCTTCTAGCGAGTCAGTAGTGGATACCGTCCGGTCCAGCCGTTAGCAAAACCCCCGCCTTGCCCTACGACGGGGCCTGATGGCATCAGGCTGAAATACACCTGCGAGCGTCTGTTGCCCTTCTCAGTGGTACCACGTATGTAGTTCCCCTTCTTCCCTTCCCACACAGTGCTAAAGCCAAGCTGGCATAATCTTGCCTCATTGTGTTAACAAAAAGCCTACGGATCATGCGTAGATACGAGATACCGCTGAAACTTTATTATAAAGCCTTTCCACTAGTCATCCCATTCTACTTCTTGATTTGCTAGCTGTACGTGCTATTGGCACCGGTGTGAAGCCGGGCGTATAGATCTGGCCTTGGTACTCTATTCTTGAGCCTTGGGCACCGATCGTCATCCATAGTCATGTTATACGATTTCCCCCCTGCTGAGGCCAACATTGATAGTCAGCATGACGGCGAAGCATAACGGACTGTCGCTCCTGATATCAGGGGAGATCAAAACTAGTATAGATTACATGTTAAAGGAAAAAGGAACAACTGACCAAGTGGTAAGGGAAAAGGGAAAAGGGGAAGGCCTAGGAGTAGCTAGAGCTGTTGCCGGACTTCCGCGGCTTCGTTGGAACCATGGGTCAAGGTGGACCCCCAATATATTTACCGTGCTGTTCCTTTTCTCTGGGCGTTGTTATTGGGGCCTGAACCCACGCTAACACCACTAACCCAGAGACGCGAGGTGTCTACTAATTTCAGCCATACAGTAACACCTGGATATAAGCAAGGGTTTGAGCCGACTAGGTGTCCTTTGGTATATCAGTCAGCCTGTTGACTATCACCCCTCCACCAAGCCGTGCGTGCGCGTGGACCTCAGGCTGCGAGAAGAACGATGCCTGCCCATCGAAGACTCTATGGAGGTATGCTTGTATGTATATAAATAGACAAAAAGAGAGAGTTGATGTGTCGGATGATGCTCTTATTGGTGCCAAAGCCAACACTGAAATAACCTAGACCGGCCCCGCAGTGAACATATAAGTACCCGGGGACCCTCCCCCTCTCCCTCTATTTTTCTCTTTTCACTTCCAGCCATCTACATCTTCTCCAAATCCCCATCTCCCCTAAACTATCTTGCCAATTGCCTATGCCGACTATCACGAGCAACATCCCAACCTCAAGGGGTGGGATCCCTCGGCCTTTTATGTCACGGACGGCGCGGCCATCTACGAAGGGGAATCCTGAGAGTTGTTATACGAGATCCTCCGTCGCGACGACGTCGCAGCCCTCCAGCAGTACCAACGACAATGCACGAACCCCATCATCCTCCGGGACTACGGCTACGATTGGGATAACCCCTTCGCCTACGCAATTGAGCACCACAGTTTCCGGGTTTCCGCGCCCTGGTGGAGATGTTCTCGGGGAGTCTAGATTCCTCTGTTGACGAGAGTCTGCAGACGTATCTAGCTCGAGTAGACATATCCCTCATGCATGATATGTGTGCGACGACGGACCTGGAATTATTTCAGTGATTGCTGCGGCGAGAGCCGCCGTTAGCGAGCTTGAGCGGACAGGATTTTCAGGGCCGGACGGCGCTGTTCAGCGCGGCCGTCGGATTGGGAGATGTGGAGAATGAAGAGGAGGAGACGGAAGAGGAGCAAGCACGGCGGGTGGTGACATGAAACCTTTATTTACTGGCTGTTGGATCAGGAAGGGTGCTGTTCGGTGCCGCCGTGCCCCGGGCACTTCCGCCATGGTGGCGCGATTGATCTCTGCAGCAGCTAACACCGAGGAACAAGTGCATACTTGCCAGTGCTGGGGAGGCCTCATCGGATCGAGCATCTACGATATGGGTTAGTTACACCACCCGAGTCACCCCGCTTCATATCGCCAGTCTGTTTTGGAATGCGGACGCCATCCGCGTACTGCTAGACCACTGCGGCCGGGTCGACCGGACGGCCATGGTGAATGCGATGGACAGCAAGGGCCGGCTGCCACTGCACTGGGCGTTGACCCGATCGCAAGGCATCCCTCGCGACTGGCCGTTTGGAGACAGTGACCCTACTGGTCGAGGCCGACCCGGCCGCCGTGAAAGTTCCTCACCCCGAGGGCCCTCCCCCCGTGAGCCAAGCGATCGCGAACAGCCTCTCGTTCTCTGTACTCCGGCTCTTGCTTGCTCATGCAGCCGAGGCTCGCAGCTGTGATCCTGGGGGTCGCAACCTTCTGCATCAACTGACCCTCTACACGTGGGACCAACCGCTGGACCTCGATCTGATCGACCGGGTGCTGGAGCAGGTCAGAGTGAACGACCCCGCTCAGGTCGACGGTAGTAGCGCGCTGTAGTAGCGCGCTGCATTATCTTGTTCGCCATTGGGATCAGCTCGATCTCCTCCGCTATCTCGTTCAATGCGGGGCGACAGTGAATGCCACCAATCATCGAGGGAATACTCCGCTGCATGATGTGATGCGGGGTGGCCTGTTCGTCTTCGACTGGACAGGCTGCTGGAGGAAGCTAGAGCCCGTGGACTCGAATCACTCCATTCAAGCACGGGACGCAATGCTGGAAGTGCTGATCGAGGCCGGGGTCTCCATGGAGTAGCGAAATGGCGCCGGGGACACCCCAACCCAGGTCTGGGACCAGGTGGCCGAACGCCAGAGAAGACGCCTGCCGCAGCGGGACGCTGCACGACAGCTTCTAGCTAGGGGACGAGGGGCGGGCATTATAGGCGGGAGAGATAACAACCTTCTATAGCGTATACAATCGATGCTCGGCGTAGCGGCCAACTCTGTCCAGAGACCGGTAGTCGAATATGAGCAATCCTCCGTTTCCAGCTCATTCTTCCGGGTCTTGTTGTCCTCGACGACGAATGTGACTGACAGGAGTGAACTTGCGATCTTTGAGAACACGAGTCGTCAGAATAAGGAACACAAATCTCCCGAGGTCCAGAACTACTTCATTGCCAAAGGGAGAAGATCCGACTTTTGAGGACTGTACTCTTTGGTGAAATCGCTGATGGTGCCTGGTTTGTGATCTATCACTTGAGGAATTGCAGATTGCGTGAACATTTCGGGCCCCAGGTTTCCTCGCACAGATTATCACTCACCTGTCCTTTTTGCATATTGGCGCAAATCTCATCCCTTTTGATAAAGCTGCAGACTCTCCCGGTTTCTTTTTAAACTTCCGAGGCCGTCGTTGTCAAGGATCACAGATTTCAATGTCTAAAAAATCGGCTCGAAGCATAGAACATCCAGCGCTTTCCCTAAAATCAGTTGGTCACGCAGGCCCAGAAACAGGATTCTGATGCGGACTCACTCGCATCGGTGTCGCCGCTAGCATTGTATATATTTTAGTTAAAATAGAGAATATATTGATAAATCATCAGGGATTTTATCTAGTAGCTTTAAATAGCTGAGAAAGTAAATTCTATAATATGTAGTAGCTAAGAAGAAGCTAGCCTTCAGATAAAAGAAAAAACAATTCAAGAATCTAGGATATTAAGGCACCTTTCCACAGGTGACAGAACTTGACAACTTGTACTGAAAAGGATAGATAGATAGGGTTGGGGATCGGCTCGGCTACCCGGTCGGGCCGATGCCATGTGACACACCGGGGAGTTGTCCGTGAGCCGCCCGCTCCGAATTAGTTTCTCCTCACTCTCGGAGTTGCCAGCAGCGCAAGCAGCAACCATGCCGCCAATAATGAGACCAAAACTCAAGCCCCTCCCAGAGATGGAAGAACAGGAACGAAGGATCCAAGCAGCCATCTCAGATGTTAAACAGGGCAAATTCTCTTCGGTACGCGAGGCAGCTAGGAAATATGGAGTGCCGTCAACAACCTTACGCAACAGGATGAACGGGGTTACCTTTCGGCCAAAAAAATGGGCGAACTGTCACCGAATGACCCAGGAAGAAGAGGATGCGCTGGTACAATGGACATTATCAGCGATTGAACGAAATCAAACTGCCCCCTCGCGGGCGCAGGTCGAAGCAATGGCCAACACCATTCTTGCTAAGCGAGGCACTCCAATTAATGAGACCGTTGGTGGAACTTGGGTGTACATGTTCCTCAAACGACGAGTAGAATTGAAAGAGATCTACTCTCGACGAAGCTATTCTCGCCTGGTCTATGATACAGTTGTTGGGAGTGCTAATGCAGAAAATGGATCGCCATCGGCTAATCCAGACTCTGAAACAGGCCAGCCTGGCCCTCAACGCCTCGCTCTTCCGCCACCTAGAGGTCACTCAACTCACCCGTATTTGGAAGCAACTGAAAACCTAAAGCGATTGGAAACGCTGCTTTCTACGTTCAAAGAATTGGAGACAGAACAAAGTGAGGCAGGGAGCTCTTCTACGCAGACTGCGGTAGATAAGCTCATCAAGGGGTGCGAAATGATTGTGGAGAGTGGTTATAGTCTTCTCAAAGAGAACAGAGACTTACGGGCTGCTCTTGCAGAGAAGAGTTAAGGGAAGACGCTTCTAGTAGGAGGATAACGTTCGACATCCTCATGATACTCTGTCACTGGACCCGGGGGGATCCACGTACGATGTCTATTTATTTATTTGTTCTTTAGCCCTTTCTTTTATTCCCCTTTTCTCTCTATTCTCTTTCTCTTTTGTACCTGTATATACGACAGAAGTGTGAAGAACAAGGCTTCCCGTCTGCTCATGCATACTTAAGCAGACTATCTCAGCTGGGCCTACCGGTAGGATCTAGCTGCCCTAGATTTCATTGTATGGTTATGACTGATCACAAGAATAGTGAAGTCAGGCACTCTCGTTAGGGATACCGCAACTTTGATCCCTGCACAAAAAGCTTCGAAGGGCGGAGACTATCCAATGCAGGCCTCTATTTAATACTATCATCAGTTGTAGGGGTTGGAATCTGCTAGACAAGAGTGAATCAGAGACGGATTCCTGCCCACATACTAGAATCATTAATGGTTATATTGTTAATTTCGAACCGAAAGCAGTCCAAGCTGACCGTCAATCTAACTCGTCAGGATTGTATTATCTTGAGTCAACTCCCAATCCAAGTCGGGTGGTTACAGCCCAACTGAGAAGGCACGACGGCACATACTCAGTAGTGGAGTCAAGTATGTACTAACCTATAAGATTAGGAGTAGTCTATAGGAGTAAAGAAGTATATCTAGTGAGTTATACTAATGGGTATTAAATAGGCATCGATCCTCAAAACCTCTACCAAAGAGTTGAAACAGTATAAACATTAAGGTCAACGTCCTTTCCCAGTGACCATTGGGAAAACTATTGCTAGTAGGTAGTATCATAATCAGGATTGATTTCAGCCTGCGGGACGCCGCCAGGAAACACAGCCGTTACCGTTGCAAATCCGATGATGCCCTCTTCTCTTCCCACAAAGCCCACCTTCTCATTTGTCCCAGCCTTAATGGATACACGCGACTTATCCAAAGAGAGTATACGAGCCACAGACGTTTTGAGTGCATCCCGATGTGGACCAATCTTAGGCCGTTCACATATTAAGCTCACATCGCCATGGGTAATGACGCCATCAGCATCACTGACAAGTTTCCTGGCATGTCGAACAAACTGATCCGATGAAGCACCTTTCCACTTGGGATCTGATGGCGAAAAATGACTTCTGATGTCATCTGCCCCAATCGTGCCCAGTAACGCATTCGTTACAGCATGAAGGCCTACATCCGCGTCTGAGTGGCCCAGCAGTCCGGAGGTATGGGGGATTTTGACATCACAGAGGGTGATTTCTGTCGCAGGACTGAGTCGATGGGTGTCATATCCATGTCCAACGCGGACATCGGGAATAGAAACCTCTGGTAATCGAGGCTTAGCTTGAAGGATTCGTTCCGCTTGTTCGAAATCCGTCGGATATGTGAGTTTCATGTTCTTCTCTTCTCCTTGTATGACACGGACGGATAGGCCTGCTTGCTCAAAGAGAGAGGCATCATCTGTATACTCGACACTTGTATCATAGGCAAGCTGGTCGTGAATCTTCAGTGCAGTGGGTAGCGAAAATGCTTGTGGCGTTTGCGCACGGTATAGACCTTTTCGCGGTACTGTGCGGGAGATCAAGCCATTCTCATCAACGGACTTGATTGTGTCAGAAACTGGAATCGCCAAAATTATTCCGACATCAGGCTGTTCACGCATCCCATGTCGGGTCTTGTCCAACAAAGACGGCGATATAAACCGTCTCGCCGCATCGTGGATCAGAACATGCGATGGGGGTTGTTCCAATGACGACAAGAATATCAAGCCCTCCAGAACAGAAGCCTGTCTCGTGGCCTCGCCAACTGTCTCATATACCTGTCCATCGGCTCCCTCAATCGCATTCGCAAGGAGTGCCGCATCATTCTCATGCCGCACAATTACAATGGGATGGCCGGGATCCCAGGCACGAAAGGCTCGGACAACACGGGATATAACAGTCTCTCCGGCAAGTTCGCGATATACCTTAGAACATTTGGCGTTTCCTGCTCGTGTGCCTGTTCCTGCGGCGACGAGAACAGTGCCGAAAGTTGGGAGCGTTGAGGACATTGGATCTAAAGGGGCCACTATCAGCCTTTATTGCACAAGGTTGGTTCGGAGCACGTACCGTCCGCGTGCAAGCTCAGGATAAAATTAAAGTTTAACAAAAAACACTGGGGATCGGCAGTCCAACTCAGTCTTATATGTGGTAATGGGAAGTTAAAGCTCAAGCTGCAGCTCACGAGTGTTCCTTGCCCCACAGTTCAGCTAAGACCAAAAGCTGTAGATCATTACTACTCCCATCTCGCTAGGTACGTAAAGACCCACAAAGTAATCAAATAAACTAATCCGACTAGCAGAGATTCAAACTTTAGTAGTGCAGTGACATATCTAGAGTTCAAGCAGATCCCCCACCTTCACTGACCGCAAGTTCTGTCGCGTGCCACCTTGCCTTATCCTTATCAGCTTCCCAGGCCACCCAGAATTTCTAACTCCAACTCACCCCTCGCATGAATAAAACAACACAATGGGTCTACCTGATCCCAACCAATTCACACCAATCACCCTACAAATCCCAGCCAAGCTCAACCTCTATCTCCACGCCGGCGCTCTCCGCAAAGATGGCTACCACGACATCACAATGGTCTACCAGGCCATCTCCCTCTACGATACTATGACTATTTCGCCATCCCAGGATCCCTAAGGATTCACAATGACCGTATCCGGAATGGATACCGATCATATCCCAGCCGATGCCCGCAATCTCGTCATCAAGGCGGCGAAACGCCTCGCCGACTTCGCAGGCATCTCAGGCCAAGCGTTGCACTTCAACCTGGTCAAGTCCATCCCCACGGAAGCTGGTCTCGGTGGAGGGAGTGCCGATGCGGCGGCTGCATTGGTTGGGTGCAATCATATTTGGAAGACCGAGCTAAACGACGAGCAATTAATGGAAATTGGGGCGCAGATTGGGGAGGATGTGCCTTTTTGAATCCGTGGGTTGATTGGGATAGGGACTGGGTATCACCAACCGGTAATTCCCGTGGATGTTAATCCTGAGTCAATGCGGACGTGGCACTGGGTGCTGGGGATAATGCCTAGGGGGTTGTCGACGAAGCTTGTGTTTGAGAGGTCGGATAAGTTTATCGCTAGAAGGATAGAGGCTGGGGAGGTATTACCGAGTCAGAGTGAGCAGCTTGAGAAATGCTTGGGGATTGACTGGGGAAGTACCTCCTTTCGACATTTAACTCCCTATTTGAATAATAATCTCCAAGAAGCGGCGGAGGAGTTTGACCCTGATATTGGAGTGGCCTTGCGGATGGGGAGGGAAGCTGGGGCTATTGTGAGTTTGATGGCTGGGTCAGGGACAACGTGTTTGTTCTTGGCTGGTGATGAGGAGCATGCGTAGCGGTTAGCTGGGGAATTGAGTGATAAGCATCTATTTAGGAAGGTTGTTAGGGCTGTAGGTCCGGTTGAGGGTGTTAGTCTCACGGACTAGTGCCACTGTGGGGGGCAATTCTAGAGCTCGAGGCATGCTCCCCGCTAGTACCCGCTGTATGCTGACCGGATGTGAATAATGCTTCACATGTTCAGCTCGGTGGTGTAAGGCAGACTGGAGTATAACGAGATTATTTCTCATCTGCAGGGAATATTCTACATTATGGAATCTGGGCACCAGATAGAATTGCTCATTTCGCTTCTCGGGTGGGGGGAGGGAGGGGGGAATTACGAGCGAACAAGACACCGACAACTGGAGATAGATGTGGAAACCAACGTGTAGAAGGACATATACAGTATGGGAGAGGCCTGTTAGCACCCCTAAGACACTCACAAAAAGACTACCTACCGGGAGGCACTTCACGGGACAAGCAGGCACAGGATAGCGGACTAGATGCTACACGCACTAGAACTACAGCAGAGCGGCTGCCTTGTCCATAAACCTTTACATATATTTTCCTCCTTCATCTTGTCAGTATGGTGTTCAAGGGCTGGACCTTAGACAGTAGAATTGATAAGCGATGCGCAGGTGTCATCGGCAAAGAGAAATATGTTCAACGAAATATACTCCGCTCTGTTACATTCCTGATTGGCCAGGGGGGATAGGCTTCGTAGACTCCAGTAAATTGATGCACTTCCATCGAGAGAGCAGCTGGCACGGCACATGTTCGTGCTTTTCTGTATGTAGAGTGTAGCTCAAGGGCCGTTCTGGTCCCTGCTCAATATTGGTAACTTTTAACTTCTCGTAAGTCTGATATATAAGAAATTCTAACTTTGTATTGACGAAGTACCATGGGTCTGCTGTTGCGGGTCAAGCGGGACAGCTGGCTAGACTAGGGTTGAAGCTCGGCAGGCAGGACCATCGGTTTGCGGAAGCTTTCGAACATGTTGCACTCAGGGAAAAGGATTTCCGAGGCTTCTCGAACAAATAACATTTATTTAGATTGCTTCTATAAGGTGGGCGAATAGTAGACCTCATTGAAAGCTCGGGAAGGTAGTGCGTTACACATTGACCTTATTACGGTGGCCGGCCTCCAGCGGTTTTTTTTTTTTTTTTTTTTTTTTTTTTTCAGCTCGTAATCCCAAGCACACTGGGTTGGAGGAGTCCTTGAATGGATTACCTATAAGAATTCAACCACTTTGGTAATGGAGTTAAAGTGGATATAAGCCATCCCAGACTGCAGGACTTCTGTTATTTGGCATTGCATTGTCAGCCCTGCGTAAGTGGCTGAGACTATACTGCTACTAGTGATACGACATATTGTAGAACCCTTAGTAGAAGCCTCGGATGTAACACTTATGTATCCTAACGATGGTTAAAGTTCAGCAAAAATGGTGGCATTAAGATAGGGTTCATGGACCTCCAGTGGCAAAACCTAGGGCTGGTGATGACATCTGCGACTCCGCAATTTCCCAAAGCGGATAAAGGTATGGCTGTCATTTCCCCAACCACTGTACGGGTGATCGTCCGATGCAATAGACATTCAATGGTTCCCCAGATCCACTCGGCCGGAGGAAAGCTAATTCTTAGACCCATCCTTTCGGAGATCACCGCCTCCAGGGCTCCAGTAGCGAGCTTCCTCTTTTGATTTCCGCTACATGGTGATTGGTACATTCGGATTTGCTTGACCATGTGGGATCTCATGGTTACGACCCTGCCAAGTGATTACTTTTAGGGCCTGGGATCCCCCTCTTCAGCGGATAGACTGCAAGATAACAATATTCAGTTCTAGCTGAACAGGAAAGCAGGAGATGATTATGGAAAGCCAAAGCGCTTCAAATAATCTCTTAGTCATATCGACCGATCTCATAATTCTTGGGTTATTGTCTCTCCGTGTTATTAGTTGTGTGTAGCAGATCTTGTTTACCTCTGCTATAATATCACATAACCCTGGCCACCTCCAGGTATTCAATCGGACATAGAGTTGCTATATCCACTGTGGTCTAGTGAGGACAACAGTGAAAACAGGGCCCGGGACATCAACCGTCATTGCTGTCATAAAGCACAACCGATATGCCCGAGGAACACATCGACCAGACTGTCCAGCACTGGAACACGGCGTTGCAGATCTTATGTATCAGTGCCACTACACTTTGCGTCGCCCTTCGAGTTTACACTCGGATGTTCGTGTTCAGCGGCTTGGCCAAAGAAGACGGTGCGTTTCGTGAGATGATATCATTCACAGTTGACTGACTAAGACAGCGGCCTGCTTGGGTGCCTGGGTATGTTTCACACTGGCACTATCTCAAACCCGTGCTAAGCATTTGATCACAGTCTCTTGGAGTCGGCTATTCAGCCATTGCACTCGCCAGTACGTATACCGCCACGCCACTAGTTACGCCGCTAATCTCCCACAGTGGGCTATCACGGAGGAGGTCTTCACATAGACAAAGTGTCGGACCACGACCAACGCATTTTCCATAAGGTATGCCGGATTACCTACCTGGTTTGAGAGAGCCACAAAAGCTGATAATACCAGACCGTCTACGGAACAATGATAGTCTACGGGCCGGCAGCCTACCTAACCAAACTGTGTCTCCTTTGGATCATGACACGGGTCTTCCACCCTTTCCGCAAGGCAGTCATCTTGATCTATATCTTTCTCGGCCTGATGCTAGCCTACTACATTCCGGCTTTGATTGTCAAGATCTGTATCTGCAACCCCATATCGAAGTTCTGGGCCCCGGCCACTCCGGGTAGCTGTCTGAATCAATCCAAGATCACGCTGGCAGATGCAGTGATCAGCGTCGTCAGCGATCTCATTATCCTCATCATTCCAGTAGCAATAGTATCGACATTACATCTACCGACCCGAAAGAAAGTCCGCGTCATAGCCCTCCTCAGTGCGGGGGGACTCGCCTGCGCATCCAGTATTGCCCGACTAGTCTTGATCGTGAGTACTGCCAAATCTCAGGACATCACAATGTCCTTCATGCGCATCAACATGCTCGGGTATACCTTCTCCCTCAGCGTCAGCCCTCAATCAAATCCAACTAATCTAGTCAAACTAGAAACGCCGAAATTTCCCTAGGGATAATCTGCGCCTGTCTCCCCGCCCTCTCAGCCCTCACCACCCATATCTATCACCAGCACCTCCATAGCCAGCATACCTGCATATGTTCCCTGGGCAGCTCAGAGCATTCCCGGCGTCGCGGGTTTTGGCGAAGAGCCTCCGATCAAGACGCCTTGTTTCAGAACGCTCAAGCCGACCCTCAGATCCGGGCTATTATTTATGGGCAAGGGGATAACTTCGGGAGCACGGGGAATGCTATTGAGATCTTTCGGACGGTGGAGATTTCGACGGAGGGTACTAGCGCTTGATGTTCGCTATACAGACACAGACAAGTTAAGTATGGTAGGCAAGAAGTCCTTACTATTAGTAGACTGATGGGAAAACCTTTAATTGTTATACAGGAAACGTTATACTAAACTTTTACAATCCACGAAGATGATGTAACAAAATGGAATATATCCGTACGACATATATGCAACACATGATACCAAACTTATATATTGGACTTTCGAAGGTTATATGAAAACTGCGTAATGGGCCTTTTTTATTGAATATCTTCCAGATCAACGGAAGCATGATGCATTTTGGACAGACAAGTAATTACATTACGTCAGAGAGTAGACGGAAGATATTGCTGCAATCTGACAGATATCCCTTCTGATGCTCCCTTACAACCAACAGCCTTAGCTAATACTTTTGTGTTGCACACAGAGTAGATCGAATAACCACACTGACATTCTTGCCCATGAACCGTTATCTTCTTATGCAATATCATCCCACGCAGAAAGTGTTCCCAGCCATCGAGGCACTGGAGGGAAATAAAATGGTAGAGCCCCCCCGGATCGTTCCAGGCAGCTCGATCGCAACTTTGCTTGAAACACTAGCCGGCATCCTGTCAAGAGCTACCGAGGTAATGGGCAGCCCAATAACTCTCTTTCCACCAGACTAACCGACACGTATAGTGGTGTACTTTACCCCAGGTTTCTGGCATTCGGCTAGAAAGGCTATGACGTCGCTCATAAGCAGACAGCCCGTCATTGACTCAATGTGATAAGACCTAAGGAATATATCAGCTAAAGGGGCATGAGCTAAAGGGCAGAGGGGGGTAGGGGCTTTATACATTGTCTGGTAGCCCGAATAGTCACGGTGGCATTCGATCAGCATTTGCTGGCATGGAGGCTGCGTGGCCAGCATAGTCATCCATGATACTGGTGTGTCGTCGAGGTTTGCCTCGAACATGAAATGCCCCTTCGTTTGAAGCTCGTCTATTAGTTCTGCATCTTCTCCTGGAGCTTTGGGCAGTGGCACGCCGATTTGGTCGAAAGCAGGGTTCAGCCTCCATGCTTTTTCGTCGGAGATTGGTCGCGTTTGAGCGTGCTTGAGCTTCGAAGACGATTGATACCAGCAGGCCACGTGCAGTACCGGGGATGTTTGGATAAGATCTCTCCAGCGACGGCAAACACGCTGTGCGCGAAGGATTTCCACTGGATCATCCAGCTGCAGAATGATATGTTCGGTAAGCTCATAGATGAGGAAGGTTTGCTCGGCAGATGATGGCATCTTTAGGCTTTCTGCGTGAAATATCATGGATATGTCCTGGTGAATAAGTAGAGAGGGACACCGGTCACAGCTAATATACTCATTCGTGGACGGCAGGTTCTATTCCACTTGGGGATCGTACGAAGGCTCAGCTGCTGCCGTTACTATGTTTGGAAGTTATGGAGTATGTATCGATGTCCGAATATTTTGAAGTGGGGCGTATTTGTATACCGATTAGTTCTACCTCCCGCCCTCTGCAGCGTTTGTGATTTGCTGGGTAACGATGTTCCATAATATGGTACGCTCCACTTGGCCAGAAACGGTAGGTGGATGCCACAGGCTCCACCTCCAAGGGAGGCTACTAGTAATATGGCTCGTACATCTGAGTTCGAACAAGCTTCTAGGCCCTAGAGTCCTTCGGATACTCAGCTTCAAATTCCTGTCTCATTCAACAGTATGCTGTTTTAGTAGATTTAGTTCAAATAGCTGAAATACTTCATACTGTATACACCTCGACTCCTCGAGCAGTAGATTATATAATCAACAGGTCACGTCGCGTGTAACAATGTACGTGCGACGCGGGCAGATCTGACCGTCGGGTCATCCGACTCTCTTGATGTCATTTAATCTAGCCTACGTGCTACTGTGCCCTGGAAATCGCGTTCTTCCCATAATATGTTTTAGATGACCAATTGTCCCTTGCTCTACCATGTCTTTCAATTCGAGATGTACGAGGCGGACTATGCGCTGTTACCGTTGTCGGTCGTGGGGATGGGAATCGGTCCTCCTGGAGAATCCTCCAGTCTCGCAGTC
This sequence comes from Aspergillus oryzae RIB40, assembly GCF_000184455.2. Classification (NCBI taxonomy): domain Eukaryota; kingdom Fungi; phylum Ascomycota; class Eurotiomycetes; order Eurotiales; family Aspergillaceae; genus Aspergillus; species Aspergillus oryzae. The sequence goes on along the minus strand of NC_036439.1, from coordinate 4,153,535 downwards.
AAGACCTCGACCCCGGTTTCTGTGACCAGCAAGGTGTGTTCTCCAGAGATATTAGCATAAGGCTTTCTACGTGATATGCATGCTGTACTCACCAAACTGAGCCGTCCGTTTGCCATCCACCGTCACATTTGTCCAGTCATCGGGCCAATAGATTTCCCGCGGTTTGCCAAGCGTCAGAATGGGTTCGATTGTGAATGTCATCCCCGGTTTGCACACTCCGGGCACCTTACTGTTGGCATAATGAGGGATCCAGGGCGGGGGGTGGAATTCGGTGTTGATACCATGGCCACCCCAGGTCGTGTGGACGCTACAGTTTCGGGACTTGGCATGCTTCTCAATGACCTTGCCAAAGTCTCGGAGGAGGGTGCCAGGCTTTACGAGCTCGATTGCCATATCCAAGCACTCTCTGGTCGTTTCCACCACTCGGACCGAGTCAGGATCCGCCTTGGCTCGATCACCCACGTAATACGTTTCGTTCACGTCAGCGTGGTAACCACCGTGATATATTGATATGTCGAGGTTCAAAATATCACCATCGAGAAGAATCCGCTGATCCGGAATGCCATGACAAACTACCTCGTTAGGAGACGTACAAAGCGATTTGGGGAAATGATTATAATTCAAAGGCGAAGGGTAGGCCTGTCTGTATTAGCAAGAAAGATAAATTATATAAGTCACCAGGGTGCAAGTGGCACCTACATTCCGTTCGATACAAGCCTTGTGACAGACCTCGTCCAGGTAGTCCGTGGTAATGCCTGGCCGGACCTCCGCGGCGGTGATATCCAGTACCTCCCGAGCTAAGCGACACACTTTGCGCATTGCCTCCTGCCCCTTGGCGTCGAGAATATCAATCTTCGACCGGTGCAAGCGCCGCTCCCCTTTCGGGATGCCGGTCTCAGACCAGTCCGGGCGTTTGATCGACGTCGGAAGGGTGCGCATCGGAGACAGTGGATAGACCGGTCGAACCGACCCGGTAAAGGAGTAGGTGGGGAAAGGATTATAAAGCCCAGTAGCTGGATCGGGTTCAGTGACAATCTTTGAGTGGATCATTAGACGGAGATCACCATTCTGTGTCTTACCTTGAGCCGTTTTGTGGACGGTCTTGTGTTCGGCCTACCTCACGAGCTCAGTCAACGACGAGATTCTAGTCACTAGCAGATATGGAAACCCACCCAGTTCTTCTTGAAGCAATCTTGGGAGCAGAAGTAGCTGTCTTTCATGCCCAACTTCAGACAAGTCGGACACTGTAAGGCTTCGGCTTCATTGTGACAGTCGACTCCGAGGCACTTTCTCTTGGAGGGCATGTCGGATGCGATGTCGCCGATGGTGCTGGAACGTAGTGATCAAATGGAAATTTAGAGCGGGAAGAGAGATTCTGAATCAGCATGAGTGGCACTTGGTTCTTTGCGTGAGTGGAGGGACGCCATCGTTCGATCGGGAAACCGCGCCGAATGTAACGGGCGTGCACGTGAGGGGTGAAACTCCGAGCTTCTTGACTTTTAACTCGTTGAGTCAGCTCAGGGCCAGCCCCTATTAGTACTAGTTTAGTTACCTTAGACCGCGGAATCCACCCTTTGATAGGCTGATCCTCGGAGCTGTCCTGAAGATCCACCTATTTCGGTGGGGTTAGCGTGGGGTCCGGCCCGAAATACTGTTTGCATCTAGTGCAATACTATGTTTGGACAAAGGGATGCGGTGTGGGTTTTCCTCGCAGTAGCAAGTTGCCCAGTAGATCATTTTTCCTGCCTTGTATCAGCCATTTGCAAATGTCACCCCCATGTGAGGCTAATCAGTAAGTTCCGCTATTGCCTTCCCTATTTGCATATATAGAGACCGTCTTTCAAGCCCTAACCATATGATTACTCTGCAATATGGCTACCCCCGTATTGAACTTGGTATGTGTGCACACTTTAATGTAAGAATCAAAACGAACAATACATGGCTTAACAGAATAACCACGTGATCGGTACGCATGGAAACTAGAAGCAGCCCCTTCTCCGCTTATGGGCCAACAACCCCTTCTAAAATCGCACGAAATGTCGACTCTTGGCAGTGGAAAATTATTGTCCTTATGATAATGTACGTGGCAGGAATAGGTCCAACCCCTAACAAGCGCTTTGAATGAGTGTATATGAGCCGTTTACTTTGAAACTCCAGCACTGGGTTGGCACCGGTCAGTTCTTTCCTGCAATTGACCGGACTCTTCTCCCGTCGTTTTGACAGTCGTCAAAGGGGGGAGGCATCTATGAATGGAATGTACTGTCGGGGGCATGTAGTGTTAGACGATGGAACTGTGCCTTGGAGGTATGCCTGAATATGTCCAAAGTAACAATCCGACGCCCCCTGGTTGATGACCGTATGCTGGATTTAGAGGAAACATCCCGCGAGTAAGCCTAGACTCTTGGTCGAGATGGCTGTGGAATTGGGAATTGATGACAACTTACACCAACAGCTTCTTGCATTAGAAGTACTGATCCAGCAAACCGAGAAGACATCTTGCGCGCCCTATGATGTGATAATGTCAGCTAGTAACATTACTAATGTCCATGGGATTTGGCCGAAACGTACGATTCCAATGGCGTGATAGGGTCGATGGTATTACTCGCAAAGAGGATCGGGAAGGACGTAGGCACGTTTAGTGCACTTATTTCGTCTGCATCAAACCTGGTTAGACTTTGTTTCTAATGTAGATGGCCACCCAATTTGCTGAAGACAATGTTTATAGAATGCCGAAAAGCAGAGAGAGACACAAGGGGTGTTGACTACCTTGGACTACCATGCTATCAGGCAAGTGCGGTCGGAATGATCGGCATAAGATACCTTCGAGGAATATGGGGTAGAGATCACCGATGTACTTGCTCTTGGAAGTCGTGTACTCCACCCAAATCTCGAACTCTTCTATGGTAGTAAGCCTGTTCCTCCGATAAGAATCGGTGCAAGTGATGGCGAGACGGGCGTCGGTTATAGAGTTTGACTGGTCATACATGCCCGCAAGAGCAGACACATTCCCACCCTCGGCCTGGTGTAGGATGTCGGCCATCCTTGGAAATAATGCTAGTGGGGTGTAGAGTGCGTTGAGAAACAGGGTCTTCAGGTCTGAAACTGTGACCATTGTTGGCAGGTCTGGACCTCCGACGCCGCTTAGCGGGACTGGATGGTTCTGGAGCTGACGGATGATGCCATCCATTCTTGCCGTGATGTTAGCCGGTGTGGGTCCCCAGAATGAGCACTTTTCAGGTCCTGCGGAATGACAGAAGGTTGAGAATGTTTCCATGGCTTCATCCATTTGATTAACATTGTCCGTCCAATAGTTGTTATAATATTGTTCTGCGTTCAGAACACCATCGAGTATCATTCTCCCAACGCGGTCAGGAAACAGAGAAGCGAAGGTGCTGCCGATGACAGTGCCGTAACTGATGCTATAGCACCACAGTTTAGCGTTTGATGGTGACTGACCGGCCAACTCAGCCTCGGCTTCGGTAAATGTGAGCAAATCATGGGCAACTGCTGGCGTAGTCACATAATATGAATGGGCTGACTTGCTCACGACAGCATTGTTGCACCACTCGCCGTAGATAGAGCTTGAATAATACTGTTCCTCAAGTGATGTTGAGGAGATATTAGTAGCGCCTGTTCTGTGCAGTTGATAGAAAGCTGATCTTGCTTTTGTGTCCCCCGAGAAGCAGTCGAGATGCAAGCCACTGTTATTCACCCCGCGAGGGTCAAAGGAGACGAAGTTGTACTGCTCTCCAAGCATCTGCCCGATGAGATCCTGGTATGTGAGGAGTAGGTCGACACCAGAACCACCCGGGCCGCCTAACGAAGTGTCAGTCCAGTCAAATGAAGTTCAGTCAATGTTGTATAATTGATAGAGTTGAGATTTTACCGGGGTTGAGTACAATGCTGGGAGATGCGACGGTGGCATTTTTGCCAGCCAGCTTGATGAAGGCAATCGACGTCGTGCCGAGACTTCTGTTTGAGTAATCCAAAGGAACTTCCAGTCTAGAGCAAGTAAAAGCATCGAAGCATGGTGTCCATGTGAGGTTGGCTGATGGTTCAATCTAGATGACTCGTCAAAAAATTGAAGGCCTTGGGCAATGAGGTACCGTAAAGTCCCAGACTCACATTGTCAAATCCATAGACCATACCCCGATCATGTAAGCTGTGGGCTTTCAATCCCAAGCTCATGAAAAGGATGAGCGGATTCACGAGTCGGTTCATTGTAATTTCTGGGGCTTCTCATTGATGTTTCTGTTCAGTTGCTTGCAAGAGCCAACACGATTGCGCTCTGGGATCTATTTATGCTGTTGAGGTTCCTTAGATAGTAGCATCATGTCTGATGGTTTCAATAGGCAGCTGGATTCCTCCCTTCAACTCACCATGCCTCTTGCTCAAATTCGCTCTGCTTGTACGAACCAGCCAATCAATATTCTTTTTTGGTCACCACAAGTATAACCAAGAAGGGTACAGAGAGGAGGATCTTACCCGTGTAAGTGTAGTTGAGATTTATGCTCTTGTCTGTATGTACACTTGCATCTTTAGTCGACCGAGCTACCATGATCACGACTTCTGCAGTCTCCTCCTTGTCCTAAATAGTTGAAGAGGAGGAGGCTCGCCTTCCTTGGCGCCCCGGTTGTACGAGCTAACCAATCAGTGTTTATTATGATAAGCACTAGTCTCTAGCAAGCAAGATATATGCCAATCAGAGTTCTTTCCAGGTGTCAGAGCCTCACAACAGATGAAGAAAGTAGAACCGAGTCGTATTGATCTCTATGTAAACCAAGATAGATCGTCACACTAAGGGCCCCGCATGTACGAACGAGCCAATCAACGCCTATCAGTAGAGTTAATGCCAATTGGTCAACTCCGTAGCTTTAGGCTACTTATCCAACCCTTCCTCATCACTGAGAAGCCTTCTTTTAAAATGCTAGTCTTTCTACAAGCTTCGTTCTTTGTACTCCGTACCGTCCACCTTTTCTCACACCGTGATGGACGGGATGAAGAACAAGAATACCAAGACGGGCAATCAAGCCTGGAGAAGAGAGCCTCGCAAGTGGGCTCCAAAGTCAAGATTAGGCTGTAAGACTTGCAAGTATGTCTTGACTTTACGTATTGCTACAGAACTATCAATTGTGCGAAAAGACTTGGAAACTGACATACGTCAGGATAAGACGAGTTAAATGCGATCTATCTCAACCTTCATGCTTGAAGTGCCTCTCTACCGGTCGCACCTGCGATGGCTATATTGAAATGCCCCTCGCTGTCAAGCCGGAGAAGACCGAGATGGATTCAACTCATTATCAGAATAGCTGCAAGAGTGACCACCCCTCTACCACGATCAGTACGTACGAGTCGAAGCAATGGCACTCGAAATACCATGGCATCATGTTGCAGAATCTCGGATCCTTTTTGATCTTACCCGTGACTGGGCCAACCCAGGCAGAGGCAATGTGCTTTTTCAACGATATTTCGATCAAGCATCTGAATGGATACCGCCCTTGCGAACCATGGCGGAACACTCTCATGTTCTTCTCTCAAACAGTGCCATCAGCGCGGCATGCTGCCATAGCTCTAGCCCTGATTCACCGAAACTACCTGGAGTGTCATTCTAATGGTCAGGTGTATCAACCGCCCGCCTTAAAGGACCGGCTACCGGATAAGGCTCCTTTGCTGCACTATAACCGCGCCATTCAACTTCTGCTCAACCCCGAAAGTGATGACAGCGCCGAAATAACAGCTGTCACGCTTTTGGTCTGTTATCTCTTTACCTGCTTTGATCATCTGGCGGGCGACGACGTACAAGCAATGAAACACCTGCGCGGAGGTGTGGCGCTCGCACGCAACACAACATTGAACTGCTGTACCTACGGCGACGCCCAATCCTCGGGCGTTCATACGACTATCTGCCAGGTGACACAGCAGATTCGCCGTCTTGACATGCAGGCCGCCATGTTTCTGGTCGACTGGACTCCAGCCAACATTCAAGAGACATCACTCTCCGACAGTACATTTTGGTCACTCGACCAAGCTGCCGACCACCTCCAGGTGCTCGTCGCTCAGGTAATGAGGCTGCGCAACACAGAGCAACAAATATCCCCGACGGGTACGATGTCTCCGTTACCGTCTTCACCCAAAGACATTGTTCTTGCGCAGTTGGGAACGTGGTCGAGACTCTTCGAAAACCTCCTGCAACAAGGCAGCCCCAGTGAGTCAGATGTTGCAACTCACCTTCTCGTATCGCTCCTGCGCTTACAACATACTATCGCGTGGACTCTCCTCCGTGGTTATGGACCTGGCAGAGAAATGGACTATGACAATTTCCTGCCCCAGTTCCAGCAATGCGTCGCATTGGCGGGCGAAGTAGCGGCGGCGCATCAGCGGTATTCGGGGTCAAGGCCGACTTTTACGCCAGAGATCGGATTTATCCCCGTTCTTTACATAATTGGGGTGAAGTGCCGACATCCTACGGTGCGTCGTGAGGTCTTGACTATTTTGCGACGGCAGCCAATACGGGAGGCGAGTTGGGACAGCATCTCTACTGCCGGGGTGGTTGAGCGGGTTATCGAAATTGAAGATGGTGCAGCTGGGGAACAGCAAATGGTACCGTATATGGAACAAATCCCCGTATGGCGGAGGATCGAAGCATTGTCTTATATACATATCCCATGTGGACAGTCTGCGGACAGGGTGGATATTACGTATACATTCTGCGGTCAGGAGGGAATACACGTTGAGTCGCTCATGATAGAACGGACAGAGCGTTATATCATGTCAAATAATTGATAACAGACAGTAGGCCGTGTTAAAGAGCTAAAGAGCAACTGCTTCTCGTCTGTACTTGACAATGTAGCTGGTTCCGTACCACAAACAGTTGCCTCGCTGTAAAATATATATCCACCACCGCACATGTAACTTGAACGCATGTAGACAGTACTATCGCCAAAATAAAACTAAAAACCTTATCCTAAGTCCGAACCATGTTCTTCGTTCTACGGACGATATAGCTTTTGTATTTTCTTTAGTGCAGCAGATACATGAGCATGGGATGTGGAGAAGGAGACTTCCGGTCCGAGAATGGCTAGATTAGGGCTACACTTCCAATGCGAAGAGTTTCGTCCAAACCTTACTCCCGGCCAATGTTTCCTAATTTTAAAACCCCACGTCTCATTTCCCTTGGCAGAGAAAGACAGGGCGAACTACAAGACAGATTTCGTTAGACCGTCAGGACCAAGGCTATCTATGTTGAGCCTTGACTCTGGCTAATCATTCGTCGAGATATACCCCAGATGATCGTAATTACCCCGCAAGTCCCAACATTTTAGGTATTCGAACAGTACATCATTGATTGTCTTGGCAAGCATGGCTCGAAGGCTGCCGTGGCATACCTTTTGATATATAAAAGGCCGACTCCTATCTATTCGATCTTTCTCAGTTCACTGCATAGTCACTTTCTCTTTACAAGTTGTAACACTTACAAGAAAAATCACCCCTACTGTGCCACTCCAGGCCAAACAGCCCGAAATGACTGAAAAACATGTCTTCCCTGAGGGCGAGCACATCGAAGCCTTGAAACCGAAACAAGGCATTACCGAAAGCGACGAGATTGAACAGACCGATAGTGGCGCGTATGTCTGTCACGTGGCTTTAACTGCCTACATTGGTGGCATGCTGTTCGGCTATGATACTGGGATTATTTCAGCCGTCCTCGTATACATAACAACAGTCTGGGTCATGCACTCTCCGCCAGTGAAAAGGCGATTACATCTCTCTGTTCAGCAGGGCCCTTCCTGGGCGCTATTATTGCCGACCTAACTGCTGACAAATATGGTCGCAAAGGGCCTATGTATGTGGGATTCGCTTTCTTTACCGTCGGGGCCATTATTCAGGCCTCGGGATATTCTGTACCGTAAATGGCAGTTGGCAGGTTGATTGTTGGCCTTGGGGTCGGGTCAGCAGCAATGATTGTGCCTGCATACATTGCCGAGATCGCTCCGATGAAATATCGCGGCCGTATGGTAGGACTGAACAATGTCAGTATTACCGGAGGCCAAGCGATCAGCTATGCCATAGGTGCTGCTTTCGCTTCTGTCCCTCACGGCTGGCGTTATATGGTCGGCCTGGGTGGTGTATCCTCCATTCTTTTAGCTATCCTCCTCCCTCTATGCCCAGAATCACCCCGTCAACTTATCTCCTATGGCAAAGTCGAGGAAGCCGCAAATGTCCTCCACAGGATCTTCAGCAATGCATCTGAAGAGCAGGTATCTGCCAAGATCCAACTGATTATCGAAACTGTCCAAGAGGCTCAGCTATCAACCCAGGGGCGCAGCCGGTGGGATATAGTCAAGGAACTAAACAGGAATCCTGCGCACTTTCGTGCCCTGGTGTGTGCTTGTAGATTGAGTGCGTTTTCATCTTATTTATTTCATCCTTCCTTTCTTCCTCTAGCTAACTCATTCTAGTGGCCATCTCCCAGATGTCCGGGTTCAACGTTTAAATGTACTACTCCGGCACATTATTCGCCCTAGTCGGCTTCTCCAACCCGGTAGCCGTAAATCTAGTCGTATCCGGCACAAACATGGTCAGCGCCTGCATAAACATGCCCCCAGTCGACCCCGTCGGCCGCCGCTGCCTCCTCGTCTCCACAGCCTGGGGCATGGCAGCCGGCCTCCTAGCAGTCGCCATCTCCTTCGTCTACATCCCTGTGAGCCTCGACACCCTAGAAGTACAAGACAACACCATCACCCCAACAGCAATAGTCGTCCTAGTCTTCATCATCTGGTTCGTCGCCTTCTACGGTGTCTCCTTTGGAAACACGGCGTGGATGAGCGCGGACTTTTTCTCGACGGAGGTTCGTGCCATCGGGACTATGTTTATGACTTGTTGTTGTTGGGGGTCGGATCTTATTGCTTCGTCGGCTTTCTTGTCGATGATGAAGGGGATTACGCCGTCCGGGGCGTTTGGGTTTTATGCGTGTCTGTGCTTTATTGGGTGGATTTTGATTATTTTCTTTCATCCGGAGATGTCGGGGTTGACGCTGGAGGAGTCGCAGGAGGTCTTTCAGCATGGGTTTGGGGTTAGATATGCTAGGCAGTTGAGGAAGGAGAGGAGACGGGGTGGTGAGTGAGCTTTGGTATACTGGGGTAGGTAGAGGAAGGAGATTACAGAGAGAATGTGTTTTTGTTGTGCAATAAGGGATTCATTATTTTCAATATGTGGAATACATTGTTTTTTTGGTTTGATATCTCAGTCTGGATATCCATTCGATTTAGCTCAAGTTGGCAAACCGGTGCACTTGTCATGGCCTTACATCGAAGCACTAAGATACGAAAGTACAAAGTGACCATCACGAATGCTGTCTTAGGTTCATGTACGAATATAGCGAATATTTCCTTCTGGGAAACAATGTTAGGCAGAGAATACAAATGTGATAATATAATATTGGGCATCTACGCTAATCCACCTCTGAAAGCGCTCCAACCTGGTCATTTCGGACAGCAAACGATCCTCCGACTGATTAAAATGCATAAGACGGTTACGTATATCTTCCTTACTACATCTGACTAATGTAAATACACCTCGTATCAAGTTATCTGAGACTTAGTTCACCTCCTTTGGGGGATTTGATGAAAACGTCTGTTTTAGGGGTTGTTCTGAGAGGCTCCAGCAAAAATGAAGTCAAGTCAGGCCTGATAGCCGTCAAAAATTAGTAAACAGGACTCCATGCAGGCCAAGAGTATATCATCCACCCAAATGCGCTAATCAACGATTCGTGAACCGCATGATGTCAGTTGGATGAACATTACTTTCCCTTTTCGTTTCTGTGCCGTAGAGGGAAATATTCCCCACTTGGAAGGTTTGATCCGCTCGTACCCGGAGAGGAAACATACCCCGTCTTCAGGGTTCCACTGCAGATCCCCCACAGTCTAGATTCGTATGGTTGACGATGGAGGGGGAAGTGTGTGTTGTCGTGGTTAAGACAAGTATTCCTAGATTAGTATCACGATGGAGGGGCAGTGGGACGGTTCTCTTGTGGGTTATTACTCCTTGCCTTCTGGATATAAGTAGGTGACAATCTTCTACACAACAACCTCGTAGACCACAAGTTCAGTGTATCACATAGGTCAACCACCATGTTATCTCTTGTCCTTGTTGCCCCATATGCCGCCGTCGGGGGGCTTTGTACCCTCCTATACTTTTTTGTCTTCCCCTTTATTGAGTATATCCGTGACCCGAAAGGTATAGTAGACTGACCACACAAACACAACTCACATCCAAAGCATCGTGACTAACCTAAGATCTCCAGGCCTCCGAAAATACCCCAACCTACACCCCATCTCAGGAATGTCCGTCCTCCCATTCATGTTCATGGCCTCCCGAGGCGCCCGATCGCAAGAACTGTCAGAACTACACAAAAAGTCCCCGGTAATACGGACAGGGCCCAACACACTCTCCTACGGAGATGTCCGCGCAATCAAGGATATCTACGGCCACAACACAAAAGCCAGCAAAGATCCATCCTACATCGTATCAGCCGGCACCCACTATCATCTAGCCGATGTGGTTGACCGAGCAGATCACGCCAGGAAGCGTAAGGTGCTGTCATCTGCCTACGCGCTTAAGAACTTGGAAACGTGGGAGTATAAAGTTAGTGACAAGATCGAGCGTTTGGTCAAGCACTTGGATAAATGCTGTACAGCAGCGCCGGTGTCAGGCGGTCGTGCTTTCGTGCCGAGCTCAGAGGATCTCACTGTGGATATCCGCGCGTGGATCAACTTCTTCACGCTGGATGCTATGGCTGATATTGGATTGTCCGAGAAACTGGGCTTTCTGGATAAAGGTAATGATATCTGCGTCGCCGAGCGCAAAGACGGCAGTACATTCGAATGTGGCTTGCGGGACGCTTTATACCCGCTCGCTATCAAGCAATGCATGGTTTTGTGGAACTACGAGTGGTTTCCCATCATAAACAAGCTGGTGGACGTGTTTCCCTATTTCCGGAATCTTCAGAAAAAGGGAGATGCCTGGGAACATATTATCTGGCGACGGTCAAGCGAACGTCTGCGTCGATACGAGGCAGGCGAGAAACTAAATGACTTCTTCCAAGCTCTGATGGAGGATAAAAACGGCAGGCCTAATAATCTTGAATTCGGCGAAATCGCCGCAGAAGTCAATATTATGATGAACGCGGGAACTGTGACTACAGCTATTGCCATCACCAACGTCCTCTATCAGCTTATTCGTCACCCAGAAGCCATGGCTAAACTCCGCGAAGAGATCGATGGGGTCTTGGGGCCAGATGAAATAGTTGCTTCTTATGACACCGTGAAGCATCTTCCTTACCTACGTGCCTGTCTAGACGAGTCATTGCGTATCTTGCCACCGACACCTCACGGCCTCCCACGACAGACGCCACCCGAGGGCATGGAGATCCTAGGCGAGTGGGTACCGGGAAATACCTTGGTCAGTATATCCGCATATGTCGCACACCACGACGAGTCGGTATTTCCGCAGCCGCACAAGTTCATTCCGGAACGATTCCTCGGTGAGGCTGGGAAGGAGTTGGGGCCGTACTTTATTACATTCTCTGCAGGCGCTCGCTCCTGTATCGGGAGGAATATCTCGTATCTGGAACAGACGAAGGCCCTGGCGACTCTGGTGCATCGGTATGACTTTGCGTTGCCGTATCCGGACTGGGAGCCGAAGCGGTTTGAGTCGATGAATCATATCTTGGGGGAGATGCCGATCAAGATCTGGCGGCGCAGTTTTGATGGCTAGTTTAAAGAGTATTTAGATTTCGACGAATATTAATGTTCAATGATGAAACGATGTGACCTTTAGTCTAGTTGACAGATAGTATTGTAAGACGTATCCTTTGGGGTGCTTCCTCCACACCCTTGTGAGTATGGAATCGGTTATCATATTTGTCTGGCAAGTTGGATAATATATGTCTATATCTGGAAAGACCGTGGCGTATTGGTAAAAGTGCTGCCAAGATGTTCACGTAAATACAGAAAGCATAACACGTCCCAAAACTCCCATGCTGCTATATATTTCTATGGTAAATACATTCCCTACATAAAGCTGGAGGTCAAGTACTCGAGTCCAGCCCAGAAAGCTCCCCCCATTGATGTTCCAGATGCCGCACCATCCAAGTCATACGCCAACCGACATCCTTTTTGACCCGTTCAAGAAAGCATAACGAACCACGTTGCTCAGCTGGGTGTCGTATCTTATATCCATCTAGCCCAATATGAGTTCGATGAGCGAGGGAAGGAAGGGGCTGGGAACGGATATCATTACAACGGTGCAAGAGATGACAGGACATGAAGTAACCGTTTGCCACTGGTTCATTAAACATGGATAGTCCGATGACCTGAACAATGTGTAATGCGACGGTCTTCTATGTAAACAGGAATACACTTAGCAACATGTTTGCAGAAGATGCGAAGAAAGGTTTACCTCGCCCACACGTCGCAACCGCGCGAGCTCATATTCGCTGGAGACACCTCAATGTGGATTAGACAGAGTGAGCAAAATACAACACGTATGATAATACTGTAGCGCGACCACTATCCTGTGTCAATACAACGTTCAAAATCATGTAGTGAGGAGTCCAGACGTGCTGAAGGAGACATGATCCACGACTCAGGAAAAGGTCTCTCATCACCGAAATCCGCTTCCTTGTATTGCAGTCGCTGCCAGCTCACAGGCCGTGACTGTTACCAATGCTCTACACTATCCGCTAGCTGTTGCCAATCCCGCTCGTTCACGCTTCTGTCCAGAGACTTAGGATATAGCTGGATAATTTTAGCACATAGGAAAATGGCTATGTTGGCATAGCCGGCGTCATCCTGGCGTTTGAACACAGTTGACCGCTCATAATTCGCCAGATTTAATTGCATGGCCTGGCATTGGACAATCGAGGCGTAGACGGCCACAGATATGAACCAGTGAAACAGAGGAGGTGATGGTCATATGGTTAGGAGGCCGGAATGGGAGGAACCTGACTTGGATCCACGCAGCGCTTTTGTATATAGAGATACAATCATGTCGTAGTTTATGTAATATTCTTAGGTGTAACGGCTAGTAGAATAACTCATCTTTGTGATTATATATATCTTTGTCACTGATTGGTTGCTGGGTAAAATTCTAGAGTAAGTCAGAGTTGTAGAGAAATGTACACCTGTGTAAGGGTATATCCAGGCCCATCCATTCCAAAAGACCAAAACATCACATCAATTTAAATGTAAGATTCAGATTGCTCTGGGTTCTATCTATATAGCTTACCGCCGATATTTGGCCTGTGGTTATTCAGACAACAGGGCGGGCAAGGCTAGTAGTCTAGCACACAAAGGGATGGCAAGTGTTGCCAAAATATAATGAAAGAATTAGTATCTAACTCTAATTCGATAGACAGGCAAGTCTTCAACGCCTGGATATAACTGGTGATAAGAATCTGGCTCCTTATTAGATAGTATATCAACGTGACATGTCATCATTGTGGACGATAACTAGTCTCAAATAGCAATTCCAAAGCCACTTCACATCACATCACATGTGCCTTAGAAGTAACGGAATCTGTCAACGCTTTCTCTCTATCATCTCTAGCCAGGACCTCCTCTCTCAAACCCCATCCCAAAGCAAACGTTGCTGCTGGTCCGACTAAGATAAGGCATAAAGGCAGAGCCAAAGCTATGTATAACCAGGGTAGATGTAGCTTCTTTTCTTTACTCACATTCTTTAACTCCAAGATAATCCAGATCACTGCGCTGCCGATACCTATTGTCTGGCCGTTCAGACTCGCCTCCAAAGACATAGAGAGGGGATGTCCAGTGGCCTCAAATTGCCTGCATACGGAGATGCCGCCCGAGATTAAAATTGTCAAAGCAAATGACGCCCTGATCCACGGCAGATCGGCTGTTGGACGTTGTATTCTGTCTTCAACAGTCGTATCCTGTATATAGCTGGACATGAAGCGATGCAGGAAGCTAAAAATAACCGGTATAAGGAGTAACTGAAGCGAAGACCATTGACAGCTCCAAGCCCATAGTGAGGGTACGTAGAAGCCAACTATCAGCGCAGGGATCATCGATTTGGCATATGATGATCGTATACAACGGCTGTCGGGAATGAGACGTTTCGATGCAGAGAACAGATAGTAGACAGTAAAGTAAGCGGGTACTGTTCTCCATAGGCCTACGCTTGAGTGGGCTAGTAGTGAAATGGGAAGGCACCTGGGGTGATGTTGAAATTAGATTTTCAGTATTCCAATAATATTTGGTGAAGAAGACTTACAAGCTCATGAATGTTATGGCGTTGCAAAGTCTTGCGCTCTCCATGGCCCAAATAGCCTGGAAAATTCCCAAGTCTGCAACCACAGAATAAACGTCCCAAGAGCTCGAAGCTGAGGACTTTCCCGGAGACGTAATGATGCTTAAGAATAAGCACATCAGAAGCGGGATGGTCCAAAGCAGACGGCCGGATGGTATAATGGGGGCCCCGATATAATGCCGTTTTCCAAACGGCATCGTCCCGGTGCGCTGACGTTCTGGTAGAGGTAGAAAAGATATGCATTCTCCACCCACGCCCATGTCTGATATGAGATCTGCAAAGGCGTCCATATAGTACTTGGAAAAGATTGGGCCGGTAATCTCATAGACCACATTATCAAGCGATTGCATCCGAATCACACTCTCTGAGAGCGTACAAATAAGCTTCATCCTAGGCTTGCTCGCAGTTGCCCAGGAGCTCAATCTGCTTTCGATATTTGGAAGCTGCTGTTTTTCTGGGATTTCCACAATTTCTATTATTGCATTGGCCAGGGTTGCGGCATCTTCTATCGCACAGCATCCTCCCTGGCCAAGATTGGGAGTCATCTAAAATCGGGTTAACAGAAATGGCCAATTGAAGTCATGTCAAATAGCTGAATAGTCGTACCTTGTGTACCGAGTCCCCGATACAAGCTACCCTTCCACAATTCCATCGTTTAAACATACCTTCTTCAAGAGGCAGCTGATTACATCGAATAGTTCGCTGGTATACCTCCTTAAATTGAACTCCTGCGCAGACGTATTTGTTCATCAAAAATGCAAGGCTATCTTCCAGTTGCGACGGATCGAAACGAAGAGCTTCTGAGGCGTAGTATGTTCTTTCCATCTTGACTCCAACAATCCAAAACACATGGTCCTTACAGCCAATAACAAGGACCGAAGCCCCCTTTACAAAGACATTGTGCATCTCTCCTTCTCTGATCCCTGTAACCGAGTATGAAATACCAAAGACACCGCGATATTGCATGACCATTCCTATATCAATTGTTAGCAACCATTGAAGCAGGGTACCATCAATTAGTGGAGATACCCTTATTTTCAGAGCGCAATGAATCTTTCGGCTGAATCGTTTCCATTTGTCGACTCATCTCTTTATGAATAATACTATGCACCCCATCGGCACCAACAACGATATCACCCGTGTAGGTAGACCCATCAAGGCACTGCACCGTTGCTTCAGTAGTGGATTGCTCCATCTTCACTACTTTTTTACCAGTTAGAACACGGCTCTTGTCAGGCAACTTATCCCAGAGCACGTGCAGTGTTTGCTGTCGCGTAAGGAAAATAACTGGGTATCCATGGCTACCATGTACTTAGCAACTGTATACACCACACAATCAGGGGAACATGGGAACCAACCGAACTTGAGATAGCTTAAAGGCTTCCGTGTAACCAAGTTGATGGCCTTTATCATTCCATGCATAGTTGTGGATTATGGGGGTTGCGAGTTCCGCAAGTTCATCCCACACACCGAGTTGGTCCAGGATCCGGTGGGCGTTACCGGTGAAGCCAATACTTGCGCCAACATTTGGAGCGATTTCCTCACGAGCCTCGAGAATGACAAAGTCAATTTTCTTGGCAGCTAAAGCATGGGCCAGAGTCAGGCCGGCGATTGAGCCGCCAACAATGACCACTCTAAATTTGTGAGGGTTTATGTCCCCCGAAATCGATCGCAATGTCATATTAACTGAGGCAATTGAAACAACCTAGGTTTAGGTTGGCGACCAGCATACGACTTATATTAAATACTTCTTATCCTCGGCCCGTCTTCTAACTCCTTTAGCTTTTCAATTGCCGGTCAATATACTTGAAAGGGTTTGGTTAATGCAGGACGGGGCGCCTAGCCTGAATGCAACGTGGTCCAATAGCATATCTTCGCATAAAGGTTCCGGGAATGTGGAGGCTAGTGGGTCGCCTGGATAATCAAACGATCTTGTACATAAATTTTCTGATGATCCCTGCTGCGTTAATGTAGACCAAAATCTTCTATCTTCTGCGTCGCTGGAGGTAGACTGGCAACACAGTCCGGTAGTCTCAGAGCGAAAGGAAACGCATGCTAGAAACATACTGGCAATGCAGGAATCCAGGCTTTTACTTTTCTGTAAGTGCCTGGTTGGCTTCATCAAGTCTGGTAGTTCGTAGGGTGTCGCTCTGCCATATGTCTTAGGGCGGCTCGCTGCCAACTGAGCATTTACCACCGAACAACCGGGTCTTCAGCCTCCGCTGTTGAATTTTCTCCGTCGCTTTGAAGTGCCTATAGATTAGTTATCATACCCGTGAAATTATAGAGGCAACGCATACCGTAGCCTTCTGATATGTGTGAAAATGCGAGACAACGTGTGTTAGCCGTTAATGTGCTTGTCGGCTTTTGTAGCAAGCAGGCTTTATCTTTGGGACCGCAGTGTCTTCGAGTCTAGCGTCACTATATCAATGAGCCTCTGAACCTGGCCTTGGAATAAACATGGCATATACCCAAAAAATGGACGTCTCTTATGAGAGACTGGCAAGGTACCCAGACCTCACATAACCAGATACCGAATAGGATTAAATAATGGTTACAATTCGAGAGCATTAACGTATGGCTTCTTATTTAACTGTGTTATCTGTAGATTAGCTCCAATTATGCCAAACATAATCACTGAACAACCTGGTGAGCCATGGAGTATTTGCGCCTCTATATCAGTAATGCCTTCCTCCCCGCTTCATATATGTCATTATTCATTGCTCTATTTCGGTATTACGGTAGGTATACCTTCCTATTTTCTGATCTAGATAGCTATGAGGGGTTCGATGGCATCTGATTGGTGGATAATCACAAGTGAGAATGGGTTTAAGAGCACTCAAATACAATAAGCATTAACCAACATACCCGAGTCATGTCCAACCAGATCCCCGGGAGTATTGGCAGTTTAAACGATTCAGGCTAATGCCATCTTATCTAGACAACCTGTTTTTCACGTACTAATAAGGTTGAAAAGACCTTATCGATAAACCTCAACGACAGCCAAGCTAAGATTAAACACACTTGTTAATCCTTCATACCGGTGCAACATGTCCACCTTCACAAACCCCATCATCCCCGGTTTCTATTCCGATCCATCATGTATCCGCGTAGGGGATGTCTTCTACATGGCCAACTCCAGCTTCCAGTTCTTCCCCGGCATCCCCATTCACAAGTCCAAGGATTTGATCAACTGGGAACTGATAGGGAACGCTATCAATCGGCCCTCTCAAATCTCCCTCAATCAAGCAACAACAAAGATAACAACGCATCGCGCCGAGAATTATTCACGGGTGGCATACACGCCCCGACCATTCGGTACCATAATGGTGTATTCTACATTGTTTGCACAAACCTCACCGACACAGCCAATATGCCAAGTAATACGGACTTTCACTCGTCGAACTTCATTCTAACAGCCATAGACCTCTCGGATCCAAATTCCTATAGCAAGCTTATCTACTTCGATTTTCATGGTATAGACCTAAGTCTCTTCTTCGATAAGAACGGGAAGGTTTATGTCCAGGGGAGCTGGATCTATGGATATGATCAGAATCCAGCGACGGTGATACGGCAGGCGGAAATTGATGTTGCCACTGGACAACTTCTCACTGGGGCTAGGGATATCTGGTCTGGTGCAACAGGAAAGGTGCCCGAGGGTCCACACGTCTATTACAAGGATGGATGGTATTATCTGCTGATTGCGGAGGGTGGGACTCACGCTCGACATAAAATTACTATGGCTCGGTCACGAAGTATCTGGGGTCCATTTGAAAGCGATCTAGCGAACCCTGTGTTGACGGCTGAGGGGTCAAGTGGAGTTGTTCAGTGTGTGGGACATGGGGACCTCGTCTATGATAAGGATGGGCAATGGTGGTGTGTGATGCTCGCGAGGCGGGAGTATGGGAATTTTTATCCGCTGGGAAGGGAGACGTTCCTGACAAGTGTTGAGTGGGTTGATGGGGAATTTCCTGTATTCAAGGATGTGAAAATTAAGCAGAGGACCAAACGGCAAGTTGCGAGAAAGACTGACACAAAATGGCCAGTGGGCGTTCATCTGAAGTCGATCAGTAGCATAGGATGTAGACGACGTTCGGGAGACATCTCCAATAGCAAGAACGAGTACCCCTCATAACAGACTGCCATTGATGGAAATTCATCGACCAATGTTGTCCAATGGCGTTATAGAAGCACAATATGGCGGAGACATAAGAGTTGCGGCGACGACGTGGTTGGTGGAATAGAGTATTTGATTAGTCCGAAGCTCAATACCAAGCTATGTGGACATGCCCAAGTAAACACTACTTCTATGTTAAAGATCTCCTAGGGAACATGTTGATTAGGCAGAGGATAAATTGACAAAATCAAACGCTCAGAGTAACAGGCAAATCCGTCTAAACTCATCTTCGAAGGATTCAGCGATCATGTCGCTCCAACCAAGGACGAGGACGTCTAAAAAGGTGGGAACGTCGGCATCTTATAACGGGCAGATATATTGGAGATACACATCATTGTCATGGCTATTATTTCTTGGTTCTTTTGCATTGGGATCTGTGTCGTTTCCTTGGCCTGGGGGCAACCATCTGGAGGAGATTATTCCTTCCCAGAAGCATGTCAAGCCTTAACGCCAGAAAACCCCCTTGAAGGCTGTCCAAAGAACACAATCCTCGTCTCCGCTCCGAATGAAAAGGCACACATCCGCACTATCTAAGGCGCCATCGACTCCCTCCCACATGATGACACGAGCCACACAGTCCTCATCCTTTCGGGAACCTATACGGAACAACTGAATATCACCCAGCCGGGGCCCCTGACACTGCTCGGGGAATCGAATAGCCCGCACAATGCCTCAACGAACTCTGTTCACGTCCGGTGGGCTGCAGCCACCGAGCAAGGAATCTACACGGACAATGTCTACACCAGCGTTCTGATCGTTGCGCCGACCCTCAACGCAAGTCTGACAGGGTCCGGACCCGAGGGCCTCGCCGTCCCAGATGGTACACCGTTCGGGTGTAGCGACTTCCGGACCTACAATATTGATTTCCGGAACGTCTACGCCGAATAGTCGGCCGGTCCTGCAAATGCATTGAGCTTCTCCCGTGCCAACGGCGGGTTCTATTATTCCGGGTTCTACAGTTACCAGGATACGGTATACGTTGGAAAATTGGGGAATGCTTATTTCCACTCCAGCATCGTGGCCAAACAGACTGATTTCCTGTACGGGTTTGGCACTGCATGGTTGGAACTGTGTGGCTTGGTGCTTCGGGGGTGTGGAGCTGGGATCACGGCTTGGAAGGGGACGAACACGACGTATCCCAATAAGTTCGGGGTTTATGTGCATGCCTCTTCAATCAATGCTGCGAATGCTTCCGTTGTGGTAGAGCAGAAGGGACGGTGTGCCCTCGGTAGACCCTGGAATAGTGGACATCGGAGTATATTTGCGGAGATTTACGAAGATGGCACGATTCAGGATAGTGGGTATGTGCTTTGGCAGGCGCCCATTACGGAGCAAACGCTCATGGGAGTGTATGAGAATATTGGGCCTGGATAGAATGTTGCAGCACGGCGGGAATACAATTATAGTGTGATATTAGACAAAGAAACGTGGGAAGAGTATAGCTCACCGGCAAAGGTGTTTCTAACTGAGGAGGGCACGCCGGGCAATGTTCAGTGGATTGATCAACGGATCCGGTGGTGGTAGTCTGGATTTCATATCAAGCGTCTACCATGTATACGGCACGGTATGTGTTGTGTAAACTGGGGCCTTTCTGGAGATGGCAATTCTCTAGCAAGCTTCTAAAGCCTTCTCATAAGCCCCTATACAGCACAATGCCTATTCGTACAGTACAAAGCTAAAACATTGTTTCAACAAGACGGGCTTGGCCTTGGCCGCCTTAGTCAATTGATCCGAGCCATGTGGGAAATGCTCGGTACTCCGTAGACGGGCAAGCTAAAAGACGACAACTGACTCATGCCTCAAAGGCGAGTCATGGTACGCTAATATGATGCGGGCTCTCTCAATGCCAGCTCTACCGTTTGGGTTAGCAACCACAATGTGAGCTTTTACAATGTCAACATTGAGAATACTTAAACAGATGGCCAGGTATGCCGCACGAAACACTCTACCATCGTTGAATCTGAAAGATTAATACTATATGACCTAGGCTGTTGCATGTACCGGTATTGGATTGCACCAAGGTTTTTACGGCTGTGGTTTCAAATCTTATCAAGATACCCTATACGCCAAGTCGGGCATGCAATATTACTCGGTTACTATATTGAAAGTGTGATAAATATCACTCATATTTAGAGTAAAGATGACTGACACTGGGAGCGTTGTAGGTGCGGTTGACTATATCTTCGGAGATGCTGCGGCTTGGTTTGGTGAATGTGTGTGTCCTTAGACAGCTCTGCCCAGTACATATTTCCATAAGTTAACTTTTCTGCTGTACTATAGGCACCATGATATCCTCAGGAGGAGGATACATCACCGCCAGTTCGCGAACCTACGGCACGGACCAAGCATAGTATGTTATTGATCACAGCGTGGTACGTTCAAAACAAATTCTTCGATAATAGGATACCTGTAGGACCATTACTCAAGAATTCTCAGATAACTGCGGCCGCCGGTGCCAGCGTCGATGGGAAGGTGTTCCTAGGAAGACCGTGGCGTCCCCTTGCCAGGGTGATCTACCAATACTCCACTTTAACTGGTGTCGTCCACCCCGAAGGCTAGGCACCAATGGCCGAAGGAGCTACACCGTATGTATTGTTCCTAGTGATAAATTGGGAAATGGTTGTTATTAACCTCTTGAGTAGGATTTCCATGGAGTATGAAAACACAGGCGCCGGGTCAAATACCTCTGTAAGACTCTATGAGACACCGGCATCTGCCACTATGGCCAAATCACAGCTCTGGGGTGGTGACACGGGATGGTATGATAAAGCATACTGAGTGTCGTGATGCCCTCTCGAGATTCATTGAACATTATTGAGTCATTCGCTATAGATAGAAACATTCGGCGTATTACGTTAATCATGGCTATTACAAACGAACCTGCATTTGAACACTACGGTCAAGTTTCCCCACCCCTTTGTTACTGTGCCGGTTGCTTGAAACAATAGTTTAATATGTGACACGGTGAGACAGAATCATAGTTAAGGTAAGGAGATGGAGGATCATCAACACAATGTTTGCGTCCTACAACCCGGATTCGACTTCGCCCAATATATGTCCACCGCGATTTTTCTCCATCTTGTTACCTTTGATATTTAGCAATTCGCTTCTATCACAACTCATGTCCCGTCACGCTATGAGAAGTGATGGGGTATTCCATATATCACATAGGCTATAGAGGACTGACTGAGATAATAGTAGAAGTCTGTAACTGATAAGTGTTGAGTTACTACTTTAAAATACCAAAGTACAAATTAACATATAAGTTGTAGACCGTCTATTATTCCAGCAAGGAATCGATCGGCCTAATTAATATCGCATAAGATCGAGTACTATTGTAATTTTATTGCGACTATTTCCCTCAACGGGTTTGAATATACATGCATATGAATATCGCCACGGCTACATCAAGTCAAACAGTGCACATGCAGTAATGATGAACTTCAACCGGGAAATGACTCTTAATATGTCAACTACCTCTCATCTTTCAAACGTCTCAACCGATCCAGGTCGATTTATCTGATACCACACCACTTGCTCTGACACTATGTAACTCTTCCTCCTTGACCTCCCGTTGAAGAAACGCTAAAAGATCATTTTTTGCTCATACTCCTCAGGCGACAAAGACAATAATTCTATATGCTCCTCCCGTATGAGCTTCCTTGCACTATCTTGGTTGTTCTCTTCCACTGCAAGCATTGCAAGCCTTCTTGCAGCTTCGTGAATCCCAGCGCTCCGCCGAGTCTCAATAATAATATCGGCGGTTTGCGACTCAATGTACTGCCGAGGATCGGTCCAGAGAGTATAAAATAGCACACCAGGTTCTTGAATGCAGGAAGGCTTATCAAGGACCACAGTAAAGAAGTGATGAGGCAACGGACGAATAGAAAAGTCACGGTTAATCAGAGGCAGGGCCCTCATGGTGGTACCCGGCTCAAACTCATGGGAGGCACCGACATCAAACCCGTTGGGCGGAGCGGATAAAAGAGAAGACAAGGAGGAGGAGCCAGGAATCCGGAACTCAAAGTAAATTGTTTTGGACGCAGGAAGATGGGAGATGATACCAGCAGTGAATGTGCGTGCAACGGTCTCCAGGAGGGCGGTCTTGTCCTGTTCTATATCCGCGAGGAACTGGACGTAGATGACATATTGAAGGTCATATTCGCTATCCAAAGAGTAGCTTGTAACCGTGACTGTTTTGTGTTCAGGTCCCCAAGTAAGGTGGAGTACATTCAAGTCCACGGATTGGCCTTCTATCATTTGCCTTTGCTGCTCCAAAATCTGCTGGGTATGATGGAAAGTCAGAGTCTCGGACAGTGCGGGAGGGGGCGGTTCATGAAGTCCATAATCTATTTCCCCATAAACATATGTCGAATAGATTCCTGTCATGAGCTCTTTCAGGTCAGAGCCCATTTCGCTCTGATCGGCCGTAGTTTTCACGTTGATATCGCGAGTTTCGGGGTTGACTAAAATGCCCCACTCTGCAAAGGTTCGAAGATTAGTTGCTGGACTTCCGAGGCGTTTTATCATGTCCAGCTTCTTCACAGCGGATGGAAGACTCCGATCGAAGCTAATCCACAAGGGACCCGTTCCGTGATCATTGTCTCGGAATGAACCCTGGAGGTAGCTCTTCGACGTGAGCAGGAAACAGAATCCTGACATGAACTGATCATCAAAGCCAGTACGCATCGTTGGAATCAAAGGGGCAAGAGACTCGTCGTATTCACCATGACGCTGCTCGGCTTGGAGACGCTTCCGATGAGCAACTTCACGACGCTGATGCTCCACGCAGGCCAGCCCATCCGGGGGGTTGTATGAGTAGATCTCCAAAAAGGGGCGCTGGCTGAGGTAAAAGCAAAGATATTCATACAGCTTGTTGAGCTCCTCTGGCTGGATGGGGGTCGTGCTGTATACTTGAAGTCGGTAAGCTTCACCGTCTTCCGGCCTATAGAACTGGCTTTCGTAGGCGGCCACCTTCCCCAGAATGACAGTGTTGCCTGCATGGTCGACATATTCCCGCTGCATGCATCGTATGGGTGGATCTGATGGATCCCGGGCAGTTTGAGCTGTTCTCGCCATGACGCTTGAAAGATAGAAGGCGATCAGGGGGTTGGAGGTGGGGATGGGGCTATATCTGAATGGGTCTAGACCGCGGGAGCTAGGCCTTTTCACACATACTAACTTGTACTGAGGCTGAGTGAGGCTTATATCACATCACACCTTCCGTAATGATCCTGACTCCTGAGTATCTCATATTTCTGTACTTATACCAAAGCAACCAGTTTAAACACAAGGAAACCTACGTAGTGGGTACATTTACAATATAATCTAAATATAGATTACTGCGACATAGCTCTGTATCATATATATAATACAGTAATCGATCGTATCGCCCCGACCCGGGGTGGGTCGCTCTGCGGGGTTTCGGGTTCTACCCACAACCTCGGAGTCTTCTGTCCCTCAACCACGTTATACGTATTTAAGCATAAACCTAAACCCATGCGGGTTCGAAGCGGGTATGGGTTCCCACATAGAAAACCCGACGCGTCAATAAGTTAGCAAAGGTTAGGCCGTGTGGCTGATACAGGTGAGCTGTCTTAAACCCTTGTAATAACGCAGTGAAACGTGTATATGTTTAACTGATTTAAGTGTTCTTGAGTCCGAGTCGCACTGTATCATTTTTTTAATTTGGACGGACCAGCCAATCAGGTTGTTGTAATTCGATGGGGAGACCTGGTTGCATGATATGTACGCCACTGAAGCTGATAGATCGATAGAACTAGCTTCATTGGAACTGGGGGTGCTGCCAGTCCACTGGGTTGCTGATATGCACGCATCAAGACTCCTGGATTGGTGCAGAGCAGAGTGCCAAAAAGCCAAGTATGGTTGATCACCCCAAAGATTGCCCTTTCCACGTCGCGAGTGCTTGTTTACTTTACAATATCACACTGACCAAGGTTACGTCACCAGCCAATGGGAAATGTATAATACGTAGACCCACCAGGTATTGTCGAATGATAACGCTTGAAGTAGATTACTGTTCGTACTGTACACAAAATAAAAGTACATTGCTTGCCTGTCCCCCTTGCATGGTTTCTCCTGTCTGTGTCTTTTTCTCCTGTTTTCTTTTTTCTTTTCTTTGTTTTTCCATAATAATTAACTTTTCGATCTCCTCTCCTTTCAAAAACTTCTGTTCGTCGTGTTCTGCAGACTTGGCTCGGTCATGAGTCTGGTGATATTGAATCCACCTCGAGCATCGCACACGACTTGCGTTGGCTTTTGATTCTTTGATTCGTTCAACCGGTAGATTCCTGTTGCAGGAACCAGTCTGACATCGAGCACGATCATGACGGCTTCGGAAACGACCCGACTCCTACCAGAGAATCCACCGGATCTCGTCTCTGCCACCAAGGGAACTGAGGACCCATCCAGGTCATCGCGGCCGCAATTACTTATCACGATCGGTCTGTGTCTTTCAATCTTCTGCGTATCCCTGGTGAGTCGCGTCGAGGGTCCTTGTTGGCCAACATATCGAGGGCAATGGACGGCTGATATGTTGATTCGCGTTTATCTTGCAGGACCAAACGGTTCTCGCGACTGCTATTCCTCGCATCACGGATGAATTCCAATCCTTGAAAAATGTCGGGTGGTACGGAAGTTCGTTTCTGTTCGTTTTCACAGCCACCCAGATGATGTGGGGAAAGTTGTATCAAGGATATACGACCAAACGGATGTTCCTTCTCGGCTTGGCTATCTTTGAGCTCGGGTCTCTTCTGTGCGGCATCGCACCGTCGTCTGCCACCTTGGTTGCGGGTCGCTCCATTGCCGGATTAGGGGCGGGGAGCATCAACTCTGGGGCTCTCTTCATCATCACCGATACGATCCCCTTGAATAAACGACCAGTGTACATGGGCTTTCTTGGCTGTGTTCATGCAGTGACGAAAGTGACGGGTCCTTTGTACGTTTCCATCGATGGTTATTAGAATAAGGCTAATTAAATACGCAAAGGCTGGGCGGACTACTGACCGACCATGTCTCGTGGCGATGGTGCTTCTATATAAACCTCCCCATGGGACTGGTCACCGCGATCGTGATATTATCCCTTGTGCCCACCAATCAACCAAAAATGGCGCATTCAAGCTTGAAGGATAAAATCAAGTCGATGGATCTGCCCGGCTCCCTACTTCTGATCTGTGGGACTGTCGCCCTTCTACTGGCTCTCCAATGGGGAGGATCAGAGTATGCCTGGGACGACTGGAGAATAAGAGGCCTGTTTATGCTGTCCGGAATCATGCTGGCCGCGTTTGCCGGTGTCCAGGTCTGGGCGGGGGACAAAGCCACGATTCCACTTCGTATCCTGTGCAATCGAGATATGCTGAGCATCACTTTGTGGGGAATCTTCAACGGCGGTGCTATGATCGTCTTTATTTACTACGTATGGATATTCTACGACCCCATCATGTGACAACGTCATATCTGTACATGGCTGACCCTGTACGTCTATCTAGCTCCCGATTTGGTATCAAGCCGTCGAGGGCTTTTCCGCAACCAAATCCGGTCTCATGACTCTCCCTACGCAGTTGGGCTTGGTGTTCTGTTCGCTCGCTGGAGGAATATTCGTCTCTCTTGTGGGATACTACACCCCCTTCCTAATCGCCTCGTCCGTGATTTCTACTCTGGGAGCCGCTCTACTCAGCACTTTACATCCCTCCTCCAATCTGATATCATCCCTGATATTCCAGGTACTGCTGAGCCTCGGGATCGGACTGGGATCGCAAAACTCGACTCTCGTCCCGCAGGTCGCTGTGCAAAAAGAAGATGTCGTGATCGCCATCTCGAGCCTGACATTTGTGCAAGCTCTCTCCAGCTCTGTTTCGCTAGTTATTGGGCAAAGTGTCTTTCACAACCGACTGGTGGAGAATCTGCGTGTTAGTGCTCCTTCCATCGACCCGTCTATGGTCGAGAAGGGCGTCACGATGCTTCGCGATACTATCCCGCCGGAGATGTTAGCGGATGTTCTTGGGGCGTTTAGCCGCGCCATTACAGACACGTTTCATGTTGCTGTGGTGATGTGCGCTTTTTCCCTGATTGGGTCGGCTTCACTGCGGTGGAAATCGATCCGCGAAAAGACGGTGGAGGAATAAAAGGCAAAGAGAGAACAGGAGCATGATGCAGGGAGTGTGGTTTTATTATCTCGGGTATATTGGATGTTGATCAGGAGTAGTTATCTTTGTCCCCCACTACTTGAATTTTGGAAAGATGTATTCATATCAAGGGTTAATTATAATCAGAAGTGAACTACATATAGCGCCTGAGCTCTATTCATAAATCGCGTTAATCTACAGTACTTAACTGAGGGACAGCCCATTCCTTCTCTTCCCCTTGCCCTTCCAACCACTGCACAGAAGCATGCCAAAGCGCCCTAAATTCCCCATTGCCCATATCCATAATCTCCCTCCAGAGCTCCATATCAAACCGATGACTCCACGACAGAAAAGTAACCAAAATGAAATCCGCATATCCCGGCTTCTCTCCCTCCAGAAATGGCCCACTCTTCTTCCCCTCGCCTCTCCCCCGAAGCATGGAAATGAAAACCTCCATATCCGCCTTCATCCCATCGACGATCGCCCGCACCCCTTCCTCCGTCTTGGGTCTCAGCTCCGACAGCGGCTTCCCGAAGATCTCCGTCCGAGTCCGCACGAAGTACTCCTTGCCCCGATCGTCCAACACCTCCTCCGCTTTGGGTAGAAGCAGATCGCACGTTTTTAGTGCAGCGGGAACCATGAGCTTGCCGATAGCCAGAGCAAGGGCATAGCTAGCCTCCCCAGACGGGAAGAGCGGAGGATCCGGATAGGTCTCATCGAGATGACATGCAATCGGGAGAGAATCCATCATGGCACCGGAGGGGCTCGACTTGACCGAGGAGGGGTGGCATATCGCCGGCAGAGTGTATTTAAATCGGCCTTGTTTGTGGGGAGGTACCGAGAGACTCTGAAGGAGAGGCGCGATGTCCGGATAGGAATGGAAGCTTTGCGTGTAGGGGATGCCTTTGTAGTTGAGGACCATGCGGATTTTTAACACCTTTGAGGACCATGATTTCGATGTGCCTTGCTTGGATTAGTACTAAGGCCAACATTATAATTTTATATGGCTATTCGTACCTGGTAGGGTAGAGAAGATATCGAAAAAGTGAAGGGGGCTTTCTTCTGTTTTTGTCATCGCGTGTGACTTGCTGCTACCGTTTTATGTTCTTGGAAAATGAAATGTACTTCGTTTTCTTTTGCTTTCGTCAAGTTATCGTGGAAGTCT
Source organism: Aspergillus oryzae RIB40 (assembly GCF_000184455.2). Classification (NCBI taxonomy): domain Eukaryota; kingdom Fungi; phylum Ascomycota; class Eurotiomycetes; order Eurotiales; family Aspergillaceae; genus Aspergillus; species Aspergillus oryzae. The sequence continues at coordinate 4,125,718 of NC_036439.1, read as the reverse complement.
CTCCCTGACATTCATAAACTGCACGGAAAAAAGCGCATATATAGAAAAGTATGTTAGGCGCGGACTTGTCGGTCCCACAGCGCCAACCACGCAACCAATATATATATATAGTCAGCAGCCACACTCCCCATCTACCAGAACAACCCAAGCAATAAACCACCTTACTTCCAAATACAACCATGGAAACAATCCTATCCAGCTGCCTCTACGACCCCAATCTCAAAACCAAATTCTATATCCCCCGCTTCACGCACCGTCTCCTAATCGCCCACGCCTGGGGAATCACCCCAGGGCAAAGGATCCTCGACATCGGCTGCGGTCAGGGAGAATCATGCCTCGTATTAGCCCACCTAGTCGGGCGCACCGGCCACATAACCGGGATCGACATCGCGCAGCCCGAATACGGCAGTCCCTACACGGTGAAAGAGTCGCACGACTACGTGAGGAAATCCGAGCTAGGATCACGGATTACATTCCTTCGCTCCGACACGCCGTCTTTCCTGCGCGATTTGCACCGGCCCGCGCGCGAGGTCTTCGACTCCGTCGCGCTCTTCCATAGTCTCTGGTATTTTCCGAATAGCCAGAGCGTGTATGATCTTTTCCGGACGTTGGCGGTCGATGCCCAGGCGCCCAGGGTGTATCTGTGCGAGTACTCGTATGAGATCTCGCTGGAGGAACAGAATGTGCATGCTCTAGCGGCTCAGACGCAGAGGCTGTTCTATCGGTATCGACGGCCTCGTGCGCCTGGGGACCTAGAGCAGAATGTCCGTGCGGGGCTTGACCAGGCGTCGATTTTGGAGGCGGCCCGGGGGGCTGGATATAGAGTGGTCAGGGATGGGAAGGTCACGCCTGACCCTAGCTTTCTCGAGGGCCACTTTGAGGTGCAGTATGTGGAGGGGGAGAAGTTCATGCGCCGAGTCAAGGAGGAGGCGCTTACGGAGGCGCAGGAGAGTGAGATCCTCGCTTCTCTGGCGCGTCTGCGGGAGGTCCATGAGGAATGGAAGCGGGCGGGGCATGAGACAGTGAGGAATTTGGATATTTGGTGGGCTGTGCTGGAGCTGGGCGCTTGATGCTACTTGTGTCTGGTTGGTTGTGGCTTTGGTGTGATTGAATTGGTGTCTGGGAGAATAGGGGGGTGTTTTATATCTGTTTGTATTATAGTGCTTGAGCGTGTGATTCTACTAGATAGATTCATTCGATCTACTTGTGTCGTTTATGTCATGCTGAAGGAATGAACATACACAGAGAAAGAGGGAGTGAGAAGGAAAAAGAAAGGAGGGAGAGGTTGTTCTCCAAACCAAACACCGTACTGTGGGGTGCTGTCGAAGAACATACCTTGCAAGATATCTAACTTTGCAGAAGAAAGTGGTGCGAGTTCATATGAACAGGATACTTAAATTTAGCTTTTCCATCACGACCTTCCAATTATAAGACGACGGACTCTGTTCTGGCACACGCTTATCGAAATTCTTCCAGCACTCTTCTACTACAGACTTAAGACAATGTAGATTGCTCGACGTCGATTGATTTTGAAAGTTCTCGGACATGATTTTCTGGAACAGCTCTCGCTGAGAACCCACGGCCATACTACCGCACACGCAGAATGGCCACGCCATGGTTTTGAAGTTGATCAAAGAGGGAGGCAGAAGCTGCCATGCAGCTAAGGATTTGTCAATACTCTGTCGGATCTCGGGCACGCTGGGCTGCGCGCCAGAGACAACGGTGTGGAGATGAACGAAACTTGCGTGAGCAAAGATGTATGTGTGGACCAGCCTGATCTGTTCGGGGCTCTGCGACGAGATCCCGGCCTCCTTCTGGCGGAGCACGGCCGGGGCTAGTCGCTTCATTCGGTCGCCGAGGATGGATTCGATGTGGTCGACTTTGGTGAGGAGTTCGCGGATGCTCAATTGGCCTTTAGCTTCCTGGTCCTTCTTCCAGCTGGCCAGCAGCATTGCCTCGAGAATGGGGACGAGCACCCAGCCCTCGCATCCCACGATGTCAGCGAAGAGCGGGATGAAGCTTTCATCCGCTAGGAGCTTTTGATAGGTTTTGGCCGCGGCTGGAATTGTTTGCTGCGCGGAGCAGTGGAGGATATCATTCCATATTAAGATGATGCTGAAGCATCGGAGAGCCTTGTATTCCATGGAACCCGCATGGTATAGGTCTGTGGTTAGTACAGAGGACGGTGGGGTGGTATTTGTGGATATAGAGCTGGAATCAAGGGCCGAGGTGTTGTCTAGGAGTTGTGCCAGTGATAGCGCTGCGGAACTGAGGTGCAGGTAGGAGGACTGCATGTTCTTACTTACCGCCTAGCTAATTCTGTTACCAAATATGTACCAGAAGGAAAAGACGATGATGATCATTCTTACCTCCAGCATGGCAATCTGAACCCCGCAGATCACAGACTCCCCCACTACCCCCGTAGATATAGGTGACTGTGGCCGTGTGGCGGAGCTCACCAGCTCTTGGAAGCGAAACAGACTGCACGTTTTGTATCGTTCATATTCCTGTAGTAAGGCAGTCCGCCCTTGGCCGCCTTCCGGCATACTCATGAGTCGGTAGTGTGCACTCAGGCTCAGACTTGTATAATAGAAACTCGAGGACCGCTTGAGCACGCAAAGCAGCCACGACCGCTCCATCACCGAGGTTCCCTGGTACGAAGAGTGCTGCCTCGGAAACACTTCTACGACATAGTACATGATCAAGTCGATCTCCTTCTCTTCCAGCCCATCACCGAGAATGGACGGAAACTGCAGAGCACTGGGGGCATCCGAGGGGGGAGGTTGTACCTGAATGATATCCAGTGTCGGCTCCCAGAGCGAGGATCCCAGCTCCGGGATATCAAGCAGGTCGAGGCTGGAGGTCTCGAAGATGGACGAGTCCGAGGACCCGAGCCCCATTTGAATGGGCGAACCCATATCAGACGTGTTCATGTCGATCGAGGGCCGTCGGGGCTCACCATTTATGGAGTTTGTAGGGGTCGCGCGCGCACGCCGAGTTCGCGCTCTAGAAATCAATTGCAACCGCTGAGCTTCCTCCCTCTCCCTCTCCCCACGATCCTTCCACGATGGCTTTGGGCCATAGCCATGGCAAAAAACCCCGCGCGCCTCACAGTTCGAGCACGGCTGTCCGTCTTCATTACACTTCTTCCGCCGGAGCCGGCATGTCCAGCATCCCGTCTTACGCCGCTGGGCCCCTGACATTGACCGAACCTCCAGGGAAGACTGGGAAAAGATCGAGCTGCTATAATACGATCTGTTGGCGCCCTACCTCGGTACCACTCGTAGCGCGAGCATTACTTACGGAGTACTCCACCGTAGTCTGTTCCTGTGGGTTTTTACCCCACTTAATCTACGATCAGTAATTTAATCAGTTGAGCTAGTCATATCACTGGCCTCCATCTGAGTCACTCCTACCCCTCATAAGAAGATTGGGATAGGAACTTAAGCCTTTCAATATGATCACTGGTATCACCCTTTCAGGTATATTATTAGATTAAGGCGATCTTCCTTACGTATGGAAGGGATAGATAGGTGTATATCGGAGATTCTTCATGGCGTTGGTTTCAAGTTAGGGTTGACTGACTGGTCAGGCGGGCGCAGCTGACTGGGGCATAATTTGAAGCATGATCCACTAGTAGGGAGTCTGACCGCTTGGTCATTTCTGTCAATATATCAGCTGCGCTTCCCTCTCTCAACAACTATAAACATTTATTTATAAACAGCACCCCGAACCCGGGTTTTCGACGGTCGCCCGAAATTTCCCACCGTCATGTCGGGCACCTCTCCACCCACACCGAGAGACCATATCACCATGGTGGACCACGATTATAGCGACTGCAGCGAAGATGTATCGTTAATCGGCGCCGATCGGGAGCATCGACGGTCATCCACCCCGGACGGACTATATCAACACAAAATCAACAGGCACTACAATCCGCTCTATATCGCGGTAGTCGCCAGCTTGACCTTTCTGATTACTGATATAGCCGGCCAAATCATCGTCGCACCCCGCCTGGCGATTTTCGAACACATCATCTGTAAGGCGTATTATACCCAGGTTTCGGGCGCTGCAGGCACAGGAATGGGAGATTGCAAGGTTGAGCCAGTGCAGAGTGAACTGGCTCTGATCAATGGTTGGCGGGAGATGTTTGATAATATTCCAGGTACTTCCTATACTCTGGGTGGGTATTCCTGTAGCCTGGCTCATTTGCCTCCATAGCCATCGCAGTTTCTATACCCTATGGAGTCGTCGCAGATCGGTTTGGGCGTAAAAAGGTCCTCTTAATTGCCATGGTCGGTTGTCTTCTGAGCGACATCTGGGTCGGGGTCGTGAGTAAGTTGATGGTTAAATTTAATCTCTTAGCCTGATTCCCTACCAGCCAAAAGACTAAGAAAACAAAGCCTGGTTCCCCGATACTTTCCCTCTCCGCGCTGTATGGTTCTCCGGTATCTGGCAACTGATCGGTGGCGGAGGAGCTTCCATATCCTCTATGGCATTTGCAATGATAGCCGATTCATGCCCTGCAGATTTGAGGTAAGAGGGTATATTGTATCTTCGATATGGCCCTTTTGATTTCTATTTCTCACTTGACATACTGTTAGAACTACGGCATTTTCCCAAGTCCATGCCGCCGTTCTCGTGGCCGAGTTAGTGTCCGTCCCCGCCGGTGCGGCTCTAGCAAACTTCAACCCCTGGATCCCCGTCTTCGGGGCTGCGATTTTCATGGTCCTAGGCATCTTGTTCGCCTACGTGGTGGTGCCAGATGTCCGGCCAGCGGGTTCCAAGCGCGAAGGAGGCAGCGATGGTGACTTCTTATCCTCTGCGCAGGAGTCGCATCCCACATGGCTCATGTCGATCCACCACCGTTGGCGCAAGATTGTGGACGAGTTCAGGAAGGATTCCTCTTGGATCCGAGATGTGAACGTTCTGCTGATCATGGCCTCCTTTTTCGTCTGTCAACTCGGGAGAATGATTTCTGGTATTACCCTGCAGTATGCTGCTGCCAAGTTTCACTGGAAATTTGACAAGGTCAGATTACGTCGATCAGGGAATAAAGTAGTCAACAATGCTGACCATCTGATTCAAGGCATCCTTACTAGTTTCTCTGCGGGCCGGAGTCAATCTATTCGTTCTAGCGGCCATCATTCCCGCCCTTTCGTACATCCTGGTGAAACGCTTCAAGCTCAACGACGTGGTGAAAGACAAACGAATCACCCAGATCAACGGCGTCTGCCTCATCATCGGATCTTTTGTGATGTTCCTCGCTGCTTCACCCGGCACTCTGGTCTTCGGGCAGACGGTCTTCGCCCTGGGATTTGCGTTTTCCGTCACGGCCAGGAGTTTCCTCACGGGCATGGTGGACCCAATGCACATTGGAACTGTCTTCACCGGAGTCACGACGATGTTGTACGGAGGTCTGGTGATTGGTAGTCCTATGCTGGCCAAGACGTTGCAGTGGGGATTACAGCTAGGTGGAATCTGGGTGGGATTGCCTTTTCTGCTGGCTGCTGTATTATTCACGCTAGCGCTGGGTGCCATCTCTGCAGCAAGGTCGTATTGATATATATCAACTCTCCTCGTCTTCCTATCGCATGTTGGATATCTTAGATTTACGAAGTCACGACACATTAGACGTTTAGATACGATTTATTCATAGCATTATATTTATCAGGACTCGGGACCCCTAATACGTATAACATAAAAACCCCCCTTTGGTGTCCATCACGCGAGATACCGGGATATCCTCCGCAAACCCACCATACATGAGTATGTCATCCAGCGTCGCGTTCCCGGTCGAGTTGTACATGTGCTTTCCGTGATATTCCTTGAGTCTGAGGTCCGGGCTTTCCTGCTGCCAACGCCACCAAAGTCGGTCCAGTTGTGCATGGTGGACATAGAAAAGGGGATCTGATCTGTTAGCCCTTGTCCAAACACACACACACACACACACACACACACACACACACACACACACAAAGAGGGAGAGAGAGAGAGAGAGAGAGAGTACCATTAGCAGCCGTCATGGCCAAAAAGTCCCCATTCACGCCCTGATGCAGCGGATTATGCAAATAAATCTCGACCTCCCTCACCAGTTCCACATACGATTGTTTGCGGAGGATACCACCAATCGACTCGGGCCGGTAGTACTCCCCTGATATACGACCGGCTTGGTCACCGTCGCGAAAGCCGCGCGCAATGCAATGTCGCACATAGGTATGGTTATATAATATGGGTTGCAGCCCAGCAAAGGGGCCATCGATCACGCACCGTCCACCACCTACGACCTCCTGTCCGGTGCGGTCTCCGTCGCCGCCGAATCCGTCCACGCTGTTGAAGATAGAGGAGTTGGCTAGATTCATCCAGTCCAGTGTCCAGTCCCAGTATCTGTCCCGTTAGACGTGTAATCATGAAGATATGGGCACCAAGTGTGCTGCGAGTTGGATTGGAATTCAACATACGGAACCTGGCCGGTGAAGCCGCAGTGCTCTCGGAGGGCCTTCTCAAACACGACTAGCGTGTATCGATGCCAGGGTAGAAAGGAGGCCGAACGATGGCCTATTTCTATCAGTCAGCTATATTCTACCTTCTATGCAGAGTGGCCATAAAGCTAGATGGCACGAACACCACGATCCAATCCCCCCATGCAAAATCGCAAAGTCGTCATATATCGTTCCATTCGGCTGCCACGTCGACGGAATACTTGCCAGACAGATGACTGCCTGTGTGAAGTTTTGCTTTTCGCTACTGGTAAGAGATCTCCATTCACGACGGACGGCAGGATTCTTGCAGGGGGGGAATGTTGTCGTTGTTCCTGTTCCAGAGAGGAGGTGGACAAGAGAGACGGTCACTGTAATGAGACTTATGATGGTAAGTCCTGCATATACTGGCACAAAGCTAGCTCTGTTGGGTTAGATTAGCCATGGATCCATGTTATACGAAATGGTTGGAATATTCGTACTTGGGCTTGACAGTGGCATTTCCCCCCTCCTCGTCCGGTGAGCCTGCCACCGGCGAATACCGCCATTTGTTTAGTTTTTCCTGGAAATATTCCACGGCCATATGGAGAGCTATGTATTATTTTATTTTGACATATGACTATTCCTATGTGGTTTGTGTACTTTATAAGCAAAGAGGTGCCGTGGGCAATTCGTTACTTTAACGAACCCTAGTGGAGAAACTGCCGCGGGGAAGGACTTTGGCGCCGAAGCAGGCGCCGCATGAAAATTAATATCTAGAAGAGCATATTCTATATCGATTCTCGTCGGCTACAGAACTACTTGTTAACCTGAGCTCTGTATTTCTGTCTCAGTGCCTCCTTTGCCTCGTACCATCTCGGGCTAAACCCTTTAATCGCGACAAGCTCCTGCGCTGCCCTGCTAGTATTCACCCACGTTAACAAATCATGCACGTAGTTTTCTTCTGTCCCCAGAATCGAATGGAACACCTTTCCAAGACCGACTCGTTCCACCTTGGCGTTGTATTCCGATCTCATTTCAGTCTCAGTTGGTAGCTGGACGGTACCGGAGAGTACCTGGGCAACAACAATGGCTTGGAAGTCGAAGATGGAAAATGTGAATGTGTAGTAAGGCAGTCCTACGAAGACAAGCGTGGGGTCGGGGATGTAGAATATATCCTGGTATAAGTTATGCACCTGCGTGCCGTCCGTGATGAGGATGTTTTCGTCTGCGTCTTGCAATGTTGTTTCATCACTGTGGTATTCTTCTAGATAGGGAAATGTGATATGATAGCCCGTACAGAGCATGATCATATGAATCCCGTGGAGATTCTGGCCGGACTCGAAATGGATTGTCAACGGTAGTGGCTCGTCATCTGATAATGGCTCGTCGCTGTGGCTTTGTATTTCGAAATGGGATATCTCGTGGACTCGGACCCCGTTCTCGGGGAGCATACTCTCAACGAGATCGAATTTACTGTTCCTCGTGCTCTGGTAAATGGTGTTGGCGAATGGACTGATATCGTTGGCGATGTCGATCGACGAGACTCCTCCACCGATCATAAGAATATTCTGTGTGTGTTGGCATGAGTCTAAATGGATTCCCGGGCAAGACCACGAACCTTGTTCCTGAAGTTTTCCGGCCGTCGATACTCCTTGGAATGCAAGATTCGAGACCCATACTTTCTCTTCGTGTCTGATAAGCCCGGAATATCTGGAACACGGGGCGCATGGTAGTGTCCAGACGCCACGATCACCACATCAAAAGGCTATCGATGGTTAGCTCTTGAGCCGGTAAGATCCCTACAGTGGCTTACAGATACTTGCTCGAACTCCGAAGTCTCAGATTGCAACCCCACCTGCGGAGTAGACCAGGTAATCTTCCATTCTGCGCCATTTTTCACAACCTTTTTTACTCGCGCTCCATACCGTGTCACATCATGCACCTTGGCCTCAATCGACATATCCTGAATAAACCGTTGGATTACATCATGTCTCACAGTATCTGGCGTTCCGTCTGGCCATGGCTTAAGCGACACCTCCAGTAGTGGCGTGGGGACATTGTTCTGGAGGTTATAATAGCACGGCCTGATTCACATTAAACCGATTTTCCGTGTTACCAAAGTAAGGGAGAGATAGAGAGAGATACACTCACCCAGGCGGGGCATGCTGTAGCATGAACCTGCTCGTTTCTTGTTCATTTGTTGCTGGCGGGTCGGCCTTTGAGGGCTTCATGGCCGGATACGATGGCTCGATCGGTGTTCGTTCATCGTATAACCTTGCCCAAGCATCAGCTTCTCGAGTAGCAAGTAGACCAGAAAAGGGAATAGCATACCAGACTCCACCGGGGGCCGCATTGCGTTCGAAAACGGTCACTTCAAGACCTGTCGCGAGGAGATGTCCGGCGGCCAGAACACCGCTAATCCCAGCACCAACCACGGCTACACGGGTGGTTTGAGGATTGGCCATTTACTCTGCGGTGTTTCAGTATCGGTATTAGGTATTCTGGTTTTATTCTTATGTTCACCTAAGCCTATAAAATATGATTTGCGCTGGTCGACTGCTATTTGGCGCCGTTTTTTGGTGGCTCTGCGCTAAGATGGATGATAGGCGCCTGATGCATCAATAGCTGCACTTGCATTTCTCCTTCATTAATTGCAATCAACGAATATAATTGCTTCGATATGGATAATCCATGAAAGTCTAATAACACAGTAAAGTGGATCATCGACAATGAAATCGGTAGCAACCTCATCACTTGATGTCGACAAAGATTCGGTCCCACTGGGCTCTAGCATAAATGGCACTGCACAGGCAGAAACACCTCTTGAAAATGTCATAGATGTCGAAAGTGTCCGATCCCACTTTCCAGTTCTAGGAGGAGAGACAGCTGCTTTCAACAATGCGTCTGGGACGGTTGTTCTGAAGGAAGCGATTGAAAGGTACTTATACTCCCCATCGCATTCTTTATATATGAAGGAGTACAAGACGCCAATGGGATCCACAGTACAAGCAACTTCATGTACTCCTTCCCTTTCCCCCCGGGCGTCGATGCGAAGAGCATGGAGGCAATCACAGCCTATACGGGGAACAAGGGGAAGGTGGCCGCGTTTATCAATGCGTTGCCAGACGAAATAAGTAAATCCATCATGTCTTTTGTCTTTATGGTGCATGCTAATCCAGGGCAAACGTACTGTAAAATCCAGCCTTCGGCCAATCAACCACATGTCTATTTCGCCTGCTAGGATTATCTCTCAAACCCATGCTAAACAACGATTGTGAAATCGTCTGCTCAACCCTCTGCCACGAGGCAGCAGCCAGTGCCTGGATCCATCTTTCCAGAGAACTAGGAATCACCATTAAATGGTGGTCCCCAACCACCACCCCGAACAGCCCCGACGACCCGGTCCTCACCACAGACAGCCTCAAACCACTCCTCTCTCCCAAAACCCGACTCGTCACCTGCAACCACGTCTCCAACGTCGTCGGAACCATCCATCCCATCCGCGAGATCGCAGACGTAGTGCACACTATCCCAGGCTGCACGCTCATCGTCGACGGCGTAGCCTGCGTGCCCCATCGTCCCGTGGACGTGAAGGAGCTCGACGTCGACTTCTACTGTTTCAGCTGGTACAAGCTGTTCGGCCCCCATATGGGCACGCTCTATGCGAGTCGCAAAGCACAGGACCGATACATGACTAGCATCAATCACTATTTCGTTTCCTCGTCGTCTCTCGATGGGAAATTGGCTCTGGGGATGCCCAGCTTCGAGCTCCAGCTCATGTGTTCGCCGATCGTTTCCTATCTCCAAGATACAGTTGGTTGGGACCGGATTGTCCGTCAGGAGACTGTCCTGGTTACTATCTTGCTTGAGTATCTCCTGAGCAAACCGAGTGTTTACCGGGTCTTTGGGCGCCGGAATAGTGACCCGAGTCAAAGGGTTGCGATTGTGACGTTTGAGGTCGTGGGCCGATCATCTGGGGATGTGGCTATGCGGGTGAATACGAGGAATCGGTTTAGAATTACCTCGGGTATATGTTTGGCGCCGCGCCCGACGTGGGATGTTTTGAAGCCGAAGAGTAGCGATGGTTTGGTTAGGGTTAGTTTTGTCCATTACAATACTGTCGAGGAAGTTAGGGCGTTTTGCAGTGAGTTGGATGAGATTGTCACGCGGGATACCTAGAACTACTCCTCGCTTCCTCTACTCAAGGGCAATTCAATTAAGATATATGTAGTTTTGTACGTATGAATGTTGGTATGTGTTTAATTCCACCATAAGCATGAGACCGACTACCAGAACTTACGACGCTGCAGGGCCACTACACCCCCGGAGTTCTTCAGCCGGGGATCTCCAGCAGGATCAAATCCCCCGTCTGCGTTCACGCGAATCAAATGCGCCATGCTCGCGGCAGGCGGGTACCATGTCACTTCATGCCCTAGCTGGGAGAGGAAGTCCACCGTCCCATTATCGTATGTGGTCTCGAAAATGGCATGATTGGGTATCAATTGATGATGGACACGCGGCGTCGCCAGGATCTCCTGCGCTGCCAAGTTCTGGTCAATACCGGAGATGATATTCTGCACGGTTGTGGTGGTGATCCAGTTACTGCCGGCCGAGCCGGCAATTAGAAATAGTGATCCGTCGGGATGGAGAATGATGGCTGGCGAAATGGCCGAGAGGGGACGTTTTCCGGGCTCAGCGAAATTGGTCGAAGATGGAGTATGGCCGAATGTTGGCAGCGATGAGGTGGGAACGGAGAAGTCTTCGAGGTCATGTTAGCATTGATCGTTGAGCTGCAGTAGAGCCGGTGGAGCTTACCATCCATCTCATTATTCATGATAATGCCGGTCCGGTCACACATGATCTGATTGCCGAACAAGCGGTTGATAGTGGTCGTCGCGGAGATGGCCAAGCCTTGGTGGTCGACTGTTGCGATATGCGCTGTCCCTGTGCTGTTGACGACTTCCAGCCCGTCAGGGTTATACGCTGATGTATCCTGCGTGTGCGAGTCGGATATACTCTGGCGAATATGGTCGATCATTTCTGCACTCAGGATGTGATTTTCATATTCTTCCATACCATGCACGAACGACGGATCCCCGAGACGTGTTCTCTGGTGCTGCTGTTAGTCGGGGCAGGTTGAAGTACTGTCGGTAGTCCAGGGTGAGATGCATACCAGGCCAAACGCAAACTTCATAGCTTCTATCATGCGATGGGTGCTGAGCTCGGTGGTTCCAGGAGTGAAGAACTCGTCATATGTGTCCAACACCTTGAGGATGTTCATCGCGATAGTCCCGCTCGATGGTGCAGTTGTACTGGTAATCTGATACCCCCGGTAGTCAATGTGCGAGGTATCGCGAGTAACAACCGTATAATTAGCCAGATCCTCCAGAGTCATGATTCCCCCCACGTTCCGCAACGAAGCAACCATATCCTCCGCGATGGGGCCGGAATAGAACGCATCTGGACCATCAACGGAAATCTTCTCCAGAGTCGCGGCTAGTCGTCGACGAGTCATCGTTTCCCCCAGCCGGACTCGGGACCCGGAAGGGCTAAAGTCAACCGCCCAGGAGGGATTCTTGGACAAGAAATCTTCACCTGTCTCTTCGACCGCCATGTCGATATAGTTGACCAGGTCTTCTTGCACGAGGAACCCATCTCGCGCAGTGCGGATAGCCGGTTCCAGGACCACCGACCAGGGGAGGACGCCATATTTTCGATGTAGATATTCAAGACCGCGCACTTCTCCAGGAACACCACTATGAGTGGATTAATGGTGAGCTATCGCATGAAGTGGGAGAGCGGAGGAGTCTCCTACCTCCTCAGACCGGCGGATATATTCTTTCCCAATGCGACAATTGCAGCAGGGGCTGTTTCGCGGAAATCCACAAATTCAAAATCGCCATCAGGGGATTTGATAAGCATAAAACCGCCTCCCCCGATTCCACTATGATACATGCCTGGGCTTGTTCATGAGCTGATCTTTCTTCGTTCACCGCAGGCAATGCGCATCATACCTACGACGCCAATACAAAACATTGTAGCGACCATCTAGAAAAAAGCATTAACGCGCATGAAAAGGAGAAGATTAGGAAAAGGGCTTACAGCATCAGCCGCATTCCCACCTCGTTCCAGCATGTCTGCTCCATACCGACTGCACAGCGCATGTTCACTAGCAACGGCACCTAACTGCTTGGACTCCTCTGACGAGAAACCAAAGTGAATCGAAGAAGGGAGACCATACCGCCAGAGTACAAGGAGAACGAGCAAGCCAGCTGCAATGCGGGATTTCCTGGAAATCCGGATGTCTCTACGATGGACGACGGGCTGCTCTTCTATCCATTTTGAGGCCATGAGTGACGAGGGACCCTGTATGAGAAGTCAGGCTAACACTGTACAGCAATGGAATGCGACGAAGAAAGACAGGAAGAAAGATGCAGGAGGTGAAGCTGCATTCCAGCCGAGAGCTGATTCGCTGGCAAACCAAAGAGGGGTAACTGACGATCTTACGGACTTTTGGACTGCTCACATAAGGTAGTGGATCTTGGATGGTAAGACACCCTTTTTTTTTTTTTTTTTTGCTCTGATCGACGAGAGTACTCGAAACTAGGCGCTAATCCGTTTCTTGTTTGTGCAATACGAACAAATGCAGCATATTTGGCGCACAGTTTGGCGCAGCTCAGCGCCAAATAACAGAAATCACCGTGATAGCTTTACATTTCTGTAAATCGGACATAGAATAGAATAATACCCTCTTTCACGTAGTCAATTCTTCCTAATTCGATTAGCCAGACCTAGCCACCATGTCGGATCTCTACGCACATCGAGAATCCGACGAATACCTCCTCAAACCCGAACACTTTGCCGAGAAGAAGAACCGACCAAAAAGATGGGATTGCCTGCGTCCGATCATTTACACCTCTCTTGCCTTTGTTGGATTCATCGAAATCTTGTTCTTCGGTATTTTCTTCGCCCAGGTTACTAGGAAGACTCCGGAGCGGTTGTTGGGTGAGCTAAATGGGCTGGTTGGGGACTGTGAGTTGATAAACATATATCTATGTATCTGTCCATGGAATTTAGGATTAACCGCCAATGGGGATGGATATAGTTCCTGCTCGGAGAGTCATATTTCGCTCTGATCCATTGGCTGCATCAGATCACAAAACAGAGGAATCCAGAAATGCGACAATGAACAATTGGTTGTCGTATATGCCTCGTGGGTTTTGCAATATATGCCTAGCGATGGAAACCATCTAACAAGGTCGACAGGAGGAAATGGCTTTATCGCAGTCAACCAGACGGAGAGATACACCCTGCCTCCCCCGATCAAGCAGCTAGGTCAGGATACCTATTCAATTGCAGTATTCCACCAGTTACACTGCTTGGTATGTCATGTTCTGTCCAGAAGGAGATCACTTGATATGAGCTTCCTAGTTCCTAATCTACAATTCAGTACGCAATCATGTCTGTCTATGACGACCTGGCAGCAGCCAAATCAGCAGCAGATTTAAACGCGCACCATTCGCGAGACGACACACATTCCAATGAGCACCCTCATGAACAGGTCCATGACCACTCTCATGACCACGTCGACCATTGTTTTCAATATCTGCGCCAGTCGCTACTCTGCTGTGGAGATACAGCCTTGGAAGGGCAGGATCCACGGACAGACAACCCCGGCACGGACGGTACAGGTGCAGTACATATCTGTAAGGATTTTGATGGCATCCTGGCCTGGGCGGATAGTCGGCGGCTTGTGGATGCTAAGCATAATTAGTGTGGGAATAATGGACACTTTAGACAAGGGGCGTGTGATGCTTAGGATTCAGTAGTAATACATGTAGTAAATATATATTTTCATTACGGGAAAGAAAAGGTTAAGGAGTAATATGATGTCCATCTGACTCCTCCACGCAAGAAGCATCTCCAAACATCGCATCTGCTGCTGCAACCCACGAACTCTCGGGAAAGACATAGTTCTCCGCCGTCCAAAACAACCGACAGTCCGCCGCTTCGTAGACAAACTGCAACGGGGTGGTTGGGTCCTTCTCGTCGTATTCATTGCGGAAGTTCACCCCACTCCCTCCACGGCTATCAATTCGAATTGGGAATCCTGTCAGTGGTGGAGGAGCCAACTCTAGAAACCGAGCCAATTCATCTTCAGAGAGAATGGGAGAACCGGCTCCACTTGCGTTCACTGCAATCTCGCGTGCCTTTTTAATGTAGTGGCTTACTGTAACTAACGACCAATATTGGCCGCCTTTGCTGCCCCCGAGTAGCTGCATCGGGGCTGCTCTAGGACGCCCTCCGAAAACTATGCTTCTTACGCCTTGTTGCTTGAGTAATCTTGCTAGAATTGTACATGTGGATGCACAGATGCCGTTTGTCATCTGTTGGTATTAGTATCGGTGCTATGCATATTGAATGGAAGACATACGATAATTATATTCTCGGCGTGGAATAGCTGAGTCGAAGGTCCAAACTCAATGCCCCCATACCCACTGATCGGATTGTCCTCGGTCGATGCCGTGGTGAAATTATACGTCGCATGTAGATGGGACATGTTCTGACCTGCGATTTCGACGGGACCGAACAGCTTCTCCCAGCTGCCGAACGAGTGTCGATGGTCTGGTGTAACCGCATTCTGGAACACCAGAGGCAGGTCCAGCGTATTGTCATGCTCAACTGCTTCATTACCCTGGGAAGTCGAGAAGACACGACCCATCAGGCCAATCAACTCTGTGGAGGGGAACCGAGTGGCCGTGTAGATTGGCTTGTCTGGGAAGAGGATCCGGAACAGATTAAATCCCAGGTTGATGTCGCCCCCCATATTGTTCGATAGATCAATGATGAGCTTCTCTTTTCCATCCTTTCTTGCGCGTTCAAGGAACTGAACTGCAACTCGCGCCAACGATACCGGACTCTCCCCGATGAGTCTGAACGTTGGGAGCTGCAGTACGGCAACATCTTCAAGTCTTTCTTCATGGAGATAATACCCTCTTACAACGTCTTTCTTATGATGTATAATCGGGTCCGGATACATCGAAGGTCCACCTAGTGGAATCGAGTATGGAGGCTTCCCTACCGCGAGTGATGGGCGGGGATCGGGAGGGCGACTCTCCTTATTCGGCATGCAAGCAGTCTGAAAGAGTGATTCCCCACTGGAGAAATCCAATCCACGATCCAACATCACTGATGCAGTAGTTTCCACTGTCAATTTGGTTCCATTGCTGAACTCCACGGTTTGGTTGGCCTTCCCAGGCCAGGAACCCAGATTGTTGGTCCACAGCCCTCCTGTGTACATTCCTGAAAATGCTGCAGCAGGTGAGGGAAACAGGTGGTTATATCTGGATTGCACATTAGCCATTATGCTTTCAATTATTGGCCCATCGGGTATACCGAGCATCAGGATCTTGAAGTCCAATGGTTACACCGATATTAGCCTGCAAATAGTAAACCGGATCCATGTCTTCAATACGATAAACCGATGAGATCGCGGCCTCGGTCCCGCGAAGCTTCATCTCGGCGTCATCTATAGCATATTCCTCTGACTGAGCCATCTACCCTTCTATCAAGTCACAACTGGAACACCCAAAAAGCTTACAATACGTATATATCCGGGGAAGCTGAACCCCATCCAGTGAAATCGACACCAAAGGCATATCGTGCTCAAAGTGCATGATTTCCAGAGAACACAGCCCAACACTGAGATGGCCATCGTTGGCCCGTGAGGTAAGGTACTTGAGATCAGAATCAAAATCGTATTGGCTGGAATATACATTGTCGCTGGCCTTTTGTCGGATTCTCTGCAATCCTCCCCACAAATCGACCCCGGTTGAGATATAGCCGCTGGGAGGGTCTAACTCAGGTTATCATTAGCTTGGTTCTACAAGGGAATTACCTGGCGGAGGCTGAGCTACCTTTCAGCATAGATGCCGTGGCATGGAACTGTAGGTATTTGGCATAGTCGTCCACAAACTTCACGGCCAGATCTGAGCGAAATGGCATCGACTGAAGACAATCATACGCCAGATGGCCTGGAATCCCGGAGATTTTGTTCCTCCCTATAATGTGTCAATCATCACTTACAAAAATCAGTCATATGGAATCAATGGATATGTACCTTGTTTCTTCCCCCATGCTACATAGTGATCGATCTGGGCGCATGGATCCGAGGCGTAAACAATGGTGGATGAAATAAGCTGGACGTAAACGAGTACGCCATACCAGCTAAAACCCATCTTCACCACCACACCCTTTTACAGATATTCCAGGAGAGTTGACAGCCAGCTGCTCCAATACACACGCTATGTTGACTGACTGAACTCCATATTGATGGATAACGACGAGTGGGTCCTTTGGCGCAGGCGCCGCTTCCACAGCCAATTGATTCCGCGCCTACATCCATCATAAATCCCAGGCATGTACAAAAAAGACTACCAGATTTGAAGGCCTGTAAAGAGGTTATTTGTAGCTTAATCGATATCTATTCATGTTTTCATATTTCTTTCGGTCCAGAGAAATTAAAATGGCAGAGCGCTCATCTAATGGGTACAAAGAAGTACCGGTGCGCCAATCCGAAGAATCAACTATCGCCGAAGAAGAAAAAGACACATTATTAGAAGATCGGTCGTACTCGAGACGATACAGGAAGCGGTCCTGTTCGAAAGCTGTCTGGTTTCTCATTGCGCTGCTCTTATTGTCGAATATCGGGCTGTTGGGAGGTCTCATCCATTACTTCCGGAAGACGCATCACAAGGAAAAGGATGTTCCTTGGTTACCCCCGAAGACAAGTTCGAGCTCCCTTCTTCTTATCCAAATCAATGCAATCAAATTGATAATGTTCCCTGTTAGCCCCAACTCGAAAGCTTTTCGTTTTTCAGACGTTGTATGGAGAACCTCTCAATCCTGAGGCGGAAAAGGCTTGGGACGAATTGATGCCGAGTGAGTTTCTTTCATGTCTGGGACGATCATGGAATTATATACTAAAACACCACCAGTTGGACGAGGCTTCGTGAATATCAACAATGACACAGCACTTCCCGACCAGCCTGGTCTGGATCAATCTCTCCCCCAACAACGCGCAATGATTTCCGTGTTTCACCAGCTCCACTGCATTGTAAGCACATTAGTATATAACAACAATGTCAAGAAAGAACGCTTACGCTAATTGCTTTCAGTATATGACCCGAGAGGGCTACTACGCCGCTCGAGAAGGGAACCTCGACCAAGTAAATGCAGCGCATCTCATGCATTGCTGGGACTACCTGAGACAGGCTATCATGTGTCACGCGGACACGACTCTAGAATGGATTCCTGCGCCTCCGAATGACAAGGGAAGTACGGGATGGGGCGTTGAGCATACGTGTGGTGATTTCGATGCTATTGCTCGATGGGCCGAGGACAATAGGTTGAAGACGACGTATGGGATTCATTAATGAGGGAACGATTGGTGTATGTCAGTGGTACATAGAACAAAGGTTAAATGTCCATGATAGCAATATATCATTTGCTTCTGTGTTTCACTTGAGTTGGATATTCCCAAATATATAGATCAGCGCTACATAGCTATTTCTTATATTGGAACGTACCATCGTCTCTAACACGTGGCTCAGTTTCAATGTTCCCTTCTAGGGCATACTTGCTAACATAATACTCTCTACTGGTGCTGCTGCCTTACCTCGACCGGTTAAAAAGACAATCAGATGAGTAATGGATACGGCATTCAATGAAACATCATCATCATTATCATGCAAAACTGTAGTGCTAAAGAGCTTGATACGAACACTACATTCAACAACACTTGCATAAAGCTGTTCAAGTGCTAAACAGTTCTGTATGTGCAAATATGTCGGCATCATACTCGGAAGACTGAGCGAGCTTAATGCCCTCCATGGCGCTTGTCGATACCAATGGCATAATCCTCAACTGATCCTCCACGCTTGTCGATGCCAATAGCGTAGTCTTCAACAGTACCGCGCTTCTTATCAATGCCGATAGCGTAGTCTTCAACTGAGCCACGCTTGTCAATACCAATGGCGTAGTCCTCAACAGAGTTGCGCTTGTCGATACCAATTGCGTAGTCTTCCACAGAATTGCGCTTGTCGATGCCGATAGCGTAGTCTTCAACTGAGCCACCACGCTTATCAATGCCAATAGCATAATCTTCAACGGAGTTGCGCTTATCAATACCAATCGCGTAGTCCTCAACGGAGTTACGCTTGTCAATGCCAATAGCATAATCCTCAACCGTGTTCCGCTTATCAATTCCGATAGCGTAGTCCTCAACTGAGTTACGCTTGTCGATGCCAATAGCATAATCCTCAACCGTGTTCCGCTTGTCGATACCAATAGCGTAGTCTTCAACTGAGTTACGCTTGTCAATTCCGATAGCGTAGTCCTCGACAGAATTGCGCTTGTCGATGCCAATAGCGTAGTCTTCAACCGAGTTACGCTTATCAATGCCGATAGCGTAATCCTCGACGCCATCACGCTGAATCAGATAAGCTTGATGAATGGAACAGTAAGCAGCAATGAGCATTTACTGACCTTAGCCGCAGGGGCAGCCAGGGCACAGAGGCCCGATACGAGTAGAGTAAGAATAAGCTTCATGTTGGCTGCTGTCAAAGAGCTCCGGTGGGGTTTTCAACAAACAAACGGATGTAGATACGATGTTGCAAAGAGGTGTAGTCACAAACGAACGAAGTAACCATTCATATATAGGTGGATAATAGCCATGAGATGGCGGGGTAGGATGGAATTCAAGACAAGAGGCGCCACCGTTTGGAGGGATGGACCTTTGACGCTGGCGCTGCTGAGGTTGGCGATGACAAGCAGTGTCGTTATCTGTTCTCATTGGCCTAGGGTGACATGCGAGCTGAAGATCAATTTGGCGCCGGTGTGGGAAGATAGCTGCTGCCTCCTGCTTTGCGCCGAGTTGTTAATGGAGGGTCGGCTTTTGGGCGCTCAATTCAACTCTGCATCTTCTCAGACTTGGTGCGAGGCTATGATACGGTCCGTCCTGTGAGGGAATAAAAAGAATCATGGTGAGAGAGAATCATGCATGGAGCAAAAGTTCGTTGTTCATCTGTTTGGTTGGAGCTAGATCGTATCTGGCTGGGTGGTTAGGGCCGGTCCGTCGTCGCATGAGAGAAAAGATTACATTCCAATTATATTTACTTGAGGCGATCTAGAACCTAGCATTCGGGTTTTGATATATAATGATACTCTATAGCCTTTACTTGATAGATGGCTAGCTCTTACACATCATGAATATCAATCGGCTGAGTTAATACATCAGCCCTTGGAATCCATCATGCCCTGAAAAGATCCATATTTATATACCCATTATGCTTATGACCAGGATCTTGCTCTGCGATCAAAGCGAAACCTGGCACTCGCAGGCGGCCCTCCACTGACTGTATCCTCGTTCGACCCTTCAACTTTAACTTCAAAACGACGAAATACCTGCACTCATGATGAGCCCGATAACGCGACAAGCAACGAATAGGATATGCACACACCTCAGCAGCAACTTTGTACAACTGCATCAGGCCGAAATTATTCGCAAGACATTTCCGAGCTCCATATCCAAAATGAAAGGAAAAGTGGTCCCATCGTCTTTCTTCCTCGGGAGATGCTTCTAACCATCGTTCTGGCCGGAACGAGTTTGCGTCCTCACCGTACAGGTCTTTATTTCGGCCAATGATCCATGGGCTGGTAGATACGCTTGTCCCTGGGGGAACGTACTGCTCGTGTAACTCTAGCCCAGTCCCCTCGGGCGCATAACGAGGCAGTTGGGACATGGTAGGAGCGTATCGTTGAGCCTCTCTGATACAAGCAGAAAGAAACGGGAGTCTGTGAGCCTGCTCATCCGAGATTATGGCGGATAGAGGTGGGATTCGACCGTCCTGTTCTGCTGCGACAAGCTCTTCGTATAGCTTCTCCTGGACCTTGAAGTTACGCGATATATGGAAGATGACTCGGGCGAGCTGGCTCGGGGTAACAGAGGATCCAGCTAGCCTGTTTCACTTATCGTTATTGTCTTATTTGGTCCGGACAGAGCAGGAACAACTCACATGGCAAAGAATATCTCAGCCTTGACATCTACCAAGCTGAGTGGACAGCCTTCCGTACCGAGAATCTCCATGAGGCTGCTCAAAAGACTCCCCTTTACCAACAGGTGGCGTTTAACCTTGCCATCGTTGTCAATGACCGCATCCACGATGCGGTCTCTCTCCGCCATGACAACACCAAGACCCGACTGATCTGTCGGATGAGGCATGAGATACCGCCGCCCCAAACGCGTGTTGCGGACAATCCAAGACAGGTTCTCCTGGATGGTCATAATGAAGATTATGAAAAGAACTTTGTTCTTGTTCTGAATAAGGCCTTTGACATCTGTACGCTTCTCCACAAACCCAAAGGGTTTACCACATACAAACAGACTAGTGACATCGTAGGTAAACCAACTAGCCATTGGGTGCATTAGCGTTAGATCTGGAGTTTGGCATTGAAAGCCAAAAGCCAAGAGAAGTATAACGCGTTCAGGCTCACCTCCCATACTCCATAATATCAACCAATCGCTTTTCGGTGGCCGATTCACTCAACAGGGAGATCAACTCAGACAGGATACCGTCAACTTGGGGCTCGAATAAGCGAGTATTCGTCACCGAATACTGTTTGAAGATTATCATAAGCAAGACTAACCCGTAAGAATATTCGGTACGAAAAAAAGCAAGAAAACCTACCGCATGGCTAATTGCCTTTCTTGACGCGACATGTTCCCTGTAGTCCTTCCTGGTAAATGTCGAATGTGTATCAAAGACAGGAGCGTAGAAATCTGTCTTATTGGCGCGACGATTATAAATGACCGGAAGCAGGGCTGGGTCATTAACAATGAGGCCGTTTGGGCTATATCTCACAATCGGACCTGGGGTTCCATATCAGTGGAACTCTCCATGATTTCCACTCGATCTCATTGTCGTACCGTATTTTTTATGTAGCTCTGTATCATGAAGCGTCTTGTTGGGATGGACATGCCAGTACGTCTGATAGAGACTCGTTACAGACCCGAGGAAAGGGCCTGGAAACCTGGAGAGGGGGTGGAAATAGCGCCGTCGGAGGATACCAAGAGCTAAGATGGCGAAGGTCAATGTGACAGCAAAGATGAACGGTGACATTCCTGCTCGGGGCTTCCGTGTGTATTGACTTTTGTTGAGTGGATGGAGTATGATTATCTCTCGACTTACGGGCAAGGCGTTCTTTTTAAATCAAAACTAAACGGTACAAGCGCGCCTACAAGGTTGCGTTGCGCTACTCCTCTTACTGGTCAATATAATAACACCTCTAACTGCATAACACCGTGGACTATTCGAGATAATATCCCCTAATTAAGATGTGGCAGTTCGACCGAAGTACAATCAGCCGAAAATGGAATGCGCTTGATAATCTTCTCTTGTTGCTCCTTTCTTCCTTTCATCGCCGCTCTCGCCTCGTCCCACAGTTTATCCATAGCTTCAAACCAAGCCGCCGTATGACCTTCAATAGGAACAAGCCCATGTGCGTTTCTACCATCGTTTATCCACGCCATAAGGTCGCGGACGTATTCCTTTTCTTTATCCTTCAACGAGTGGAATTTGCGCCCGCCACCGGTCTGCTTTTGCTTTACTAAGTACTCCCGTCTCATCTCGGTTGTTGATGGCAGACATGCAGTTTGGGACCAGACGGCTGTCACTGCAATAGCCTGGAATTCAAAGAGGGTAAATGTTGTATTGAAGTAAGGTATCCCGACAAAAGCCAGAGTCGGGTCTGGGATATAAAAGATGTCTCGATGAATGTTATGCACTTGTGTCCCGTTGGTAACAAGAATAGTATCATCAGCATCCTGAAGCGGCATTGAATCGTCGTGATAGTCTGGAAGGAACGGGAATACAATTTGATACCCTGTGCAAACAATGATCTTGTGAATTTTACATAATCGTTGAGATGACTTCAGACAGAGTATTAATGGCAAGGGATCACCCTCTGGTAGCGTGTCACCAGTCCCAGATAGCAGTTCGAGATGATCAATCTCGCCAATTCTTACTGCATTATCTGGAAGCATGAGAGCAGGTGGATCTGCGTCGCCATTTCGTGTGCTCTGGAATATCATTTTGGCAAATGGCCCAAGGTCCCGCGATATATCCATCGATGATACTCCTCCGCCAATCATCAAAACATTCTGGATGATCTGTGAGCATATTTCATAGCAATCAATCTAATGGGTCACGGAATATCAAACACTTACTTCGTCCCTGTAGACTTCCGGTGTTCTATATCGCTTGGAATGTATAACCCTTGAAGGCCATCTTTTCTTTACTTCGGATAACCCAGGTATGTCCGGAATGTGAGGTGAATGATAATGGCCAGACGCGACTACAACCGCGTCAAAGGTCTAAAAAAGAGATTAAACCTCTAATCAGAGCGCTTGCAACCTATTTTGCACGGTAGCGGCTTACAGAGATCAGCCGCCTCTCTTCTAGACCGTCAATACTGCCATTGTCATCTAGTACTGACCAATTGACATGCCACTTCCCACCATTTTTATAGACATGCTCCACTCGAGCGCCGTATATTGTTCGCTCGTCGACTCCAGTACTGAGTGCTATATCCCTGATATATTCATTCACGACACTGTGGTGAACAAAATCGGGTGTGTTTTCTGGCCAGGCGCGAAGTTTTATTCGCATGAGAGGGGTGGACACATTTGTTGTGAGATTTTTGTAGCATGGTCTGTTAATACTCTCATTAGCTCCTTCTCAGTCGTTTCCCTTTGTGTTCCCTTTCTCTTTCTTTCTTTGTTTCTTTTCACGCCATCAAAGCATTTCCAAGGTCAAGAGGAAACACTTACCCTGGAGGAGCATGCTGTAGTCGGAGCTTCTCTCTATCGAATCTGGCGTTTTTCTCTACCTTATCTGCTAAAGAAGGACCAGGAGAAGGAAAAGAACATTCCAATGGTGTCTGTTCATCGTACAGCCTATCGAGGTCAACCGAGAGTATGTCATTCTGGCACATTGTATACGTACCAAATCCCCCCTGTTTGCTGGTTTCTTTCGAACACGGTGACTTCGAATCCAGCAGCTACAAGATGGGCTGTTGAAACAACTCCGCTGATTCCAGCGCCGATCACGGCCACTCGGCGAACCTGAGAAACAGTCATTGCATTGCGCTTCTACCCCTGCTGTTGCAGTCCATGACAGTTGGAGTAGTTGTTCCTATATTTCGATTTTGGGACCATTATCATTCGCGCTTAGATAGCGCTTCGCGATTCGCGATATGTAACCGCTGTATGATTATCAAGTTCTACATTATACAGCTCACACTTGTGACGGTGTTTACAATCCCCGACATTACTTCGTGGCGCCTCGTCCCAAGAAAATAGGCGCTTCGTTGCATCCCTTGATTGTCACGTGGGGAATCTCATTCCTCTACGCAACATAGCAAAATCGATTGCTATCCTTGGAGCTTTATACACTAAGAAAACAAAAGAAAAAAAAATTCAAAAAAGCAATGCCAATTTTCTACGAATCGCTCTCCGACAACCTCCGTGACTGGGCCCTCCGCCAACCTCTCTTCTTCGTCTCATCTGCCCCCTGCCGGGGTCGTCATATTAATGTATCCCCCAAAGGCCTCCCCGACTCATCCTTTGCCGTCCTGAGCCCCAACAAAGTGGCATATGTCGACTCAACCGGATCCGGATGTGAGACTATCTGCCACCTGCGCGAGAATGGACGGGCAACCGTAATGTTTTGCTCATTCGACGCTACTCCGCGAATCATGCGACTTTTCTGCACGGGCTCGGTCATTGAATGGAACGATCCGAGGTATGCTGGATATGTCAAGGAAATGGGCGTGAAGTCTTTAGTCGGAGCAAGGGCAGTTATTATTCTAGATATCTTCAAGGTTGGTTTTGTTTTTATGGTTCTTGTTGATTACCACTAATCTACAAGGACTGACCCTCTCACAGGTTCAAACATCCTGTGGCTTTGGAGTCCCACTGCTCGACCTCACTGTCGATCCAGAAACAAATGAACCAAAGCCGTGTTTGATAAACCGCCCGAGGCTGGGCAAGTTTGCTGAATACACGATTAATCGAGGGGAGCTGCCGGAATACCAGATGCAATGGAACAGTAGGAGCCTTGATGGACTGCCCGGTCTTCACTCGGCAATGAGGGACAAGGGCGAGTCTATATGGTGGGCTCAGGTGACAAACTGGGCCAGTTACTATCACTTTCAACTTGATATAATCAAAACCGGAATGGCGCTTATGTTTTTAGTCATGGTAGTCGCACAGTGGGTAGGATATGTGCAGTACCAATGGTAGAGTAATCTGTAGATTAGGGCTTTAGTAGACTAATCTATGGTCGATACTGTTGCTATAAATCTCCAAGGTTCGAGTGACATTAGATAATGACAATACAAGCGGGCAGAATTGCTAATAAGTACTCTGCTCTGCATTACAAGAATGACAACTACTAAGTTATCTTGACAGGCCATTAAACGAGCAGCAGGGCTCCAAGTAGCCATACGATTCTCTCTATGCCAAAAGGGGAAACTAGTTGGATTCCTATTCAGTTGAGCCCCTTGAATCTATGAACATAGGTATCTGAGTATATATATACGGCGTTCGTGCCTAGAATTTATACCCTGCTTAGTCTATATCCATCCCGTCACGATCATCACTACCACCACCATCACTACCCGTATCCATACCATCACTACCCGTATCCATACCATCACTATCATCTATCTGCACCGCGTCCAAAATCCTCACGATTTTTTGATCCTTCTGCCTCGCCTGGCCTGGCTGCAGACTCACATTGGGATCATCAGGCCGATTGAGATCATACGCTTTTTGAGCCCATTCCAAGAGGAAGGTTTTCACCTGCGTTTCAGCACGCTGGTACTCGCTGCGGACCCATTCCTTCCACTCAGCCGCAACCAACGTGCACTCTCCTTTCCTACTCATCCTTTCAACACTACGACTCCACACGATATCAAACCCCTGACACTCCAAAGCCTTCATCGTCTCTTGTGTAATCGACTCCCCTTCCACTGTGTCCTCCACTTCAATATCATCGGAGCTGACACTGCGTAAACGCAATCCTCCCATTAACGTACTACAGATCCCTTCCAACTCCTTAAACATTAAAAGATGCCACCGACTATCCCGTTCCAAAGAACCCTCGAAACAAACCACAATCCCATACCTCTTCTTATCTCTCTGTTCCAATATTCGAACAACATATTGACCTTCCCAATCCTGTTCACCGACTTTGTCATCTACCATGCAACACGCCCGCTGCCCGATTCTTCTCAGATCTAATTCAACCTCTGCTTCCCCCGGGTAAAACAACATCTTAACAATCTTAAACGTCATCCCCATCTTTGCACACCTACCTCCACCTCAGATATAATCATAGACACATTTGCTGCCGTCCCGCCTGCTCTTATATACCAGCCAGCACCAGATGGTAACGTGACCCCGTTCCACTGGCTCCACATCCGCCTTCCAATCCAAACCCGATTCACTACTCCACCACATGTACTACCCCGCTTTGCCAACACACTGCCTCAAACCTCCACCGCCTTACCAGCTTGTTACCATCCATTCGTAATTTATTCCCTGGCGAGGGTGGCCGTGAAGAGGCCCGGCCTTCAGTAGGGTAAAGCCCTATTCCGCTCCTCATACAATTTTCTATGGGGGGCCATCGTTCGGCCCACGGCCTTCGTTTTATAATAAGGAATCATAGACCGACCCCAAGGGGTCGTTATAAAACGAAGGCCTGTACGAGCCTTACCGGCTCTCCCCCCTCACTCCGTTCGGTCCCTCAGCCTCACGGCTTCGTAACCCTCCCGACCGGTCGGGTGATTCACCTGACGGTGAATGTCCTCGACTTCGTCTGCGGCGTGCGCCTCACCAATGGCCCCCTAATAAATTTTGTTTTCGACTACACCTATCTATCTTACTTCGTCTCCGCCTTTATAACTACACAGTTATCACCTTGCCTTTTTACTATACCATCACCAAACCTCCTTCCATCCACAACCCTGACTAACGCTATACAACTACTCTTAATCACATGTAACCATTTATTATTCTTCCTTCATTTTTCTAATATACATTGCACTCTTTCGCACTCACCTTTTTTGCTAGCTTTTCCGCAGTCACCTTCGCTCCGCTATGGTGATGCACAGGGGGTCTCCGCCCCCCCCCCCCCCCCCCCCACCCCCACTACCTTATTCTGAACTACGTAGTGCTTTGAGCATGTTAATCCCAGACACCAATAATTCTTTTCCTTATTCTCCATCTACCTCACTAACTACCCGAGACTTAACCATCCTACCTTACCGAATATCGCCTAGCAACATACTTCTGACGCCCCACGCATTCCCGCTCCGTCAACCCTAGATCACTCCCGTTCTCATTCCAAAGGCAAGGTTGGATGGTGTAGGTTTAAGAAAGGGATGGTAGAATGGGAGATTTGTATAGAGTCAGAGTCGCGGTTGGCCCACGGACCGCAGACGGAGTCGAGGACTGACGAAGCCGTAGGGCTGAGGAACCGACCGAAGGGAGGGGTCGAGCGTAAGGCTCGTACAGGCCTTCGTTTTATAACGACCCCTTGGGGTCGGTCTATGATTTATATATATACTACCCGCATATATATAGTACAGGATCCACTGCTCTCAATGCGGTTAACCTGCTTGACGAGCGTCTCCTTGATCTCATCAAAGTAGTAGTACTTCCAACAAAGAATATGTAACCTGAGTGCTTTTCCTATATCGTCCCAATTACCATTTGCTTCGAAAGTCCCCATCTTGTTTTCATGGTATAGTAAATTCCCGGAGAACCACTGTTATGCCTGATTAGCTTCATCTGTAAGTTTGGCCTGAGTTATACAATGCCAGAATGGGAATCTAGTATTTACTCACGCTATTTTTGATCTTAGTGTTCAACACACGTTCGTAGAGGACAAATTCCTCCGTGAAATGCCACTTTTCACCGGGAAACGCACTTCCAAGGTAAAGGTTGGAGCTCCAAACCCTTTTAGGTTGCCACCACTTTAGCATATAGCCACACCACGGCAAAATCTTATTAGAACCCTCCACGGGGTCGGGATATTCTCGGACGTTTGGATTCGGAGCTTTGTTATTTTCCTGAGACCATCGTTGCCCCATAAGGTTAAAGAATCGTTGGACAGTCTGAGCTTCAAGTATATGCTCACTATCATACACACGACCACCGTTTGCACTGATGTCTGTTGGTTTCTGAGGCGTGTGTTGGAGTTTGACTAGGTTCAAGTTATTGCAGTCTTTCGCATCTTCGGCATCATATGTGGCCGCGTCAGGGTAATACTTCTCAACAAGTTCCGAACCCGAAGGATACTTGCCAAAATCGATTGTACCATTGTTTCCGGATGTAAATCCTGCGAATCCCTTTCCTCCTAACGGATTACAGTAATCGAGTTTCTTTGTGTTGGACCGCTTCTCATGATGTCTCCGACGCGTAAGAGTGCCCTCATCATCCGTATCTGATGTCTCATCATCCAGGTCAAGACTGTTCCAGCCGCAGTCGCCTATTTGGCCACTTTCATCTGGGTCGGCACAGTATATTCCTTCAGCTGCGAATGCGTACGTATGACTCGAGTCCTGTGGAATATCTATTGATGCACCGGGTGTCGACCGCGATAGCAGTTGTGTTGCAACTGTGTCTCCTTCAAGCTCGCGTTTGACCATAACACTGAATGGCACGCAACCTGAAAACAGTGTCGCTGGGGATGTGGTTTTCCAATCATATGACTTACTTGTCCACCCGGGTAAACCATTCGTGATAGTGAAGTCCACACCCAATTGCCCAGTCACGTCGAACTGTAACCCATCGCTGCACGAGGTGGATAGTGCAGCATCATACCGGATTGATCCTGGAATGCTCAGGCTGATAGAAGTGTCCACGTACTTCCGATCCTTAAGCTGCACCATGAGGTCCAGTGCAATAGAGGACCGGAACCCGAAGACAAGCCCGCCCCCAGCTCTAGCTTCGATATTTCCTATCCCAGAGATTGGCCCAGTAACAGTTGTCAAATTTGAAATCTCCAGTGACAGATGTAGGAATATTACCGAGATCAACGGGGAGGTAGTACCGGAATCGATTATGAGAGACAGTCATCTCTGTTGTCGCCACGGCTGACACATATGCGTCTGCTTCTAGCCTTGCGTCCATTTTGAAATAAGGGTTGACGGTGAAAATTCCTTTGATATATGAATTCATGCCAAACTGGTCAAACGATCCAATAGATTTCCACCCACTGTCGAAATACATTCGCGCCCTTGCCGTGAAAGCAGCCCCCATCCGCATGGAGAAAGCTTCCTGGTTGAAGTAGGAGTATGCCTCTGAGAACCCAAAGTTTCTCAATCTGCCAATTAGAGACATACCAAAGTCCATGGTTGTGTTAAATTCTCCATACACGCTGGCTTTCACTTCAGCTGAGCCGTTTCCACAGACGGCCCTGCTTTCAACCAAGCATTGATTAAATTCATAATGCTTCTCTAGCCCTGTATGGCCTTTCACGAGAAGTGCGTTAAACCTCTTGAGCCAGTCTTCCCTCGATTCTGACCAGTAACGTCGGTCCAACTGTCGCCAGTTCTTGGCCGACCTCTTCACTGGGGAGTTGTGGTCCGCCTTCACAATTTCGTCCCAAAAACTGGGGTGATTCGAGAGATCGGCGTGGAAGTAAACCTCCCCACCATCGCGGCGCAGGTTGTGAAAATCATAATCGTAGTGAAAATCATAGACCTTGTACGCTGTAGGGTGGCGTTTGCGCAGGTGGCCAGGCAACGTGAAGTTACTAGACCGTTGGAAGCGGACGGCGCGAACATAAGCATCAGGGCCACAGTGGGCAGGCAAACGAACAACAGTTCCTTCCACCCCGCCGTGAAATATATCTTCACAGTTATTCTCTTCATCCGTACCGCCGACACAAACAGCCTTAGCTTGCTGGACCCCGAAGTCCTCTTCATGTGTATCTGGACAGTCGAAGAGCTCCAGATGGGAGCCGTCTCGCTTATCGAAGCTCTGGACATCCTCAGCCTCTCCAACCATGGCCATCCATGTAAAGGCCTTCTTATTTGGGTCAGTCCCAGAGACCTTAGAGGATGTTTCATCTTGAGAACCATCGAAGACCTCTGAAAAGGTGGTGGTATAACTGTCTGAGAATGAATCGGCATCGGGAAAGAGATTTTCTAAAGGCACTGGGAGGAAGGCAGATCCATTGCTGAGAGGTAGTGGGCAGCAAAATGCCTGTTTACGGGCTTTGTTGCAACCAGTATACCATTCAGGAAGGCCCTCATGCCATCCATGCCATCGCAAGAGCTCAACCTGGCCCTGCAGAAACTTGTAACTAATTGTACTTGAGGGATAGATGGATAAATACCTACCGAGGGGCATGCATTGTCATTGCAATAGCGTCTTTCCCCGTGCCACCCACACTGATCAATGTCATATTCCTATTCATAAAGGGGCTTGTCAACTTCCTTCCTTCACGCTGGAAAATACACTCATGCTTGACGTACAGGCTTGGCTGGGCAGCAGAACTTTTGCGGTATCGCTATTGATGAAAGGTCGGTATGGTGGTAGTAAAAGTCAGTAACGGAAGTCATCTCCTGAGGCTTGTCACTAGGGCAACTTTTCTCATAATCTGCCAGGATACAGTCCTGAATGGCACTTTGTCCATTAGTCGCTGGGCAGCACCCTGAACAAAACTCCATTAGTACAATACAAGGCAGAGGATGAAGGGCAGCAGAAGCACATACAGACTTTCTTCCCTCCGTTCGTGCATCGCTTTTACTGTCACCATAATCATCAAAGACCATGCTCACTTCCCCTGCAGCACATTGTCCATGGCAATTGACTGGCCCGCCCCTCCAGTGACAGGTGGATGAGTCCGGCGCATTTCCCGCGGGGCAACAGTCTGAGAGTGATATTGAAACTAGCATCCAGTCGACAGGTACGAATAATTAGTCGTTGATCTGAATGGTGAAGTAACGTACATGATCGAGCGTTATGATTCTTGCCTCCGCATCCGCGGCCACTCTCATCATTGAGCTTTGTCATTGTGATATCGCCGGGGTTGCAGCTTTTGCCGCAGTCGGTGATATAACACTGGTCAACAGTAAAAGCACCAAATCCGCCCCTGTCCATCGGAATAGCTTCTATATCTTTGCCTGTAACTCCACGCATAGCATGATAATACTGGTCGTCCTGGTCCACAGCCCAAATTAGAACGCTACCGAGTCCATACTTATTCGCGAGTTCAATCTTAGCATTAAAAGAGATAGTGTCGTCAAAGGAAACCCAATTGGCACCGCCATTCCCATAATTCGCATAGTATACACCGGCCTCCTCGTCATACGTAGGATATATATTACCCTCGGAAAGTATCCTCTGGATCTCCGAATATGAGAGGATACCTGCCGTGGTGGTACATGGTCCCTTCGGACCTGGATCCTTCCACTCACACCCAGGCTAAGAGCAAAGTGGTGTGGAGAGCGTATATGTGCGGCCATAAAACTGTTAAAGGTTTATTAAATAAGCACAGCTTGAACAATGTAATGGAAGCGGTATGTCAATAAGCGACGGGTATTCTCTTACTGCGAGGTCGAGGTTTATCTTGCTCGAATCGATGTCATTCCGCCAGAATAAGTCAAGCGCCTGGTCTATTTCTGTCAGGTTGGTGTGAGCGTAGACATATGGGCCAATTGGATCTTCACGATCCCATCTGCCGTGGAGATCATAAGCCATCAGGTTGAACTCGTCCACCACTTTCTCCAGAAGCTTGATATCAAACCAGCGTAAGTACCAGTAGGATGTAGGCACAGTAAGTGACAGTCCCCATTTCTTCGAGTAGATGTTACCACCTTGAAGATACCGCTTCAAGATGCTCATCATCTTGGGATAGTTAGCAATGTCTTCTTCACGGCCACCACGGTCATCTGCGCCGGGGTATTCCCAGTCAATATCGACACCGTCAAAGCCATATTTGTCCATGAATCCCATCAAGTTGTGTGCAAGTATCTGGGTTGCCTTTGAGTCGCCAGCGACCTTGGTAAACACGGATCGATACGGTCCGTCGTCATTGAAGGCCCATCCACCAATGCTGACCCATATCTTTGCATTTGGATTGCGGGTCTTGAGGTTGGCCACACGAGCGAATAGATCAGATGCTGTAGGCCCCTCATCCATGGCAATGATATGGTAGTCCTTCGGGTCGATATAAACGAAGGCAAGTGTTGACTGGTCTAGTTGTTCGATCGGGATTTCCTCGGGGCTCATCGTATCACATTTTGAACCACCATCCCTCCACGACTCATAGTAGCCGATGACCTTATTCCGTACATCGCCCTTAGCGCCAGGGGACGGTTTGTCGGGTTCGTTACAGTTAGATTGACAGCCTACAGCCGGTATTGAGGTTAGTAAAGATGTAATGTTCACCAGCTCCCTTCCTGTCATTCTTTCCTCTACCACTTACCAGACCCGCAAAAGTCTTTGGTTGTACCTATTTTGTGCTTTGTCAGTTTGTGAACGCATTTGAATGAGATCCCAAAGGAATAGAGTACCGCAGAATCCGAATTGACTGTACAGGGGTCAGCCCGTTAGCCAAATGATTTGTCAATCAAGTGTCATATAGTAAGCCTTCCACTCACGAACAACAGATATTCAGAGGACAGAGTTGCCCTGGCTCCGCGGCATCTCTTCCACATTCTGCCTTTGCATCACAATTCGATTGGCATCCTATTCCAGTCCGCCTCTTAACTTTCCCCACGGACCAGGCAATAAGGAGTGCCTTACCTTTACCACAATAAAGCTCCCCGAAGCTAAGCCAAGATGTCAGCCTTGCAAGGTATATGAAACACAAAAGAAACTTGAGCTTACTCACCCGCATACATTGTTCGAGCCACAACACGCCTTATTCTTGCACTCTCGATCCGGCCCGCATGTGTAGTCGTCTCCGTCTAACCCCCGACGTACAAGAGGGTTGCTCACTTGCACGGGTGAAGTATGCTGGGGAACATCAGAGGAAACTGAGATTGATGAGGAACGGTGACTATTATGGTGGTGAAAATGACGACGATGGCTATGGCCACCATACGCTGAAGCCACTGCCTGGAGCAATTGAAACCACACAACCAAAGGCACCCTCATTGTAAGTCAAGCTATAAGACGCAATAATTTCTTCTGGTGCAGCCATAGCCACTATTTATTGAATTTGCTAGCCTCCTATGTCCCCCGGTCATGATAGCTCTGGGAGAAATTCAAAACCGGACCGCCCAATATCTGCAGCCGAGTACTTACTCAGGGACTTCACGGCTCCCGGACTCTGCAACTACAGTTCTGGATGGGTCCATTCTGTGTAGTTTTCTTTTTGTGGTATCGCATATGGGGCGAACCGAGCATCCACTGTTAAGACTAATGTTGCCGGGTGTTGGGTCCCGAGATTAGCAACTAGCATCGGTCCTAAAAGTGGGCCTCCAAATGATACCTACCAACACCTACTTTCAAGCACTAACAGAATACGCTAACATAATAGAACCAAAGTTTTGCCAGCGCCAGAGTATTTCGTATCCATCTTGCTCAGAGAAGCCCTTGGTTGGCCCCGGCCTGGCCGGATATTACTTTAAGACATTCCAGGAACGAACGAGACCTCGGCCCTTAAAAAAAAGCCGTGGGGGACTATCGGCTCAAGCCGAGGGAAGAGCACACTAACAGGTCCAGCGAGGAATTTCCGAGTTTCCCGTTTTCCTCTTGGTTGTATCAGTAAGTTGGCTCTGATAGCTGAAGCTCCTTTGGATATCTTTTAAGCTGTCCCCCTTTTGGTTCTAATCCTTGCAGGTATCCAACAGCGAAAGGCCTGGCAGGGAGAGACATGCAATTCCATCATCAGCTTCTGGCCGTGTTGGCACTCAATGCAGCACATGCATGGGGAGGAATGCAGTTGTTCACTGCGGGTGATTTCTCGTCATTGTCGTCGGATTGCGTTTCTGCATTGACGGCTGAATTATCCTGCTCATTGATGGAGACTGGTAGCACAATGTACCATCTGACGGTCAACATGACGGTGGACCTTTTGGACCAAATGTGTACGGATGAGTGTAAGAAGTCAATCGCATCCTATCGGGCAGCCGTCGAAAATGCATGTGCAAATGATGAATATGAAGATCTGTACGAGTCAGTCAGTGCAGGAAACAGTTCAGAGACATATCGGCCAATCATATTACCAGACTACTATTTCACCAACTATAACCAACGATGCCTCAAGAACAGTGAAGACAGTTACTGCCTATTCCATTTACAGTCTACTGATAGCCAGGATGAATGTGATTCATGTGGACTGCGTATGTTTCAGGCGGAGCTGAGCAACAGTTATTTTTATAACGACGATTTAGCTGAACAATACTCCTCGTTGACTTCCAGCTGCGGAGCATCAACATTGGACCTCCCCACACCAAGCTCTGTCGCCCTGGCTAGGTAGGTGCTTTTCTCCCCTTTGCAAACTGACATAACTGATCGAGTCAAGTCCATCCATGACTGTGCCCACTCCAACCGCGTGCGCTGATCGAAGCGCCACTATCCAATCGGGAGATACCTGTGATACCTTTGCTGCCGCAAACAATGTCAGTACCTGGCGAATGCTCATTGAAAATGGGCTTAACGGCGGTTGTACCAACTTTCCCAGCAATGGAACACTCTGCGTTACTGGTCACTGTCAAACACATCTAGTGCAGCCAGACGACACTTGTGCAAGCCTTGCTGCGGAATACGATATCACTATCACGCAGTTTATTACCTAAAACTCTATATTAAATACTATATGTAGTAATTTTAACATTGTCGTAGGTCATCAGGTCTACGTCAGCTATCCTAACAATGCAACATCTGAAGTCAATACATATGCAACTGGAGCTGCTGGAGCCACCACTGCAGCTCCGATACCTACCGACGTTGTTGCCGGCACAAACATCAATTGTGGAAAATACTATCACGTCAAGGGTATGTCGTCCCCAGCCCTGATGCTGAATCTCTTGAGATGCTTACACGAAGAAGACAATGACTATTGCCAGGGCATTGCGATGGCACAAGGCATCACTGTATCGGATCTTCTATTCTTGAATCCAGAGCTTAATGCGAACTGTAGTAACCTCTACATCAATTATAGCTATTGTCAGTTACGTCAAATTTGACAGCCTCCCCCTTCCCTACAACTGAGCTGACACGGAATCCCCTAAAGCGTCCAACCGGTAGGGAATATTGAGACGTACCCGGGTTATGGGGGTACAACCACTACTGGTAGCGTGTCAGCAGCACCAACGTTCTTTTATGGAACGCGCATCGCATGGGATGATCTGCCCATAGCGACAGGTTTGACATCCTGGAAGCCGATTGCCACTCCCATCACTGCCCCTTTGGCCAATAGCACTCGGAAGGATTGCGATGAATACAGAAACAACTTCGCAGGCTCTATTCCATGTGACTGGATAGCCAGAGGGGTAGCTCTCGCGGACTTCGCCAGTTGGAACCCATCAGTGAACCTTTATGACTGCTCTTTGACCAACAACACACGATACTGCACATTGCTGGGCCCTGGATATTATTTGGACAATATGGAATCAGATGATAGCGAAATATATGCCGATGTTCCATCAAATGCCGCAGTGAATTCCACGAAGCAGTGCTATAGTTGGTATGATAGGACAAAAGGTATGGATCTTTTCAACTATGCGCTAATACTCCCATCTGCTATCACGGCGACCTAACTCCTTTGCAGAAGACTCGTGTGATACTATACTTGCCTATGCAGACATAGATATGACAGCATTTTATGCCTGGAATGTAAGTTCCTATTATGGCCCATCGCCATGTTCAAGAATGCTTACCGCTCTCTTCTCTCCGGCCAAGCGTCAAGAGTGACTGCTCCAACCTGTGGCTGAATACGTCATACTGTGTCAGTGGTCCTGGCTTCGATGACACATACTATCCCAGCATTAGCTCTTCAACTTCTACCTTGCTTCCCACGGCGACATCCACTTGTGCGAGTGCCACAGTGACTGCTCCTGGGCCAACTCAGACTTGTATTCCATGCGACTGCAACAAGTATGCCATGCATGATAAGGAGGGTAGGTGCCATTACGGTAATGTGGGCTGTCTTTCCCCGTCACCCATTACCTGTCTCTTTTTGAACCTTCTTTTTTATATCGGATGCTCACAGTAAGCCCAGGCGTGTACTGTCAAGATATAGCAACCCAGAACGGAATAACCCTCGAAGAGTTCTATGAATGGAACCCAGCATTGGGAGGTGACTGTAGTGGATTGTGGTTGAATTATGCATATTGTGTTGGCATCACATCTTCCACCTCACCCTCCAACACCATGGCCACGACTGACGCCCCGACCACCACCTCAAGTACACCTTATGCTACGGTCAAGCCACCTGGACCCACTCAGTCTGGTATCCCTTGCACATGCAATAAATACTTGATGCAAGCCGATGGTATGTCCTAATTGTGTCGCACCTCGGATCAAACGGAACTAATCCATTTTTAGGTGTTTACTGTTACGATATGGCTACAGAATCAGACATAACGCTAGAAGAGCTGTATAAATGGAATCCAGCACTAGCCGGTGATTGCAGTGGGCTATGGGCTAACTACGCATATTGCGTCGGGGTCCTCTGATTCAGGGTGGCGACGGAAGTTCAATCGCCAAATGATTTAGGTACCCGAAGTGTATATCTATGCACGTGTACGGAGGATTATGGCGGCCACTCCGCAACAACGGTTCTCCTCACTAAGTCCATCTACCGCCTAGTATTATACTGTATCGCTATCTCTATCAATATAGAATATTATATAGAAAGGGCTTATAATATAGATATTTTATATATATTTCTTTATAAATTACAAATAAAAGTATAGTTTCTAATAATATATAAATAGAAATACTTAATAAAAGAATATTAGTATAA
The DNA here is from genome assembly GCF_000184455.2 of Aspergillus oryzae RIB40. NCBI lineage: Eukaryota > Fungi > Ascomycota > Eurotiomycetes > Eurotiales > Aspergillaceae > Aspergillus > Aspergillus oryzae. The sequence continues at coordinate 4,089,204 of NC_036439.1, read as the reverse complement.
TACAGATGTACTGTATATATAGTATGCACTAAAATAGTTCCTGTTAACTTACCGCCTTTTGATAAAGGCAAATTTAGGGCCGCCCAGTGCCTAAAGTTTAGTGGTCACGGTGCCTAAAATTTAGAGGCCACGGTGCCTAAACCTTAGGGGTTATATGCCTAGATTTTAGGGGTTATCTTACCTACAGTTAGGGGCTACTGTATATAAAATTAATTGTAGTTTTAATATACTCTATTACGATATAATATACAGCAATTTTCCAGTAATCTTTTCTTTTAAATAGTAGATTTTATACAGAAATGTATATAATATATAGATTTCTTAGTATTTATACTGGCTTTGGAGGTATAAATACAGAAATATTAAATATACAAAGTTTGTTGTGGGAATTCTACTGGCAGAAATCGATAAGAACCCGTTGTTGCGGAGTGGCCGCTATAATCCTCCGTACACGTGGACTAGATACGGGTATATGTTGCCAAGCCCTGGTACATTGCCACAATCTAGTTAAGTACATTTCCAGTATACTTAGCCACAAAGTAGGGTCATAAATAGAATTGAAATAGGACCCACATATGTACAGACCCGTGTAAAATCGGCAAACCGCAACTAGACTTAACTACTAATCTTTCTCTGTTGGTGAACGAAGTTGCTAGAGACGTTTAGTCATCCGAGAACCAAAATCTCAAAGCCATTTATCCAATCAACACATCCTACACATCACTACTCAACGTGAAGAGCTCTTGACTGATACCATGCCAGCGACCTTACCCCTAGAGCTATTATCCGAAATCGCAAGCCTCCTATATGAGGCAGGCGATTGTCTGGTCCCCTATACAACTGTCTGCCGTCGGTGGCAAGCAGCTTTTGAGCCATTTATCTACTCTGATCTAATCGTCTACAGCGACGATGCCCATAAGGAGGAAAGTCAAAAAGGGATATCTCTGGCTCACTTCCAGAAGGCCACAGCAGGATCTGGCGCAATCCGACAAGTCTGGATACGAAAATTACAGTACGACATCCTAGTCCCCTTCGAATTACTAGACTGGACAACCCACAAAGATGAAGGGTACAGTGTTGATAATCCCGTTCGAGAAGCAAATGATCAAGCCTTTCAAACGGCTATCACTGCTCTATTTGAGACACTCAGCTCATGGAACCAGAGCCATCGTCTTTCATTGGAGCTAGGGCTGCTGGGTCGCCAGATGGGCGAGGAGCCGGAGCCACATACCTGGGACTACGAAGATGCAGGTGAATACAGGTACGATTATAGAAATGGGCGGGAAATGTCTGTTCCACCCTACCGGGCGCGCTTCCACAATAATGACGCTTCGGTGTTAGCATATGTGCCATGCGTTGACAAGCTCTCTTTCACGAATGAACCCTCCGATGGTGAGAGTGATCTAAGGCATCGGTTTCACCAGATATGGGCCGGTGCAGTGGCACAGATCGTCCAGCACTGTCCCACTATCACACATTTACATCTAAATTTGGATGAATGGGTAAGACCGGATCATATAGAGTATATTCGGGGTCGTCGCGATGGTAAGAGCAGGTCTTTTTCTTAAACTTCTTCCTTTATATCCCCTATACATCTCATGCCGTATGCTCCATGTTTAAGAGTAAATTGTAACAGGCTCTATGCGTTCCTTGTTGACAATTCCCCAGGTGTATCAGAACTGTTCAACAACGCACCACGCAGCCTGAAAGTCCTAAATTATTCAAATCAATACGAGGCGCCGTGGAAATCCACCTTGCCTGCATTGAATGTTTTGTCAACAGAAGCAGATACTTTTACAATTAATCTGCGAGCTTTAAGCACTGTCCTTCAGGAGCTAAAGCTATATAATACGTCTCTGTCTTCAGACTTTCTATGGCCTCTGGATAAAGCTGGTCCCCCACTACCAAATAGTGGAACGCTGCAATGGCCCAACCTAACAATTATAGAGCTAAACGATGTCCCCCCATTTCTCCCTTCAGGTATGGAATATCCTCTCCGTTCCCCTCCCTACACTAACCATGCATTCCAAACCCCAGGTAAATGGCTAGCCTTACCCACACCCGAAGAGCAAGCCGGATTAGATGAACCAGACGAGGAGATAAGTAGCCCGGATGACGTGATCTGGGACTATGACCGCGGATACGCAAGCCGAAAGATGGTCGACGATGAGGAATATCATCGCTTTTTCACATCTATGGGCCACGCAGCACGACACATGCCCCGGTTAAAGTCTATTAAATTTCATCTTGAGCATAGCACACGGCTGAATTTTTCCTTCCAACCCGACTCGGACCCTATTACCGCTGAATGGCACTCTCGAGCGATCCCTGCGTATCACCCAGATGAAAGGGTTGCTGAAGCTTGGGGGTTTCCGATCGAGGATTTCCACTTCGACCCTGAAGAGTTTGACACTGTTGTGAATCTTGATTGTTGGCCGCCAGGAGATGTGTAGAATTTGTTTCTGTCGCTAGGGGTACAATGGTGGTTGGGTACATCCTAGTATATACATCTTCTGAAAGCGCTCTCTAATGATCTCTGGACATTTCTGTACTTCCTGCGATCTGACCTTGTATGTTACCGGTACGTTTTGCTATTGTTACTATATGTCCCTCCCACTCTATATAAATTCAGCCTTGTATGTATATCCCACTTCTGATCTATGTACTTTTTTGTGCTTACTATACTCCATATACCTGTAAATTGATACCTTCATCTTGCTTCTTTCCCTTGGTTTAATTTCGCTCTTCTCTCCCCCCCCCCCCTCCTCCCTCTCTCTATCTATCTCTATCTATCTCTCTCCTTTCCTTTTTTCATTTCGTTTTCTCCCCCAGGTTATCGCTCCAAATATATATACATCACTGCCAACCCTACCCTTGATATATCTCTAATTCCCAGCTCTATACTCACAGATCTCACTGAACACATATCAGAACCCCAAAAGCCACCATATTTGTTCCAGATCCTCAACAGACAGAACTACCTTCCATGCCCTTGGTCTTCGCATTCCGGATACCTATAATTCACACCAATGTCCTCCCTAGAACCATAGATACATTCTGTTAACAAGGGTAGCCTGCTACAAATCAACTGAGATCTTTCTGGCCTGTAAATATATAGCATTACATGGATCGCTCTACAAGGTGCAACATGTTGCCCTATTAATAGCACAAGATGTAATTGATGGAACGGAAACTGAACTAAATTTGAATCGGACAACTTGACTTCATTCGCCTGTCCTTGTTGTATTTTCAATGTACGATGAGTGTGGAATAGGGTATTACCTACTAGATTGGGGGTTTCACCAAAACTCGAACAAAGTAAACACACGGCGTCTATCCTATAAAGAAGCTATCTTCCCTCTATGATCCTAGTATTAGTAGTCTGTCTCCTGTGGGGTGTTGTGTTGGCCACTGTCTTCGACGCATTCTGGCAAATGCTAGATCAACTTGCAGTGCTTAATGGAAGGTGGAATGAGACCATGGTGGTGGATAATAGGGCAAAGATTCTTGCAGACTCCCGGAGTATATATAGTATGGAGAACACAGCATAGCGCGATACGGATCTTAGCAAACGAAGGAGTAATGCAGGGATTGTCTGGAGTTATTGGTCTCCCTATTTATGGATATTCCGTCCTACTACCTACTATGTATTTTAGACACCACGGGGTCCGGAATCTGTAGCAATACATGTTGCAGAAAGAAGGTATTAGGAGACTACACTGCAATATCTTGTAATTATCACTCAGAGGTTATAGCATTCTCGTTTCGTACGGGTAATGAGAGAAGTAGATGGTATCAAGTGTGGTTATATTCTTGACCCACCGAAACCGTCGGATCTGCCATAAGGATCGACTGAGCCTTCCGGGTTCGACCCACTTCAGCATCTTGGGCTTAGCACCTCCCCGGTGGGTCCAGTAACGTTAGAGAATTACCAAGACGTGACGGTAGTTCAACATAGCAATGGATGTAGTTAATGCAACATACAAATCCAGGTATCATGCAATCACATAGAGGACCAGAACTGGTCTAAGAACCACAGCATTTATCAAAGTACATACAAATAATGTAAGCATACAGCTTGAGAAAGTAGGCCGTGGGATGAACGGCCACCAGGACGGATCCCGATATTATTCCTATCACATCAGATGCTCGCTGACGCAAGAAAGTGACACTGAATCAAATGCCCGCTGAACACCTAGGAGAATGTAAAGTGAATGGGTAAAACACAAGGTCAACTATAGACGAATGGGAAAGGAAACGATAAGGATAAATCATTAAAGGGAGTGACGGCGCTGTGATCAATTAAGCTTCCACAAGCGTTTGTCGGGGGCCGTTACCAAGAAATTCGAGGCATCGTCGTGCCAGCGCAATTACCTCGCCCTCACCATCTTCCTGATCTTCCTCGTCCGACTCGATGTTCTTGTCGGAGATCGACTTGACCATATGCACGACGTCATCGGACTTGGCAATATAGCTGATCAGTCTCTTATCTTCGGACTCCAACAGCTGAAGGAGGGTCCAGATAGCAATGTGCTGGAAGGTAGGATCTCCGCTGGCGAGGAATCGCTTGAGATAGCCGTGGATACCTCCATTGGGATCCGCCCAATCTCGAACAAATATCGAATAGTCGCCGACTGGGTCGGATTAGCAAATGCGGAACGCATCCAAAACTGCTCATGACTTACCCTTGGAGGAAAGATTGCCCAAAGCCGCGGCACTATTCCCTTGCACTTCAATGCTTTCAGACTCCGTCAGAGGGATCAGAACGTCAAAAACGCCGAGATTCAGAAGATGGGGTTTGAGCTCATCGCTGAGGGCCAGAACCGCGATGGCGGCAGTCATCTCCGACTGGACGCTGAGGGGAACCTTCAGGACCAGGTCCTTGCATTTCTGGACCGCACCCGCTTGGAGGACAAGCTCCTTGTTACGGTCCGAGCTGGCGGCCAGATTTCGGAGCGTAGAAATAGCGTGGCACTGGATCTCTTCGTTATCCGTCGAGCCAAGCAGATCCACCAGTGGCTTCAGAAAGCCCGCATCGATGATGGGGGATTCGTTCAGCGGGTGAATAGAGATGTTGCGGATGCATGCGACGGCGGAGAGTATGAGGGGAAGGTAAGAGGACTGCAAGAGGCGCAAGAGCGGCGGAAGACCTTTGGCGCGAACGATTTCGAGCTGGTATTTCTCGTCCGAAGCCAGGTTGCGAAGAGCCAGCGCGGCCTGGCATTGGACTTTGGGGGTGGAGGAATCCATGAGATGAACCAGTGACTGAACCAACCGCGATTCAGTTTGGGCAAGTCTCTTTCGGTTTGACGCATCGACGGCAATATTGCTGAGAGCCGTTGTGCAATAGTATTGTACATCAACATCGGAGGAGGAAAGTAGTTGAACCAAGACGGGAATCGCGCCAGCGTTGACGAGTTGTTGTCGGTTATCATCTATACCGCCGTCAGAAGAGGATGAAGAACCAACCGCATGCTCCCACATAGTCTACTCACCAGAGTGTGTCATGTTTAGCAAGGCCCCCGTCGCGTTCCGTTGTACACGCATATCCTTGGATTTCGCCAGACGAATCAACGGTCCCAGAGCACCCGACCGAGCTATCTTGGCCTTGTTGTCCTCATGCGTAGCTAGATTTGTGATGCAACCAACCGCATTGCATTGGACTTCGACATTGGGCGACATCATCTGCCGTATTAGAGGGGCCAGCCCTCCGAGGGCGACAATCAATACCTTGTTATCCGCTATATCTGTCAGTCATTGCCGTTGCCGTCACCTAAAGTGAGACCAACCATTTACAGCGAGGTTTCCCAGAGCAGCACTGGCCGCGCGTTGTACCTCAATATCGGAGCTTTGTAACAGGAAAAGGATTGGTTCGAGGGTATCCCGATCGACTTCGCGCACGTCTAAGATGAAAGGCGGGAGTTAGCCGTGCGAAGATCAACGAAGCTCGAAATTCACCCACCTCTCTCCGTGATTTCCGCAAAGGTCAAACTGGCACTTCGTTGAAGGTCAACATTATCGGAATATACAAGTGTACTTAAAGCGCTAAGCGGTTCGCCTCTAAAGAAGTCGGTCTCGGCTCTCTATCGGGTCGGTTAAGTTAGGATCAGAATCACGCCAAGAGATCAAAACAGGGATACATAAATTGACGGGCGGTGACCGAACAAACATACATTTTCAAGGTAGCCTAACAAGTCGGAAACTGCTTCCCGCTCATTATCTGCTAAGGTTGTCTCATAAATTCCATCCCTCGAGCGACCGCCGATAGGCCCGAGGCAGGCGGTGATATGACACCAGCGGTCAACTGTCGAGAGACAGGATAAACACGCACTCGCGATCCCACTCATGCCTCTAATATTACAGGCCCGCAAGACCAGACACCGGCCCCACAAGCGACAAGTCTAAAAGCGAACGGAAACGAAACCAACGTTGTCAGTCCGACCGGCGAAAGACAACCTTCCTTTCGTCCCAGGGCAGTATCCTGTTCCCAAGAAGGACCTCGAACGATGGGTTCTTTGTTGGCCTCTACCGAGAGACAGGGTCAGGGAAACGGAGCAATGAGGGACGCGATGGGAATCGATTGGGGACGAGACAAAGAGACGGATGGGAGGCTCTGCATATAGCCCGATAGGAGTTGACGCTTGCGGGAGCACAAAGAATAGCGCGTGATAGGCAGGAGACCTTTCCTTGATATTATTGTCGGTTCGAATTCGAGATTAGTGTAGAAAAGACCCCCGGGTCTTACCCAGAATGGAGGGGTTTGAACAATAAAAGAAGAAGGAGGGAAGGGGGGGGTTTGGTGGTGGTGGTTGGGAAGAGGGCTAGGAAGAGATGGCGGACGGTGAGGTTGAGTTTAGTTACTGTTAGTCCTGCACCTTAGCTTGGGAGCACGGGTGATGAGTGACAATTACGGGTCCCAAGTGAAGGAGTGGGCAAATGACAAGGCGGGAAATGAAGAGAGCTCATCTCCCTTTATCAGTTCCCGTCACCGACAATACACAACAACATTTAGATTTCCAGACTGAGAATCTCTATTCCCATCAGGAATGTCAATAATTGAATTAATTTTATGTTATGGTTAAATCAATTCCCAGTATTTTTCCTCATTGGTCCAACTATATAATTCATTGTTATTCGAGTAGATCAATATATATCAACAACTGTTTTGTGTATGGTACGGTCATGCGGACATACCTTCACCTGTTTCATTTTGTTTATCATGTACAGTATGTACAGTATGTACGCTGTATGCTGCTATATCTCCAGTCTGTCATCCATCACATATTTCAATTTGATCGACCCACCATTTGGAAAAGGTCCAAGCTATTTCTACATATCGATCACTTAGTGGACATCAGAGCAATCTCCATCATCCTCCATCCTGGCAACCCTCCCCCACCAACAATGGATGAGCAAAGTATAACCCTCCCTGGTCTAATCATGGGGCTACCCGCCGATCCACCCGGCAAACTTAAGGGTTCGACATGACACTCACGGTTGTGAGAATCATTCTTACGGTCACGGGGGACCGTCTTACTCAGTACTCAACAGAAACACTTGGATAGATTTCCTCACCCCTCTAGTCCTTCGTCATAACAACCGAAAAGGATCCGTATCCGGAGACTGATACCGCCCGTATGGTATTAGTATTTTATATACTAATAGAAAATATTTATTATGTGCATATGGATATATCCGACAAACCTCGAAGCTTACTAATATCACCTATTTCTTACCAAAATATCGCCTGTACACCGGAAGCCAGCACTTGACGAGTGATGCGACATGATCACCAGACAAAGGATGAATGATCAACGGGCTGTTGGCCATAGCGGGTGGTTCCCATTTACCCAAGTAGGGCTCTGCAGGAGCAGGTATTTTTTTTATATAACTGAAGGTATCATTCTGGTTTGAACGCTGTACTTTGTGGAACGGGGTTTGTCTTCTATAAGAAATTTCGGTTTGCCTGAGCTTACTCAAGCTCGTGGCATTCGAACAGTAGTCTGTCCAAATGCTTGGATAAGATGCAGGCCTGGTTGCTGCCGATCCCGGCAATGGATCCGTCCATCCTTGGGTTAGCACTTTGGCTCCCATAAACATTAATTAGACGTGGTACTACGTCATAATAGCCCACTTTGGAGCCAAGAGGGGGAAGAAAAAAAAGAAAAAGGAAAAAAGAAGAAGGCGGTCTCCGCGTTCTGGTCAGTCGGCTTCGGGATTCGGAAGTATTGGAGAATCGGACGGACTAATTGGTAAAAAAAGGACCCATCATCTCAGCTAACCGTTGAACATGCCATAACCAGTTACTTCCACCGAGACCCGTCCAACTTGAGTGATCCACGCAGGTAATCACCGTCCCGTATAACCGACATTGTTTTATTCAGTCCATGAATGCTCACTGTTCAATGTTGCCCGCCTCCCACGTGAGGCGGTGGCCAAAGAGGGTCACATGGAGCCGCCATGGACGCCATTTTGTCTAAGTAATAAGGCTGTACCTCCAGACAACGGAGTTTAGGTCAAATACCTGCGAACGATGATTGGAATGACCCGTCGCATGTTATCCCTTCCTCGTGTTGCCCCGCAAACTAAGACCCGACACCAACTGCGGAGCAGTCCTAGTCTATAGGACGATATCTTAAGCGTCTTAGCAACCAACCATAAAAAGATCAATGCGAAAATCGGAGAACTTGCCACCAGTTCTCGAAGACGAGGTCCAATTCGCGTAGTTTTGCTGTCGGATTCAGTAACTTCAAGTTACCAAGAAGCTCTTTTGGGAAACTGACTAAGACTCTTATCTCAGCACGTTCCAAGTCGGAATTTCACCAAACTCTCTGATACCGCAAAAACGTCCTTGATATATTCCGGGCCTGTCAACTGCATGACGATCCACGGCGGAAGGAAGCTTACTGCGGGAACAGAAGAATCAATAGAATCTTAATGCATGATTCTTTTGTTGTTGCGCAGCGGACGAACTGTTTTATCCGCCAAATCAGTCCTTGATAGATCCTTCTACAACCATTCCATATCGAATCTGGAGGCCAAGGGACTGGGAAAATAGTACCTTTTGCTCACCGACGGGGTCGCGTGTTTGTTATTGTGAGGGGGTTCACCCAGACGTTCAGATAGCTACAACTTCACGCATACCTACCAAGCCATACCATCCCATTCAGATGCCCCACTGGCAGATCTTACCATCTGACTCGCATACTTAAGCTACTTGCCATCTTTGCCAACAACAATCATACCCTTTCCCCCTTTTTTTTTCTACTCTGGCCTTCGTCGCCTCTCCCCTCTTCTGGTCTAGTGTCCGTTTTCTCAAATCACTAGAGCATCGCTTTGATCCTTTTAAAGCTCTTGCAACCTTCCTCTGTACACCCGTGCGTTTGTTTTTTTGTGATTTTATTCTGACTCCTTATTTACTCCCTCCGGTTTCACTCTTGCATCCCTGTAGTACGTCACGCTTTCTGACTAGAAAATCCACTTTCGTGACCCGATCGGATATTGTCTTAAGGGAGATCCCAATATAGGGCGGTTGCGCAGATCGGACGAAGCTCCCAGTGTATGATTGTTATTATTTTGATTGATTTCTGATTTCTTTTCTTTTCTATATTTTTTTTCTTTATTATTATTTTTTTAACTGACGGATTCAGTATCATTCTTCTGTTGATTTTTCATATTATTGCAAGTTATTTTCCTTTTATAACCCTTTCGCCCGGGTAAATAATTGTCTTTTTTTTATCTTGTTTTTTTTTTTCTGTCTCCTCTCCTCAGGCAACCAATTAATTTTTGACCCAACCGAATGTCTGCATCCGTTTCCGCCTCCGCCTCGTCGAACTTCCCATCAGACGCTCGTTCGGGGCCCCTCCGCCGCCTTAGCCAACTGCGCGCTTATACCCAAAATCATTTCTCCTCTCAATCCTCCTCCTCGTCATCATCAACCTCTAATACCAACAGTCAACAACCGATCGCCCGTCGACATACCTTCAGTAGTCGAGTATCTTGGTTTTCTCCCGCGTCATCTGCCTCCACCGGTACCGAATCTGCTCATCCACCTGTGGGGACCAATAACCCGGCCCCATGTCCCGACTCTGAGCCATCTTCATCGACCCTCGCCCGCTACAGTTCTGTCTTGTTTCCAGGCTACCGCGGTTTTGATCTCGACCTGCGTTCCCAGAATCGCTCCTCCGAGTCATCAACCTCCCCCCCTTCTTCACACGAGCCTCGTCGGACGCAGACCCAAGGCAGGATGGCGCGGCTGAGAGGGTTGTCTCAAACCCCAGATACGAGACCGGAGGTGGACACGACGCCAGCATCGGCGCCGACCAACCTGCAAAATGGGCTGTTAGACTGCCCCGACCCGGTTACCAATGAAAACTCTTCTTCATCGCCACGCCCAAAGCAGAAAGCCACCATTCGTTTTTTCCCTCACCAGGATTCGCACGGGAATTCAAGACCGTCCTTACCCTTTATCCCCATCTCTCGAACGCTACCATCGGAGAGTAGTGTCATCAAGGTCGGGCGATACTCTGAACGAGATGGCCTGCCCGTCGCAAACCCCACAGAGCCCTCCGATGCGCCTGTTGGTTTCAAGTCGAAGGTCGTCAGTCGAAAACATTGTGAATTTCTGTACCTGAACGGGCAGTGGCACATCAAGGATGTCGGAAGCTCATCGGGAACCTTTTTAAACCACATGCGATTGAGTCAGCCCAACATGGCGTCTCGGCTATATACAGTGAAGGATGGTGATATCGTGCAGCTTGGTATTGATTTCAGAGGTGGGGAAGAGATGATTTTCCGATGCGTTCGGATTCGCATTGAATGCAACCGGTCCTGGCAGCAGCAGCCTAACGAGTTCAAGTATGGTCCACACACCGAAGTAGGAAGACGACGATGCTAACAAGGCTCTAGTAAAAACACCGAGAGTCTCATTAAAAACTTAGGTAAAGGCGAAACGGCGGACTATTCTGGGTGCCGTGAGTGCTCGATTTGTCTTGGATCTGTCTTGGTTTGTCTCACCGCTTCCATTTATCTTGGCCTTTCGTTTTCCTTTGCTGGTTTATCCTGTCAGTTTGTGGCTAACGCCGAGTGTAGAGACCTTATCAGTGTCTGTTCATGGCAGCGTGTGCCCATGTTTGGCACTACAAGTGCGTTAGTCGCCTCATTCATACACCGGATTACCCTATGTTCCAGTGCCCGAATTGCCGTGCATACACGGATCTCAGCGCCGAGGTCGATGATTCGAACGATTACGAGGAGGTGGAGCAAAAGCCCACCTCCACAGAGGAACAACGAGATTCATCCCAGGACCGTCGATCCGAAACTCGCACCCCTCAACTAGAAACCAACCCAACTCCCGAGGCCTCCAACTCCTCGCAAGACTCCGTGGATGCCCTGCCAAATTCTTTGTCCGCGGCAGCAGGGCTTACTCATGATGTCGGGACTATGCACCTCAATGAAAACCGTACATCGAGAGAATCTGATGATGAGACACCCCGTGTGGCCAATCCATCCCCTGTTGTCACTGGGAGCATCGGGATACCGGTTCCTACGGCTAGTGCTCTTCAGTGCCGGCAGGCGCAGCTGCGTGCAGATACACCCGTTCGTTCTGAGTCCTCCGATGATAACCCTCTGACGCCACGCAATGATTCCGGTCCTCTGGTATTTGACGGCCGGGCTAGCATGTCATGAAGAAGGACAATCCTATGGAATACAACGCCATGGGAGTCCATGCGCAATGACCTACATTGACCTTTGTGAGCGGGGAGACTCTTTGTCAACGACCACTAGGCGTCCCATCAAAGGCTATCTGCGGCCTTCTCACGTGTTTCTTCTCGTTAACCCCCTTGCATCATTTACAATTAAACACCCCAGCATAGTTATTTTCTATCTCTATATCTAGCATCGCAATCTGGAACCCATCTGCCCTTGGTTTTGAATTATACCCCCATTTCGCATCGCCGGATTGCTCCTCCCGGTCGGCTTGGCCAGGTTCTCCATTGCGCCGTCCTCGCTGGCAGCCCAGCGGTGCACTTTAGCCGGCTGGTATTGGTGTTTTGTTCTCTGCATACGTCCTGCGATCTAGCTAAGGTTGCCGGTGGTCCCTCGACGATCTCCTCGTCCGCATTCGTTTTTTCTTACACTTTCCTTTTCGTTCTATTTTTATAGCGCCTGATTGAGCATGTGTGTACATACATTATACTGCGACCGTGCGTGGGAACCGCACTGGCCAACCCAGCTACTAAAGCAACAATTCCATTTCTTGGCTCGCCGGAGAGTCCATCTTGCAACCTTCCTGCGACCGCCACGCCATCGAACGGTGGCCAGCCAGTGATCATGAATAGCGCTCGTCTTATACTTTCAGAGCGCCTCCACATAATTCCGTGCAGATATCCAATTACTACCCCAGAATCGAAGCGACGTCATCTCACAGAAGATCGGCAGCGCATCGAACATGGCGATAGGACGCGGGAACTTTTTAAACTATGCCCAGACTATGATTAGTGGCACGAACCACCATTGTTAGTGTGTCGCTTCGTCTCTCGTGATTTGCTCGAGGGACCGCCATACCCCTCCCAGTCTTCTAGTCGAAACAACCTGACCCTTTGTTTTGGTTGACCGCTGCCTGGGACAATTTCCTCTTCTCACGCACTTCGACATACATTATTGATCTCGCAACACTCGAATGACCGCAGGAAAATGCGATTAGCCTTGAGCGCCCCGTCCACCCCCGTGCTGAGCCGGCAAAACACCTTTGTCCGGCATGGCACACACCCGCATCTCCTGTCCCATCGACAGAAGCCGCGAAGGTACGTACCGCGCAACTGGGACTGGATCGGGTCTGATCGAAGGCTTCTTTAGATGGCCTCTAGTCTTCCGATTCATCAAAGGCGCCATCCACGGCGCCATCATCGTGCCCGTACTCTTCCACGCACTGTTCACGGCCTTCGTCGTCTATCTAGATCTGTACATTTTTGATACCGTCGGACTACCCAGTAGCATTGTAAGGCCTGGTTCTCATTCGTAATGTGCTCTCCAAAAAGCATACAACTAACTACTAAAAACAGATCCCCTCTCTCTCAATAGTGGTGGGCCTCATGCTCGTCTTCCGCAACCAAACCAGCTACAACCGCTTCTGGGACGGCCGCAGCAGCCTCACAACCCTAACAACCTGCATTCGCAACCTGGTGCGTACCATCCTCACCAACGGCTACAGCACCTCGCGTCCCCTCCGCCAAGACGAAAAGGAAGACATTGAACGCACCATCCGCATCCTCATGGCCATACCTTACGCTGTGAAAAACCACCTCCGCGCCGAATATGGCGCTGCCTTCTACTCCTTTGGGGACGACGTCGGCGAGGACGGAGTCGCGGCATATAACCCCGACTACGCGAATCTGCTCCCCAAGGGACTCGAGGGTCACGAGGATGAAGGGTTAACGCTGCCGTTCCAATTAAGTTTCTTCATAGATGGTTTCATCAAGAGGGGTGTAGAGAGGGGCTGGTATCATGCGCCTGGGGCGAGTCAGATGCAGGCGCAGTTGAATTCGTTGTTGGATGCGGTGGGGAAGATGGAGATGATTCGGTTGACGCCTATTCCTGTTGCGCATTTGTGAGTTTCTTCCTTCTATAAACCCCCATTTACTGTTATTGTCTCGGCAGAGGATGCTAATGATAATGTAGGATTCACCAAAAACAAGTCCTGGCTCTCTTTGGCTGCGTCCTGCCCTTCGGAATGGTGGATGATCTGGGCTGGTGGACTGTTCCCATTGTCAGTCTGGTTATTTTCACATTATACGGAATCGAAGGGATCGGATCACAACTGGAAGATCCGTTCGGATACGACCGAAACGATATCAAGATGGATGCGATTGTTGGGGACTCCAAGATGGAGATCGACGTGGTGTTATCGGAGTGGCGGAAGTTGATGTCGTTCGTGGAAGCGGAGACACCAAGGACTGAGAGCCGATGTGTCGAAGATCATAGCGACCGGGGTAAGTTCCCGCCCGAGATGTTCATAAAGCATCGACCTGTGACGGGGAGGGTGTGATTTCGTCAATCGTGTGACTGAGGACTCACATTCGAGTGGTGGGTGTGGAGAATGTAAACGAGGATTGGAATATATGTATGTACTGATTCATGGCTTCATGTCTACACTTATGGTTACGATAGCAGCATAACCTTACAATTGTCTACCGCATACTTTACCAGAAGCTCTAAACATACAAACTTCCTCTGACTCACAAAACCATACCCCAACGACACTACTGAAACGTAATGCAAAGTTGCCTTCTGTGAATAGAGGAGTCAGGACCATTCAAAACAACCCTATAAGCATCGTCTTGGTCGAGCAAAGAACACCACCACAGAACGAAGGAAAAGAACGGTCCAAACGCCCATCCAATCCCCAGCTCCTGACCAACCATACTCAGCACAATGTCGGCATCATATTGAACAACCGATTACATAGAACGGAATCAGGCTAAACAGTGATAGGTATTCAATCGATCCTTCCGAAAAGAAGGTATTCTATATAGTGTTGGTTATTTTGGGCGACCTGTTGTGTTTTCAGTCGTCTCTTGCACTCCGTCAATCTATTTATGCGGGCTCACCTCTGTGTGGTACGACGAATCTAGCGATGGCTTGATTGCCGCGGAATAGAGCAGTGGAGAGTAGGTAGTATTTCTGCATTGATAGTAGAGTCTGGGGAGTCGGTGAGGTTCCATGTATTCTGGTATGCCGGTGTTAGGTTTAGTATGAAACCTTCGGTAAAGATATCGAGAAGTAAATAGTTTAGCTATACTAGTCAATAAGCGGAGATTCAGATCCGGGGAAGAAATAGAGCTCATTTAGTTATTCCTGGTACAGTTAATAAATAATACATAGATTATGGGCTGTGACTAGCGCGCTCAGGCTCGAGTGAAGTGGTTGTATATAGACTAGACACCCCATGAAACAATCAACACAATCAAGTGTTCTTTTAACATCACAACTTCCGCTGATAATCCAGTTCTATTCTAAGATTTTGCGTCGTCATGATGAACGAGACATGACCGTCGCCGGTGAATATGGAAGCGTCGATGCCTTAGGCGGCCATCCCACCCACCTTTCTTCACACTTCTTCCTCTCTCTCACTTCCTCTCCTTCTTCTCTTTCTCTTACCACCTTTTTGGTCCTGCTAGACTTGTTCGCAGTTTTTTTTTTATTATCCTTTATGTTGCTCGATTCTGTCACAGTCTCTCTCACCACCTCCAATACTGCTCGATTAGCTCGCAGTCTCTTTTTATCACCTCTAATACTGCTCGATTAGCTCGCAGTTTCTTTTTATCATCCTCAATACTGCTGGAGTTAGTGGCAGTTTCTCTTCTTAATCCTAGTTCCTTTCTTTCCTGACTATCGTCCTTTGGTCCTGCTTGATTCAGTCCAGGTGTTTTGCTTGCTCTTTTGTCAACTCCCTGCCTTCCTTGAGAGTAAATCTTGTAAACCCCTTTTGATTTTCCTCTTGTTCTTCATCAAGATGGCATCGAGCTACCCATCACCTTTCTCCAACCTCGAGAGGTCCTTCAGTCCCCCCGAGCTAGCCTCACCATCTTCTACTCGAAAGCTACGAAGCAACGGTTCTACCGAAGTTCCACCACGATCTGCTCAAGCCATCTTCAACGAGATCGTCCGCAAGATCCCCACTATCAGAGAATTCACAGAGATCGTCTTCGAATCCATACCGCCTGAACAAGGTAGTCTCATCTGTCGCTCACTCCGTGAGTCTAGTGTTTTCGAGTCGAGAAATGCGAGGTACGATAATACTCAAGCAGTTCTACAGTGCATCTAGCTGACATGACGCAGAGCAAACTTCAATTCATTCACAGGGACTCTTTGGATCCGAGTGATGCCGACCAAACTCCATGATGTGCACCACAGATGGGTCAATCATGCTACCCGTCGCTGGACAAGACAAGGACTGACGAACGAGGCCGAAGATGATCTTATGGATTTTGGAGTGGGAACGAGTATGCTCTTTACTCTACAGTCCAGTCTTAGGATACTAATCCTTGGTCATAGCTTTTGATGGATTTACGGGGCAATACACGCATTCATCGAAGGAGCCAGACTTGTTTTTATGTCCGGCTACAGACGACCTACCTTCAATTGTTGTTGAAAGTGGATTCAGTGAATCGTGGCCGCGCTTGCACGCTGATAAAGACCTATGGATGTATGGATCCACTACAGTCAATGTGGTGATCTTGTTGAAGTGGTCCAAGTGTGTCCGCAATAGATGTAAAGGTAAGGTGGAAGTATGGACACGAAATCCGGCAGGGGGTCTTATGATGTGCGAAAAGGTACGAACCGTACTATCTCGAAACCGTGCCTAAGCTAATACTAAGGGTTTAGCCAATCTTTCCGCGGCCTGTTCCTGCTCCCGATCCCGACACCGATGTGGTCCAGTTCACGAAGCTGGATCTCTTTGGCAAACACATGGTTGCCGGTCAAAACCCTATGACGGTTCTTTCTTTGGGTTTGTCAGAACTGCGTGACCATGCTCGCCATCGAATGTCGCTTATGGGATTGACCCCTGCATGAGGTTGAATACACCTTCTCACATTCGGGTGACCAGTAAGTGTGGCTATCTGCAGGTTGTATCCTCTCGTTCTTGGTCATTGACATAGCTGCTAGCATTACCTCGCCCTGTCTCACCAATCAAAAAAGAAACAGAGGAAGAAAAACAAGGGGGGGAAACATATGAGGCATCAGGGCATTGTGTCTCTCAGCAGACACGGTCAACAATTAGCAGTTTCAGTAGCAGGGCAATATGCATAGCTTAGGTTAAAGTATCCTCTCTCACAAGAACTTTCAATTTGAACTCGATTCCTAATAATTGAAGCTGGAATCCTCTCAGACAGTAGATTTCATAGGGACAGAGGTAGCGGTCTCTCGTACTCTAACACAATTTGTACACTTATTTCCAGTATCATCCTCAGCCCTGAAATGTATGCCTTCGGACAAATTCTCAATTCCACGAGCTGCCGTATTGGACTCAAATTTCAAAATAGACAATTTTCATGGGTCTACTCATGAATATTTGGACACCTCAATGGTTGAGCTACTATCATGTTTATATCAGCCATAGTTCCTATAAACCAACATATCCAACAACCGCAATAAAGTGTGATACGATCAAGATAAAAAGGAGCATGAGACTTACCCGCTTGACTGCAGATCGTCCATGAGTAGCTTTCTGAGATCCTCTCGTCCAGCCCCTTCAGCGTATGAAAGTGACGTGCGGTCATTCTTGTCCTTTGACATGATATCAGATGGTAGATTGCGGTAAAATCAGTCTCATATCTACCATATAATTAATTCATTGTCTTTCGTTCAACTCCCGCAGAGTATGACAATGGAGTGTTACCATAATTATCCCTAGAGGCAGATTCACCCTCCCACTATCATATAATGGCTTTATCACATGTCCATGTCCACGCGGTGTAGCGAACGACAACCGTGTTCTCCCCCTATAGTGTCTGGAGTCTGGGTCAGGATTTGGTCTCCGTGAGAAGGGGACAAAAGATCTCGTATTCGGCGGGTTATCTGTATCTACTCCTAACGTCTCTGGGCCAAAGGATATGTATCCCAAACTCATACAGAACTTGGCCATAACTTCAAGAATCGAGAAGGGGAGTGATTCACGTCGAATTCAGCCACGGATCATCCAATAGTTCTTTCGCCGTCTTTCTCTCCTCCGGGACCCACTGAAGCATTGACCACATGAAATGGAGGAACTGCTGTTTATCTTGACTACTTAGGTTTTCTTCCGACTCCTCCATGGAGATTGACGGTATGGAGACACCACCTACACCCAACCATTTACCTATATGACCGTTAGCTCCATTCTCGCTTTGGCAGACAATAACTGACCATTCTGGTCAAATACATTGCGTGTTTCTTCACTTTTCGCTAGAGAAAGTGAAGTGGTGGCAGACCAAGATAGGCCACCGTTTCGGCAACATGATGGGATGGAGGATATTCTTTGTTTTCGTCAAGTGCATTGAACAAATGTTTGTTTTCAGATATCCCAGATCTGAACATGTCAGTGAGAACGGCCCTCATGGTCACAGGACTCAACTTACCATGACGCCGACATTCCATATATCAGCGCTAGATCTCCATGGCATGTCAAAAAGCAACTCAGGGGCATTATATATGTCGGGTCGAATATTCCCTTTGTGAGAATTTCCGATCCTAGCCTCCCCAAGGTCACACAGTACTGGCTGGCCCCATAAGTCATTGCGCGGCAGTGAAAGCTTCCGAGAGGCGTATCTAACGTAGTTTTTATCCACAATCTTTCGCCAACTTGGGTGTTCTTGCTCATCCTTTTCAAATTCTGTAAGAATTGCCTCATCTTCAATGCTAAGCATGATGTTCGAGGCCTTGATATCTATGGTGTTCTTAACATATGCAAAGGAACCGCCAAGAACAGGGGATCTTACCAGTATGAACGATATTTATCTCACTGTGAAGAAAGTCGAGAGCTTGCAGCAGACAAATCAATGTTTGCTTAAGTAGAGGTTCACTTAATCTACAGGACCTTGCTCTCATTCGTAGCGTATTGATCGACAAATGCATTGCTGGATGTACTAAACAGCGGTAGACTCCGCATGGATTCGAAAGTTCGAAGATATCATAAAGTCCACGAATATAGGCATTTCCAACATGTGATGAATTCAGTCTGCTTAGGTGTTCGTAAACTCCGAGCTCCCTAGACCAGGCTGGCTCCGAACGAGCGTACGTTCTGGTAAGCACTTTGACAGCGACATACTTATTGATACTTCATGGGAATGAGCTAAATATTGAAAATGTTTATATGTAGAAGATTCGTACCTTTGGTCACGGCACAGCCAAACAGTTGAATAAGACCCATACCCAAGTTTCCCTAGAACTTTCTATCTTGAGTGAAGGAGCTCCCCTATGTGAACAGGGTAGGATTGCTCCGCTTTATAGAAAGGAAGCCTCTCCTCCTCTATAAGGCATACGGTGCCGGCCTGAAGAGATTGAGTGATCATGGGTCGCCGATATCTGGAGGTTGGCAGCTGGGGAATAAAATGCTACACTCTAGCAAGGGTTGCTCTACTCGGCATTACAAGGAGCCCTTGAGGATTTAAGAACGCAGAAAATGCTGTAAATTAATTATGTACCACCTGGTGTGGTAGGGCAAAGAGATTACAAAACTGGATCTTATAAAGATTGAGGCAATCTCCCGTATAGGTGTCGTATAGGTGAGAATTGACGAAGATTAGGAGTATTTATGAATGGTATAATCCTTGGAAGTTGATGAAGTTCACTGAGTGATTTGTATGGCCTTCGCCCTTGTCTGGGATTGTCGAAAAAATCTGTTGATTTTCCTAATTTGTAATGTGTTGAGTGTGGCCAATGCATGCTTTGTGCTCAGTAGGATGGGTTACTTCAGAACATTGAAAGATCCAGACTACTAATTAGGGATATTTCGTCAGAGTCGAATGCCTAAGGCAACCAGTCCAAGCCCTACGCAAATTGTCCAACGACCTCCATATTCATAATAATCGTTGTATTGACTATAAATACTATAGCTAAGTAAGCTATTTAGAAACCAAAGGAATTTAAGTTCAGCGTTACGAGCTTAATAAGTATTAATATAGATTCCCGGTTCTATAGCTAGGGTGAATCATAATAATTAGTACATTAATATATTACATTAATTAATCCTTCGACTGCCATTTCAACCATTTACAGGTCTTGGCCCCAGCCAAGCCTTACTTGCATTCGTCTGTTTTAGTCTAAAGCTTGTTATTTAATGACATGGATTTGCTGAGCTATACTTGACTATTGCATTTGGATCCATAGAACAAACTGTTGTGAAGCTTCTAGCTTGGGTATCTCAATCAAAGTTCACTAGAGCATACATTAACAAAGGAAATAGTTTACAGTTTTAAATCCGGACACGTCTAAACACCATAACTCCATCCTTAACCTAACCAACCAACCCAACCCAAACCCCGAGAAATCAAACAGCCCGCCCCCTATTCGAATCCCACGCATTAGGCGACGGAAGGGCCTCATCTATCTGATGACCAGTACGACGCGGCTCACTCTCGATAATCATCTCTTGGGTGACTGTGATGTCATTCTTTTTGCCCGCTCCTTTGTCTGACCCGTCCCCTAGGATATGCTCGTCGCTTCCCCATGCCGTAGTATTATTCGGGATTGAAAGCGGATGTCGCGAACGTTTAGATGGTTGATTTCGGCTCGAGAGTGGGAAGGATTGTGTGCGGTGTCGGCCGTAGCTGGAAGGTCCACCGGAGGAACTGAAGAGAGCGCTGAGACCGACTTTTTGGGCGCCTCGGCGGATTAGTGGTTGGATGATGGGGAGGTTGGCGACGACGATAGAAACAAATGTTTCACGACAGGCCCATTTACTGCCGGAGACTGCGCCTTCGGGTCCGGACTATGGTAGGTTCGTTAGATATGGAAACAATCGAGGTAGGTCTAGGGAAAGGGTAGGACGTACGGTCATAATGGTTACAGCACGGATAATAGCGGCCATGATCACGAAGGAGGCACCGCTGAACAAAGCCATTAGGGTAATCTTTCTCCTAATACCGATGTTGACTGTCCATAACAACTGATGTATTGTGAGCTTTTGGTCGCTTTTGGTCGCTTTTTGTGGGGCAATGAGAGACGAACTGGTAGTGGAATAGACATCAAGTACAGGTCGGTCAATACGTTCGGAATGACAACAATGAGGACATAGAGCGTTGACTTGGTGGGTTGGCAGATATCTAAGCTGTTAGTAAGGTGGAAGGAGATCAATCGGTCTTCAAATACTTACTCCCAGGATCTGGGTTAATCTGCCAGTACTTATGCATCGGTTGGCATCCGAGCAAGATAGACAATGCCACGGCAAGATAGGTCACTCCAAGGAGGATATATGCAAACCGCACTCGACCTGGTAGGTTTTGAAGCCCAGTGCTGTGCTTGTCAGTATCAAGGTATAGCAGATTTTAGCAGGCAGAAATTATCATAAAGAAGAAAAACGTACGTCAACCGGGAATAGAACACGGCCACACAGGCCTTCACCAACCACAGGATGCATGCATAGAATGACCATCCGATCACCTGGATTTTCGAGCCCCATTGCCTATCGTAATACTCGCGCGAGTTTGGATCAAGGGCGGCACGTTCTTCGGGAGTCATGTAACTATTCGTCAGTCCACCGAACTTGGCCCCAACCAGGTACGCCGCTACTGTTTCGGCAGTGTACACTAGCTATATCTTAAAGTGTAAGCACCCCTCTTCTCGCAAAATTCGCAGTCGGTTTCATCCATACTCACCCCGGC
Organism: Aspergillus oryzae RIB40; assembly: GCF_000184455.2. Lineage (NCBI taxonomy): Eukaryota > Fungi > Ascomycota > Eurotiomycetes > Eurotiales > Aspergillaceae > Aspergillus > Aspergillus oryzae. The sequence goes on along the minus strand of NC_036439.1, from coordinate 4,067,842 downwards.
CAAAGGCATCAGGTAATCATCCACCTGGAAGTTGGCAGGGCCGACCGAAGTCCATCTCACGTAAATTCGAATAATAATGAAGACTAGACCCAGAGAAAGAAGGGTGAACGCCTCCGGGTCTGCTGTGGCCATGATGTCAACGACGGGAAGCTGAAAAGCGCACAACGTAGGAAAAAAGAGCAAATGGGTCACTCAAGAGATCCGGGTTTGGCAAGTATAAGAACTGGGTGCGCTAGGTCCCGCTTCCAAAGTAGAGGGAATGGATGCCATTTTGGGAACGGGGGCAATGCGCTTTGATGCTAGTGAAAGAAAAGAGAAAATCCCAAAGTACCACTTTACAGGATTTCTTCACACGGTTCCGGGAACATTGGATCCACTGGCGGCATGAGGGATTTGCACTGAAATTATAACGCCAAGATCTGGACGGAGCTAATGTGATGCTAATCAGCGTTAGAACACGACCACTTCACCGGGACATACTGTCCTCCCGTCGTCCGTGGACGAGACGACATCCAACCTATCTCCTAGAAAGGCAATGATCCGAAGGGTAGAATCGACGAACTCTACCCTAACATGAAGTGAAGCAGCCCGTTTAAGTTAGTGTGGCAAGAAGGCTCCATTTTCGGACGGTAGAAAGGTCTGTAATTCGGTACCTTGATGGATCCACCCCCTGAGAGAGCTGTGAACACGACTAAAAACTAGTGTGAAATCCGTATCCGTCCTGACGCAGCACTAGGGCCTCGGTTGTCATACGTGGATTTGGAGCTTAAACCATGGAGTGGGAATTCGCAATACCCCAAGTACTATGATTAGACATTAGCGGGAGATTAGGCTCGTCCTCGGACCCGCAAACCCTGCAAGTTAGGGCATCTCGCAACCCTTCATTGGACGTTGCTCCAAACGCCGGAGCTGTTGATCCCTGCCGGACACACCACCGTTGAGGACTGGACTCCCAGACAAGCACCGAATGCTTTCACGCCTGCGAATGCTGCCTAAATTTCTTTTGGTCCATAGGAGTATGGACTATGGAGTCGACGCCAGCAGAGCGGTCAGTCACCATTCCGCCCGTGCTTTTACCCCTCTACTACCGGAGTAGGACCATCACTCCCAAGACGCACTAGTCACAGCTAGCCAGTCCGGCCCCCTTATGAAGACCTCGTATTCCCCCCTCTTTGTCTCCTCCCGATTGACTTTCAGAGATCAACTTCAGACACATAGAAGACGACATGGATTCCGCTGCTGACTTTATTGTTATCGGAGGTGAGAATACCCACACGGACGGGGTCGCCACAATCCGCTAATGAAACTTAATTAGGTGGTCCGGCTGGCAGCACAGTGGCAAGCCAGTTAGCCAATTCCCCGAAGCATCCCAAAGTGCTTCTTCTGGAAGCCGGAGGCCTCAATGCTGAGCACGACCTGCGGGTGGACGGTCAGCGATGGCTGACCTTCCAGAATAAACACATGAACTGGGGCTACAAGACCACCCCGCAAGAGCACTGTAACAACCGCGAGATTGATTACTCCCGTGGACGGGGCATGGGAGGCTCCAGTGCCATCAACTTTGGTGTATACACTGTAGGCGCCCGCGATGACTACGAAGAGTGGGCACGAGTGGTAGGTGATGATGCCTTCCGCTGGGAGCAAATCCAGCCCAGGTTCAAAGCCCTCGAGACCTTCCACGGTGATCTTCCCGCGGGCGTTGATCCGAAGTACGCAGCTCCCCGAGCTGAAGACCACGGAAGCTCTGGCAGCCTGCACGTCGGTTTCGCCTCAGAATGGGAGAAAGATTTACCGCCCCTTTTGGATGTCTTTGAGCAGGAAGGGTTCCCCTTCAATCCGGACCACAACTCAGGCAATCCCATTGGGATGTCTGTTCTGATTAACTCTGCCTACAAGGGTGTTCGTTCCACAGCCGCGGACCTATTGAAGCCGAAGCCAGAGAACTTGACTATTGTCACTGATGCTCCTGTACAGCGCCTCGTATTCGACGGCAACAAGGCCGTAGGTGTTGAGTCCAATGGGAAGAAGTGTGAGTTTAACTTCAGTTACCCACTCTTAATTTGAAATGGAGTATCCGACAACGGAGACTTATCATATAAAGTATACAACCAAGTAATATCTGTCTAACATTTGCGAAGATCTCGCCTCAAAGGAGGTTATCATGTGCGCTGGGTCTCTGGAAGGTCCGCGCATCCTCATGCACTCCGGCATTGGCCCCGCACAGCAGCTAGAGAAGTTCAATATCCCCGTTAAGCTCGATGTTCCCTCCATCGGCCAGGGTCTCCGAGACCACACTTTTGTCCCGATCGTAAACACTCGCGTAGAGAATAGCACCCAGCGCCGCGAGTTCTACGGCGACGAGAAAGCCATGGCCGAGGCCCTTGAGCAATGGAAGAAGGACGGAAGCGGCCCATGGTCACGGTTCGCCTGCGAACTGGGTATTGGCTGGTTCAAGCTCGACAAGGTCACGTCCTCCGAGGAATTCCAGAAGCTGCCTGAGGAAGAGAAGAAATATCTTCTGCAAGAGACCGTGCCACACTACGAAATTTTGACACACTTCCCTATCCACTGGTTCATCCCGGATTTCGCCAAGGAGGCCCTAAACTACTCCTGCCTGCTCGTGTTCATGTTCAACGCACAGGGTCGTGGTGAAGTCACCCTACAGTCGTCGGACCCCAATGTGCCCTTGCTTTTCGATCCGAAGTTCCTGTCTCACCCATTCGATCGTCGCGTTGCTATTGAGTCTCTGCGGGATGCGTTCCGCATTGCTAAGAGCGATGGCTATACCAAGGATAACGTCATGGAATTGGCTGGTCCCAAGTCCGACTCTGACGAAGATCTCTTGGAATACTGGAAACAGAACATTTCATCCAGTTGGCACATGACTGGTACTATCAAGATGGGTAAGAAGGGCGATACCGATGCCGCAGTGGACAACGATTTCCGCTTCATGGGCATTGACGGGTTACGCGTGGCGGATATGAGCGTGGTCCCCGTGCTGGCCAACTGTCACGTTCAGGCCGTGGCATATGTGACGGGAGCCACATGCGCGGAGAAGTTGATCAAGGAGTATGATCTAGCCTAGACATTCTTTTTCTGCATTAGCGTACATCGAATTTGAAAAACTATTGAACCTATTGAAATTGGCCCCAACGCAAGTATCGATCGTTATTAGCTCTTAAGTGGTTTGACCCAGAAACTCTTTCCGGGGAAACTGGCGCTAGACCCCAGTTTGAGTGTCAACGGAGTCACGGACTTCATGCCGTCGGAATTCCTCCGTTAAACTTGTTGACAGCTCACATGTTCTCCACAGACCCACTCCCTTAGTGGGGTCACGGGATTTCATAGCCGCTGATATAAGCGATGGTTCTCCTTTTCGGCTCCAATCCCGGAATTACGCGAAATGAGCACCTTTGCCGTTTAGGGTAAGCCGCGAGGATATCATCGATGATCCGACATGATAGACTTTCTCTTTTTCTGGAACTGCAATGGATGCATTAGTTAAGGATTCCGGGTTTTTTTGCGTAGATCCCCCTTATTCTCCTGCCAAGAGTGCCAGGTTTTCATTCTTCATTGATCATGGAGAATCAAGAATCCATCTTCCAACCGGTAACACTCCTCTGTACTCATTGCCCATCAAACAATCGCAACCATGTACCGGCCACTCTTGTTCTGCTTCGTCTTCCTTTCAAGCATTTTTTCACTTATCCACGCCCACTCGGTAGTCCCGGGAACTAGTCTCAACAATTGTCAGAACCTGGAAAGGCTAAACCGCACCCTCCACCACGTTTCCCCGATCCTGGAGAAACTCTCTCATGTTAGTGCGGGAAGTGGCAAGGCAGTGGTGCCCACCCTTAATGGAACCGTCGACGCCACCCATAAGAGAGGTCTTAGCGATAAACTCCAACAAATTCAGTCCGCAGAGGCGATGCTCAAGCAATCCAAAGACAAAGTTTTGAGCAAGATGACGACCTGCCAAGAGCCCAACGTGGGCGCGAACAATGTATTGCAAAGTACCAAGCGGGATGATGAAGAAAAGTGCACACTTGACGAAGCATTGGAAGAATTGTTGGACGAGGTAACGGATGCGCTAGAATGTCTGTTGTCGGTTGCGTTTCCGTTGTTGGGAGGTGTAGTGGATTTGGTGTCCAATATACTAGGTGGAATTGTGAACTTGGCTAGTGAGATACTTGACCTTGATTAACGGATTGGTGAGCGGTCATAGGGACACTGTTCAGGCTACATTAGTGGGGAGTTCATGTATATATCTTCAGTTACCGGACGGATATGATGGTGGATATATGGCTCAGTGTGTCAGGTATTGTACATTGTAACATATTGCACGGTCTGGTTGATTATGAAAGCACACTGTGCCTAAGAATATTATTTGCATCGTTGTACGACTTTGTAGCTCATAAGGGAGCTTCCAGTGTCAAGACACTATCCAGGATAGTATCGGGAGTAGCATAAGATAGAACTTGGGCTACCGCTTTCAAGTCGCTTCCATATTGCAAACTGCGGTCATCTTCCGGGTTGGCCACAATGATTCGATGACGGAAGACCTTCTTCGCAGCTAAGGCTACTATCGATGGCGTGAGATAATCAATTCCATGCAATGCAGCGAGCAACCTATCTTAATTAGTTCAAGCCATGCTTCTGAAGTTCTGTGGAGGACACACTTTGAGAGCTTTCTAAAATAAACATTCGATCGTGCGGATATACCTCCAGCAACTGCGCGACTGAGACGGAGAAACACAGTGATGTCTTGATGATACCGAATTATATCCGCGCCCATAGTTACACGGTCACTGGCTTGCTGTAGTTTGTCCAAGGCCTATATATCGGTAAGTTTTGAGCGGATGTGCAGAAACTTAAGCTCACCTTCCGGTCTATATTCGGGTGTCCCTTGTGCAGCGGTACCTCTGATTTGCGCACAACAGACGATGCTGACATCTGGCCGTCAGAAAAATAGTCGTTGTTCTCTTCTAAGTATATAAACCCGTCCCTAGTACCGTGAAAGTGGGAGATAATGAGATGGTCATTCTTGACTAGTCAGCGTCATCCAATTATAGGCCTATGACAGCAAACTACCTACCAAATGGAAGTTTAAAGCTGGCTGATCATGTTCTGTTTTGCGCATAACAAGCGGTATGAAGAGGAAGTCTTCTGGAACCTCGAGGAAGCCGTTATGTGTATTGATTTTTTTAGAGCGCATCAGCTATTATAGACGTTAGTCAAGCCACACATTTGATCAAGATGCTATATTCACCTCAAGTGCTTTGAGTTGTATCCTGTCAGCAGCGTGATCCAAGTTTTTGGCTACTACGACGTTAACCACCCTGTTACCCGCATTGTTTGGACCAGCCGAGTTTCGAGCATTCGCAGGAATGAGTTCTAAGCAGAATTCATCCAGTGTTGTAGTCTCAGAGCAGTCAACAACAACATAAGTAAGGTCGAAAGTGTGTGTACATATCTGGCGGAACGTCAGTGTGTGAAATAGGAAGCACTATATATTGAGAAGCGACTTACCAAGGCGAGTTCTTTCGCAACGTCATTTATGTTGTCGGCCGTAGCGTCTATACGACAATGCTCGCGAGCAGCAAGACAGAGATAAAGCGCCACTTCAAGATCCGATAGTTCCAGTACCAGACTGGATATTTCCGCTAGATCATCCATAATTTTAACTCGTATGCTTCTTGATGTTCAGTATCAGTAAATTGAGTCTTGATAAGTGGCCGACGAACAGCCAAGACGCTACTCCTGACTAGGTTTAGCTCCGGCCCGACCCCATGTGAGCTGGGAGCTTCCCGATGAACGACCGCCAACAAGGCTCATTGCAGCTTCGATCTCTTTCGTCGGTTGGCGCGGTCTCTGTTCATGGAAATATCTGCCAGTATCAATGGCACCGTCAAATCCGCTGGCGAACTGGGAGAGGCTGGGCGATAGTTTCTATAGAAAAGTCCCGATATACGACGCGATCTTTGATGAAGATGTTGAACTAGAGAACTACATCGTCGCAGGCGCGCCATACGGAGGGGCTTTAGGTACGAGTATCTATCGTTATACACTTTGCGAATCGATGCTTACAAATCATAGCATTGCATCGCGATGATACCAAGCCATACAGGTTCCGTGATGCTCAGACCGCCAAGTCGAGCATTGGTATCTATTCCTCCTCGGGAAAGCTGATTAACCGACTTAATGTTAGTTAATGATTCAGCTCAATGGTCCTTCTAACTCTAACGTTTCCAGTGGGAGCATGGTACTATCCGGGGGCTCGGCTGGTCCGACAAAGAGGAGTTGTTAGTGATCACGGAAGACGGTACCGTTCGACGCTATTTCGGACTGTATGGAGACTTTACTTCATTTTCTCTTGGAAACGTAGGCTTTCGATCTCTATATCTACTATTTTCGGCGCTAATATGCGCAGGGAGCGGAAGAATATGGCGTCAGAGCTTGTCGCTTTTGGACTTCCGGCTTCGTTGCTCTGCTCTCAAACAACCAGCTGGTAGCTGTGTCTAACTATGACGAGCCTCGACCGAAGCTCCTAGCTCATTGCCCTGAAGGAGAGGTTTCATCATGGTCCTTAATTCCACCTGCTTTTACACTGTCGCGCTCAGTCGAGGTACTGCTAGCTGTTGACAAGACTGTCTACCTGGTTGATCCCACAGAGGCAGAGGACAAAGTGCTTCAAAATGGTCCTTTTAAGCATGCCAGCGTGTCGCCAACTGGAAGATTCGTGGCCCTCATTACGGCGGAAGGCAAAGTATGGGTAGTCAGTAGTGACTTCCAGAGCAAGTACAGCGAGTATGATCCCGAATCTCGCGTAACTCCCCGGACAGTTGACTGGTGTGGCGATGATGCTGTCGTCATTGCGTGGGAAGATGAAGTGCACTTGATTGGCCCCAATGGGGTTGCCGCTCGGTGAGTTGTCCATCATATCTGGAAGCCTGTTTTCTCCTAACCAATTAAGCTACTATTATGACGGCATTGTCCATGTTGTTCCCGAGTTTGATGGCGTTCGACTGATCACGCATGACACATGCGAGTTTTTGCATAAAGTGACAGGTATGTTTGCTTACAAGATCTGTTTCCCCATCAATTAACACCAATCCAGACGTAACGGAGGCGATCTTCCGCCTCGGATCTACCTCCCCTGCCTCAGTCCTGCTGGACTCAATCGACTTGCTGGAAAAGAAGTCTCCCAAGGCCGATGAGAACATCCAGCGAATCCGATCAAGTTTACCGGAAGCCGTTGACATCTGCGTTAGGGCCGCGGGCCATGAGTTCGACGCATATTGGCAGAAGAGATTGTTGAAAGCTGCGTCATTCGGCAAATCTGTTCTGGATTTATACAACAGTGACGATTTCGTTGAAATGACCGAGAAACTCCGAGTTCTTAAAGCAGTTAGGGATTACCAGATTGGGCTTCCAATCTCATACGATCAATACATGCGGCTGACTCCGGAAAAACTTATCGAACGCTTGGTGAACAGACATGAATATTTACTTGCCATTAAAATTTCGGAATACCTCCAGATTCCTGCCGACAGAATCTACGTCCATTGGGCAAGCCAAAAGGTTAAGGTCTCAACCGTTGACGATGAAGCTGTCTGTAAGCTTATCGTGCAAAGATTGGACGGCAAGCCGGGGATATCGTTCGAACTGATCGCACAAGCCGCTTATGATGAAGGGCGTGCTCATCTGGCCACTCAGCTGCTGAACCACGAGCCACGGGCTGGCAAGCAGGTTCCGTTACTTCTGAACATGGAGGAGGATGAAATTGCTCTTGATAAGGCCATCGAAAGCGGTGACAATGACCTAGTAAACTATGTGCTTCTACGTCTCAAGAGCAAACTCCCCCTGGCCAGCTTCTTCAGAATGATTAACACCCGACCTATGGCTTCTGCCCTTGTGGAAACGACCGCTCGAGGTGACGATACCGAACTACTAAAGGATCTCTACTACCAAGACGACCGTCCGATCGACGGCTCGAATGTGCTCCTCTCGGAAGCATTGAGTCAGACAGAGTTGCCAAGCAAAACTGAGAAGCTGCACCTTGCCTCTCGATTATTAGTCGACTCGAAAGACGCGACAGTAGTCTTGCAGCAAAAACTTCTTTCCGAAGCATCACAGTTGTTGAAGGTCCAGGAAGCCTTGGATAAGGACATTGCAGATCGGTCTGAGTTTGTGGGTCTAAGCTTGAACGAGACTATTTACAGACTGATCCGATCGGGCTACGGCAAGAGAGCACAAAAGCTTCAGAGTGAATTTAAAATGCCGGATAAGACATATTGGTGGCTTAGACTAAGGGCTCTAGTTGCCAAACGAGACTGGGGTGAGTTGGAAGAGATCGGCAGAAACAAGAAATCTCCGATCGGGTGGGAGGTGAGCCAATTCTTAACCAGCTTCTGTTGTATGCATGCACGTGCTGACACAAGTTGACAGCCTTTCTATAACGAGATACTAGGTGCTGGAAACACGAAACTCGCTTCGTTTTTCGTCCCCAAATGCACCAATTTACCGGTCGAAGACAAGGTGGAAATGTGGGTGAAATGTGGAATGATCGTGAAAGCTGGGGAGGAAGCCTTCAGAGCCAAGGACTTTAATACCCTGGAGCTCCTCCGGACGAGAGCTTCGGGGCCAGCTGTCGCTGATATTGATCGAATGATCAACCAGCTTAGGCCAAGGAAATAGTTGACGTGGCCAGCCTGGTATCTCCTTTGCACTGTCGCTATGACATTTCAGCTGATATCATCGTCCACGTCAATATCTGCGTGTTGGTCAGCCACCAGGTTTTGAGCCGGCTGCGGCTGCGGCTTCGTTGTCTTAGGAGCCGCGGAAACATCGGCCATAGCGTCATCGTCGTCATTATCGGCCTCGTCGTTGAGGTTCTGAAACATGGTCGCTCCCGCCTTGCGATTCAGGTCTTCCCACTCAGCCTGGCGGCCCGCCTTGTCAGTATCGATGAAATGGCCTTGGCAAAATCAGTTTGTCCATACCCTACGTGCTTTCACTGTCTTTCCCCGCTTGACACTTTTCTCCACTTTCGTCTCCAGTTGATCCAAGATATTCTCTGCTCTTTCGATACCTTTCTGCTGCCTAGCACGCTGCGCCTTTGTGAGAGCTTTAGCCTTCGACTTCTTCTTTGCCACACCGGCATTTGCGCGATCAGAAAGTATAGATTCACGCTGTATCACGGTATCTTCGGCACGGGGAAGGGTGGTCAAAGACTTGTCAACGTCGAGACTCGGCGATGCTGCCCGGCGAGCCGCACGAGAGTGCTTTGACTGGACTATAGACAGCCGTTAATTTAGTAACCTCATTTCTCTCCTGCATAATATCCACGTACCTCTTGCTTTAGCCATTGTGATGAGGACCGGAAAGTTTGTGTTTTATCACAGCCGTAGAATATTTTCAGTGGAGACAATAGTCGCTATCGATAACGAGTCCGGGTAGCCACAGAAACCAAAAGTGAAGCCCGAGACGCTTATTAAACTCCGACAGGCAAACAGTCCAAATATCATCAATCTATACTTAAGATATACAAACTCATTTTCATTCTTTTACCCGTCCATGAGTATTCGAACGCTGTCTCTATGCCTTGACCTCCCAGATTTCCCTCTCAACCATGCACTCTCATAGAGGGGCGAACGGTGTCCTCACTCAAAGTCCCTTGAACCACGCAAAGAATAACCACTATGACACAGTATTTCAGTATCTACAAGACCACCCAAGCATAGCCTCCACCCTAGCGATCGCGATACTCGTTTTCGTTGCCTTGACTCAGTCTGGATCGATTCCGGCCACGGTAGCCCGAACACTGTGGGACGTCATCGTTTACATGACGCCGCCCAGGGTAGTCGCCGCCCTAGACAAAAAAGCAAATTCAACCCCGATCGACGAAAGTGCCGGCCCGATGACTTTCGAAGCCAAGAGCGAAGCGATGAAACGGATCCTCGGGCTCGATAACTCATCATTATCCTCCCTTTTTCCTCGAGCTCCCACACTCCCGGGCTTCGGTACTGCACTTCTCGGCAACAAGGACAGCCTCCCTCCGGGTCTGGGCAACTGGGACAACTCGTGCTATCAGAACAGTATCATACAAGGGTTTGCTTCGCTGGAGTCGCTCGCGACCTTCTTGGGACGGAACATCGATTTATTCGGGGCGAAGGGAGCATTCTCGACACATCAGGCGCTCAAGGGCATCATAGAACGGCTGAATAGCCCCGACAGTTACGGACAGCGATTATGGACTCCGGCGGATCTGAAGTCGATGAGCAGTTGGCAACAACAAGACGCGCAGGAATATTTTTCGAAAGTTGTCGATCAGATAGACTACGAGATACAGCAGGCCACACGGAAACAAACTCGGAACCTCGGGTTGAAGGTGGCAAGCCCGCAAGAAAATGTTATTGGGGCTGGGTCTACGCCGGGAACCAGTGCGGACGCCTCTGTCGGGGCTCGGATTGCTGAGATACGTTCCTTCGGAAACCCACTGGAGGGTCTCCTCGCACAGCGAGTGGGCTGCATGCAATGTGGTTGGACTGAGGGCTTGTCCCTTATTCCATTCAATTGCCTGACGTTACCGCTTGGGGCGGGCTACGAGCATGATGTTCGTGATTGTCTTCAGGACTATATGGATTTAGAACCTATTGAAGGGGTGGAGTGTGCGAAGTGTACTTTGTTGCACGCTCAAAAACAACTCCAGAATCTGCTTAAACAAATCGAGGAGGATAAGTCGCTTTCGAACACACCCGATTCACCGAGTGTATCCGAAGCGCTGAAGAACTCGGCGCAGGAACGATTGAAGGCTGTTGAGGAGGCCCTCGAGGAAGAGGATTTTGCGGAGAAGACTCTCTCTAAGAAGTGCAATATCCCTTCGAAGAACCGTGTCTCCTCCACGAAATCCAGGCAAGCTGTGATTGCAAGGCCACCGAAGTGCCTTGTCGTTCACATCAACCGCAGTTTGTTTGATGAAATGACGGGAATGCTTCGAAAGAATTACGCCGCTCTGAAGTTTCCGAAGATCCTTGATATGGGCGAGTGGTGCCTAGGAGCAGCCGCCGGCCAAGCGGGTCAAAACAGCGAGATTTGGGACATGGATCCGAGAGAGTCGATGCTCGCACAAGCCGACAAGATCGCGGATGGCCATGGACAACTATATGAATTACGAGCGGTAATCACGCACTACGGCCGTCATGAGAACGGTCACTATATATGTTATAGAAAGTACTCTTCAGAAACATTCCCCGCCAACGTTCCGGAGTCAGTCATTGAGCAAGACGGTGAGAAGCAGACGACTGAGCGCTGGTTCCGGTTGAGTGACGAGGATGTACAAATGGTCAGCGAATCCAACGTTATGGCGCAGGGAGGAGCTTTCATGCTCTTCTATGAAGCCGTGGATTCATCTTCTCTCCCCGCTGAAACTGGCGAGCCAGATCTTGCAGAAGTGGATAATTCGGTATCTACCTCGAGTGCTGTCACGCCGGAAGACATGTCGACAACATCTGCGGCCACTGACGACACCCGAACGTCTCAAGCTACGAGTGTGTCCACGCCTGAGAAGGCTGAGCTTCCAGTTGCGAATGCACGGCCTGCTTCGGAAGTTGATTGAGTCTAATGCCTTACATATCGTTATATTTAGCATGGTCCGCTCTATTGCGGACGCTAGCAACTGTGTACATCACTATTATGATACCCCAGCCCTACTAAAGGCGTTGCATTGCTTTGGTTTTGTATTTTTACGTGGACATGCTTTGGACAGGTATAGACCTCTGCATCAACAGGTCAAGAATGTTATCTCATTCATACTTACAGTAGTTAGCATCAATCACTCCAAAATCCACGCAGGCTTCTGACATTTCCAGAAGCATATCCACCTACAAACTCTGCATATACCTCAGAACCAATATTATGTTCCTCCCATGAAGTATGTACACGATGCATCAAAGCCTATCAACAAATGAACCCAGAGAAACCAACGCCAACACCAACACCAACCCCCAGAACCAAACCCAAATCTAAAAAACGCCAGCCCTAGTCATGACATCATGAAACTGTTCCAAGCTCACCCCAGCCTCAAGACCCGCACCCCCATTCGCCTCCAAAATCATATCCCTAAGCAACTCATCGCCCAACCCATCCTCCTTCAACTCCCGCGCAATGCGCCTCAAATGCCCCAACGTAATCGGCCCATCCGTATTCCGCGTAAACAACTGATAAGCAGCATCCACCTCAGCGGCCATAGCATCCTCATCGCGAGACCGTAACTTCGCCGCCGCAACAGCCACAAACGGCTCATAGAGAACATACCCGGTCGTCGTAGGGTCCACCGCCGCCAAAATATCGTGTAGTTCTCGGGAGTCAGCCGGCGCAAGACCTAGCGCTCTTTATTATCCCTCAGTCAATACAATCCAACATATATTCCACCCGGCGCAAAGTATACGGGACGGAGACGGGGGCGGAGAAGGGGGACATACACAAGCGCCTTCCGAACATCTTCTCGTGCTATTACTCCTTCTTTCTCGTTTGGGAAGTCGGCGGCGCTGGTCGCGAAGAGCTGGAAGACTTCTTTGATCTCGTTTTCTTCGGTGGCGCTGATGTCGTGCGCTTTGGCGAGTTTGGATTGTCGCGCTTTCTTGGGCGCGGAGGGTGCGCTGCGCTTTTTGGGAGGCTGGGTGGGTGAGATTTCGGTTAGTGGGTACGATTAAGATTGAGGATTGGTTTGCGATGGAGGGTGACTTACCATCTCCCCTTGGTGGTGTTGGGGTGTGGCAGTTGAGAGTTGTGGTTGTTGGTGGCGGGATGGTTTATTGCGTAAGTTAAAGGCGGAGAGAAGGGTCTTTGGTTGGCTATCTATATGATGGAGTACGGAGTATGCCCTGAGTGTCGGGCTTTACGGAGTTTACACATCGAGGTATGCTGGCTTGTCTACATATTGTTTATGTAAATATATATTAAAGTGGTTTTTAATAACAAAGATAGAAGTTCTATCTATACGAATATAAAGTCAATCTAGTCATGGTCCTTCATCGAAGATCGCCGAACAATCGACGTATTCCCGTGACTGCCTGGGGCTGCTGACGTAACCCACAATATGCCTACATTTCCTAATCGAGCCAACGGCCTGACTTTATATACCCTACATTGTCCCCAGACAGCTTCCTGAATTTCTCCCTCATCGACTACACTACACTCTGTAGACAGGCTCAGTCACTACACTATCTCCAACGCACTTCATATCATGGACGTAGAGCTATACGTCTACGACCTCTCCAAGGTAATTAATCCCAACCAGTATATAACCACAAGCTCATTGGCTAACAAAGAACAGGGTCTCGCCCGCCAGGTACGTCAAATTCGTACCATCACAGAGGACAGGGACCAAGATCTAACATAGTCAAGTGGTCCCTCCCGCTCACGGGCACGCACATTGATGCCATCTACCACACAGCCATCGTGCTCAACGGCGTGGAATACTACTTTGGCCATGGCATCCAAACAGCCTACCCAGGGAGCACGCACCACGGACAACCCATGGAGAAAGTCCATCTGGGCCAGACAGAACTGCCCTTGGACGTGATATCCGAGTACATCGAGTCCCTGGGAGAAATCTACACACCAGAGGCAAGCCCAAAGCCGCTCTCCAAACCACAAATCAACCACACTAACAAACAAAACTCAGTCCTACGACCTCTTCCTCCACAACTGCAACAACTTCACCCAAGATCTGGCCATGTTCCTCCTGGGCAAGAGTATCCCAGATTACATCCGGAACTTACCCCAGACCTTCCTCAGCACGCCTTTCGGGCAGATGATCAAGCCGCAAATCGAAGCCGCCTTGCGCCCTGTCACCCAAGCCCCCAGCACCGACGTACCAAGCCAACCCCCTGCACAAATACAGCCAGCGAACAAAGTCATCCAGGTCACCAATCTCACGCAACTCAACCACGAACTCAACCAGGCCAGCCACTCCGCCGCAATCATCTTCTTCACTTCGGCCACCTGCCCGCCCTGCAAAGCTCTCTACCCTTTATACGACTCACTAGCCGAAGAAGCAGGATCCAAGGCCACATTGATCAAAGTAGACATCAGCAGCGCCTACGACGTGGCCATGAAATACGGGATCAAGGCCACGCCCACCTTCAAAACCTACTTAAAGGGTCAAGAAACAGAAACCTGGAGCGGCGCAAACGCATCCCAGCTCCAGGGAAATATCAAACTGCTAATCGAGATGGCGAACCCAGCACACCCGCACCGCAAACTCGACCTCCCGACTTTCCAACGCCCGATCCCTGCCTCGTCATACATTCAATACAAGAATACACCACCGCTAGACAAACTCATCCAGAAACTCCCCCAGGAAACCAGAGACAACAAGACCCTCACCTCAATCACAACCTTCATCACCAACTCTATCAAATCCAACGATAAGATCGAAACTCCTCTACCACAGGACCTCCCAACCTACCCAACCTACATCGAAACCCTCCTCAAGGAAACACCAAGCGCCGCTCACTTCGCAATAATAGATCTAACAAGACTCCTAACCCTCGACCCCAGAGTCGCCTCATACTTCGCTTCCCAGAATCCCCCGTCTACACTCTTATCCCTCCTCCTCTCCCTATCTCAATCAACCCAAGATACCCAAGATACCCAAGACAAGAAAGAAACTCCCTACAACCAAACCCTAACAACCCTCCACCTCCTCACAAACCTCCTCACCACTCCCCTCCCCACACACACAATCCTAAACACCCCCTCCCTCTTCTCCCAGACCCTAAACACCCTAACCACCTCCCTCTTCCACCCGAACCCGAAAATCCGCTGCGCAGCCACCTCCCTAGCCTACAACCTCACCGCCCAGAACCACAATTCCCGGATCGAAGGCAAGGGCGATATCATCTCCGAAGAGGACCAGGTCTCGCTGGTGGCGGGGTTAGTCGAGGCGATCGCGAATGAGGAGGAGAGTGGGGAGGCGCTGAGGGGGTTTTTGATGGCGTTGGGGTTGGTGGTGTATGAGTGTGCTGTGGGTGGGGAGGTGGAGGAGGTTTGTCGGGTTTTGGGGAGTAGGGAGACTGTTCTTGGGAAGAAGAAGGGGGGTTTGTTTGGGGGAGGGGAGGAGGGGAGGAAGTTGGAGGGGTTGATTGGGGAGGTGGTGGGGTTGGTGGGGTTTTGTTCTTGATATTTTGTACTTTGTACTTTTGTACTGTATGGAATAGAAGGGTTTGTTTGGTTTTGTTTTATTGTGGTTGATTTGTTGTGGCTTGGACTGGTTGAGTATAGAATTGTAGATATGTTTTGGGATTGTGGTTGTGTGTATGTGTATGTGTATGAGTGTTTCTTTTCTTGGGTACTTTTACTTCTACTTTTGTTTCTTTGTCTTTTCCCGGTGCGGTTGTCTGTGTCTGTCACACACGGAGAGCTTTGGCCTTCGGTTCTAGTGTCGATATCTACGGTCTGATCACAAGAGACGGTGGTCGGAATTACAATCTAATTTCAATCGTCTACAACGTCAGGATGCCAGATTCAGTACAACCTCGTATTCACATGCCATTACCTAGATCAAACGATAAAACCATGGTCGCTAAAAAGAGTCATCACAGAAAATAGGGTATGTCGCTGAGCTATGCAAATGCAAACCGTGGAAAAAGCCGATGCGGGAGCTGTTCGTGTAACACGCTCGGGGTATGAGAAACAACACAAGACACAACAATAGGTACACGACGGGGTATCTGAGAACATAGGATCGACGCTAGAAAATATTCAGGAGAAAAGGGTATTAAGATGGTGTGTAGGAAGAAAGGCAGAAAGGAAAGAATACAAAGGACGGTGCTGTGAAATCCTGGACAGGCTGAACGAACATGACAAAGAGTTCCCGAAATGGAGAAAGAAAACCAAAGCGCTACCATGGACGCTGAAAACCACCCAACGCCCTCGCAAAAAAGCACGAAAAACAAACGTCAGGAGGGGTCACAGGAAAGTTCGGACAACGAAAGGCCACCCTTGGCCAGCATCATTTCCGGTGAGTGAGTCATAAGAATAGTGGTGGTGTCAAGGAGAGATAAGATCCGAAGGGCATCAGACAGTAGCGGTGAGATAACCAGCTAGATGATAGGCGCAGGACCCTGTCCAACGTGCAGCCGACTGAAGAGGCGCCAAGGAGGGGAAGCGAAAGTCATTTTATTCTGACACGCAATTTTCGCCGTGATGCGCCGACAGCGACGAGTTATTAAGTAATCGAGCAAAGCGATAGGCATGTAACTCCGTGGGCGGCGGGTGTGGAAATTCCGTCCGGCTACAGCGCGTACTGGGTGGTAAAGTTGTCACCCCCACGGGCAGCCAATCAGCGCTACCCGCCCGTCGAGGCGAGGCACGTGCAGCTCGCCCATCAGTCATCAGTCATCTGTCAACCGATGTTCGGATTCTGTTCGCTTTTGTAGTGCGACTCGCTTTGTTTTGGGCTAGAAGAGGAGGGCTTTCACTCCGATTGGTCACTCGAAACCAGGAATAGCCGCTGAATCGTTGACCGCAAATTCAGAAAAGTCTGGAAAAGTCCATGTTCTGTCGATCGTTCGACAATGCTGCGCTAACAAACCAGTGAAGATAACGTGGGGCGACCAGACAGGCGGGGTATCGATAAGAAGGGAAATGTTGATACAAGGCGAATTTGACAGCTCTAGGCACGAATCACCACCTTAGTGGCCGACGGAGCCCGTCGCTTCTTCTGGGGCATAGCCTGGCGTTTCTTGCGCTTCGCATTTTCCTTCTCTTGGGAAGCGAGCTGTGCCACCCGCATGGCTTGCTGAGCCCGCGCGTGCGCCTGGACCTGGGCGAGGAAACGGGCGCGCTGGGCTTCCTCTTCAGCAGCGGCGCGCAGCATCTGGATCTGCTGTTCAGTCGTCAGGTCACCAGGTCGGACGGCATCTTCCACGGCCGACTCTTCTTCCACGGCGGATTCGGACTGGGGTCCCAAATCGAAGCAAAGTTCCTCGTCCGAGATGTAGGCGCTTCCAGTAGAAACCTCGGTGTCCGTGCTGATCAAAGCCGGTCGGTTGGGCCAGGAGGGGAAAGCACAAGCGTTGCTCATGCCAAAGGCGGTAGAGAAAGAGCACTTGCGAGGGGTAATATCAAGCAGAGAGTCCTGAGGAGTTGGTGGAGGGGCTGCCGGGGTGGAAATGGGCGAGCCACCGTCCCAAGTAGTATCGAAGCTGAAGGCGACCGGGTCGGTGTTGGCCGATGCCTCACTGGGGGAGGATCTGAGACTGGCCGCGTTGCCACTCCAGGCCTGAAGTGGAAACATTGGTATCGCTGATGATCTGGTGTACTTCATTGTGTGTGAATGATGGATGGAGAGATGAGGTTAGAAGTCAAAGCGGCAGTGATGGTCAGTTGTAGTAGGTTGAGCTCCAATATAGGAAGAGTGGAGAGTGTGTTGCTGACGAGAGAGTCTCGGGAGGGAGCAACAGAAGATAATAAAGGTGAAGAAGATCGACAAGTCTGGGGAAGGGACCCAGAAGGAGGGAAGGGAGGAATGGGAGGGTGTAAATAGTAATAAGCTCTGACACCAATATTTGAGTGAATGGGTCAAGTTGTGGTGAAGGACAGGAGATATGTATATGTATGGGTCCAGATCGATCGGGGAAGCGTCTGGACTCCCTTGCATATCCCAACAGATAAGGCGTCGCGGGGGGTTGGTGTGATGCGTATTTTTTCATAAAAAAAAAATAATAAATAAATAATATAAAATAAAATCAAAAATCAAAAATGATCGATTTATTTTAATTTTCAAGGGGAAAATAAAAAAAAGAAAAATAAAAAATGCAGGCCCCACAACCAACAGGCAGTGAGTAAAATGATCGCCAAACAAAAATACCGGTCGAGAATTCCTCAAGAGACTTCGAATCTTCCGTAATGCTGGCCAGTACCCAACTGACAAACTGCAGGTCAAGCGCGAGGATCAGGCGGAAGCGGCGTCCCGGCAGCTGTACGATGTATTATGTATGAAGAATCGACTGGTGACGGTTCAAAGGTGAAGTAAGTTGGACAAATAGGGCGACCCAAGCCAGACTGAATCATTGATTTGTTCATTGATTGATTTAGTTCGTCTCCTTCGCTTCATTCAATTCCCAGCCAGAATTGATCAATCAAAGAAAATAAGTACCACCACCAAATCCTTTTGGACAAAGAGTTGCGAGAGAGTGTGTGTGAGTGTGAGATTCTGACAATCAGACAGCAGACCCCGGTCAGTGGACGTGGATCTATCGCTTTTCTTATTTGAATTTGTTTTTGTTCCAGTCCTCCGGATTTTGATTAATTAAATAAATAATAAATAAATATTTCTTTCAGCATCGGCCCGCGGACCGGGGAGCACCGGGTTGGGGGGCGTGGGGATCAAAAAACCGTCAAAGAGTGAGTCAAAACGGGGGTGAAAGTTTCCTAAATCAATTTTATTATTTATTATTTTTTAATTATTATTGCCCTTTTTCGAGTATTATTACCCGTAACTGTTACCCGACTAAGTAAGAATAAACCCGCGTATGCTGCCTCGAGGATTTCTCGGTACTTGATTGTCTGTGCCTGGAACTATTTCGGAGGAATTCTTCACCGTCATAGTAATCCTTAATCATATGTCTCAGTGATGATGACTCGGATGACTCCGTATCAGACCCCCAAACGGTTCGCCGTACAGTGAGCACAAGCTTGAAGGTGGTCAGACACATTTCTGGATTATGCGATACGACACGATCAACCACCATTTCCCAACTGCCGCCGATAGAATGATATATTTTGGGCGCTCGTGCATCTGAAACGGATTCTTGCGGTCTGCTGTCGAGACAGTTGTCCGTCTGTGCTCGTTCCAACCTGCGTTGATTGTCGTAACATTATTGAACTGTCCTCCCCATCCCCAACCGAGTGGCGGATGGAGGGGAGTCGAATCAGAACGCGCATGGAAGCACACCGCTTCGATGTTTGACATCCTCGCGGTGAACGTGCATACATAATACTGCGGGCGGATGTATGTCGAGCTGTACTCTGTATGTCTATCTCGAGGGATACAGCGGCAGTTACTCGTAGTTACATCAGGTCACCGCCTGTCCCATGCCCTAAACCTGTATTTCTTGCGATTTCCAGCACACCACAGCAAACCCCCTCTCACTCACACCGCGCATTGCAATCCATTTCCTTGAATTCTGACACTTCTAGCGGTCTGAACACGGGCAATCCCCGACCGATGGATTTTCATCAGTAACGATAGTAGCAACGATAGCTTATGCAGTAGTATTTTCTAGATGAGGATGATTTTCCCGCCTAGTCGTTTCGTTTTCCGCCAGAAAAATCTAGTCGCCTCGTGCGGCCCAATGGAGTGGGAGGAAAAGAAATAAAATAGGAAAGAAAATCAATCGCGAGCTGATGGAGTTCCTTCGAGATTTGTTCCAGAGCCCATGCGCGGTATCCGCGGTGGAGACTCGGTTTATTCTTTCTTTCTTCACTACCGTTCTCTCTTCTGACTTAATTTTGAATCTCGGGTTCTTCATCCGTTGTCGTGTCCTTGGATGAACTGGCCAGGACGGATTGGATTTCGAATTCTACGGGTGAGTGTCAAAATCCGACTGACTAACTTTTGGGACCTTGACAGGTTCAGAACCATGGAACGCGCTCGCCTACTTTAATCCCCCACGAGAACCCCTCGAAAGATCATTGACCCAGGAATTTCTGGATATATCTTTTCCTCCGTAAACCGCTCGGAACTTCCCCGCGACTCGACCAGATCGTCCACACTATCGCCAGCGTAACACCGATCGCGTTTCTTGTCAGGAGTAGAAACAATTTCCTGGTCGCACAGCCGAGAATTCTTCCGTGATTACTCGATCGGATACTTGTGAAGGATAAACTACGTACTACTACTACATCAGGATGATGCGGCCCTGCTCCACGTAGCCCCAAGTTTCCAAGTTGCAAACGGCCCAGGTGTTCCGTAGCCAAAACGTTCCTCCGGATTTCGCCCAAGTTAGGGAAAGATGAGGCGGAGGATTTTTTCCCGTTTTTCTCCGCCAGTGACAGGCGCTGAATTTTCACGTTCAGAAATGAAGCGACCGCGGATAAAATCAGAGCCTCACAGTGGCGACCGTCGCGCCGGGCCTACGGACGCATTTCAGCCGAGGCTAAATGGAGCTGGGATGCGATAGTGCTTGTTTCGCACTGGAGGATCAGGAGAAAACTCGTGGTTAAATCGAGTCCTCGGCAATCGGGGAAATGTCGCGCGAGGCCCGGCTTACTGGATCATATGGTGATCGTGATGCCAGATGGAGCTCCAGCTACCAGAGCTTTGGGATAGAACCCCTATTTTCCCTTAACGGTCTTGTTGCTGCCCAATTGGTGTGGTTTGAATTGGTGTCTTAGGATTTAGTCTCTAGTTTCGTCGGAGGATCCATCATAATTTTTTAGAAGCCCTTCTTCAGCTGATGTTTGAGACGTACCCAGCATACGTACCTCGCAAATGGTGTGCATCAGGCTCCAGCAACACATGTGCCGACAGATCTTTTTTCCTGTGATTTCATATGCTTGACAAATAACTACAATGCTACTATCCATTGACAAAGTACGAACTACGGAGATAGCAGGCCGGTCTCTCCCGCCAGCCAGTTGACAGGTAAATCGGGTCTTTGTCTATGAGAGCTTCCCCGGACCATTAATTAAGTATAGTCGGCTGGTGCCTCGGCAAGAAAAGGTCCAGGAGTGTCGAGTCTAGACCTGTTGTCCGCACCGCCTAATTTTAATCCGATACTATCAATCACGATCCATCAATAGTTCAGCTAAAACGAACCTAATTATTATTAAACATCCCTACCCCGGGGAAAGCATTTCCGTCTCCCGCGAAACGATCGAACCGTCACGTCGGAATCCTTCCCCCCCACTTTCCTCCTAGAAAATATATATTTTTCTGAAAAAGGAAATAGAATTTAGAATCATCTCAAATAAAAATGGTTCCAAACGATCGCCGTCTACTGAATAATGTACTATTATCCCTTTCAGGGAATTTGTAACCCAACTCCCGGGTTCTTCTCACTGTTCCCCTTCCTTCCGCAAAAGTAACCAGGCTACGGGAAAGGCGGAAAGAGGAGCCGGCGGTCCCAAGGGTGAGGAGAGTATGGGGATCTTTGCCCCTTTCATGCCTTCTTGCTGGATCCCCGGCAACCTTTCCTCAGTTTCTGGGGGTGTTTAACATTTCCGAGAACAATTTCAATTCGCTTCCGCTCATTGGTGGATGAGATCCATTTACTGACTCCTGTTTTCTGTTTTGTTTCGCACGGGGTTTGCGATTCAGTATTCATCACACAATTAGATGACGACTACCTGTCCATTCCTCTGTATTCATCTGCAGAAAGGGTCACCACATACATGCCGTGATGGATGTAGGTACAGCAAAGTACCTTTGTCCTCCGTATCACCGACCATTTCCCGAGGGTTCAGACCCCCTCCTGGTTACATCCGATCGCAGGATCGATCGAGCGATAGGTCGAATCTCATCCCATGATCCCGGGTCCAACCCTGCATTGCCGCCCCGTCCGGCTGTTTCTGCAACTGCATCGACTATCTCAATTTATTTAGCATTATTAAATTTTTTACAGATTGAATAATTATTCCCCGGCGACAGGAGTACCATGTTTGCCACAGCTTCCAAAGTACCATC
Organism: Aspergillus oryzae RIB40; assembly: GCF_000184455.2. Classification (NCBI taxonomy): domain Eukaryota; kingdom Fungi; phylum Ascomycota; class Eurotiomycetes; order Eurotiales; family Aspergillaceae; genus Aspergillus; species Aspergillus oryzae. Next base: position 4,046,145 of record NC_036439.1, on the reverse strand, counting down.
CCCCGCAGGGATACCCGGCTGGGCGACGACGCATCCAAAAGGGCGGTGATACACCGCCTGATCGACTATTGGATACGAAGCTGCCATGCGAGCAACAGGATGGCATTGAAAGTTGAAGAAGACGAGATTGCGGAGTCAGCGTGGTCAAATGTCTTGCCGCTCAGTTACTCAGCGAGCATGACGAACGCTGGGGCAACATCCCCAGAGAATTCGGCCAGCACAGACATATGACCCGTATTCTGAATCATGGTCCCGTCCACGATACCCCAGACTTAGGTGTCCGTCGCCAGGGATGGCCGAAAAGGTTGACAATAATAAAAAGATGGGGTACACAACCGCAGGCGAGGGAGCTCTGTGATCGTCACTCAAGGACGCACAACATTCCCGCGGCTTTGTCCGGGGTTCAATCGCCACCCAGCACACGTCTTCATCTGTAACAACTATTTTGGGAAGGAGAATGGGCCTCAGCGCAAAAGCACAGAGCGTCTTGCACATTGCGGAATGCGGTCCGAGTCCGGGGGAAAGGTTTAAGGTGTTAAGGTGTCGACTCCTTGCAGCCGATGGAGCTGGCGGATGGTCCTTTCCGCCTCCCCCGGGTTGATTTTCCTGGTTCTTGGTTGCGAGCTTCGTGACAAGGGAGAAAATAGGACTGACGGACGCGTCGACCACCGCTTCCCCGGCTGATCATTTGAGCTCTGCACGGGGTGACCCAAAGATACTTCGTTCTATCACAAAGTATAACCGCCACAACGCACCCACTTTAAGGTATGTGGATTGTGGCGCCTTCTGCAAGCTGATGAATACAGTGCAGAACTATTGCAGCTGTCCCCATCTGGATATTATCTACCCAAACTTCGGGGCCCCTCAGCATTGTGACGGATAGGTCTATTTGGGATCTACATACCTCTCCACTGTGGCTCAGGTGATGTGGCTAGTACCTGTCTTGTGGCTCAGCCCTCGCTACAGCATGATTCAAGTTAGACTCCACTACTTCAACGATCGGCACTGCAGAAAACAGGTTTCGCCCGGTCTAGCCCTTCTCGATCGAGAACAAAGCGCGATGGTAGATCTACCTCGACAGCCACCGACGACAAAGATCAGTCGGTCAATCTCGATCCATACTGTCAATCCTCGATGACCTCACTGAAGTATGAACAGGTCCCCGCTCCTTGAATATGAGACACAACATGCCACCGATCGCAAATAATATCCGATAAGTATGCACACGGGATCGATGACGACGGAGTCTCTGAACACGGTGTAGCGGAGCGTACAGAGTAGTGTAGTGTAGCATCCGTCTTGTCGTGTTGTCACCACCTATCAAACCCAAATTGATAATCTGTACAAAACACCAAAAACCCTGATTTCCAACCCAACCATCAAACGCCAATAAGACAGATAAGACAGACATACATTTCCAAGAAAACACGTCCAACCCAACCTAAACCAGAACCCAAAAACCAAGAAACCAACGAGCCTCACACGTTGCACGGGCATCCCCGCATCCAACCACACCCTCATTATACAAACCAATCCAATATCATATCCTATCATCTTATCATCTCCACAAATCAGATAAAATCAATACCAAAATAACATAAATAAAATAAAATACAATAATAAAACAAAAAAGAGTCCTCCCAAAAAACAGCAAAGCAAGTCTATTGCTGACATTGCATAATCCATCAGCCTTGTAAACGGGTCCGCTGTCCTCGTGGTTAGCATTCTGCACCGGACTGGACGCCTTGAGTTTTCTTTGTAGCTGACACACAGTTTAATCTGCGCTTCGTTTGCATGAAACGTGATATCGTTTCTTTCAATGTTGTGGTTGTAGTTGTGTTTGTTACGTGGAAGTTTCTCCTGTACTACACTGGAAGTATAACTATGTACGTATGTACAACTCTATACAACTATGCAATAGTAGCTTGGGTATTTGCTATAGCTATATTCTTGGGCTCAGACTACATCCTGAAGTTGGGTATATGTACAATGTATGTATCAGTTCACAGTTCCTTCTTCTTCATAGTAATCGTACTGGGAATTAACCCCGAGTACCTCTCCTATACATTGCTTCATAACACGACCTCCAGAAATTCTCTCTTTACACATCCAGCAAATCATTATTCAAAAACACCTTTCCAAGATACAACTCGGCTTACATCAAATCCCTAGTTTCCACAACACACCCCGCCATCAACACAGCCCCGCAACTTCTCCTGTCATCGGTGCTCGGCACTCGATAAGCTGAGTCATATACAGAAAAAGAAACACGACAATCTTATAAATCAACCCTCGCCTTGAAGCCAAGAAGAATATTCCGGTCAAGGAATACGGTATACCTAATTGTAATGTCACTTCTCTAAGCGAAACGTGCTATATGGTGCTATGCATTATAACTGGGATCAATGACTGATGTCATCACGGTTATATGGATATCTGTGTGGCCCATGCTAGGAGCCTGGGATCATGTTTTCCTGGGATTATTACTAGTGCGATCTATGCTCTGTTGGTTTAGTAGATTACTGCATTGGTGACATAGCTGCAGAAATAGTTTTAATCAGTAACATGAGAATTAAAGAAATACCATACCACCCCTCATGCAACATCCTTATCAAAAACCAAAACCCAGAATAAATAAAAGATAGCTAAAACAATCACCAAATCAAAACCAAACCCAAACTAATAATTAAAAATCAAGGAAAAAAAGTAAAAGAAGAGAAACCCACATCGGGCCGCCATGTATGTAACCAAGTTCCATCCCAGCCCAATGAACCCACCAACAAAGAAAAAATCTCCGAAACAAAACGCCTCATCTCCACCAAGGAAGCATTCTAGAACGGACGGCCCCTCTTGTTTTGCTTGTTTTCCCTAACAGACTCCATATGTGATAAGGCGACATAATGGGGCCGTTTGGTTTTTCGCGGCTGTGTTCGGGTGGGTTTGGTTTTGTGTGCGCTAGCTAAGGTAAGGTGAGATTGAGGGGTTACATTTGCGAGTTCCTTATCGTGGTGGGGAGGTGATGGGATGATGGAAGGTGGGATGGTGGTTGTCTCGGGTTGATTAGGGGTTTGGGGGTTTTCTTTAGGGAGGTTTTGTTCATGGGTTGGTTGTTATGGTGTTTTTAGTTTCTTGTTGGTTTGGGTGATACTGTTTATTTAGTTTGTTAGGGTAAGGGCTGTGTTTGGGTTGGTGTTTGTTGGTGTATCAGGTTCATTTTGTTTGTTAGTCTGGGAATCAGATAATAAGATTCAAAGTTCAACGTTGGATTCTGTTTGTCTGCTACACAGATTAGCGGCTTGGTCAGGAACACGTTGGACATTGTTGGTATGACTTGTGGCAGTGAAGGGTAGGACAAGGGCTTTGGTCTCTTGTACTCTGTGTTCGTGTTTCACCAACTAACAGCTTTATGATGGTTTTTCACCTGCGCAAGTGCTTATTTTTTGTGTCGTGGAGATTGATTGTTGCTGTTTTGCGCGTGCTGGTTAGTTGGTTATGGTGGTTAAGTCCTGTCGCTATAGTACAGGGTTGGGCCTACCTTCTATTGTCACAGCTGGGGTTGACAGTTGAAAGTGCTTGGTTCTATATTTATTGATATTTGGGATAATAAAGGTAAGGAATACTGCCATACTTTGTTCCTTAGAAGGTAGAATGGTAGATAATTACTAGTATTTTATGTAGTCGAAGATACTGCCGATTATATATCTTGCCCGGTTGACAATGACAATCGCAAACACAAAACTGGCTATTCAGCTATGCGGGTAAATTTTGATGTATTTGGTCGAAAATCAGGAACTCGTTTGATTTTAAGTGCTTCAGTGAGAAAGAAATAAAAAAAGAATCAAAAAGAGAGGCCATCAAAAAATTGGAATTAAAAAATAATGACCGACGCAGGGATCGAACCTGCGATCCCTTGCGATCGCGAATGTAAAGCAAGTGCCTTAACCACTGGGCCAGTCGGCCAATTGATGATGTATTGTTCATACTTAAAAACCTTATATTCTTGGTTTTATTTTTGTGGAATTAACCAAGCAACCAACATGGGTACGTGTCGTTGGACTGACTTCATCATTCTATCGAGTGGTTGTCGCGTATGCACCAGTAAGAGAGAGGCAGCAAGTTAAGGTGAGTACATCAATGACACGGGCTCCCGTAGAGCTCCAATGAGTGAGATATCAAACTATCACGTGACAGCAAACATAATTAATAAGCGGGAACTATTAATACTGTACAGTAATTTATTTTCCTACTGACTTTCTTTCTACTTCGCAATATTCCTTGGAAAATCAAAGTAGTTACGAAGCAGTTGGAAAGCAGTTTCGACATAACTATTTTTTTTTCTCTGGTTTCATGGAGTCTAGCAATTCTATTAGGGTGGATGGACTTCTTGGTTCGCATCTTGAAAATGACCCCGGTATTGGGGTAACGGTAACTAACTACTTCGGAAGTAGTTTCTAATTGGTTGCTAAATACTTAATACAGGAACCAACTTGTCCCATTCCACTCACATATGCTAAACATCGTGCTCTTACGACGCTGAAGCTTGAATATATCTATGATCTACCAGAGTATCCAACAAGTCATATCCATGGATATGCATATGTTGTTTCTGCAAGGGGGCGATCTCAAACTGAAATGGAGCAAGTTGTGCAGGAGGTAAACACTTACTAAGTTATGTATAACGAGTCGCTATTAACTGAGCAATGCTAGATTCGATATGCCAAACACCTGTCCAACAAGCAGAAACGACCAGTGTATTGCACTTTTTTCAAATGCCAAGTTAAGAAATGAAGCTGGAAATGCTCGGGAATCTACGCATGTGAATTCTTGAATCCTTTGCTTGGATCGCTTCATCATACTTCTGTAGATGAAAGTATGCTACAGGAAATTCAAAAAGCTCAGAGTGAGACTCAGATCATATGGAACAATCTTGGCAAGCGAAATGCGTACAAGTATGTCTAACACCCTGAACTACCTATAAATTAATTACTAACTACGTATAGTTACTATCGGTCGATGGTGAATCTCTTCAAAAGAGGTCATTCCTGTATCGACCAACTTCCTACATGTAAGCCGGTATTCAGGAGATCTAGTCAAGTGGTAAGCTTCGAGTGTCCTATAAGTGACTTTTAAGTACTCTCTAACTGCTATAGAATCCTTTTGGCGAATATACACCCTATATTGGCTGTACAAACGACTCCTCTACTGTTGTAACAAAACATCATAGGGGAGTAATACAAGGTCATATAGGTATCGACCTACATTTTCTTGAAGATCTTTTCAACAAAGGGATCTTACCAGCCACTGAAGATTGTGGTGTTTTTGCGCCTCTATCATCCCGACAGAAACAATGTGGTAGGTTACTTAGTACGGCTTTAATGACCGGTTACTAACTACTTAGAAGATCGAGATCATCCTCAAGGACCAGGACGATTAAAGCATACTACTTGTGAGGTTGTTTTCAATGGTCTAGTTCCAGTGGATATCAGTCAATGTCCATATATCTTATTTACATCGCATGGTGTGCATAAACATCCACCACCGCCATCGACTAAACCACGTCATATGAGTCAAGAGAGTAAGTGCTTTGATTCATTTTCAATATTTAATGAGTCGTTATTAACTATATTAATTATATAGCGAGTCGCAAACGCCGACGTTCTTCATCTTCTAGTGTCTCTGAAAGCCATTCCACTTTACCACAACCCCCGTCATCTCAGAGAAGCTCCAGATCCTCCTCCCGATCTACTTCACAGAATGATAACGAGTATGTCTCTAAGTATCAATTGCCTAAATATACTTACCAATCAATTAGATCCATAAGATCCTCTCAGTATCCTCGCCGTGTTGCGTCACCAAATGCTTTGACTTCAGAACAGAGACGCGAAGAGCTTGAGCTTCGAAAGCTTGAGGCATATCGTAAACAAAGGGAGGCAGAACTCAAGCAGTTAGAAATTGAAATCGAAAAACAAGAGGAGGAAAATCGTTTAATGCGGCTCGAGAATGAAAAGCTGTGGCTTAAGCTTATGGAGGAGGGGATTCCATTTTCAAGGTCAAGAACGTCAAGAAATTAGGTAACATTAAGTGCTTAAAGAGAAGTTGAATAGCAAATAAAAAGAATTATCAATATATCCTTATAATACATTATATAGAGTAACAGATATAAATTTGCTTCCAACTTAAGCCTGCTTATAGCTGTTATTGATTACATGACCACCAGAAACTTGTATCAGATACTTCTACTCGTCTGACAGAAAAGACGACCCCGGTTTATTTGAAACCACCATCAAGGCTAATACTAAAGCTTCTTCATCCTGTCGCTGTTATTTTTATGCATCTGGACCCCATATCCTGTACGCAAGGTGAGACGGAGGGGTGGGGTAGACACCGAACAGTTAGACCGCTAGTGAATAACAAGGCTTGCAGATTATCATTTATTTTACCTATTAGTTAGATCGATTGGGGGTCATCTGAGTGGGGCTATGCTCTTGTTCGATTACGGAGTACCATCGCGCATATCAGAGATGCATAGTATTGGAAATGCACATCGGCACGTGGGCGTTCTACTGGAGGGAAGCAGAGTGGCTTAGCTTCTACTTCAATAGTATCTGTGCGGACACGAATACCTCCGATTACACCTGACCAAGTGATATTTTACACTACTATCGAAGTAATATGAGCAAGGTGAGTCGCATATATCGGTTAATTCATTTATCCAACTAGTACTTTTGTACCGGTGATCGGCCCAGCCCTTCTAGAACGATCATCTGGGTTTACCCGTCGGTTAATAGGCTGAAGTACTACATATTTCTGCTAAATACTGATCTATAGCATCGCATTCGTAATCATAGAGAATCGGCGGTGTATGGAGTGCGATGTATCGGATTTTGCGAGTGCATTGCCTTACAAATCCTCTTATTATTGTTGCCTTTTTATAAAATATATGTGAAACTTTCCAGCGTTTTATTGTAATAAGGTTAGTTTTATATTGGATAAATGCTCCTTTAACGCGCTGAATGGTGATGTATAATAGCATCGTTTGATATACTATTAATCACTATGGCAATTCTGTATCATCCCACTGAACTGTAGCTTACCAAGGAGAGTGAATGCACACGAAGACCATACTATCCCTTTCACTATCTCTGTAGCTAGCCGGTCAAAGATGGAAACCATAGAAGAGGTAATGGTAATTCCCTAACATACATATGTTTATCCTCAAAGTCATATTTCATCCCACTACCCTCAAGCCCATAATATCGATGGCGTTCACACGACGCTGAAGTGCGACCGAGGAAATTCGACAGAATAAACCAAAGCAGTATCTCATGTAAACGCGTACTCAATGGAAGTTGGTGGAAGTCTGTGGAGGCTGTAGTGGCCGGTTTTCTGATGATTCCAACTGACAAACATATCTCTAAGTCTCGTATAAAGACGACCTATGTCACTATTTACAGAATGGTCTCGGCTTCCAACTATCGCGCTGTTAAAGATCGCTAGGATTGCGGCCAAGACGCGAAAGCTTAGCTCGTCATGTCCATCTTTGAGGGTTTAAATGGAAGGAGAAGAGCAAGTATCTCTATGGATATATACAATCCAAGACAGATCCACATGGGAACAGACGCTCCAACATTCGTATATGTCAATGGTGCCGCAAGTGAGTCAAGCCTGCCGGTGGCCCGATGTTCAGTCTACATCACCTGGGATGTATATCTATATTCCACTTTAGTTTCAAGTCATAACATAGGATTAAGAAGAATCGACTTGCGCATAAAAGCAGCGCATAGGGCAGTATCCCCAAAACCGAACATGCAAGAGAAGCGAGATTCTGTGTCCCATTTATGATACTGGCGAAAGCCCAAGAGAAAGCAGCTGCGGCCGCAGCAGTAAAGCAAAAGGCTGACTTATACCCTAAGCGAGGAATAAAAGCGACACATGTCGTGACAATTAGTCCGAAGATGCCAATAATGGATGAAATAGCAAGATCTCGGTGTATCTGGTTGCAACCAGAACCCTCCCCCCCCGGGGGAGGCTCCCTATGCAGATAGTATGGAACATTGTGTAAAGAGGATATATTCCGAAATATCAGCAACAGAAACCTGAAAAGGAGAGTACCTTACGTGCTGTCATCCATGCTAGGATCGACGTCAATACTGTTGTCGGTTCTGCTTTAATCGCCATTCAACTCGGCCATGTCAAGGTCAGACGAATTCCAAACCTCACCACTTTTACTCAGTCTAAAGGTCTTACTTCTTAGTTGCCCTTGATGATGAAAGGGTTCGTTCCATCTTAGATCCAGATGATATGGTTACTACTTACAAGTGATTCAGAAATATCGCCCATCTTGCAAACATTTGATTAAGCTACAAAAAGTAACACATGGAATCTTAGATCGCTTTTGTAGAAACAGCTATAATTGCTTCAGAGAACAAAGCCAAGGAGGGCCCGGCTCGTGCTTCCTCTCTAAATATTACATGACCGACTCTTAGCCAAAGCAGAGTATGCGAACGTGCCAACGTCCAGTATTTGCACGTCTGAAAAATCAATTCTACACTTAGACATGGCTTCGTCCAGTCCACTTAAGGTCATCCGTCCAATCAATTAACTCGCTTCCAATGTTATTGTTGCCTTTCGAAATCTCAGAGCCAGGGGAAATGGTCGATGAACTAGTACCGGAACTGAAGCCAAGGGTGTATATCTGCTTCGAATCTAGAATATCATTTAAGGCGCACTCCAAACTCCGATATGTGTTGATGTAGAAAAGTTTAAGCTGATCATCAGCATGGTACTCTTGATTCAAGGAACTGACGAGAGCACTAATATTGCGTATAAGCTCCAGTGGAGATGGTAAATGATCTTTTAGTTCGTGATCTCCACTGTGCTTCTTCAGGCTGAGGATAATGTACTCGGCACATGGGACACCGTATAATACTCCCTGGGATATAAACAGAAAGGTCTTAGTATATTCAGAAGCCATGGCCACTAGTATATGTGGTGGACAGAAAACTCACAACGCGGATACGTTCCAACGGACTAGTCTGTGCCCTCATCTTCGGTGACGCAAACAGGCTGATCACTATATTGAGGGTTCTTTTGCAATGCCAGAGAAGCTGAGGTCTCGTGCTCTCAATAGTGCCACCAAGCTCTTTATAAATAAGATATTCACCCTGAAGATAATCCAGGAAGAGTAGTAGCTGGGGGAAGGAAGTCATGTAGGGCATCGCCTCGACCTGGTCGGTGTCTCTGTAATGCAGCTTGTTCGGCATCTCCAGCCAAGCGGCCCTATAGCGCCGAGATAAACTCCTAGAAAACCATAAGTAAATTATAGCGAGCAATGAAGAGAACGAGTCCATAGCTTACTCTAGCTTTGGGAGTCTATCGGCAGTAGACGCTATAAGGGATAATTGAAATAGCTCATCTCGAAAAGCGCCCAAGATATATCTGGCGCGAATATATGTAGCTGGGCAGGTATACCCAGATTGGTTCCAGTCACTGCTATGCGAATGTAGCAAATCAAATCCCTTCAAAAGAAGCTCATCATCATCGATATCAAGCGGAGTTTCAAAACCCTGCGGGAGGCAAGTAATTCGCGGGACTTGACCGTGTAAACTTGCCAAACTTTTGTCTATCCAGTACGCAGAAGCTATAATCTTCCTTCGTGTCTGGGTAAAGATAAAGGGAATTCTCGCGCCAAGCTTGACTATAGTTGGGTCTAGGACTTCAGTAGCCAAGTCGCTTAGGCGCTGCCATGCCTGATGACCTAGAACAATAAGCTTTCCATAGAAGTGTAGTGATGCTTTCAGTGCGACTATGATGGCTTGATGGGTGTAAATGGCGAACTTACTGCAATCGCCGTAAAATTGTAATGTGAGGGTCAGACTTTCGTGCAGCAGCCATAGGAGAACCTCACTCGCAGGTGCATATTCTTTACATAGTGAGATGCATAAATTACTGCAGTACACCATTGTCGAAGCACTTCCAGCCTTGTTAGCCTCATGAGCCGCTATAAGCTTTGCGGCGAGACTGTCATCCGCTGGTGAGTTTAACAGAGCAAGTGCGGCCCATGTAAAGAGCAGCCCCAGCGCTTCCCAGCGTAATGCAGGCCCCGTGAACATTTTGCAGAACGTATTGGGGGATGTGTATACCTCTAGCTCTAGTTCACGACATGTATTTCCGGTGATCAGAATGGACTTTGCAAGTCGATCTCTGGTGCTCATTTTTTCGATCGAAGGATCCACTTCTAAGGACGCGATGGCCGTTTGTGCCAGAAAAGCCGGGACTGGGATCATATGGCTCCGCAATCGGATGTACCGTTTCGCGAGCTTTGCAAGGGCTGAAATACCATTAAGACACTTTAAGAGTGCAGCCCCTTGTTGAACGTCTGTGTTGCATATGTCGAGAATGGTGGGTGAGCACGGCGGGGAGTTGGCCCGGTATATACCACTAGCCTGGGGAACCAAGCCACCTTGATAGACTTGTCTTTGAGAAATGAGGTCAGTATTAACCTCTTATAAGCTTATACCTGGCCGTCATGGTTGTAGAAACCCCTTCCCTGATATTCGACCCATTGCCTGCCAGGCCGCTCCCCTTTTCTTAGCATACTTTACCAGCCAGTCTCCAAGGCATGTATGCCACAATCTCGAATACCCCAGAACGTCCAAAGCCAATCATATAACCCAAAGAATTAAAAAAGAATGAAACACACCTACATATCTTCAGTGATACTGCCCCTGTTACCCAAACGAACTGTAGGGGATGCAATGAGCTGCGATAGTCTTTGAGGATCGTGATGACGATGCCGTCGTGAATCTGGCCGAGCCATTGGCGCTGGATGATATATACAACTGGTGGTCATACCACGATATTGACATCTTCGACAAATAGGAAACTCATGGTCACATTTGATCTTCGACTTCCGACACGGTTCGCAGGAGCCTCTCTTGCCATTACGACGGATCATTATATGTTGGCCCTTTAGTCGTATGTTCCTTGACGGTATCGCGATAAGAAGATTAGATTTTGGCCATTGTAGACCCTAAATGGATGGAAGAAGATCGATGAGTTAACGGGCTGGATACATGACAATGTGCACTTGTACAATTAGGCATCCGTGCCCTGGAAGGCTGGCATTAACTGTGACGGGTATTCACTTGCAACAGCCCTTGAATGCATGACACTTTGACACCGGGTGTTGGGAACGGTCGTCCGGTATGTCCCATCTCTACTATGTAGCTAGGGCCCATTCGTGGGTCTCACTTCGGTTGTCATGTTCGGTTCTTGAACCCAAGACCAAGCCGTTTCCAGCTAAACCTTCCATTAGGGTTCGGATCCCAGCGGTACGGAAGCTTGCGGCCCGCGGATAGTGAAACACTATTTTCATAGGCAATCTTATAATCGGTAGAAGATCCTCTATACTACCTCTACAGACCTATGCTTTCAACTAGTCTAAATTGAAAGGGAAGAAGTCATACGCGCTTGTATTCAGAAGGGATATTTCTAGAAACCGGATGTATTACGAGGTGGCTAATTTAACGGATATATTTTCCGGTTCTAGGGTGGGTACTCACTCGCCTGGCTGCGGTCTGGATCACAATGCGACGGTCGCATTATAATAATCTAAATATAAGTTACGATCATACTCATGACCTATGAGGCTTCGATCCTCAGCCAGCCACATTAATGATAAACATGATCTAACCTACAGTCTAACATGCCGTAGGTAAGCCAATGTGAACTCGTGGGACTCGATCATGACTGCATTGAGGCTGGCTGAACCAGCGTAGACGCAGTATTACGGCATGATCGGTGGCCTAGACAGGCAATCTTTTGCTTTTTGTGACAGAAAGCCATGGCTGGTAGTACCACGGTTGACTGGACTTTTATGTACGTGCTTCTGCAAGGTCTAGGAATGTTCACGGACCGCCGCGCCTTGCTTCAAAGGCAGGTGCCGGCGACTTCCTACAAAGTGATCGGCAGTTGAGACATGAAAGGGGGCTATTGACATGGAACGAGTGAGACTGTTGTCTTAGAAGCGCAATCGCCTGAGTGGTAAGAGAAATAAATGCAGGTGGCCGATTTACGATTTACGATACATACAACATGTCTCCATTGATTGCCAATACGCAACGGCGCTGTGACTTACAAGAACCTCTAAATGGAGCCCCGGCAAACAGGATACCAGTCGATCGGCAATGCTTCCCAAGCTAGCGGTTCTTCTATTCCGCATAGGGGTCAATCACCTGATGATTTGGAAACAATCTCCGCTGCCTATCAGGTTCTGTTCTACATTAAAAGTTCTGCCTCATTCCAACAACTCCTAGACTCTCTCCCACCAGCTACCCCCGGTTTTCTTATGAAGCCACTCGTCTGTTCCTTTCTCGCCTACTTCACACAGTTGCAGTCTCATACATTTCTCGGGCAAGTGAGTACTTGGGGGTTTGATACTGTGGAAAGAGTGTTTCGTAACTCCAAGGTTTCTCCGAGATGGCTTGCCAACGACATCGGTCCCGACGGCCACACTCGACAAGATCTAGATGATCAGGATTGCCTGCGGTGGGACGCGATTGGTATCGTATATGCTACCGTCGCTCTGTCCCTAACTGTAAGAAATGGCTCATCGGGTTTTGATAGTGATGTATCACGGCGAGACTCTCGAGCAAGGGAGACAATCCTAAAAGACCTGACTCACGCCGTCAACACATGTATACGGTTTCAGGAAATGACCGGCACCAAAACTGAACTTTACTTATGGCTTTTAATCCAAGACATCATATTGCTGATTAGGATCTACGGTGGCAAAAGTGAGTGAATCTAATCGGTATACCTGGAAAGCTTGGCGCTAATATATGATCTCAACTTCGATAGGTCGACGTGTTTGGCGGAGGTTAGGAGATATTGGAAACGTACTATTTACCATTGGGCTGCACAAACCGTCCTTAAGAAACCAGGTCATCACAGTGATGCATATCCGCCAACAGTTGTTCCTGACAGCTTATACCCTAGACAAAACCATAACAACGCTAGTGAATCGACCACCACGAATCCCAAGACAGTACTGTATGGATCTAGACAACATTATCTTGGCCTTCCAAGCAGCCGATGGGATCAGTCTCTATATCTCAACTAGGTTGAGTCACTCCCTGTCGTCCCCAGCATCACTTATAGAAAAGGTCAGTTTCGTCATGAGCATAGTACGCGAAGACGCCCATGTCGCGAGGTCGACATTACATGACAGCCCCGAAGGCTCTACACCTGAGTACGTCTCGGAGCGTTTTCATAGTGTGCATCTATAAACTAATGTATTTTAGAAATATGTCAAGACTGCTAAAGGGCGTGTGGCAGTCATTGAGAATTTCTTGCAGTGTACAGCCGGAGAATTGGCAAATAGAGAGGCTGCCACATCAAGGCTATATCTTATTAATAGCCTATTTGGAATACCTATACACACAAGTATACATCTGGAAGCATCTGCTACCAGGACAGCTCTACACTCTCGGAGATATGTGTCGAAGGACTCTTGAGACGACGATCTGTGGTGTGCAGTCCTTGGGTAGCCTAGAAGAATACCGTTCCGATTACGCCTGGAGAGTGAGTTGCAGAAATCTCCTTTATGCCTGATACGTTCAATGTGAATCACGTACATGCAAGAGACAAATTGTTGATGAAATTCTTCCTACTTAGCTTGCTTTATACGGACTGCCAACTGCAAAGATTCTGGCTTCGCTTTCCCTTACCCACTCCGAGCAAGTAAGCCAAACCACGAGAAGATCAAATTCATTTGGCCAAGGAACCGTGATTTCGGAATTAAATACATTCTTCTCCTGTATTCGAACGGTAGTCCAACCCAACGATGCGCACTACACTGACTTTCAACAAACTCAGCAAATGATCAACGCCTCTCTGGCTCAAGCGGCTGATCCAGGTGTCACCTTGTCATATCCGCCTAGCTATGAGTCTACAGCCCTGCCTACGTTATGATGTGGGATCGTCATTATCAGAACTACAAATTTATTTCATCAGAAATTCGCGCGTTACATTTGATGGGGGAAATCAATTTTATTTGTTCTGTTCCTGGTATTAAGAGTACAACGTGAACAATTGCGTACGAATATTGGCTGTTCACTATTGGAGCTTTTCCTATCATTTCCGTCCGGCTAGTATTGTCGTTACCTTGGATACGCATATTTATATATGAATATGGCCGGATAGGTGATATGTCTTAATTCACTTCAAAATATTTTCCATTTAGTCTTCACTGTGGATTGTTCACGGCACCAGCCCAAATTGTGAATTACGTCGTAAGGCATCAAGAACTCAGACACCGTCCACCACTGTGGCCGCAGCCAGCCGATGCTATACCAAATCTTAGTAGAGATACAGGATTATCGTGGGTCGCTAGACTGGTTAGACTATCTTCAGACTGACTATAGAAGATGACACGACACTATCTGCAGGCCTGTGAGAAGCCACTGCCTCAACAGTTATGTGGTTGAGACATTTCCACGAGCCGGAATGTTTCTATGGTTGTGGGGGGTTCACCCTTCGTTTGACAAGGGATTGCCTCCCAGCAGTTTGGAAAGTAGTGAAGAGTTAATTTGGCAGCTGCACTTGAAAGACGTGTCCTTGTTTAGGATGGGTCGGCATACCTCATCTCTCGAATGCATCACTCCACCATGAATGCGCAAGGGATAAAGCGGGACATATTTCCATGTTTCGTAGCCAATGCCAATTCTCTTTATGATGGCACATCGTGGCATAGCACTGAGGAGGGAGGATGTCAATGCCACTTAGATATCTGATGTTGGTAATAAGGTAGTCAAGGCGCGACCTTGATGTCCATGGCAATTTGGCCGAGCGGGATTGAGAGAGAGAACAATATCTTGTAAAAAGTGAACACTAAGATTATATCCACACAGTGCGATTCCATAGACGATATCAACATGGTGAGCCATTTTTGCGCGTTTGCTTTGCGAGCCCTAAGAAGGTCACTGTCATTCTACCAGAAACTGCGTGTCGGAGCTGACCATTGACAATGTTCTCCGGGCTTTCCTTGTTCTCTCTCTCTCTCTCTC
The DNA here is from genome assembly GCF_000184455.2 of Aspergillus oryzae RIB40. Classification (NCBI taxonomy): domain Eukaryota; kingdom Fungi; phylum Ascomycota; class Eurotiomycetes; order Eurotiales; family Aspergillaceae; genus Aspergillus; species Aspergillus oryzae. The sequence continues at coordinate 4,031,077 of NC_036439.1, read as the reverse complement.
TCTCTTCATATTTTGATTTTGATTTTATTTTATTTATTTAAACTTAAATAGATGATCGTATCTTAAAAAGGAAATTGCAAAATGGAGAGTATTCGGCGGCCACATGGGGTACTATCGGACTTAAACATTAAAGCCGATATCACTTCGACTAAAGCACAATCTCATACGTGCTAATGAACGTCGGTCTTAAGCTTGAGAATCAAACTCAAGGCTTTTGCCCTAACATCGATTGATATCCTAACTGGGATAACAATTGCGCCATTTAATCCATGGGGGCCAAAAAGTATCGTTTGTCATATTACCAACCTGCTTATGAGACTCAACTGGAATTACTAATTGTTGTCATAGTTAGCCTCATCTACTAATTAATAATTGAATTTCTACTCTATTATAAAAGAGCTTGTAGTACCTTAGAGGTAGTCATTTTTTCTGTAAATAACGAGCATTACTGTCTACTTTACTTACTCTCATATTCATCATGTCTCTGAACCAAGCTGCCTGGTTCGATGCCGAAGGCCAGCCCTTTCGGGTTGGTCCTGCGCCGATGCCAAAACCCGGCCCTAAGCAACTGGTAGTCAAGAACCAAGCCGTGGCTATTGTGAGCATGATATCTAATTGAATGTCCATATATGTACTAACCACTCAACCTAGAACCCAGCGGACTGGAAAATTCAGTAAGCAATTGACAAACGCCCAAGAGTTTAACCCGCACGCCAGCTAACATATTAGGGCTGGTGCACCTTTCATTAAGACATGGCCGATCGTGATCGGAATCGATTTCGCAGGAATAATTGAAGAAGTTGGTGAAGAAGTAACCCGTTTCAAGAAGGGTCAACGTGTCATTTCGTAAGCTTCGTCATAGGGCTTCTACTGCGCTCATGATTACTGACATCGTGTATAGGCACTCCCAGTCATTAAGAGACCAAGACCCAGCAAAAGGCGCATTCCAGCTCTATCCTCTGGCTGAGGAAGTTTTCACATCTGTGATTCCGGATTCCATGAGCTTCGAGCAAGCTGTTGTGCTACCTGTGGCCGTCTCGACAGCGACAGCCGGTCTTTACCTTCCTAAATATTTGGGTCTTCCTTACCTGCCATCATCAGACCCTAAGCCCACCGAAAAGGCACTCCTCGTCTGGGGAGGGGCGTCCTCCGTCGGTGCAGTCACTATCCAATTCGCCGTTGCTTCGGGACTGAAAGTAATCAGTACTGCCTCGCCAGCTAATCATGAGTTTGTCAAAGCCCTAGGGGCTAGTGCCGTGTTTGATTACAGATCCCCGTCTGTAGTCGAGGACGTTGTCAAGGAGCTTGAAGGCAGCGATCTCGCTGGAGTCTTTGATGCTATCTCCGAAGAACCCAGTTTTGAGCCGATCACTGAGATCCTGAAGCGTGTAGGCCGTCAGGTTAAGGTTGCTGCTGTGCAGACTCGTCAGAAGCCATCGGAGGGGTTTGACCCCATCTTTGGTATGTCTTATCCCGTGCCATCACATAGTTGTACATATCGCTAATCTCTCCAGTATTCTGTTATGAAATCGCCACAACCCCGAACGAAGAGATGGGAGAAGCTATTTGGGGGAAGTTTGTCCCCGAGGCATTGGCCAGTGGACAGTTGCAGGCAAAGCCTGACCCTGTGGTTGTAGGTCATGGGTTGAGTGAAATCGAGCATGGGCTGAAGGTGCAGAAAGCTGGCGTTTCAGCGAAGAAGATAGTTGTTACTCTCTAGGTGATTGGCGCTCTAATTTGTTTGACGTGAATGATACTAGTATAATATCGAGTCTCCCTCTGATATAAATGAAATAATTAGATGAACTATTTCCTCATTTGTATGACTATGAAAGCAAACAATATCTTCTTTACACTCCACAGACTTACAACAGGTATCAGTCTGCCTTGTCCTCCGGCCATGCAATCAAGTTTAACGAGTCTATGACCCGGGCTTCTTATCCCACTCAACAATGAATGCTCGGACCTCCAAAGCTGTCGTGTAAGGTGATCTAGATTGACCGACAAACCAATGTTCTATGACTTCAAAGACAACCCGAAGGATAAGTATGAGCTTTTCACGCAGTGGATTCATGGTGTACACTGTGGTCGCACAAAGACCAGTCTTCCAACTACGACTCCGAAGCTCGACGACCAAACAGTAACAAAGGCTATTAGGGATCTGTTTCGGCAAGGTCGCAGTGTGCTAAGGGCTCGGGAAAGGTAACCTGATCTGCCCATAATTTTAGGTCGTTCGCATGGAGAACGGTTCTATATAAAAGCTCCGTTTTCACTGGGAGCCTATGCTCAAGGCATCAAACACAACCTGAATCAAATTTTGGGGTGGTGAGAGATATACCACTCCGCGACAGGTGTGCGACGAGGAGGCAACCCTCACCCATCCTTTTACACTTTTACATCTATTTTACTTGTGGGGTTCTCCTGTTATTGAGATTTGGCATGTTTGAGTGCTTATAAGCCATTCACTAGCGCCAGCCATGCGGAACCTATATCACTTCCCGACCGACGCGTTTTCGACTCAGTCCAGAGCGCAGCATTTGCTTGACTGCCTAGACTTGCTATTCAATCATCGATATGGATCTCCAAAAACACGGAACAACGATGGTTGCAGCTTCTCAGAGCATGGCCAATAGCGAGACGGGTCTGCAAGTATCGAATGACCACTTACCCTCAACGCCAAAGCCTTATTGGCACTGTTCGAACTCATACTTGCCGCAACAGGACCAGACTTGGCCCAGTATGATTCAACAAATATAACACCTCAAAGCGGGATCGGTGCACTCTGCAGTTGACCTCTAGAGTCACGATACGCCTAGTCTCATCGGGCTCCAGGACCATACATTTTCGGCCATATAGGACAGACACACTGGCCCTGGATTATGCAAAGTCAGAGTGTTACGGGATAGTGCGTGTTGACAATGTGGTATTCTAGGAGTAAGGCCTCCGATGAAGGTTGGAAGAGTCGAGAACTATATATACTGTTGAGGTTGTACGCAAGAGCAATATCAGGAAGTTTGATGTGTCCGCCTGTGTACCTTTAGCACATCGGAAGATTGCGGCGCGGAAGCATATTTAACTCTTCTAGATGCCCACTGACTGGAATTAAAGTCATATTCAACATATTGGATCTAAGAAAGATGCTAGTTAGTAGTCCATCTATCCGTGGAAGACTAAGACCGCTCTAAGTGAAGCCCTAGTACGGAGTAAAGGGACCTCATTTAGATCACTCCGCAGCGGGTAGGCGGTAAAGAGAGCTAGCAGTGGACCCACCGGGAAAGCTTTTCTCCACCGCCGACAAGTTTTCGCTTGCGTCCTCAAAAGAACGAAGCTCCAGTTTTCCCTCATCATACATTTATTTACTTCTTTTATTCGTGCCATTGTCCAGAGATGGCAAGCACACTCCCAGCCCTGGCCATTCCAGGCCAACGTCTGGGCCCAGTGACCTCCTACTCCGCCGGTCCAGGCACACACGTACAACAATCCAATGTCTACGCCTCCATCGCCGGCCCAGTCGTCGTCGAACCAGCGCAACCCGGCTCCAAAGGCAAAGCTACCCTAAGCGTTTCTCGCTCGATCAGGGCTCCTGGAACAGGCAATGCCTCCAAACCCGTAACCACAGCACCCGGCGCCAAACCAGCGGCAACTTCCGCTACCCCCAAGCCCAAAGTGAAATATAACACCCTCCCCGCAGTCGATTCGGTGGTGCTGGCGCGCGTGACGAGGGTCCAGAAACGTCAGGCTACGGTGTCTATCCTCGTTGTGTTGGATGAATCGGGCAGCACCCAGGGTGTCAACCCCTCACAGACAACGTCCGATAACGACAACATCGAGGCGATTCTCTCCTCCGCCGCCAATCCCGAGAACCATAGCAGTTCCGACGAGCTCCGCTTCCAGGCTCTTATTCGGAAGGAAGATGTGCGTGCTGTTGAGAAAGACCGCGTCGTTATGGACGAGATGTTCCGCGTTGGTGATATTGTCCGTGGAACCGTTATCTCCCTCGGTGATCAGAGTTTCTACTATTTGACTACTGCGCGCAACGATCTGGGCGTTGTTATGGCTCGTAGCGAGGCAGGCAATATGATGTTCCCCGTTAGTTGGAAGGAAATGAGGGATTCTGTCACCGGTCAGGCGGAGATGAGGAAGGTAGCGAGACCGTTTTGATAAGGTGGATTTCAGTTGAGGGCATTCGTCGGTTGGCTTACTGATGCTTTTTGCCCCCTCACCTTTTTATAATCACAAGGCTGGGAAAGGCTCTTATGTCGCGTCCTTTCCTTGGTACTTCGGAGTGTCGCGTGCCGGCGCAGAGGGCTGGAGAGATCCATTGGTCCCTCGCTCTTCCAGAAGAACTTTGCCGCGTCCTGCTCGAGTCTGTCTTGGACAGACTAAATGGCTAGAGTTGAGATGCTCTGGACTTTTCTCACGGAGCAGACGCTCCATCATCTTGCATACTACTGCTGTACATACTAGAAGTGCTGATCCACCAGTGCTTCGCGATTCACATTCAACGATGTGTGATGAGTTACGAACAAGCTAATTCAAGAGAATACAATAACTCTTTGATCTGTTAGATAGTCCTGAAAGACTAGTCGCTCAAATCGCTGCTTGCGTACACCTCCATAGTATCCAAGGTTCTGGCCTTCTTCATGCTGAACTGTAACTGTGTTTATAACCGGAAAAAGATAAACGATATTTCATGTAGGGGAAATACTAATCTCCACGACCCTCGTTATGATTCTCCATCCTCTCATTTTACGGAATGGAGCTGCTAGAATTGAGGGTTCAATATCTTCAAGAACATTGTAATCACACCCAATGCAATAATGGAAGCAGTTGTAGTGATGTAAATAACTTTTTCTTTGTACTGTATGTACATGTATACCAAGTACAATACCCAATTGCTTCATCTATCGTAGCATAAATCCACCCAAGCATAAACAAAGAACCTCGTTTTTATTTCTTCAGCGTCTTCTGCTTCTCCGCATCAATCAACTTCCTTCCCTGGACCACCAGTCCCTTTCGACTTCTCACAGCATCCATATACCGCTTGGCCACGTTCTCCCTATCGGCTAACTCGCCCAGATCCTCCAACTCTTCCTCGGTAGCCGGAACCCAGAAGGGGTCTTCGTCGAGAGACTCGAAACCGGCGAAGATAAGCTGTGGTTGCGCTGCACCGGAGGTACGCTTACGGATTTCCTCGGCGAATCCGAAAGATTCGGCAACGGGGAGCAGTGCCAGGATTGTGAAGAAGGGTGTTCCTTCTTTCATGGTCTCTGAGAGGATGCGGCCGCGGCGTCGGGTTATTACACCATAGACACGACCGAGGACTTCGGCTATTTTAGGTCAGTATATATTCTGTGTAATTTGGATGAGGTAGGGGGTTACGCACTAGATGCTTGAATCTCGCAACTGTACATTGCGAGCATGATCCGGGGACTCCAGTCGAGGAATCCCTGGGAGATGCTCTCACGGACTAATCTGATTGCCTCGCCTGTCAGGCGACCGAGATCAAGTTCTTCTTCGGTGGCATTGACGGTTATCTCTTCTAGGAAGACGGCTGTTCCTTGCATGGGCTCTTGACAGAGAGGGCCTTGGCCGGTTGCTAGTTGGAAGGCATACGTGATCTTGTCGCAGAAGTCACGCACGATCAGTGCTTCGCGGCTGCTGGTTTCTGTGTTGACGGTGGGCTGTTGTTTGGGATCTTCAAGCAAGCTGTTTCTTGTTAGTCTATGACTTGTGTGAATGTTGCAGAGTTTCTGGAATGGACTTACAATTTCTCGCAAGTGTTCACTGCGGTGGCGTCGACTAAGATGTTGGGTCCCACTCGTCTTGGGCCGAACGCCGTGATTCTGTCCACGACGTCCTTCCACAGTTCCTTGTCCTCTTTCACTTCTTCATCGAAGATCTTGTTCAATTCTTCCCTGAAGTCCTTGAGAGAAAGTACACTTCCTTCGCGGGCTTCATCTGTTGCATCACTGGTCTCTACCTGCTGAGTGCTATCCGGTGTTCCGTTAGTTGCCTTGTCATCCGCTGCTGCGTGCCGCTGAGATTGTAGTCGTTTGATAGTTCCGACTTGCTTAGTGAAGTACTCAGTCACTGCTTCAGGTAGAGGCACAACGCGTAGCCGGATAGACAACTGCTTTGATGCTGAAACCGCCAGAACACCTCCCCGTCCTAAATCTGGATTCTTAGGTGCAGCCATTTCCGGTACACTGACGATGGTTTCGCGGTATGGTACGATTGTTTGGCCGGTCTGAATGTCGCATTTGGCGAAACGTTCGCGAAGGTCCTTTAAGCAACGCTCGAGATGCAGTTCACCAGCTGTCAGGATGACGTGTTCACCGTTGGGGAGCACATCATACTGCGCACAAGGGTCGCTTTGTTCGAGCAGTCGCAGACCGGTGACCATCTTGCCAAGGTCGGCAGGGTTGGCTGGTTCAAGAGCGACTCTTACGATAGGTGGGGCATTGAGGGAAACACCAGCCAAGTTAATGCTTCCCTCGAGCTGTGAGCACAAAGTTCCAGTCTTCAACACATGGCCTGCAAGACCTCCGATGCCAAAAACAACACCGGCGGGGACAGACTTAAGCGGCTCGAGACTTCGTCCCATAAGAAGATACAGGTCTGTGACCGTCACCTTCTGTGGTACGGGAGTAGCGTTCGGGGTTTCCGGTGAGAACTTCGGTGCGAGGACGTAGATAGAATCGCCCACTGAAAGGGTTCCTGAATATAGCCGTGCAAACCCAATCAGGTGCTCCGGATCGTCCTTCTCCTCTTCTGGCGCTTGGTCATTGTCGTCTATAGTAACAGTTTCAAAGGCAGAAGTGATCCGTGCATAGCCGTCGTCCTGCTGTTCACCATTGGCCTCCGCTTGCATTTTGGCTATTTCTTCTCTCTTTTTCCGAGCAATCTCTCGGGCCTCATCCGCCGACATAGTCGCGCCGGACCTTTTCTTGCTTGATGACAGTTCACTTTCCGGAATGGCAGCCATCTTGCTGACATATGCCACCACAGGTTCATCTGAGCCCGTCTTGAATTTGATCATCGCGTCTTTCACTCTAGGATCCACAAAGTCCGCACCAGGCGACTCCTCAATCAAAGCGGGTAACCGGGCTTCTTGGGCAGCTGGGGGACTAGGAAGATATTCAATAACAGATACGAGGACTGCAGTTGAAAGAGGAAGCCACATAGAGAATAGTGTTGTCATTATATTCCTGGGGTCCCGAGATCGTAGAATGTAAGCCGGAATCGTGATATTCAGAGACTTTGTGATTTTCTCCAATAGAGCAGGGTCACTGTCACTTGTCAGTCGACGAATCATACCTAAGTGTATGTTATATCATACCCTTTTCCTTTACCTCCGCCTGTTGTAGCTTCGTATGCAGCCCAGATGCTGTCCAAAACTAACTGAACGAACATCGGCTTCAAAGCTCGTCCTTTAAGATGCTTCTGACCCAGAACTCGTTTTGTCTTCGGGTCCAAGTAGTAGTCTCCCCAGAGGACTTTTTCAAGAATTGCACGCTTGATCCCGAGCTTCTTTTCGTAAATAGCGGCGAATTGGCGGACGGTGAAGGCCCATCCGTCCACAGCACTGCAAAAGATGACATTATTCTTCTCAGGGGCAAAGTACAGGTCCTCATCGTCTCGCTCTACATAATCAGCAGTGTCCGCACCACCCTGTGTAGATTCATCATCTTGCGTTTGCTTCTTGGTACGATCTTTCTCTGCCGCCGCATTGGCGCGTTCTTCCATGCGCTCTCGCCACTGGAGATCCTCCTCCATTCGCTCACCTTGGTAGAAGCTACCGATGACTGCATTGACCTGCTCTAACAGTTTGCTCATATGCGAATAAGCCTCGCTTGGGCTCATCTTTAATTCAGTAACAAGTCTGTCGATCTTATTAATGACCAGGATGGGTTTCAGCTGCTCAACCCAGCTTTGACGCAGGACAGTGACTGTCTGACTGCATACGCCCTCTACAGCATCGACTAAGACAATAGCCCCATCACACAGACGAGAAGCTGTTGAGACCTCGCTGCTAAAATCGATATGCCCCGGGGAGTCGATAAGATTGATCAAGTACTCTTTGGCTACTGGAGCAGCGTCGGGGGCAGGACGACGCATCATCGAAAAGAATAAAGAGATCGCCGACGACTCCATGGTAATACCTCGGAGCTGTTCATCTGGACGAGAATCCAGATAGCGGATCTTGCCCGCCAGCTTGGGTGAGATGATTCCATTAGTGGCGATAAGGCTATCGGTCAGAGATGTTTTGCCATGATCCTATAACCACGCAATTTTTCCATCATTAATATAGAGTAACTTTCCATCGGGCTGGACAGTCGTGGCTACTTACAACGTGAGCTAGGATACATATCTGTGGTGGTGGTTAGCTATGGGTATTCCGATACGCAGGAACTTCTGACATCAAAGTGGGATGATGGAGGGGCTGCGTACATTCCGTATGTCATCGGGTTTCCGTTGAAGACGGACTAGATCCTCGACATTTACGACGGGCATTTTGGAAATAGGCTGGTGTCAGTGACCACCCTGAATCCAGAAAAACCAGTTCAAAGATCTCCCAGTGGTTAGAATACGTCTGAGTTAGTTGGTGTCCCGCGTACTGCGGAAGAATTCAATTTTATGACAAAAATGAAAAAAATATTGGCGGAAAAGCCAAAGCTTTTCAACAACCAGAGAATTACCGCAAACCAAAGCGACTATGATTATTATGAGGTTATAATTGGATTAAAATGTCTGGAAGCGTGCATCAAAAGTATTTTCCACTGATTATTAATTATCTTCGGGTTGTTCTCGAATATGACGTTTATTCTACTGATGCCTGAACTAAAGAGGGCTTTCCGTGTAGTATGAGTCAAATCGAGACATTATGACTGGGCAAATTGGTACTCATCCATTCATCATTCCTCGTCAAACGAGAGCTTGATTTTCTTCTTCTTTTGCTTGGGTTTCCGAGATCCAGGGTCTCTCGGCAGTGTTTCTTCTTTCTCTGCTGAAGGCTCTTCTTCGCCAATAACCTTCGCCTGCTTTCGCTTCTTAGGTCCTCCTATCTCTGCCATGTTCTGTTTTGATATGGGCACTTCTTGCGCAGTACTTGCCTTATCCTCTCCTTTATCTTGTGATGTGGGTTGTTCCTGGTCTGGTTCTCCTTTTCCTGTGTCCTCGACTTCCTTATTGCTGTCGCGAACGAGAGCTTCATATTCTTCTTTGGATATTACTTCGTTGCTCTCTTCGTCAACATAAGTAGGTTCATCATCATCGTCGGCATCTTTTAGTTTTCGGGGTCGAGCAATTGGGCGCTCAAGGCGACCGGAGGTATCTCCGTATTGGTTTCGAAGTCGCTGCAAGAATGCTGGTTCTTTCGCCTCTGTTGTCGAAGTATTAGCTCAAAGTCTGTGAATGGTGGTAAGGGGCCAACGTACCATATTCGAGGTTCTTTGACTTGAAGGACATATTTTAATTGTCCCGCAGTAAACTGTTAGTTTAGATTCCGCCAGACAAAATAACAAGGGAAATATCGCTACCGCGACAGTGTAATATTCATGCAAAGAAATAGAGTAGTGCTTGAATTCTTCTGTCCTCCGCCTATCAATGGAGTATTGAAGAGGGAGAGCTTGAAGGAAACAGACAAAGTCCGTCAATGCCAAGATTCTTCTAATAGCTTCAGTCGCCTGTTACATAGGTAGTGTCGCAAAGTCGTAAGAATGAATAAGTGTACAGGAAAAACGAATACAACGAATTGAGAAGAAAAGAGTGGACTTCGACTTGATCGTTTGCGCATGGTTGCTTGCCGCCAAGAGATCTGCGGCTAAACCCAAAAGATAGGCGGAGCGTCGAAAAGTCCAAAGGAGCCGCAGCTCTTGTGGTGAAGAGCAATCATCTCTCTCCCTCCCCACATCCATCCATCTTCCAGAAATACCATGCTGTGTGCAAGTGAGTAGCAAGTATCATACACTATCACACTTTTATGGAAAACTGACGGTAATTGATGACAGTCTCGGGAGAGGCACCACAAGTGCCCGTCGTCTCGCCCAAGAGCGGTATGTTGCAACCTCGAACAGCACCCGCACCGTATCTAACGTCCTCCAGGCAGCGTGTTTGAGAAGCGCCTCATCGAGGCATATATCGCCGAAAATGGAAAAGATCCCGTGAACGGAGAGGAGCTCTCTACCGATGACCTTATCGAGGTCAAGTCCCAGCGCGTTGTTCGACCTCGTCCCCCTACACTCACCTCGATTCCTTCCCTACTCAATGTGTTCCAAGAGGAATGGGACGCCCTTGCCCTGGAGACATACACACTGCGACAGACATTGGCACAAACGCGCCAGGAGCTGAGTACGGCTCTCTACCAGAACGATGCGGCAGTCCGCGTGATCGCGCGCTTGACCAAAGAGCGAGATGAAGCCCGTGATGCGCTCTCTAAAGTATCCGTCGGCGCTACACGCGCTGCTGGTGGTGAAGCAATGCAGGTTGATTCAAATGGACTGCCTGATGCAGTTTTGTCACGTGTTGAAAGTACACAAGCAGCGTATGTACAACTTATGTTGTTCATAAATCCCGACCTCGTAACTAATTGCAAATAGGCTCTCGAAGACTCGCCGTAAGCGCGCTGTTCCGGAAGGCTGGGCGACCAGCGATGCTATCTCCACATATAAGCCCGCCCAAAGCACCGAGCCCCTCTACCCTGGTGGCAAGGCACTGTCTGTTAACGCTTCCGGAGAGCTTGCCCTTGTTGGGAGCGCTGACGGCGTTGTTGGTGTCTTCTCGCTATCTCAGAAGCAAGTCGTTCAGAGCTTGCAAGCAAATGGTCCGGTTACGGATGCTATCTGGGCAGGTGATAAGGCCGTCGTTGCTTCGTCTACCGGCTCAGTGAAGGTTTTCGAGAACGGCAATGAAGTTGCTGACTTCAGCTCTCATGCTGGCGCAGCCACTGCGCTCGCCCTGCACCCTACTGGCGACATCGTCGCATCCGTTGGCGCTGACAAGAGTTACGTGCTTTACGACTTGACGACTAACTCCGTGATTACCCAGATCTTCAGTGACGCATGTAAGTATATCAACGCCACTGTAAATATTGGACACCAACTAATCTCGATTTTCCTCTTTAGCTCTTCTTTCCGTGAAGTTCCATCCCGATGGTCATCTTATTGCTGCGGGTGGCGTTGATGGACAGATCAAGATTTTCGATGTCAAGAACGGCTCGCCTGCCGCTAACTTCGCTCTATCTGGACCCGTCAAGTGCTTGTTCTTCTCTGAGAACGGCACATTCATGGCCGCAGTCGCCGAGAGCTCTACAGTTGTTTCTATCTGGGATCTCCGCAGTGCATCAGAAGTCAAAGCTCTGGAAACTGGCAACCAGATTGATTCTATCAGCTGGGATTACACCGGACAATTCCTTCTTACCGGCGGACCTAGCGGGTTGACCGTCCAGCAGTACACCAAGTCAACTAAGTCATGGTCGGAACCTCTGCGAAGCGCTGTGCCTGCAGCTGCCGTGTCATGGGGTGTTGCAGCTCAAAGTATTGTGGCTTTGAACCGTGACGGTGGAATCACAGTGTTGGGGGCACAGTAATAATGATACCTTTCAGAGAAAAGCAAAGCATTGAGTTTGTACTTTTAGTTCTTGAAATTATGGATGCTGGTTTTCACCTGAACTTCACAGTTGGGAGAGAACTGGAAGAATAAAAGACAATAGATTACTGTCTTGGATGTACTGTTGTTACCAGGAGTTGCATACCAGAACAAGTTGCCGGAACCCGTCACATTAATAATACTTGTTGTCGTTTCAGCCGGTGATCGGGACCTAATTTAAGAATAGATCTGGTGACATGGGGGGTGTCCTTCCTCTTTCCCTTTTTTCCCGTATTCCTTCCTTACACTTACACTTTTTACTTATCTTATCGGGGTCTCCAATACCGGTGGCCAACTGTTGATGAGGGCGGCATATATCATGTCATCTCTCCACCGCAAGGACTCGGCTCCGAACTTATTACATTGGATGATTAAGAACTCTTCCGCCAGCTGTATCGCACCTTCGGTTTCGACTCCCGCGCCTCTCTCACTCCCTTCCTCTTCATTCTTCTCAGCCACTCAGTTCTGCCACATCTTTGACTTCAGCGCAAGGAACTTGACATGAACGACGACTCAGGTGTGCAGTTTGTAGCTGCACGGCCGAGAAAGGTCCGCCACATATCTTTCCGTTGCCTTCAAGAGGCGGGGCATCCATTGTGCCAACACTAGAGAGATTGGGGATTGCTGACGATTATCATGAAACTACAGCGCAACCACCAACAAATGTCCCGAACGTCTCATTCACCCAATCGCCGTTTCTTTTCACAAAATGGAGAGCCCTCGTCCTCCAGAGCTCCGACCAACCAGTTGCCACCCATGAGGTACGCTGGGGACGGTCTCGACATGAGGAGACCTGTCGTCTCGGCTTCCCCTCAGACAGATGAAGTGATCGATTTGACAAATGAACCGGACTCGCCTCCACAACAGCGAGATAGGAGCGCCCGAGCAACATCGCGGCGCCCTAGACAGCCCCGCTTTGGAAGGGATATCATGGCAGACGTCGTGGATCTAGAAGATGAACCGGATAACACAATTGATCTCGACTCTCCTAGCAGTCCAGAAGTCCAATTCGTGGGCGCCAGCGTTCGACCCCAGCTACCTCGACCATCGCCACCACGGCCCAGAGGCTTTGATTTCGGCTCCGGGCTTGTACGGTTCCTACGGTTAGATGATCCCCGGGTTCAACATTTATCTGGTAGAGGGCTATTTTCTAGGGATCCTGGATGGAGAACCAGGGGGCCCCGTCGCCCGCCACAAGATGTGGAGACATTTTGGATCGGAGAGAGATCAGGCGGAGCAGTTGATCTGACAATCAACTTGGATATGGACGGTCCGCTGTCAATGGATTATCAGATTCAAGGGTTTTCACCGGATCGGGGGTCACGGCCAACGTACAAGCCCCCTAGCCCGCCGCCGGAAGGGTTTACAAGGAAACTTGGAGAAGACGAGGCCGTGTGTTGTCCGAATTGTGATGTAGAACTCGGTACGGGTGATGAGATTCAACAACAGATTTGGGTGGTAAAACAATGCGGACATGTTAGTATCGCCATGATGCCCTTTGTGCTAACCAGCTCTAACATCAACTCCAGGTTTATTGCGGGCAGTGTGCCACCCATAGATCCAAATCGAACGCTAAGAAGGCATCGCAGCCTGTGAAGCCGTTTTCTAAATGTCAAGTGGACGATTGCGGGAAGGCTGTCAGCGCACCAAAATCCATGTTGCAGATCTATCTCTGATACATATATTCTCTACTCCCCTTGTTTTATACAGGGCTTGCATGATTCCGGTGTTAGGTGGGCGGTTACTTGGTCTGATTTACTACTTCTTCGATACCCTTATTGCATTGATGGTTGATGGGATGAATATTATATGGATTGCTAGTAGATCCGTCGTTCGGCTACTAGCTACTGAACCATGGCATACACTTTTGGTTATTTCGAAGCTACCTCAATAGGTTGCGATTCCTATTAACGTGTTAATACTGAAGATCAATGCATTTTGTACATACATATGCTACATACTCTAACATAGAAAGCATTGGTTTCCCAGAACAAAACAAATAGACCCATAATACATTGTATGAATATGACAAGCTGGAAGCGTCGCAATCCAGAAAATAACACCGTCGCAGTAAACCCAAAAACACCGCTTTAGACAGACTTGAGGTCTCCGTGATACGGGGACCAGATGCCTCTGACACTCTCGTTGATACTTGTGACGGGCTTCTTGGTACGCTTCAATTTCTCGCCGCTAGCCTCCTTGAGCAAGTTTGCTTTCTGGAAGATCTGTTCGGGCTCGAGGTTGCGAACACAGACTGCCTTCTCACGTCCGTTGATGTAGTGGCCCTTGATTACGGGGTGCTTGTGTGGTCGTGGCGATACGCGGATTTCAATCTGAGGGTTGGCTTTGGCGAAGGAGGGAAGAGTGTTCTTCAGGAAAGCTCTGGGTAAACACCACCGTTAGCATCAATGACCAAGTTCCACCTCATATGGAGAGTACATACACCATTCCACGGGAACTTCCAGCCCAGTCACAGTAGTGAAAGTCCAAACGCTTGCATGGTAAAATAAAGGCACCCACGCCGTTCTGCGAAAGATTAGCTATTGTGAGCACCACAGACCTAGTTTCGAGTGAGATAGACATACTCTGGCTGTGGTAACCGCTCTAATTCCTTGTACAGGCATTTCTGCAATTCTTTATTTGATCGCTACAGTAAGTCGAGAGCCGGTCTACGGAGAGATAGTTCACTTTTCAGCACCTCTGAGCGTGGCTGTCATTGGTCCGCGGCTATGTCGGTTAGCGCGCCTAGTGGCTTCCAGAACTGCAATTGAGCTGCCAAGTCACGTAGGAACGCGAACTCGACAAACGAGGCCTGCGGTAGTGTCTCAGAATAATTCCAACGCTCATCGTTGCTTATGCCCATTGCGCATGGGAATCGAACCCTCATTTTATCATACTGTACTATACTTTTAACTGACTGAGGGCTCAACGATGACGGACAAGCTCCCCCCTCCGCTCCTCGCCCTCTTTCAGCCTCGTCCACCCTTGCGCTATGTTACTCCCATTGACCGTGCACCAGAGGACTGTAAGAAGAGTACACTCGGCGGTGTCGCACAATATCTCCCGGACTTGAAGGAGTATGAAGAGGAGTACCCGTACAATGCTACAGAGAGTTGGATACAGCGCAAATTACGACAGAAGCAGGAGAAGAAGGAAAACATCGAGAAACACTTGACAGAAGGCATTCATACATGTGGGTTATCTCCATTAACTCTATAGTTGCGTCTGAGCGCATGCATACTAACTTTTCCAGTCGACCCTTCAAACGACCCGCAAGCTCGTGGTGACCCCTTCAAGACACTTTTTGTATCTCGTCTTAGTTACGATGTCAAGGAGTCCGATCTCGAAAGAGAGTTCGGCCGTTTTGGACCTATTGAGCGGGTAATACCCTTACAATCCTTTTTAACTTTTCTTCTTTTAGCTTCTCCTATACTGATGTCATTGACGCTATCTAGATCCGTATCGTCAAAGACACTGTAACTCCAAAGGGTTCGAAGAAACCGCACAGAGGATACGCTTTTATCGTTTACGAGCGCGAGAAAGACATGAAAGGTATTACTGCAAATGACCAACACCTTTATTGGCAACAGGTATCTGCGTCGTGAGATCGTTTTGCTGACATTATATGCTTCTGACGGTTCCAGCCGCTTACAAAGAGACGGATGGCATTCGTATCAAGGACCGACGTGTCTTGGTTGACGTAGAACGTGGTCGCACCGTCAAGGGTTGGAAGCCTCGGCGCTTCGGCGGCGGTCTTGGAGGCCGTGGTTACACCAAAGCCTTGCCCTCGCGCCCTATTGGTCCTGGATCATTCGGCGCTCCCTCTGGACCTGGAGGCTATGGTGGTGGCTTCCGTGGTGGCTTTGGTGGTGGTAGAGGAAGGGGAGGCTTCCGTAACGAACGTTTCGGGGGTCCTCGTGGTGGTGTTGGATACCAAGGAGGCCGCAATGGATTCGGCGGAGGCGGACAAGCTCCACCAAATGCACCGTCTGGCCCTGGTGGTGGAAGGAGCGGTGGTTTTGGTGGCAGGTTTGGTGATCGTGATCGGGGCGCAACCGGAAGCAATCGTGAACCCGTTAGGCCGAGAGATGGCTTCTCCGACCGCGATCGACGGGATGACCGGGACCGCGATGGTGGTGACCGGCACAGGGACCGCGACAGGGACAGCTACCGTTACCGGGACCGCGACCGCGATCGTGATCGTGGTGACCGATACGGAGGCCGAGAGGACTATGGACGCAAGCGATATCATGAGGATGATTCATACGATGACCCTCGCGCCAAGAGAAGATACTGAATACCTACCTCATGAAGGATTTCCCCCATTTAGTACTCAACATGGTTTGCTGGTGGGTATTTCTGATCGATCTTCCAGTTTCTCTCGTCGTCTGTTTTGGCAATGGGTAAGGCAAGGTCCACGCCGATCATTCAGGTCTCCTTCAGGCTTGGCCATTACTTACAACAGTCGAAGCATTACGCATCCTCATCTTACGCCAGAACCGAGGTATCTATATACACCGCTGGGGTCTCATCATGATCTGATCCTTGGAATGGCCGTTTCCTTCCCGGAGAGTCGACGTCTACTGGAACCGGACACTTGGTCGCGACCCCTTTCTTACTGTTTTCCTTATCGAGTTATTTTTCTGCTTGCTTTGCATGTCCTTCTACCCTGCCAATTTCCTCTACTCCAGGGTTTGCACTGCTCTTTTATGGGTAAGTATGTACTTTAGGTAGTCAACGTCTTAGGTGGATTTCATGGAGGTGTTACGGGGGTCAGGTAAGAAGATCAGGTAAGGTTCTGCAACAACAAATAGCCGATGCCAGGTGTCTTCGTACAGTGTAAATCAAGGTAATGGTCGGAATAGTCTTATTTTATCCTCATGTAACCTCCTGCTTTTTAGTCACTGTAGGTTTATTTATTTATGGTAGGATTTTAGCTTGGTATTCATGTATGTCCATCATACGCTCATCCAGCAATGAATAACCCGTCATAAACGGGTACCACTCATAACAAGAGAAAGAAAAAGAAGAAAGAAGCAGAAAAGCAAGCGCCAATACCTAACTCCAAGAAATGCCCAGGGGATTTCGTCGAAGAAGAAAAGACAAAGAAAAGAATCTGAAAAAAGGACTTTTTTTCTATAACCCCAAATTTCCCGCACTTCACTGCTCAACCTCCATACCACCCTGCTCCTTCTCAAGAATCTTCACCTCCCCACTTTCCCGAGTCCAGCAAGCCTTCAGTGCAACATGGAACTCAGAAGTAGCAACACCGAACATCTTGAGTAGCGTCGTCTGCCGCGAATCGAGAACCTCTCCCTCCCGGCAAACGGGGAATGCCTCCTGGCCACCGGTCAACTCGAGCATAACCTTGCCCTTGACGAGACGGGTGGGGACGCCCAGCTTGCGCAGCTCGGGCTCGATCGTGTGGCTGACTGGCTCGTCCTCTGAGGCGGGGATCTCGCCGGCTCGCGAGTACACAAGGCCGTTCGGGATGCTGAAGGACCGGGTGCTGACTGTTCCGGCACGGGCGAAGTCCAGGGGACGGAAGGTCTCGAAGTAGTTGGTGACGGACTCGGGATCGCGAGAGGTGAAGAGGAGACCGACGGCACCGGTCAGATAGGGGACGAGCTTGTGCAGGTTGGTGGCTGCTTCGGATTCGGGATTGTGGCCCAGTGCGACGGCCATGACTTTGGTCTTGCCGAAGAAGAGACTGCGAGTATGTTAGCCATTGATCATAGAATATCCATGTATCGAGATATATTCCAATTTTCCATGTCCACAGACCAAGAAAGTCCAATATCAAAATACAGACAATCCCCCGCAAGGTGAAAAATAAGGGAAAGACAAACTCACCGGCTATCAGCGAACTCAGTGCGCACATCCTTCAGGTAGGTATTGCGCATGTTATCAACTCCGAAGACGAACAGGTGGTCATATTTCTCGACAGATTCCCGGATATTGGCGTACAGGCGTCTGGTCTGTTCCTTGTGGGACTTTTTGGCGGTCTTGGTCTCGTGGACGACGCGGGCGCGCTTAGAGCGAGGCATTGTGGCGGACTGGTGGGTGAAAAATTCGAAAACCCGGTTTTGAAATTATCGACACCCCGACGTTCTTGGACCCGGTGGAGGGGAAGATGGGTTTTATATACAAGCGCGGAAATGGGTCGACTTGGAGGAGTTCGAAAATCAATTATTTTTTTCTTCACTGATAACAGTCGGAATATTGTTGATGCGGGGCTTATCCGATTAGATCTAAACTGCATGGGGAAATCAGCTGTAAATGCCTCCGCCGACTGACATATCAACTCTCACTCTCAATTAGACCGTTGGCGTATTCTCGACTTAGTCCATGATGATCTAGCTGGGGGCTCTGGGCTTGATTCTCTCTTGATTGTACTATACCAACTGCTGTCATTGGCCGACAATGCTCGACTTCATGGATTATATCCAACTCGCGTTCGCCGAGGGGACTAACTGGAACCGCGACAATTCATACTCGTCGCTGACGGCCACAGCCCAGTGTAAGCACCTAATGCCTTGTCTCTCACTCTCTTGAAAAGATTTCCCTAACTAAGAAAACCACAGCCCTCCTGGACTTCTCAACCCCCGAGCGTCTACGCGTGCATCTCTCCTCTCTATCAACCCCCAATTTCGCAACCAGCTATACCCTCGGCACAGTAGGCTTAATCGACGGCTCAGTCTCCTACCTCTACAGCACCGTCCCCTTCACCAATACACCAAGCCGAAGCGCTTTAATTCCCCTCCGCAAGCTATCTCCTGGATACCGCCAAGTAGCGCCCCCAAGCGCCCCAATTGAAGACTGGAACTTGGACTCAATCCTCGACAATCCCCAAAATGTCCAACCGTCGTTCGCCAGCAAGCCTACCCTCCTGCACGCAACACTACACCTTCCACCCCCAACAACCCTAAACGCCCTCTTCCTCCGTCGCATCTCCCCAACTATGCACCTAACACTAGCGGTCTGCTCAACAAGAGGCCCCCCGCTTTCCAAATCCGCGCCGCAGGCATCCCTCCTCATGCAATTGTCGCACGACACAGGCAAATACAGTAACGAGTACCTCTTCAGCACAGACAATGCGCTCTTCGGCTGGCGGGGGCTATGGAACTTCGGACCCGACCCTCGCTCCTCGACAGATACCGCCGCGCCGCGGCTATCGCTTCTATCAGCCGGCGCGGAGGCATATTACTCGCCTGTGTCGTCGCTCATTGGCATGTCCACCGGTCTGAGGTTTAGTACTCTCCCCGCTGCGACGGATGTGCCTGCGTCAACGGCGACAGGATTTGCCACGGCGAACCAGAGTACCCCTATATCTACATTTCCGTATACGCTTACCTTAACGCTGACGCCGTTGACTGGTTCCTTGTCGACGACATATTCGCTCCGCGCGTCGCCTAACCTGGCGTTTAGTTCGCGTTTCGGGTTCAATGTCTACAGTTGGGAGAGTGAGATGGTGGCTGGTTGTGAACTGTGGCGGAAATCGAGGAAACAAGACGATGGGTTGGAATGGGCGAGACGGAAGATGCGCGCTTCTGAGCCTCTGTCTTTGCCTTCTTTGCCTGCTGAATCGAAGGAGAGGCAAGAAGAGGAGGAGGCGACCGACTCTGTTCTCAAGATTCGGGTCGATCAGTCGTGGAATGTACGGGTTCTTTGGGAAGGGCGCGTGAAGGAGCTTCTGGTCAGTGCTGGGGTGGGATTGGGGCCGAGTTCGTTCTCGTCTTCTTCGTGGGCGGCTGCTGCGGCTGGGTCGGGGCAGAGTAGTGGTGGGGGTGTGCCGTCGTATTGGAGGGGTGTGGGAGTTTCCGTACTTTATTCCTCTTGATTTCTTCTAAGTTGTTTGGTTTTTTTTAGATAATGGGTGTTGGGTATATTGTATAGGTGACACGGCTTTTGCATGGATGTATATATTTAGTGTTAGAGCGGGACTAAATAGATGAAATATGCGATATATTTCCAAGTATAAAAAACCTCTATATTCATTTTAATATTTAGATCATAGAACTAATTTCGAAACGTCATAAATTTATCGGTAAAGGAAACAGAAGGTGATTATAGCCTATATTAGCACCATCGGTTTGCTTACAAACGAGCATTGATGATATCAACGACTGCAATTGAACGTTAGCAACTTGCCATACACAGGACCGGGGAAGAAAATGACATACAAGCAGGCTTCAAGCTGGCACCGCCAACCAGGAAGCCATCGACATCGCGTTCCTGGGCCAACTCGCGGCAGTTCTTCTCGCTGACGGAGCCACCGTAGATGATACGGGTGTTCTCGGAGGCCTCGGGCGAGATGGCATCGGCGAGCCACTTGCGGATGGCGGCGTGGACCTCCTGGGCCTGCTGGGTGGTAGCGACCTTGCCGGTACCGATGGCCCTGTTGCACTGTTAGCATCACAGTCTAGAATGAAGTGCGATCAAGGTAGATGATACGTACCAGACGGGCTCGTAGGCAATGACGACCTTAGACCACTGCTCCTTGGTGAGCTCCTTAGCGGCAGCGTTGAGCTGCTTGGTGACAACCTCGATGGTCTTGTCGGCCTCACGCTCCTACACAAGGCATTAATCAAACCAGATCATGCAATCCTCCCCAATAGGGAAGGTCGAGAGCGGAAAGTGGACATGTGAGCCATACCTCAAGAGTCTCACCGATGCAGAAAATGACGCTAATGCCACCGTCAATGGCAGCCTTAACCTTACGAGCAATGAACTAAAGCAGATTAGCGACCCAATTGCTAACGGCTATGCTGCAAGATAGAGAATAAACATACCTCGTCAGTCTCCTTCAGGATGACACGGCGCTCGCTGTGTCCAATGATGGTCCAGGGGATCTTGGCATCCTGCAGCTGAGAAACCGAGATCTCACCGGTGAAAGCACCGTTGGGCTTGTCGAAGACGTTCTGGGAGGAAACGGCAACCTTCTTCTTCTCGTCGGCGACCTGTTGGGCGAGGGTCAGGTAGAGAGCAGGAGGGGAGACGACGACCTCGGTGGTCTCGTCGAGCTTGGCCTCGTTGAGGTTCTTGATGATGGCGGTAATGCTTTCCGCAGTACCGTTCCTGTATTGCAAAAGAGACAGAGGGTGTCCGTTAGCTTTCTGGTGGTTGTTGGTGTGACATCAAAGGGGCATTGCGGGGCAGCAGTGGTGGTAGTGAGTGTAATGTCGTACATCTTGAAGTTACCACCGACGAAGAATTGGCGAGGCATTTTGAATGTGTGTTTATGTGGAAGTAAGATACGACGAGTTTGATTGAGAAAAGACAGGGTGATTGTCAAGTTCAGTATGGAAGAAAGAGTAGAAGAAGATCAGACGACAGGGAAGAGCGATGACATAAAAGGTGGAAGACGGAAGAAAAACGAACCAAATCAATCCCACTCTATGGCGGGGGTTGGACTGCCTGAGGCCGGCACTGGTGGGGCTTATCGATAAGTTCTCGTCACCGGATGCAATGCGCTGTCAACTGCTGACTTGGCCCTGAACATCCTGTCCTCTACAGATCCATACTATACAATGATCCCAGTTATAGTGCGGTAAGGTGCATATCATATCTCATTCTCATGACTCATTCGACTTTTTTTTAGAGAAAGTACATACGTGGAACATACACTAAACGCAACAGGTCGCGACAACACTGGTATACAAAACGGTCCCCGGTGAATGACGTTATTAGTGTCTATCCCCCACTCACACCCGAAAAGAATAATAGAAACTAACAGAAAAAGCGGCCCGAGGATAAGAGGAACATTCAAACAGAAGGGGAATCATAAAAACCGAAAAATGCAAGGAAAAGAGAACTCAAATCAATAATTTTCATAATACTGTCGAGAGTAATACGGACCAGCGTCTCTCAGGGACATGCGTCGGCGCAAGGCATCATCCAATCTCTCATCTAACACATCCAGCATTCGTGTTCGATAGTCTAACTGCTTCTCTCGGCGCTCAAGTCTTGCTTCCCGATCATCGAGAATTCGGGTACGGATATCGTTGCGAGCTCGTGGCCCACGATATCTTTCGTCGAACTCGGGTGCATCCAAATCCTCGGAACTAACAGGGGCGTGGATAATCTTCGGGCGATCTCGGGTCTGCCGAGCAACTTCTCGGCTATGGACCCTCCATAGTTGCTTGTCCGAATCCCTGCTGTCGGCGGGGATCACATCAACATAGTCACTTGGGTACTTGGTACGGCCGTGTCTGTTGTCAGATGCACCCGAGGGTTGTTTCCGGTAGTGGGAGCGATATCGAGATGGCCCAGGACGCCTTGAAGTAGAGGAATGCCGGCGAAAGAGACTTCCGCGCCAGGGCTGCGCTTCTTTGCGTGTCTCTCCCTCATGTTCAGAGTCATCTGTAACTGAGCTAACGTCTTCAAAATCGAAAATCTCTGAATCGTCATCCCCAATACTGCTGGAGTCGGGGGCCAACTCTAACTCTGGTTCCGCCATGTTGGGTGGTTTGACACTACCTCCCTGGGTGACATTCTCAAAGGAATGAGATTCATACGGGTGGAATGGCTCTTTCCGTGGGTTGTTATTGGTTACCGACACCCCGGCTGGGTTGTACACGTTATTGACCCCTGGGTGTTGCGCACCAGCACTGGGAACGCCTCTGGTGTGCTCCTTTAGCACCTCAATAGCTGGGCCATTCTCCGGAGCAGCCCTTGCGGTGTGGGGCATGGCTACCTGTGGGCGCTGGTGCGCACCCACAGGGACCCCTCTAACATGCTCCTTCAGGACCTCAGCACTGGGGCCGTTCTCTGGAGCAGCTCTGGAGACGTGAGGTATGTGCTGTTGTACACTACCGCTGGCAACACCTCTGGCATGTTCCTTTAGAACATCAATCGCGGGTCCCTTCTCTGGCGCGGCCCGCGCGACGTGGGGCATGGCTGCGTGTGGGTGTACCCCGAAAGAGAAATGATCTGGAACTTCTTGTGGTAGATGTCCACGGTTGACCAATGGTCTTCCTCCCGCCTGCTGTGCCTGAGGTTGAGGAGGGGGAGGCGGCGGTGGCGGGGCTTGCTGAGTGAACTCAGGGTTAAGCTGCCGTGGGATATTGTGCACCTGCACCATGGGGGGTTGTTGTGCATGACCCATATTGGGCCTTGCCCACTGAGGGGCGTTATCAACCTCCGTGTCCAATGGCCGAGGATCATCGATGACCACGGGATTTTCGGCCTTCGGCTCAGCCCGCGGCTCAATTTTCTCCTTAGGCTTGCTAGGTAAATCGAACTCCACTTGCGCTACTTTGGGACGCGAAGAGGTGATAGGCTTCCCCATGATCACAACGTCCATGGAAACAGTCTCATAGTCTCCGCGCTTGCTGTTCTTGCCCTTCATCAGTCGTTCTTCTTCCTTGACATATGCGCAAGTCCATTCTAGGTGAGAATCCCCCTTCTTGAGCTCGTTGATGAGTTGGTCTACATGGGTGCGCTTTGCCTTTGAAAGAGATTGGTACTGTTGGACGCCGGGGAGCTTCTTTGCCCGTTTTTGGACCATGCCAATCAACTCCGCTTGCGTCAGATGCATTTGGCTCTTCTCCACCTGGCCCCAGGTGGGCTTGTGGCCAGGGGTCGCATCTTTCTTGAAGAAGGTATACCCAATATAGAAGTAGGGGCGCGAGTCTGTTACTTTCGCCGCATTGGAGTCCTTTGCCGGGGTAGAGTCTGGCGCTTTCTGCCGATTACCTGAGGCTGCCCTCTCCGGATTGACATTGAGGCGTGACATTGCTTCGGCGACCTTGACGGGATCTATAGAGCGCGGGATGGCAGCATGGATCGCACGAGAGGCCCCAGGGTATCCTTCTTGTAGGCCTCCTTGGGGTCCTCCTTGGTGTCCCACTTGGTGACCCCCAGGGTGGACTCCAAGATGGCCTCCGTGATGACCTACAGGGTGGATAACTGGATGGCCTGCTGGATGAGGTGCTGGATGCGACGCCTGGTGAGCTGCCGAGTGAGATCCTGGGTGAGGTGTTGGGTAGGAAGCTTGGCGCGATGCTGAGTGAGCGAAGGGATAGGCCCCCGGATAAGCCGACGGGTGATACAGTCCTGCTGGGAGTCCTTGGTAAACAGCTGGATAGAGAGCTGGATTCACCGGTTGTTGAACCGGTGCATGGTGGGCGGGAGGCGCCGGCGGCGTGGGTTTCTGGTTAATGATTGCCATTTCCCGGAGGACTCCGCCTGTAGCAGGGGCAGATAGACGATGAGTAAGACCAGTGGTAAGCTGTGCGTAGACAAAACAATCGCAAGACACAAAGCACAATCAACAAGACAAACCAGACAGGGGGGTATATGGCACAAAGACTAGTAAACACAGAAGACAAAGGGAAGGAAAGTGCTCGAGCAAAAGCGAGGGTCAAAGCATATTATAATATATTTCTCCTATCTCGACCTCTTCAAGAGGGGTAAGCCGGCTTTTTCAAGTCCAGGTATCGGCAGGAGTCCAGGACAAACATAATATGGCAGTGTTTCAGACAGTGCAAGATCCTTGTAATGTACTGTACTTCTGCCTGGTCATCTTTAGCTTTGATGACTGCACGTCCGACGGCAGGGAAAATCCCCGACCTCAGGGTGATTCCAACCGGAATAAGGCTAGCATTTCTCTTCCCCATCATTGGCGGAGTCACCCTCCATTACACGCAAAGTCCAGATCTCAGGAGAGCACCGAGCACCAGTGCCTTTCCTTTCTTCTCTTTTTCTTCAGATAGCGCCCAGCAACACGAGGTGAACAGGGCGCAGAAACACCCGGGCATTGTCAATAGTGAGGCTGCTGTCACGCACTCCCCTTTTCTCTGAAAGGACTCAAAAGAATGGTATTGTATTGGAGGGGATCCTCAGCCGCAGGAAGGTGGCTATGCGCGACGTCCAAGGCGATTGGAATCAAGAAGATAAAAATACGGAGACAATAATAGGCTACTGCCATCTGCCTGGAAGCAGTTCGGAAGTTGGGTAGAAAGTTAGGGTATTCAACCGGTCAGCTGTGTTACTTCCACTGCACCTTTGCTTCAAGTTCTCAGAAGATATACCATAACGTAACTGGATAACCGTTGGTGAAATCAAAATGAGTCTTTTTTTTTTCTTTTTCGTTTCTCACGCTAGACTGACTCAGGCCCTCCATTGGGTTTTCTTCTGTGACGAGCGATGCAGGCGATATGCAGCCAAGACAGGCAAGCAGGCACCCATCGCCTAAGAAAGTCTGAAAGGTGTCCTTAGCGTCGAACATTTCAAATCCCCTCTGATGTAGGATTACGTCCATAACATCAGATCAATGCAGGAAAGCAATGATGATTGTTTATTCAGTGGACGGATTTGTGAGACTAGTCGAGTGGTACTGCTTTCTGCTTACTTTTTATCCAGCGTCGCACACCCGCACGTTCAAGGTTAGAATATATAACTTAATTTTCCTTTATTTATCTTCTAGAAGATAAATACTCAACCTAGCTAATTAAACAAATAATCCTTCCACAACACCTAAAGGATTTAATCTCTCAAATCCTTGGACACGATCCCGGTCCCTCGTGCATCGAAAATTTTTTCCATCGCCCACCCTCCATGGGAAATGAAGGTACCAATCGACGTGCGCGTTATCTTCAATCCCCGACGATCTCTGCAGCGTCCCCGCATACACTGTGACAGAAATGCTTTATGATAGGCCAGAGAAAAATAGCAGACAATTTAATAGAGGTATAGACTATGCTACAGTCCTTTATTCCTTTGCCGCTCTGACTCATTTCATGAGTGAAACACTGGAGTCATGCCTAACAATCGAACAAAGCCTTTACAAGCGAATAGAGAATAGAAAGAAAAGAAAAGAAACAATTTTTACCAATCTTACAACTTCTAAGTTATCTTTCTTCTCTTCTCCATTCTCTTCCAAAGAGTAGAGTAGTGGACTTAATCCCTGCCGATAGTGAAGGTTCATGTACACTACCCGTAGAAGCAGGGTTAGGGCAAAGTGGAGATTGAGATTATTCAAGGTTCTCCAATGCTTTCTGCATTACATACATACATACATACATAGTACATACATACACGCGTACCGGATGTTCTAGGAGAAAACTTACTTCCTAGGTCCAGTCGGTTTTGTTTTCCTTTGCCTTGGGACTGAGTTAGTTCCGGGTCTCGCCTTGTTACTAAGGTTGTTGTTTGTTAATCGGAGCACCGATAGCCACCCCCATCCGTAGGACCGAGGGTGGTAATCTTGATTGTTGATGTGCTGACGAATGGGTCTACTTTGTCACCGCTCTTTTTGGTCTAGGAGATGAGTGAAAGTAAATTAAAATTAGATATGATCCTGGTTTGATGGTCAGTGCTTAGGAGCTGGTTCACGTGAACAGTACTTATGTTGGGATTTAGGATTAGGGTAGAAGGGAGAGATTCGGATTGACATAAAGGGGTGTGAGGACTTTGATAGCCTTGAATGGACATATATAGGTGGAGGATTATATGGATCGAGTTTGAGATATTAATATATGTGTTTGGTTCATTTCTTAAGATCAAAGCTACCAACCTCTTTACCAGGAAAGGTGTACAGACTAGTGTATGAGTAGGCGTAAATTCAAGGTTTATTGATAGTGGTAGTGGCTTTAGTGATGGCAAGGATTCATGGTTACTTTTGTAAGTCTCGATATTGGAAATAATCCGATATTATAAAGATTCTAGATTGCACACTTGATTAACTGAGTTCTGACTATTTTGTAGTAGATTTTTCAAGTCAACTCTGATTGACTACTCTAGCTAACGATGACGCGATCAACTCTCGGTCAGAGATGGTTGCTTTTGAAGCCGTTTACGAATTGTGTGAAATGATGTTACTACTTTCATCTCTTCCGCTCAGCTATCCTGGCATTTAGCCTTCGGCCCCTGACGCGAACCCTTCATATTATTATCTTTGTCGATGGAATGAACAGTCCTGAAGCATACCTGATAGGATTCTCTCAGAGCTGGGTGAGTCTCAGGTTCTCTGGATAGTTCATTCTCATTTGAAGAAGAGGACATCAATAACAAGCATACAGATGCTCCGATCATCAATGAATGTGAATTCAATAGTATAACCTAGCAGACATGATTGATATTCACACTGGAATGGACTTGTCATATGTTAATTCCATATGACATTTGTAACACACACATCTAGCATTCCTTTACGATTGACTCAAGAGTATCCCCACTCCGTTGCTTCTCCTTGACCAATTTAGCAACAAGTTCTCCTATAGGAGCAAACAGATATATATTATCAGGGTCATCACGAGAAGCGGAACATTCCCTCAACTCATACTGACCCTGCAACAGCGCATCACGAATTGGCCGCTGGTGTCTTCAAAATGGCAGTGTACCGGTCTCCATTCCTGACCGCACATCGAAGTGAAACTGACGATGTTCATATTTCATCTGTTCAGCAAACGATCTATCCTTCAAGGCCGGAACATGGGCATAGAGTTAGGGGATCTGGCATGCCAAGCCAAGTAATAATGTTGAATCATCGCTAGGAAGATCCAGCCAGCTATCGATCATTGCATCCAGCAAGCCTGCCAATGGTGGAAATGGCACCTGGTGTGATGATCCATCTTCCAAAGGCGCATATTCCAGTCGTATATCGGTGGTGAGAGGAAATTTCCAGTCTATAGCGGGAAGGAGGACAGTTCTTGTCTCGCCCGCAGGGGATATCAGTCGCTGTTGAGGGAAGACCACCAAGTCCACCTCTGCGTAGCTAATAAGATGTGGTTCTTGCATATCATAAGTTCACCCCGCCTTAGCGAGCAAATCTGCTGCGACGTCAATATCCGGGACGAGGATATACAGGTCAAACACAACAGTAGGAACACCGTAGTGCACAAGAGCATCCTCAAACCAGATAGCGTGAGGAATTTGGTGGAAAGAAAATACTTGGCAAGGCTTGTATCTTGGTTCACCACTCTTCCCCGTGCCAACGTGGTAGTTGAGCCTGAATTCCATAAGCTCGCGATATTTTCGTGGAATGTAAGAGGGTTGGTTATAATTTAAGGTGAAATGCTGCAGATCTCGTTGGTAACCGCCGCTTTGTCCTGGTACATCCATTAACTGAATAGACTCCCACTTCACTTAGTCATCAGTGAACCATAAAGTCATTCATCTTAACATGTTTTACATCGTTTGGATCCCACCTTCTTGAGTGCTTACAGTAATACATATACGTGGGATATAACGAAAACCTAATTCGCTTGTTCATTCATGACCTCTATGCGAAATACTCTTCTCTAATATGCTCTAGAGTTGTATCTCTGCCTCAGC
The DNA here is from genome assembly GCF_000184455.2 of Aspergillus oryzae RIB40. Lineage (NCBI taxonomy): Eukaryota > Fungi > Ascomycota > Eurotiomycetes > Eurotiales > Aspergillaceae > Aspergillus > Aspergillus oryzae. Next base: position 4,003,150 of record NC_036439.1, on the reverse strand, counting down.
CGCCGTGCTGTAATTTTGGATTCTGGACTAAGTATTATTATTGCCGCCTAAGGAACCCTGTTAATGAGGTTCAGGGCTTATACAGCTCCACGTTTCTTAGATAGATTGACTTGCTTAGTCTCGTATACTATAACTTGTGCACATTGTATCTGGGATCATTCGTCACAGTTTGCTCTGATACTTCTGACACAAACCTGGAAAGGTAGGTGTTACGCACAAAGAAGAAGCCCATCTGTATCTTGGATTGACCATAACTCTCAAGGAAAACACGATGTCGTCGTCAGCTTTTCATCTTCCGGAAGAGATACGTGCAGCTGCAATGGCGGTTGGAAACGCGCTTGGTGGTCGAAAAATATGCCCTTGTCGGCGGCAATACATGTGTGGTTCTAGGCTCTACCCGGGCAACTCAAGATGTAGATTTGGTTGTTCTTCGGGGTGGAACCTCGAACGCAAGGCAGTTGCTGCATGCATCCTCTTACTTTAAGGTTGAACCAAGGACAAACCATACGACTTATAAGGCAGAAAGGCCCGTACCAATTGAGATCCTTACACCACCTTTGTTGTTTCGAGAGTCCTTTGATCAACGCACCGAGGAAGTCACAGCTGGGAGTGTCAAGGTTTTGAAGCCAGCCTTGCTTCTGAATGCAAAATGCAGTTCAATTACTAGCCGACCTACGGAGGATAAGAGGAAAACTGATTCTCTGGATATCAATTTTCTCCTAAGGTTCTGCGCTCGAACTCCAGAATATCTTCCAAGAGCTATGGAAGTTCCCAACGCAAGAAAGGAACTTGTTCAGTACCTTGTCCAGTTTTCCGGAGGCCAGGAAGCTTGGGTTAGAGCTGGTTATAACTTCCAGACGGGTTTGTTCTATCCAGTTTCGTTCAAATTCCACTGCTGACGCGAGTGAATTAGGCCGTTTCAACAGAAACTAAGATATTTTCAATGGCGCTGAGCCTTGAGAGAATGTATAAGCATCAGAAACTCGGGGAGTTGCTCCACTCGAACTGAGATGTAGATGTTCAGGACAGCTCTGCTAATCCTCTACTGTTATTACTTCTGAAATACAGCTAACTTCCATTGTAAAACATTGAATTATGACTTGGGTTAGCCCCGTGCTAAATGAGTGTGTCCGTACAGCGATGCATCGTGTTCATAACTTCATCCAAAGCAAAATAAAAAGCAAGAAACTTCATGCCCTCCAGTGTGAGCCTCATCCCAATAACCTGATTCAAATTGGATATATCATATCCAAGCGTCTGGTCATTAAACCTGAACAGTGAGGCAGTTCAACAGGCCCTATGACGAGTCCATGAGTATTCATCGCCAAGGATTCCGGTTATGTAACTTACAATTCCATTGGTCTCGCAGCAGGCTGCCTGGTTGTTGCAACTTCCCACGAGAGCTAGCATGCTATTAGTGAAAGCTCAGAGTTCAAAAACAAGGTATCCTTACGGAGACAAAGCGCGGGAAGAACGTTCAGGTTCAAAATGCCGTTAGTCAAGCCAGTGCAGCATTTATTAGCTTGCGCAGCAGTGCATTGGGACGGAGTGCTACCAGCCGGCGTAGCGCTGGCAACGGTGAAGGTAGCAATGAGCGCAATGGTATGCAGGAACTTCATTATGATAGATTGAGTTCTTTGTGAGCCTGAGAAGAATGGCAGTGCAATGTTTCTTTTTGAAGATGATAAGATACACGAATTGTGTTGTGATGGGTAGAAAAATGGTAGAAAGGTATGGGTTTATAGAGGCTTATATAACTTTCTCATCCAAGTGGCTGTCCCGTTTGGGTTATGGCTTGTAAGCCAGCTGACTAGGTAAACCAGTCACTCCCAGTTTCTCTGAGTAAACAAATACGAGAGACAAGATCTAGATCTGTAACGTGATGAAACCTATGGTGTTCCTCCAATGAGCCTTTCTTGAGAGGACAAAAGTCAGATGCAGAAAACATGTTTCTGGACACACAGTCCAGAACAGTGTTGGCTAGCACAGCCCAGTTGGTTAATTGGCTGTTTCTCTAGATATTACGAAGACTCCTGAAATATTAGACTAAGTGGTAATTGTTTTGACTGAGCGGTTCTTCCTACAACGAGAACCAGAGGGTTATTCCCTTTGCTATACCTTTTGCTACATTCCAAGTCTCCCTCTATTCCAGGTCAATGAAACCCATCCATTGCTGGCCCATACAATTTCTTGAAGAACTATGATAGAACAAGGACAAAGTCTTCACAAAACTACATCATACCTCGCATCATGCCACTTGTATTGGTACTGATTTCACCAAAATGATCACACTCAGTAGCGTTGCATCCCATCTTGCATAACACGGTCATTAATCACCCATCTTCTAGGCTAGACATCATCGCGTACTACTGCTACCCATAATCTGCGCCGAAACCAGGAAATGGTCATGTTGAGTGAGACTTTTGCATACCTATAGTCATGTCCAGGTACGATCTTGCTTGCCAATTCGCTAGTACCCTTGTCTAACCAAGTACAAATTTTCGCTACTAGACTCAAGTCAGTTACACTGGTCATCCTAAACGAGGGGAACATGAGCGTAAAAGTTCGCCACATTCCTATCCCCTTGGAGCCTACTGGTAGCGTTTCATCTCCAGGGCGGGGTGCGTCTTTATCCCTTGCAGAAAACATCGGAGGGTTATCACAACCAGGTCATAAGCTCGTTCTACAAAAGTCCTTGTCTAACTTGTATCTGTTGTTAAATCTCAATTATCCTATGCCAGCTGATATCAAGGTCTCGTCTTGCTATGTCTCATGTAACCCAACAATGGGCTTACCTCGTTTTGATGGAAGTCTAACTTCTCGCAGCGCCATGTTGCCCGATTTCTGTATCCACTCTAGTAGGAATCATTAATCCCGACATTTTTCTATCTTTTAGTCAATTATACTAGAACGAGCTAGGAAGACGAACGATTGTTTTCCGGCTGCCTACGGTAATCCGATACTGTTGTGCTACAATGTAAACCTTTCTTGCGACTTTGCATGATACTCACACATCTCGAACTTCCTCCAGGAGGCAGATGTAAGAGCAGGTTCGTGGGTCTGGTGACAGCTTCGGTTCAGTGGCGTTGGTTTACTATCCCCTATTGGCATTGAATACCCTGTACCTTCTCGTATAGGGATGGGCAATGTGACAAATTCGCACGTTTCATATGCAAGCTGTGTTCTCGGCTTACTGCTTTAGAATGCTGCTGACAACCGGAAGGTACAGCCAGCAATGGGCTATCAATTGGAGCCTTGCATCTTACGTCTGACGACTGAAAGGAACTCTGGAATCAGGCCAGGCCCTGGCAACACATCACGCATGACGAGCTTCATAACCAGGGCTCATGGTAGATATGGCCCACTCCTATGTCTTGTGATGTAAGTATTGAGACCTCCTATCGTGCAATCACTTCTGTTTCTGCGTAATGGTTAACTAATCGACTGATATGGCTATTCCATGGCTTCCTTATTTTCTTGTTATCATAATGGCCCTATCTCCATGTATGAAACAGATTTATGATATTTTATGTAGCCCACCCACTTCCAAAATAATGTAGAGTATCCAAGTATCCCTAAAGCCACTGAAACGCTGTTAAACTAAACACGGTTATATGCAGTCTGAGCCACCTGGCGGCTTCTTGCTTCGCTCCCTTCATTTTGACCAATTCAGCACCAAATCAAAGACATCGTAATCCTTCCAGGCTCTCAAACTCACGATCTGGACATCCTCAACCGCCCTTGACATGATCACCGGAACTACCTGCTCGCTCAACCCGCCATGAGATCGCAGTGAAAAGTCCTTCACAGTGGACAGGCCGTGCACCGATTCACATCTTCCGATAACCGTCGACGACGTCGAAATGACCACAATATCACCTTCCCGATCCAAAGGCATATCGTACTTCCTCGCCGCATCTTCTCCGCTAAGGGCAACCTCGGTTTCTGGCAAGGCCTGGCACAAAGCAAGCACCGATTCCAACAAGCTCTGATCCTTAAGATAGACGCGCACAAACGATCCAAGAGCTCCATGATGACGCACGAACGGGTCCGTTATGGGACAGATGACCCGTGCTGCATTCTCACCAAATTTCGCGTCTAATACGTCTTCAAGGAACAGCACATCGGGCTCTCCCGCATCGTTAGACTTGCGACTCATGCCGTGGTCACCAACTACGCCGACAATCGCCATCACAGCCAGTTTTGCCAGTCGATCATCAATGGCCTTCACAAAGTCATCAGCCTCCGGACTACCAGGACCGTGCTTGTGTTGCACATAACCAGACAGCATCAGGTAGAGAAAGCCGGACTTATCCTCCTTGCAGTAGCTTAATGCCAGCATCTAGTACATACAAGGATAGGTTAGCGGAGTATTGGCTCGGAGCGGGTCGTCCAAGGCACTGCTCAACATCCGCGATCCCGTTTTCCGCCAGGGTGCATTCGGAAGCCTCCACCGCCGAGAAACAGACGGCGTCGCCCTTCAGCCCGTGGGCGAGGATCTTCCGCAGCTTGTCCTTAGCCGTTATGGCTGCTACGCGCACTCCGTGCTGCGACATCTGTTCGAGCAGCGTGGATCCGCGGAGTAGTGAGTCGTCGCAGATCATGGTTTCTTTGCCGGTCGAGCGGTCTAGGAAGAAGTTCCCCGCGATGCCGTGGATGCTTGGGGGTGCGCCTGTGATGATTGAGACATTGTTGGGGTTGGTGAATGAGAGCATGCAGCTCTTTCCGGTTGCGTAGAATCCATTCTTTAGGAAGCTTGCAAATGTGGGGAGCAGGTCTCTGTCGAGTCCGGATTGGAGATACTCGAGGTCAAAGCCGTCGACTCATACGACGACTGTTGGCTGTTTAGGGAGTTGATACACACGAGAATGGAGAGTGAAAGTTTCTCGGTGTTCTACTGCTATCAGCATTGGAGACTCAAGTTTTTATGCAGGACATATACTGACCAGGGTGTTCCATCGCAGTGTAATGTGTCCCAGTAGATAGCCAATAAGGATATTATGCCTCAAGTAGGAAGTAACTGTGGTGTCCTGGTGTCCATATCGTGGCATACCAGCACTAAATATACATACTCAGGGAGGAAGTCCGATTTTCGTTCCCCACTTGACTCTATAGCACTCGCAAGTCCGGCCGGTTTGAACTGTTGCGCCTGTCACAGGTTCTACCTTCTCGGTACGAAAACCGCACATCCGGTGCGAAGACCGCGAAGGATCACTTGATACACGAAACCCTAGGCATACCAAACTTACGAATTATCGCGTGTGACTCTACCGTTTTACAATTTTCGGTGTCGTTATAGCCGTCAATTAGATGATTTTGGAAAAGATAGGTAACCGTTAGTCCTTGGATTCTTGGTCCATGTACGCTAAACAGCCTTGGTAGATAGAAGGTCACCGATGTCGCCAATCAACACCACATTTCATCGTTGACTACAACACAGGTGCCAACAAAGTCAACGCTTTCCTGTGACATCATACCTCGGCCGCAGTCATCAAGTCGCCGGTGGCCCCATTACAGGCAGAAATGATCAGCGTGTACTCTGGTGCCCGGAAGTTGGTAGGACAGGTTTTCAATTGCCTTTACCGGGCTGGTTTATATCTGGGTGGTTTCAGAAGGAGGTCGAGCTGCGCACAGATCTAGACACGGAATACGGTCTGACAGATCTCAAGCAGGAGAAGATGATTAACTGGGAAGTGGAAGTGATATAAGCCGAGTAGAGTTTTGTTTTCTTTTTTGTTGGTTTCATAAAAATGCCGGCTTCGTAGAGAGCGTAATTGGGCATCACTGTCCTTGCTGTACTTTTTTCGTAGGCGTCTGTGCCCTATATATAGCCAAGGATTGTTTCAGAAGGGGGAAGTTTGGCAATGATGGCATATCTATAATATCCCATTGTGCGCAAATCATAAGTGCTTAGCTTATCCAAATAAAACGCGCATCTATAAAACAGGTCATTCATTTTCTATATAGCAACAGTATGAAAGGCGAAGATGTACATACATTCAGTACCGGAATGCTACGTGGTCTTTGCTAGCCGTTGCCCGTGTAATACACGAACACAGTAGACAGTGGTCTAAGACTTAGAGGTTCGAAGCCTATAAAGCGCTTCAATATAGTAGCTCGCTATCAGTGACACATACAAAATCGAGACAACATACCGCATCCAAGAGTAACCTTGAAGATAACCACGCACTCCCTTCGGTCAAAGGTGACGTGGTTTGATGTTTTTCGAGAGGTTGTCGAGTTCTAGGAAACTTTTGATGGGAAGCATAAGTTGTCTTCTCTGTAAGTTACACATGTATTACTGAGCGAATTTCAAACAGGATCAACAGTTTACTATTAACAGTCAAAAGTATAGAACAGTTGTGCCGTATAGGAATCTCAATTATAAATTCTCTTTTTTTTTCTATGGCGCTCATTCATATTATTATCGTTAAGCCGATAGCAATTCTAGATCACACTGTTTCTAACGGTAGGCCTTTAGACGAACGGTAGGGCTTTCAGCCATGGCAAACTAGGCATAGGGTAGAGCATTTCTAGTAAGAGCTTTCCTTAGGCTAAGCCTTAATTGACTGCCGTTGTAGTTTACTATTCTAGCGTTAAAGGCAGAGTTCCTGAGAGAGCCTGGGAGGTTCAGCCCGTTGATTCCATGTTGAACCCCTTATATGAGCTATGACTATTCAACAAAGTTATCAACTATCTAGGATATTAATACAACTAATATTATAAGGTGATTTATTTTGGAAAGCTAAGAGAAAGCCCTAAACTCAAACTCTGGTGTCCAGCCGGGCGTTGAAGATCATGCCGATCACTCTTTGATCCATGATATAGCTACAAAGAACCTCAACTAATCTGTACTGTGAAAGCCAGTATGAACATAAATAACAAAATAACTCAACTAAACATGTAACACAGTTGGGAAAAGTAAACCGTGGCTACGGATTTGAATGCAGAACCGTCAATCTCTATACTTCATTCAAAAGACTGTGTCTTGGCATATCAACTATATAAAGACGTCCATTTTCCGATACTTGGTTGTCAACCCAAACCATTCATTTCAATTTCCTATTAGTCAATTTAGTTTATAAATTCATTTCTTCTAGTGCTGGTCACTTCTAATATTTAAAACAACGCAAGAATGAAGACTACCGTTTTCTTTGCTTTGGTTCTTATCTTTCTTTTTGCGCGCCCTGGAGGTGCGGTCCCAATCGGTAGCGAAGACAATTCTGGTAATGCTGGTGATGCTGGTGCTATTGCCGGCGACGAAGCGTCACATTGGGTTAAACGAGCTCCACCAGACCACCCGTGGAGATTCGTTGGAGATAGACATCAGGGCGATGGGAATCTCCCTTCAGGAACAAGCGACGATGATCACCACCAGTTGCGAATCCATGAAGAGAGAGCTGAGAACAGCGGTACTAACCAACCGTTAGAAGTGCAATTCGTTGAGGAGCGACCTCAGGGCCATGGGCAGTTCATTCCAGCACCAATCGACAATAATAGAAACCAGTGGAGATTCAGTCACGCGAGATTTGGGGGCGGCAATGGTACCCACAGGTTGCAATACATTGAAGGGTCACCTCAGGGCGGCGATGATGACAACCAGTTGCAATTCGCCGAGTCTGAGCATCAGGGCAATGAGAACCTCCCTCAAGGAACAAGCGGCCATGATCTCGGCGAGTGGGAATTCCACGAAGAGACACCTCAGATTCCTCGTGTAAGACCGCAAAGACCACCTCAGAGTGATCGTGAAAGACCAGGTCGAATTCCGAAAGACCACGAGTGGAAGCAAGGTGTAAGTCAAACCACAAAACGATGGCTTGTCATGGAGCTGACTGTAAAAGACCTGCCACCGAGGTAACCCGCGTTACCCACACGGTGTATGCGTTATCGGGATGGACAGACCCAGACCCGGTTATGTAAGTCAGAGCTTGGACTGGAATGTTGCCTGTGATGAGGAATATCCGGTAAGAGCATACTCAATGATGTATCATTTATTGTGTATTATATGTACTGATCATAGCAGTGTGGGATGGGAGCCTGTATAGTAGATGTCCGCTATCCGTGGAATATCCCTAACGCAGAGTGTCACTGAATAGGTCCATGGAAAGCGAAGGCCAAACGTGGTTGTTGCGCAGGTTATGCCAGAGGAATACATATAGCTGGCTTCTGGGCATGGTGTAGGGGATGGTATGATGATGTTTTACTGGAAGCAGGGAGGGACACTGAGTCAATATTATACTACTCCCTGGCTTATCCGTCCGTTCATTAATAAAAAGCTACAATCAACTGTCTCTTTGAGATAAACAATATTCATATATCCAGCCAATCTTAATCAAGCTTCACCAAACTTCATTCGCGCTGAAGTTCCTCAGCACAGTTGAATAATCCAACTGTATGCCCTACCTTGGAAACACCCAGTATATTGCAGACAGGCGTTGGACGCCTTGCGATCAAATGATTCACTGCTCTGAGTAATACCTCACATATTTATTTATTCCTTGCCAAAACTTCCGGAAACAGTATCCCTCCTATTATTTCCCTAGCCCTAATACCAAGATTTGCCATTCTGAACTACTCCGGTTCCGTATGTTGTGTACATATCTCAGCTATACAGTCGGAATTCAATTCCTTACTAGGGTGCGCAGACCCTGGGAACTAAGCCCCAAAAACAACAACCCTATCTTATGAGCCATGTTCCGCCAGTTTCACCCTCTTCAATGAATCGCAGCTAAAACAGTTGCAATAGCGTACTCTCCATCATGACTAATTGAAAGCTGCGCAGCATGCTTTCTGACCGGATTTTCACCATTCCTTTCGGCGGTGTCTGCATGCTTAAAACTGTGTATCACTAGCAATGGCTTCATTTGTCCCGGAGGCACCAACACCTCGGCATGATGCCATCCCAGGCGCTGTGGAGAGACAGCTTTCATTGCTGCTTCTTTAGCAGCAAATCTGGTCGATGATTAGCCTACCCTCACTGTAACTCTACTAGTTTGCCTTACCGCCCAGCCACCCAGCTCGACAGTCTCCATAGCGCCCGGTCATATTTATCCTGTTGAAGACTGCTCTCCTCGTTCTCACGTATCCCAGTGTCTAGACCCTTTTTCAACTGTAAGACTTTCTCATGCCGCTGTTGAAACGCATCAAGCTCCGATTGACAGAAGATTCGTTTCACGAATCGGTGAACATGATTTGGGTTCTCGTGGGTCAAGATCCGTCTGATTCTGGGAATATGGCATATGTCGGTACCAACACCGAGAGGGTATGGAAAGGGAATGATGTTAGGTTCCGGCATTTTGGCGGCAAACAAAATGGTGGGGCTCGACTCATTTACTGTATAAATTTATGATACTAGAAAATTTACCCCACTTCTTGATCGGGGTCGGCTTGTTGGATTGCAAAAGCTCCTCTACAGATGAATTTTAGTCAACTATATTTCTAAGCTACTTGATTATGGTCGATCGCACAACGATGACCACATATATCACATCAATCTTTTACTGGCGTGCATTGATATAGTCAATGGTGACTTGGACTGTCCGTACAGGTCTGGGGTTAGCATATGCGCAAGAACAGAAACACCTGGAGACACAAACCAGTGAGGAGTTTTTCCGAGTCGTCATCCGATATTTCCGTGTTGAATTCCTGATTATCCAGTCAGAAAATCTAGAGATCTCGAAAGCTGCCAAGGACGGGGCGTTCTCCTACCTCTTCAAGGGCCATCACAAGCTCGACCATATCAAGAGAATCGGCACCCAGGTCATCCACGTATCTCGCCTCATTTTTTATCTACAAAAGTTCGGTCAATATTGCATAAAATGTTAGGTAGATGAAGGTCACTTGCATCCTCCATTTTCACGTCGAGTTGCTCTGCGATTATTGTCTTTACTCTCGCCTCGATAGTAGACATATTGTATTTGAGGATGGTCGGGACACGGAGAGAAGTTTCTTAGTCGAAGATGGACGAGGTCAATTGGGCAGCGTGAGGGTTTAATGTTTGTATTCGATCTTTGAATATGTGTCCCCGTATTTATAGTGGGCACTGCAGCCCCCAACCCCTCATCGGTTCTAAATCTAGTTAGTGTTTAAGTCAAACCGAGAGGATACCTAAGTCTGACTTTCGCTACCTGGCGCTGTCAGATTATTGCGCAGTATCCTGGCGTCATTGGATTTCTCGCGTTCGTCACCCAGCGTTGACTTCTGATCTTTGTAAACTACTAATTTTGAGAAGACCCTGCTTGCGAACCGTGTATACCAAAGCAGACGACCCATTTATTATTATGTATAGTTAATATTACAGAGTCTGGCTATAGCCAAAACCAGCCATACTGGATATTGTTGATAGCTGCCTTGCCTGTTTAGCCTAACATAAAACCTTGCTATATCTGCAAGGTATAGAAATTGTGTTGATAGCTTGCCAGGGCTGACAGGCATCGGTTTAGCTTATTTCAATGGAACCTTCCAGCTATCTAGCCTGTATTATAGATCAGCGGTTCAGTCAGATATCCCAGTATTATAGATAAAATACAAGGAATATAAGTTATAGTTTTTCTGTAGTATTGTCCTATTATAGATTAATATCAAGAGAGTACGGAGTAAAGATACAGATTATAGCTGATAGAAGTAGATATAAATTAGGCTGAAAGCTACGCTACAATAATACACAAAACTCCTTGGCAAGGCAACCTGTGTCACCGAAGTACTCATAGCAGAACTGTGCGCCCAGCAACCCAGTTTGACAGTCCCCATAGTACTCGGTCATATTTATCATGTTGAAGACGGTTCTCGCTTACACATTGCAATATCTAGATCCTTTTTCAATTGTAGGACTTTATCATGCCACTATTTAAACGCATCAAGATCCGATGGACAGAAGATCCGTCTGATTCTGGGGATATTGCGTATGTCAGTACCAAGACCGGCATGATATCAGTTTCCGACATTTCGGTAGTGGCGCAATTTAGTTGACTCGGCAGATGGCCGGACTGTGGGGCTACGATCTGAGTTATTTATAGGGAACAGCACAGAAAAATTACCCGGCTTCTTGAATCTTGACTGGGGTCGGCTTTCTGAATTACAAAGGCCCCCTCCTAGTAACTTTTGTCCACTGCGTTTTCCAAGCTAGGCATACCATTAAAGCAAAGAGTGCTGGACGCTACTAGTCCCGGAATGCCAATTATGCTACCATGAGCTTTTCTTCATAGATTGGAAAAATGTATCTGTGGTTGTGGTCACTGTGATACGTTCAGAGTCAAATATAGTAGTATGCACCTTAAGCAAATCCTCTATGGGCTATAATGAATGACCAGGTTTTGCTATCTTCAATCCGAATGTGTAATGGTATCAGTTCTTATATCCACCCTTGTATCCCCAATCAATTTATTCATTTATTGAAGCTGACCAGACTCGGTAATCTGGACTCTGGCACGGGGTGTACCCTGGGGAGTTCCGAAGGATTCGATCAATTTAACCAGTTCGAAGCCTTTAGTAACTTGGCCAAAGACGACGTGGGCTCCATCCAACCAATCTGTGACAACTGTGGTGATGAAGAATTGAGAGCCATTTCTGGTTCGAGGTGAGCAATCATGCCATCAATAAATGGATCCAACTTACGTGCCCGGGCCAGCATTGGCCATAGAGAGGAGACCGGGTCTGTCGTGCTTCAACTGGAAATTCTCGTCGGGGAAGGTTTCGCCGTAAATGGATCGACCGCCGGTGCCCTGTTCATCTTAGATGTGACCACTATGTATAAAAAAATGAGTTGCTTACATCTCCACGGGTGAAGTCACCACCCTGCAGCATGAACTGCGGGATTACACGGTGGAAAGAGCTTCCCTTGTACCCGAATCCCTTTTCACCGGTGCAAAGGGCGCGAAAGTTCTCTGCGGTTCTAGGTGTGACGTCCGAGAATAGCTCAAATTCGATGCGACCCTGGGGGGCTATAGTTTATCAGTAAGGTCATTCGAATGGGACGTTATATACTAATCCTTACTGCCATTGACTGCGATGTCGAAGAAGACAATAGGCCGGGCCATGGTTGCTGATAGTGACGTGTTGATAATTTTATGAAGATAAAATAAGGGTCTGATGCAGGATTGTTTTTATCGCAATCGATTTTTATTTATACGAGATTTTATCGCGGGGTAGTGACGTACATGCCTGTTGATAAAATTTTCGCGTACGCCAAAACCCTTATCATTGGGCAGTTTTTATTTTCAACATCCACTTCTTATAGGATAATCAAAATGTACTGGATTATCTATCACACCAACTAGGTTGCACAACGAAGACCACATATAGCAAGTCAACCATTTACTCCTCCTCTTCTTCCTCCTACAAGTCCCCACGATTCGAAGTACTCGATAACATCATTTACTGTCTGTGAAGATTTGGAATTAGCCATACACAAGAGAACCTAGATACCTAGAGACACTTACAAGCCCAGAGATCACCTAGTCAGTAAATCTATAGATCACAGAAATTATCAAAGAGCGGGTGTTATTGGTAAGTAGGCTCAAAGGCTTTTCTATGCCCTCTTATTGCAACATCTGCGGAACCCAGATCACGGTCAAATTTCGCATCATCAGCCACCTACGATTGATCTGTTAATATTAAGTAACATAATAGATAGCTGGAGGTCACTCGTCTACTCCGGCTCGATTTGGAGTCGCTTTGCATATACTTTCTTTGCCCTCTCTGCAACAGTAGGCATATTGTATTGGAAGACGATCGGGGCGCCGAGAAGGTTCTTGATTGAAGTGATGAGGTTAATCGGACAGCGTGAGGCTTTGATATTTGTATTCCGTCTTGAACGTGTGCTAGATTTATATTCATATGGGGCAGTCCCTCATTGATTCACAATCTGGCTAGTCTTCAACTTGAATATTGTGGATTCTTGATATATTAAGCGTCCGAGTATATTTCCCGAACAGTCCCTCTCAACCTCCCATGACCGGCATGTACAATGAGAAAGAATTGCCGTGGATCAAGAGCGTGGTAGATAATATCACAACCGTGTTCCCACACCCATGCTCATAGTTTCGTAAAGACACAGTGCCTCATACATTCGGGTCTTTCCCGGAGCTGGTGTGCAATATCCAGAATCTGAGCGCGATGGTCTTCATTAACTTTGCTCTTGTGTTCATCACTCAGCGTGGACTCTGCTTTGACTATGCCTGGAAGGCATACTTGGCTCTCTTTATCATGATACGCTTATGTATTGGGTCTGTTAGATGATAATGTGAATGCGTCTCAGCGCATTCATATATTCTCTGAGGTGCCCTCCCAGTGCGTGCTGCTATTCGAAGACATGGATGTCGCTGGGGTGGACATGAGTATAGATGCGCTTCTAGAGAATAGTCAGAGATGCGATGTGCCCAGCAGCATGGTTAGATTTCTTTCAGAGCTCTTGAAAATAAAATTGTCAGTTTCTCATGGCATAAGTATGACTCCCGAGCTTCTATGCTACCGGACCGATGCCATCTGCTTCTTGATATGGAACCCTAAAGATTGGATACGGAATCTCAGAGATTTTCTTCATGGCCCGTTGAAATGCAACAGACTCAGTAACTACTGTGAAGTATTATTGTAAAACAAACTCCCTCAAACCCTGTATACTTCGACAAGGGAACTAACTGATGGCACCACTGCGTCCTATCATGCAATGGTAAACACCTTCGGCCCCACGTGCCCCGTAAAACATAAGGTTCATATGCGGAATGTAACTATGACCAAAGTCAACCATCCTCGGTACTGCTGACAACTGCCTGGCCTCTTTTGACCCGGCATAAATATTACTATGTCTGAGGTATATAAGTTGTGTTGATAGCTTGCCAGGTCTGACAGACATCAGTTTAGCTTATTTCCTTGGAATCTTCTAGCCATCCGGCCCGTACCATGGATCACTGGTTCAGTTACATCTCTGTATCTTGGAAATGTAATATACAGGAACATAATTCTTCCGTATTGTTATCTGGGACCATTATAGATCAATATCAGGAGTACGGAGTATAGGTACAGATTATGGCTGATATGAGTAGGCGTGAAATAGGCTGAAATTTACGCTACGACAATGCACAAAACTCCTTGGCACCCTGTAGCATCGAAATACTCATAGCAAAACTCAGCTTCGTCTTCCTGGTAGAATGATGTGGCGACCTGCCGGGATTGCTGACTGTATCACATTAACCTGACATGAAAGAAGTGGCGTCGTAATCGATGCAAAGAGTAAACCCGTCATGGATGAAAGTGAGGCTTGAAGAACAAAGAAGATAAAGTAAAGAAACAAATAGAGCTCGTGATCACCGTCGAAGGCTGTCCAGCCTGGCTTGTAGATCGTCATCAGCTGAGCTCCCCCCAGCGCCAACTGGTTGGGCGACTCGAGTCTCGCCGACTGCAGTCTTCTGTATGTCGGTTGGCGTCTCGCCCAGCTGTTCAAGAGTAAAAGTCAGTATACACACAGCACTGACGTAGATGAAGAAGAGAGCACGAACCGCCTGACTGAGATCTACACCTATTTCATCCAAGACTTCCTTGACAATATCTTCACTATCTTCATCCTCTCCCTCCATTCCAGTTGCTTCGTCAATAGCGTCGTCCATCATTTCTTGTCGCTGATCCATTATATCATTTTCTCGTTCAAATTCCATAGCAATTCGTTGCAGCGCAGGGAGGTTCATTTGTCGGTTCATACTACCCAGTAACATTGTGGCGCCTTTCATTGACTGCATCATCTGCTCGTTGCTGCGAACGGTCTGCATAACATCAAGTGAGTACGGGAACCGCCATTCGTGCACTTCGGGACCATCCTACCTGAATACGAAGAGAAATCGCTTGGAGTTGTGTTCGCATTTGATAGAATTTCTGGATGTACCTAGATCCGGCAATATCCATTAGCTCATAACCTGACATATAGAGCGATGTTGCATGGCATGTATACCGTCTCGTCCTGACTAGGTCCTTGGCCTGGATCTTGCAGGCTCCAATCTGGCCATTCTTGGCACTCTTCTTGATGTCTTGCACCAGCTTCTTCTCTTGATTTTCCAGCTTGGTTCGCTCCCGGTCTAATTCGCGCTGTGTTCGGTCCAGAGCCCTTTGATGTTTGCGCAGGCGCTCTGCTGGTGTCATGCGCTTTCCAAATGCCCACTCGATAACCTAGACAATGAACAGCGTAAGCGGGGAAGCGAGTACGCCGAAAAACGTCGGACAACATACATTCATCTTGGCCAGTCAAGAAAGATGCCCAGTAACAAACAATGAGAAACAAAACCAAAGAGGCTGCGTGAAAGGTACAAATGAAGGGGGCAAGATTGGAGAGGGGAATATCTGATTCGATCCGAAGCCGCGCGGTGACATCAAACCTAAGCACTAATACGCCGAACGTTCAGCGGGCGGATCCAAACTGTTAAAATTACGGGGCGACAGTCACATGGCGGCGACCAACCCCTTTTGGGACATAGAATTTCCACCCGTGACGCCGTTTTTATGCTCATGTAAGCGGGTCTTCCGACTGACGAAAAAACAAGTTCCGTTTCATCGCATCTTGCCTGACCTTTCGACATCTATGCACCGCACATCCTTTTCGCCATGAGTCAGGAGTATTTTCCCGGCAACGGCGGTTCTTCTGCCGGTGAGGGTTCATCAAGACATCCTCCGCAGCAGGAAGCGTCCGAGTACCCTTTCTTCCCGAACGCCCCGCCCGCGTACATGACCGTTGGAAATGGTTCGACCTCGGAGAGCGCTACGGCTTTGATGGCATCATTGAACAGAGACTCGGGTTATGGTGACAGTATCGCGAGTGGCAGTGTGAGAGATGGTGATGCGGGTGGCGACTGGAGAACAGATATGATGGTGGATAGACCGACCCCGATGCATACTCCAACACTCCCGGGACAGTGGAATCCAGCAGGTTGGTTACTCCGAGCATCACCAGTATCTCTTTTGGGCCGTATAGTTTACTAACGTGGATACGCCCCAGCGGAACATGAACGGCAGGTTGTGGCGAGCCATGTTCACCAGCTACTCTAGTACGTTTACGATCACAAAACAGCCAAATGAAAGTTCTAACCCTCTTTATAGCAACTCCAACAGGACGAAACTCGGACGCGCTATTACACGGACTCTCGAGACCTTGAAGGACCTCCAGGATATGAACCGTCAGTGGCCTGCCCACTACCCGTCGGTACGAGATGCTCCGGATTATCCCTCAGACAGACCCGCCTTGCGCCAAGCACAGTCATTCTTCGACGATGGGGATATTCAACAGGGTGATTTTAAACCTGGACCTATTAGACGAGCAGCTACAGTATCAAATAGCGGCGACCTGGCTGCTGCGGAGTCAAGTGCAGCTGCGGAGCGTCGGCCAGCGCCAGAGCCGAGATTGATGACCCCGCAGATAGCGCAAGAATTTTCTATTTTGAAACTAGACTTGAAGCTGGGTGCTCTGTCTCAGGTGGAATTGGTACATTCGTTGGAAAAGGCCTCTATTGCGTCTCTTTTGGACGGAAAGATCAGCCAGAGTGTCAAACACCTTCTCTCATTGCGCGACAGGATCGAAGATACCTCAAGCAAGGTTCTGATCACGGGTGACCTTAATGCAGGAAAGTCGACTTTCTGTAATGCTCTGCTGCGTCGCAAGGTGCTGCCCGAAGACCAGCAACCTTGCACCAGCATTTTCTGTGAGGTTCTCGATGCGCGGGAGAACAGCGGAGTCGAGGAGGTGCATGCAGTCCACAAGGATGTGGATTATAATCGCAACGATGAGAGCACATACGACGTGTATCCCTTGACTGAACTCGAGAATATTGTGATCGACAACTCCAAATACATGCAATGCAAAGTCTACGTTAAGGACGTACGAACCATTGACGAGTCTCTACTGAATAATGGGGTCGTCGATATTGCTCTGATTGATGCCCCCGGTTTGAATTCCGATTCCTTGAAAACAACCGCTGTTTTTGCTCGGCAGGAAGAGATCGATGTTGTTGTGTTTGTCGTTTCCGCTGCCAATCATTTCACGCTCTCGGCCAAGGATTTCATTCACAACGCGGCAAAGGAAAAAGCCTATATGTTTATCGTTGTCAACGGGTTCGATCAGATTCGCGACAAGCAACGGTGTGAGCGAATGATTCTCGACCAGATAAATAAGCTTAGCCCTCGTACGTACAAGGAATCTGCAGAACTCGTTCATTTCGTATCAAGCAATGCTGTTCCTGTTGCGCCTCCCATGTCTGTGGAAAGCTCTGGTTCCGGTGGCGGCGGGGGCTTTGATTCTGACGGGGATGACGATGACGACGATAGTAAACCCAAAGGCAAAGGAAAAGACAAAGGGAAGGAAAAGCAGAAGATCCAAGATTTCGAAAACCTTGAAAGCTCTCTGCGACGATTTGTTCTCGAAAAGCGTTCTCGCTCGAAGCTCGCCCCTGCCAGGACTTATCTTCTCAATTTGCTTGGGGATTTGAACTCACTGGCCTCTGTCAATCGCGACATTGCCCAGTCCGAACTCAAGCGTGTCACAGAAGAATTGGCAGAGCTCGAACCAGCTTATGAAGGCGGCCAGAAGAAGAAGATAGAGCTCGACGTGCAGGTTGAGAAAAACATCGACGATTCATGCGAAGATGTCTACAACCATACGCGGTCGACCTTGTCGGATACTATTGCTCGCGTATCGGAGGCTGATTTGGGCGTTGAATATCCCGGTATCTTCTCTGCATTCCAGTATGCGGAAGATTTGAAGTTAGCCATGCTGGAGCAAATATCCGCCGCAGCCTCGGCTTGCGAGGACTATGCGCGCGTAAAGACAGTAGACGGTGTAGAAGCCATTCAAAAGATTGGCCTTCTTCACGTTGGAGACAAATTCGCACCCTTGAATTTCCGTGCCGATATGATGTTCCGCCGTAGTCGACGCCATACTTTTGCCAAACAAGTTGACACCGAAGTCGAACTATTGGATTTCTTCGACATTGCTGGCATTTGGGAGCGTCAAGAGAAGGTGGCCGGAACAGGAATGGCCATGACGGCTGTCACTGTCCTCGGAGGCAGACTCTTCGGCGGTATCAGCTGGGTTGACAGCGCGTTTAGTGCAGCTAAGTTCCTTGGTCCCAACAACTTGCGACGCCTCCTGGTTCCGGGTATAGTTGCGGCTGGTAAGTGTTTCCTTCGTACCGAATCCTTGAGGGCAAAACTAACTTAAACAGCTGCTTTAACTGCTGCATACGTACTTTCTACAATTCCCACCACACTCCCTCCTCGCCTCTCACGCAAGATCGCCGCTGCTCTTGAAGAGAAAGACTACGTACATTCGAACGCTACTCGGATCTCGACTGAAGTCCGGCGAGTTCTCCGTATCCCGGCCAACAATCTCCAAGCCAGTCTCGCCCAGGACATCGAAGACCTCGGAAGACGCAAGCAAGAAGTTAGCAAGACCAAGGTTGAAAGTGAGAATGCAAGCAAGTACTTCTCCAACCTCTTCCGCGAAAGTGGTGAGAACAGAAGGTCTGTAGAGAACATAGACCTTGATGGCCCACTGCCGGGTGCAATGGGTTCCCATGAGCCATGAGCTCTAAACCTCCCTTGCGTTATATGTACAAAAAGTAATGATTCTGTATGAGCTATCTGGCCGGCTGTCTCGAGGGTGCTAATTCTGCTTCTCTTCCCAAATATCCCTATTGTGTACACCAATTTTTGTTCATCCGTTTCCATCCTTCCACCTCACTTACTTTTATTTCCCCTTTCCATGAGGCCGTGATTCACGTTGATAGCCTTCCTGTTTACACCTACATTGGCGTTCTTTGAAGAATTCAGCGTATTGGATTCCCACTCCCACTGATGCTTTATCTAAAATCGTAGGTGGTCACCTATCTACACAGTTGATTGTTATTGCAGAGAACTGGTCATCTTTTCTTATCCAAACATCCTAGATAAATGATAATAGATGGTATCAATGAATAATTCCAAGGTAGATTCATCCATAACTCCCAGCAATGACCAAAGACGCCACTTCGATGCTATCTATGCCATGCACAAACCCATCATTAGAATATGAGCATACACGCCAGACAAAGGTTTCCAACAGGATCTAAAAAGTATTATCCTCCGCAACCTTGCCTGCATTTCTCGTTCTCCGACCAGACCCCCAACCCACGTTTTCGAGTTCCTTAACTTCACCCACAATGAAGTCCTGATTCGCAGGCTTCTTTTCGACGAGTTTGCCTGCCTGGTTGAGGAATTTCTCGCGCATTGCGACAGCATCCGGGTCTTCGTAGTTTAATTGTGTCATTGGAGGTGTTTCAGACTCCTCTTCTTCATTAATACGGTCTCCTTCGAGGAAATCGAATCTCCCGCTGTTCACAAGGGACGGTATCCCGTCTGTATTGACGCTGTCTATTGCACTTCCGCAGCCATCTTCATTCAGAGTGTCGATTGAGCTAGCGCGAGAGAACCCTTTATGTTCGGTAGAGCGAACGGAGGCATGAGAGGGCGCTCTTCCAAGAAGAGGCTTTCTGCGCCTTGAACGCGGCCGGTCGCCGTTCTCTCCTGTGTCTGATGTGGAGCGCGAGTTTGCTGCTCGTGCCTGCTGGAGGAATCCGCTCAGCGTTGTTTCGATTGCGGTTAGGGAGGTTGGATCTGTTGTTTGTTCTGAGGCTGGACGCTTCCTTGGTGATATGTATGCTGCATGTTGTTGGCTTGGTTCTTTTGTGGGGGATTCCCTTATGGTGGGTTCTTTTTGCAGGATTTCGGACTTCTCCTGTAGCGGTGTTGAATGGCGCGAGGGGGCTTTGTCTGATTCCCTTGATGTTTGTCTAATGAGTTTGTTCGTTTGAAGGTGATTTGGGTGGGATTGAGATTTGATTGCGTTGTTGCGTTTGTTAGGCTCCTGGGACTGTTCCTTTTGCTCCGGGCGAGAGCCAGCTCGCTTTTCCGGGTCTCGACTGCTTTCTGAGATTGGTTTGCGAATTAGAAAAGGCTCGAATGGCTGTTTCTGTGCTTTTTGAATGGTGGTCCATAGCCAATCGACGGTGACTGCGGGAACGTTCCATTCATACGTATGCCTTAGCTTTTCTTGATTTGCAGAACCAGGATCATTACATAACAAAACAGATGCAGTTGGTGTCAGGTACTCATTATAGGTTGCCCCTGAAATGGTTAGTTCACGAAAGATACCGAGCAAGGTACTCTGAACTTACCAATAAGACCTACGAGTTTCGATAGATGTAGAAGATCTATACGAGATACACCTGTAGAGCAGATTTTCATACCGTCGAGCCCTAGCATGATTAGTCTGCACATCTATACAGGAACAGAGAATAGGGACTTACCAGGGATAGGGATTCGAGGGATTGGGGTGTTCGCAATGTGTGATTCTGGGGGTACTAGAGCCTTGGCATCAAGGCATCTTTCCAACCACATATCGGTTACAATTTCACATTCGAATGCTAGATCATCTGTGGAGGGAACCTGGGCTCGAGGCATCTTGTAGGGGACAATTGTGTAAAGACCATGGCCTCTCTTAGGAATGTCCGGCCGAGAGAATTCGCTCAATGAGCCGACCAACTGGGCTCCATTGAACGAGAGATGTTGGCGGAGGACATTCGTCTGTAACTTGATCAGATGCAATAACAAAAAAATTATTTGCGCACACAAACAAACCTGCTTTGAAGAGAATCCATGAATGAAGAAATAACAACCGTCCAAAAAGCCATCACGGTGGCTGGTCGTTTCTGAGGATTTCTGACGAGGCTTTTGGATCTTATCATTGCCCTGCTCAAAGGCTTCTGCAAAGGTAGTTTCACTAGCGAACGACTTGGCCTCTTGAACCATAGATGCGCGCTTAGCGAGCAACTGACTATCGTCTTTCTGTTGACTTCCTCTGGAGCCTGTGCCTACGATATCACCCCAGATCCCTTCGTTCTGGTCTACCAATTTGGCACTTGCGATGCGGCGCAACTTTCTAGGGCGAGGATTCGACGAACTCTCATTACCCGGGTCTTTCTCCCGCGGAGTGGGCTGTGCGCGATTCCAGGCCCCCGCACCCTGCTGCTCTTCCGGCACAAGCGGGTGATATAATGTTTCCTCCAGGACCATTCCACGCTCTATACTGTCGGTGAACCATTTCACAGTAACGACCTTGATGTTCCATTGCGTCGCAAACTTGTACTTCTGGCTCTCCGTATCTCGTGCGACAAGATGGGTGACTTGTTTCGTAAGATCTTTTCTGAACTCGGCTCCATGTACAATGGCTGTGTCTTGGATATAGTTTCGAAATGCCACTGAGGTAAAAAAAAAAAGCCTCAGTATATGTCGGTGCGGCGTAAAATGCCCATTCCTACTTACTGTCCTCGAACCCTGTTATACATATACACAATCCGGCAAATGTCGGGAATTTGTATTGTTCTTCCAGACCTCGAACGTCTGTATCCTCTCCCTGCATCCATGATTGGCGGACCGCTTCTACCCACTCGGGCTTGAGGACAGTCACATCCGCTCGTTCTCGTGCGACGAATTTGTATTTCGCGGTATTGATCTCGCCGACAATCAAATGGGTAACATCGGAGGTTAGGTCAAGTTTGAGAGTCGCTCCCATCTGGCGCGCGATTGTAGCCAGCTCCGTCTAATTTCGAGGACGTTGGTCAGCTGTCGCATCCATTTACTTATAAGGGTATGGGAGAAAAAGTAAGAGCATCAAAGATTCTCGAGAGAACAACATTTCACTGACCCGTTGTTCTGGTAGAATGGACGTGAAGCACAGGACCACCCCCGCAAGAGGATGCTCCTTGTCTGCCGTCTTATTAGTATAATGTCATATAATCATAATACTAAGTGGTATAATTACTTACTTGAGGCACCCTTCTCTGCCATGCTTCATGATTGGCAGCGCATGAAAACAGGCTTGCTCATGGATTGATTTGATACTTCCGATGCCGCATTGGCGCGTTTCCGTGATGCGCTATCACGTGATCGTAGTACTTTAGAGAAAGGAGCAAAGACACAAACGTAAGAAGCGTTAAGCTGTCCTCTCTGAGCTAGAAGATCTTCTTATCAGCAATTCAAGCTATAGCAACTGTTTTTTGTTTCTTTCATTTATATTTCTGGCATCTTGAAAGTTACAGTGAAGAAATGAACTTTGCCCTGTGAGATAGCCCTTATCGGAATCACGTGTGATATGGAGCGCGTCTCATTCTAGAACGCGGGTCGCGAAAGTCCCCAATCAATGATATTGGGTTTATAAAGTGATGCACCACTAAATCATATTTCTCCAGTTTGCGTTTTTTTTGTGTATGTTTAAAAGAGGGAATCTGATTTTATTTCATCAAGTTTTATTCACATTGTCCAAAATTAACATTGCAGGTTGCATGCAGATACTCGACTGCCCGACAAGCGCCGGAAGAGACCGTAATGTTCAAGAAAGCTGTACAAGACCATTCAGGAGGATCAGCTAAACCCCTTCAGTCCAGCCTTCTTCGCAGCAATGGGATGCAACCACCGAAATTGCCGCCGCAGTCAGTAGGAGTCAAACGGAAAATCGAAATGGCCAATGCCAGCGGATCTGCCTTAGGGTCTTTGCACAGCGCCGTATACTTCGATGAGAATGATTTCGATGATGATCTCGATTTGGATAGCGAAGAGTCAGAACCAGTTATACCACCGCCAAAAATTGTGAGGCCGAATAATGAGCAACAGATACCATTTCACGGTACAAACCCAACTACCTTGGCGACGCATACGAACAAGCCGGCTCAAGTATCAACGCCTGCGATGAAGAATGACGACTTGGAGATAAAATACCCTGAGTTGCCTCCAATTCCTGACGATGATCCGGTGCCATCCAGCAGTATACCAGTTCCTTGGTCCTCATCACCACCCTCTCACTTTCAGAAACCTACCAGTTCACGAACTCTGCCGTGGCTTAAGAAAGAGGAGCCGACGCCAGCAGTACAGTACAAGAAGCCAGAAACGCCTGTGCGCTCTAAATCTACTGCCATATGGAACAAATCGGCGAGCGCAATCAAGGAGGAACAAAAGGAACTACGCCGACAGTATAAGAGTCAGAAGTCCGAATCTGTGCAACATCGCCCACGTGCTAAGATAGCGCCTTTATTTCTCAGTGATGAACAAAAGCACGTACTTAATGCCGTTGTTGAACAAGGGAAGAGTATATTCTTCACCGGTTCCGCCGGAACTGGAAAATCAGTTCTTATGAGAGAAATCATAAAGAAACTTCGCGACAAATACAGGAGAGAACCTGACAGAGTGGCAGTGACTGCTTCGACGGGTCTTGCTGCTTGTAACATCGAGGGTGTCACCCTCCATAGCTTCGCAGGTATAGGGTTAGGCAAAGAGCCTGTTCCTGAGCTTGTTAAGAAGGTCACAATCTGCATCAACCCTTATAGGAAGGTACCTATATTGACGCATCACAGGTCAAGAGAAATCCCAAGGGCCGGAACCGTTGGCTACGTACAAAAGTTCTGATTATTGATGAAGTATCCATGGTTGATGGAGACCTCTTTGACAAGCTCGAGGAACTTGCTCGACGGATTAGAAACAACGGCCGTCCTTTCGGCGGTATTCAGCTTGTCGTCACTGGAGACTTCTTCCAATTGCCTCCGGTCCCTGATGGCAGTACTCGAGAGGCGAAGTTTGCGTTCTCTGCTGCTACCTGGAACACCTCTATACAGCACACAATCCTCTTGACCACCGTTTTCCGTCAAGCAGACCCGGATTTTGCCAACATGCTCAATGAAATGAGACTTGGAAAGCTCAGTCAGCGGACAATCGATACCTTTCAACAACTACAACGGCCACTTGACTTTCATGATTCTCTTGAAGCTACGGAGCTGTAAGGCCACGCCATTAAAAGACTATACAGGCACTAACATGGAATCACTTAGGTTTCCAACACGCCAAGAGGTAGAGCATGCAAACGGTGCAAGAATGCAAAGACTGTCCGGCGAAGTGATGACTTTCAATGCGGCAGATTCGGGCACAATTCAAGACGTACAGCATCGTGAGAAATTACTGGCCAACTGCATGGCTCCACAGGTGATCCACCTCAAAAAAGGAGCGCAAGTCATGCTCATCAAAAATATGGAAGACACACTCGTCAACGGGTCAATCGGACGAGTGGTCGCATTTATGGATGAGGCAACATTCGATTTCTACCGCGAGAATGAAAGCGACTTCGCTGGTGACCAGGGAGCCCAAACCGATGAAGAGATGATGGATCGCGCCCGCAAGAAGCTTAAATCTCTTGCTCACAAAGAAGGGGGTGTCGTGGTGAGCAAGAAATGGCCTCTCGTCTGTTTTGTACAGCCGGATGGAACCGAAAGACACCTGCTTTGCCAACCAGAAACATGGAAGATCGAGCTTCCCAATGGAGAGGTCCAGGCTCAACGAGTACAGGTCCCATTGATTCTTGCCTGGGCTCTGTCTATCCACAAGGCTCAGGGCCAGACCTTGCCGCGGGTTAAAGTCGATCTTGGACGAGTTTTCGAAAAAGGTCAGGCTTACGTTGCTCTAAGTCGTGCAACGTCCAAGGAAGGTCTTCAAGTCACACGGTTCGATGCGCGAAAGGTCATGGTGCATCCCAAAGTCACCGAGTTTTACTCTAAACTCATCAGCATCACTGACGTGCTCAAGCCGAAAGGCGGGCCACGGACTATTCCTGGCCATTACCCTGAAGACGACTTTGAAGATGATTATCTAGACGATCTATAAAGGTAAGAGCTTTCACTCACCGCGTGGCATACACACAAGACTTCTATTATTACGTTCTTCATTTCTACTTTACATCTAAATATTGATAAGAAGCCCCTATCCTTAGCGGATACGCATGTAACATGATACCATTGTGGGTTTTGAGTTTGATTTGTGTTGATATCATGTGAGAGATGAAAGTCACATATACTAGCGCATGCACAAATGACAGTTGAATTGAGACCAATCACATTTCTCACTAGCCCTCTCTAGTTAGTACTGTAAATCCCATTGAAGTACTATCTAAAATAACCAACATAAGATAAAACCATGAAATTCAATTGGAGGATCAAAAGTTACCGACAGGAGGGCCTCGCCTCGTGGTAAGATTTTGAAATATACCGAACTAAAGTAGGAACCTTGTAAGCCACCCCACTTGGGCGCGCCTGCTTATCGATAAGATATTTAGCACCGCACGTGACGTCGGATAGAGCTGTAGCAACGAGCTGACAATCCACTTTTGCGACACTGTACTACAGAACCAACATTTGTTCTACTTTTCCCTTGCCCCCTTTCGCCAGTCCTTGGCATGCTTGTCAGATAGGCGATAGTAGGGTGATTGTATACTGAGTGATTGTTCACCATGGCTTCCGAATTCATTGGATACAACGTTCTTGTGACGCTCAGAACGCCGCCTAATGCAACTGTCCAAGGAGTCGTCGCCAATGTCATAGGTCAACGTCTCATGCTGCGAGATGGTAAGTGAAGAGGATCCTATTACTCTTTTCTTGCATCGCTCTAAAATGCCACTGCTAGTCGCCCTTTCGTGGAGCCCCCAGAAATTTCCCACGTATTTCATTGAAGCTGCCGACATTGCCGACCTCTCTCTTGGACCGAACCCCAGTGCGCCCTCGCACAATCAGCAGGCAGGCAGGGAGATTCATAACATAGCCCGTGTGCCCCCTGCAATACCGGCGCAACAGTCATTTGTTGACCCGGCCATCCTAAGCTTCAGCAAACCATCTTCTGAGCAATTTAGTCAGGCCGCAAGAACAGGAGGGCCGCAGCTTCAACACGCTCCGAATGACCGGTTAAGCTCCCCAGCTTCTCAAAATATTCAACCCCCACCTCAGGTCCATCGTGACCAGTCCGCAGTCCTTACAGAACCATTCAGCAACTTGGAACTGAATGTAGAGGGCAGAGCAACGGAGCCTCGCAATGCGCCGCAGGAGAACGAGTTGCATGGATCTGTTCCTGCAGGAAAGGACGACTTTACGACTGCACCACGCTCTGCTACCCAGGTCAACCCAAAGGGTGGTCGTCGCGTTGGCCAGAACAAGTCCCAGCGTGCAGGGTTAACGCCTGTTAATGAGCACGATGGTGCGGCGAATACAAATCCAAAGACCCGAGGGTGGCGTCAGACTGCCTTTGTACAGCCTGCCAGTCCACAAAAATACAGAGAAAGAGAGCCCAACTCACGACGTCGGAAGAAGGACCGCGGTTCTTACGCGGAGGATCCCAGTGGTTGGGCAACAGAAGATGCTACCGACATTCAAGAACTGGGTGACTTCGATTTTCAAAGTAATCTCTCCAAATTCGACAAAAGAAGAGTCTTTGAAGAGATTAGAAATGACGACACCACCGCAGATGAAGCACGATTGGTCAGCTTCAACAGAAGGGTCCCCAAGCCGGGCACCAACGGTGGGAAGAATCTGCATTGGACTGAGAATGTGCTCGATAGTCCCCTGGGAAGTGAAACTGGAGACACTGACCAGGAGCCAAGTGACGCGAAACTTAGTAGCGGGAACTACTCAGGACGCGAGCTCTCAAGAGGGTCAGCACGAGCCCAGAGCCGGAAGGGAAGTGGCATTCTAGGACAACCCCTGGTACCTCCCCAGATTAGCACTGTTGGGCGTGGCCAACTCAGCGCTTCTCGTACTACCAGTCCTCGCCCTGGAAGTAAGGCTTCAGTCTCGGCATCGCCAATTAGCGGACCCGGCGTCCCTGGAGCTTCCTTGCGCCTCACTACCACGAATAGAAGTTGTCCGACTGTGAGCCCGCTACAAGCCCTCGAAGTCGAGCAAATTGCGGTCGCTGAACTTGGCCTGACTGAAGACATGATCACGGAAAACGCTGGGAGAAGCATTGCTGAAGCTGCCGTTGGCCTGTTGTCTAACGATGCCGCTGCGCCTACCATGCTTGTGTTGACCGGCAACCATCGTACTGGTGCAAGGGCCGTATCTGCTGCTCGTCACCTCCGTAATAGAGGGCACCGTGTGACTGTCTGCATGCTTGGTATTGAACACGAAAATGAATTACTCGAGAGCTGCCGCAAGCAGATTGATGTCTTCAAGAAGATCGGTGGACGTGTGCACAGATGGGAAGATCTATCAACGCGGCTTTCGACCTCTGAATTCAGTCCTGATCTAGTCCTAGATGCCCTATTCGGCATTCACATAGCCTTTGATGATCTCCGCACCGACGATCAAGCTGTGGCCTTTGAGATGATCGCCTGGGCCAACCGAAGCAACCTCGAAGTTCTATCCGTTGACGTTCCATCGGGCTTTTCAGCTTCGAGTGGTAAGTCCCTCCTACTTTCATGTGCATTTTGTATTAACGTAACTAACACAAGTCAACTACAGGTGAGGTGACTGTAATGGAGGGAGGCCGTGTGTGCGTCAGTTCCAAATCAGTAGTCTGCCTCGGGGCGCCCAAGACTGGAATTATAAATGCACTGCTAGCCGGGGAGGGTCTTACTTGGAGCCTTTCCGTAGCAGACATTGGTATTCCTCAGATTGTGTGGAGGAAGTATGGGACACGTCGCCGGCACGGAATTGACTTTGGCAATCGCTGGGTTGTGCCTCTACGCTACCAGCCATCCTCTGCTTGAAATTGCTCGTGTGTGGTAGCCCATGCCCTTTGCTTGACGACTGAACTGCTTAACTTATGGCGTTATACGGGTTTTAAAAAAAAAAATAGCGGGATTGATTTAGGGTATACCCCTTTCTGCAGTGTCAACTAGATGCATCATGCTAGTCATAGCCGGTTGGCTGTACTTAGGCGAAACGAATTTCATAACGAATGGATTGTACCATATGTAGTTTTTGCAAGGCCAACTCACTGCCTAGAAAGTGAAATATAAATTCATGGTTTTCTAATCAACTACCTAGCAGCCGATGCCCATGTCAGTCCGTATGTTCAATAAGGTAGATCATTCTATCCTCCAGATGGATTAATTCTAGTCTAGCCTTATTTGGTTAGCTTCGCATCTATGCCGGAGCAATACATCATGTCTTGCGGCGCGGCCAGCGGTCGCATTTACGAAGATTCGGTCAGAATATCAACATAAAACTTCATCGCCGAGATGGGGAAAGGTCAGTTTAGTGAAATAACGTGCTAGGCTACTTGATAAATATAACTTAATTGCTAACAGACCCTTTGCCTCGTAGGGACGGATAAGCTTTATGTATGATACACCTCATTGAAGATTTGTTCGCGATTTATCAGACTACAATGTTCTGGTTACTGATCGCAAGGTTCAAAACAGATCACACATTCTGAGTGGGCATCAGGGGATTCGTATTCTGCGAGCGCCGGAGCAGGAGGAGGGAAAGGAGGAGACAATGCACCCTTCAAACGTCTCCCTTTCAATTTCTGCTCTCTCTCACTGCAGCCATTCGCGCACCCGGTTTGCACGCCTTCAGGAACAATTTTCGACCTCACCAATATCCTCCCTTGGATCAAGAAACATGGAAAGAATCCGGTAGATGGCACACCACTCAAAAACTCCGACCTCATTAAACTCAATATCGCGAAGAACGAATCGGGGGATTACGTCGACCCAGTAACCTATAAAGTCTTAACGGACAACACACATATTGTCGCCTTGCGCAATACCGGAAATGTTTTCGCGTGGGATACCGTTGAGCGGTTGAATATCAAGGGAAAGCTGTGGCGCGACCTCGTTACGGATGAGGAATTCGGACGCAAGGACATAATCACCCTACAGGATCCCCAGAATATTGAGTCACGGAATCTCAGCTCCTTCAATTACTTGAAGGAAGGTGAAAGTGTTCCTGGACAGAAAGAGGAAGAGTCCAATGTAAATGCCAGCGCGTTGGGAAGTTCAGCCAAGATCTTGAAGGCAAAGGAGGCTGTGGCTAAAGCCCGTTCGGAGAGAGCGCAACGAGCTGACTCTAGCGCTGTCACCAAGAAGGCTGATGGTAGTACAACTACAAGCACTCAATCCAAAACGGCCTCGTTCCAATCTGGGAAACCTACACCATATAATGCAGCCAAGTATACTACTGGTATGGCTGCGGCATCCTTCACGAGTACCGGTTTAACACCACATACATCTGCCGAGCTCGCACTTCTTTCCGACGAAGAATACATGTTAAAACGGGGACGTGTAAAGCAAAAGGGTTATGCTCGAATCTCAACCACATCCGGGGATATAAACCTGGAGCTACAGACGGAATATGCGCCAAAAGCCGTGTGGAACTTTATCAAACTGGCTAAGAAGGGTTATTATAAAGATGTCACCTTCCATCGTAATATCAAGGGCTTCATGATCCAGGGCGGAGATCCCTCGGGTACTGGTCGGGGTGGTGAAAGCATCTGGGGTAAATACTTCAATGATGAATTCGAGGGACCTCTGAAACATGATTCCAGAGGGACTCTCAGCATGGCCAACAAAGGCAAGAACACTAATAGTAGCCAGTTGTAAGGTTTCCTACCTTGCCTATTGTTTGCCTCTTTTCTGACCCCCACACTATGTTGGAAGTTTGATCCTTACGGCCTGTGCTAACTTTGCTTTATTAGTTTCATTGCGTACCGTGCTCTCCCACATTTGAACAATAAGCATACTATTTTCGGTCATGTAATTGACGATCCGACTCCTTCGTCCACCACCCTAAACAACCTGGAAACGCACCCGGTCAATTCATCAACGAATAGACCTACTCCAGACATTCGCATCACAGATGTCACAATATTCGTGGACCCGTTTGAGGAGTTTCTGAATCAGAAAAAGGCGGAAGAGGCGTCAGGGAAGAATAAAAAGGTCGATCCAACAGAAGAAGATCGGGAAACTCAACAGGAAGATGACGACCAAGTTACTTGGACAGGGAAGAGAGTACGCGGCCCAGGCTCTACAGCAGCTGGCGGTGATGCTGGAAGCGGAGTCGGAAAGTATTTGAAGGCTGCGCTGGCTAATCAAACTACTCAAGAGGAGGATGAGATCGTGGAATTTGTAGACGAGGAGCCCGAGCCTGAACCGATGCGGAAGAAGTTCAAAAGTAGGGGAGGGTTTGGTGATTTCAGTTCGTGGGATTGAAGATCTCCCTGTTGATGCTATCTACCTCGTTCTATACGTACCTATAGGCTAGATCATAATAGGTCTATATAGCACGGTGTCTGGGGTTTGTCCTAAAAGATCTCTATATGAATGTATGAATATATTCTAGGATACCTAGTTCATCCGGAATTTTGCCCTCAATATGGTAGGATGTCTTGCTCAGGACCTACGATCTCTGAGATATGGTCAATGCTTCTATGATTTGCGGGCTTTTAATTCTTCACCGTTTAGGTAACAAGGCAATCGAGTCAGTTACATATATATCTGTGTACAAGCTAGTCGAATCGTACAATACGAGAGAACGATCCACTGCGACTAATAGATACTAGTACTGGTAGGGAAAGCAAGGCACAGTGAATGGGTGATATACCGTACCATATCAGGATATATCGTATAGGTTGGGATCTCATGATCCTTGACCCCGACTTAGTCCCAGGGGAAGTAAAAAAAAAAAAAAAAAAAAAAAAAAAAAAAAAAAAAAAGCAAACGTTTTGCCTCACTACTGTAAGTGATGCTGCTTTGGGGGGGATCCACAGGTCCCATTCCGTCCTCGACTAATGAAATAGTCTGGGCGGTCTTCCGCCCTTCCGGCACTGGCGTTCGACCGCCTGCGTGATTAGTTAAAACTCTCCCCCGACCTGGGTTTAGCGCGAAGAACGGGAGTGGGAAAAGTGACCTGAGTTGCTTTCCCAGC
The DNA here is from genome assembly GCF_000184455.2 of Aspergillus oryzae RIB40. NCBI lineage: Eukaryota > Fungi > Ascomycota > Eurotiomycetes > Eurotiales > Aspergillaceae > Aspergillus > Aspergillus oryzae. Next base: position 3,972,407 of record NC_036439.1, on the reverse strand, counting down.
AATGATGAACTAACTACGGAGTACTACTAACTACTACTACTAATAATAAATGCCATCGATCCCACCTCTAACCTAAACCCTCGCTCGCCGTACTTCAACCCGGAGTACGTCTCACTACTTTTACATCCAGAAACATTTGAAGCTTTGATTTGTTCTCATCGTGTTCCTCGTGAGTGTTACTTAATTCCTACCCAAATCCCGCCCAGTGGCTTAGCACACTGTTGTTTCCATGTGTCGTTGCGCAGTGGGGTTGATCATGATGTCCCATAATGCCTGGTTCAAAATGACAAATCAGTTTCAGTCGGATAGTGTGACTTGTGATGGTCATTTCAAATTCATGCTTGTTTCCTACTAGTCACTGTGGTTTTTCGCTATGTTCTTTTGTATGTCTGGTAGAGAAGGGCCACTATATGTTTTCGACCACGCAGACGCCCAGACTTTCGTCATCTGTTACCACTGCTTCTTGGATATCACCTGAATCTTGGAAATCATTACCTTTTGACCTACTCAGGTTGGAAGCAAGTTCTAGTAGGCTCAGTCACTAACACTCTCCTTATTTTCCTTGTCCAGCTCTTTCCCCTCGCTTCCGCCGCAATTCCTACCCTACGTCAGGCCTTACCAGATTTCGCCTTCCGCTGTCGCCGCCCTCTCCGCTCTAACTTTGGTCTGGTTTAATACCACATTCCCATACCTACAATCAAGCTGGCAGGGAATAAGCGGAGAAGTTTTTCGAGCCAGGGTGGGTTGCTGAACAGAATGTTCAGTGGCTCCTCGAGCCCACCCAAAGACAAGTCGAATTCAGTTCCACATTCCGGCGCTGTCGATACACAATCTCTAAGTGTACATCCCGAGGAAGGCTCTGCAGCCCAAACCAGCAAGTCTCTGCTTTCCGGAGGTTTCTTTACGAGAAGGACTAGCGAGGACCAGGCCCCTGCCGGGGAGAAGAAGCGCCGGAGTAGCACAGTCACGAAAGCGGCGACGTTTTTCACCAACGCTAAGAATTCACTGAGTTTGAGTAGTAGTCCTCGTGAATCTTCGTCGTTTAATTACACGGTTCGATCTCCGCAAACGTTGCAGTCGCTTGGGAGCATGGACCCGGCATTGAGTGTCCCACAAGGGTCATTGAACAACTCTGCTGGCGATTCGCTACCAACTCCTCGCTCATCGTTTAAAGTTGGTGTCACAGAAGATCGGAATCGAAAATGTCGCCGGACTATGGAAGATACCCATGCATATCTCTACAACTTTTTGGGGACCCCCGCACCATTAGCCCGGGCTGATGGCGAGAACGAGGCTGGTTCTTCCCTCGCACCCGATGAAGCGTCTAGTGTTGTTGAAACCGACAATGGGTATTTTGCCATCTTCGATGGACATGCCGGCACATTCGCTGCTGAATGGTGTGGGAAGAAATTACATCTGATTCTAGAGGATATAATGAAGAAGAATCCTAATACTCCCGTTCCCGAACTTCTCGACCAAACATTTACTACTGTCGATCAACAGTTAGAGAAGTTGCCTGTGAAGAACAGTGGGTGTACTGCTGTCATTGCCCTTCTGCGATGGGAAGACCGGATCCCCAGTTCGCATTCGGCAACTGGCTCTTCGGCACTCGCTCCCGCAGCAGCCGCAGCCGCAGCCGCAAAGGGCGATTCCAATTCAGAGGCCGATGACACACCCACTCAAGCAACTAGTTCTGGTCCGTCAATTCTGCCGAAACTACAAGAGAAAGCTATACGGCAACGAGTCTTGTACACGGCCAATGTGGGTGATGCTCGTATAATTTTATGTCGCAACGGCAAGGCGCTTCGGTTGTCCTACGATCACAAAGGTAGTGACGAAAATGAGGGCAAGAGAATAGCTAACGCCGGGGGTTTGATACTTAACAACAGAGTAAACGGCGTTCTTGCAGTGACTAGAGCCCTGGGTGATGCTTATCTCAAGGATCTCGTTACCGGACACCCGTATACCACGGAGACCGTGGTCCAACCGGACTCTGATGAATTTATCATATTGGCCTGCGACGGGGTAAGTAGTGGTCTTTATATTTTTCATGAATGTGGCTAATGATTTGGATTAGCTGTGGGATGTCTGCACTGACCAGGAAGCTGTGGATCTTGTTCGAAATGTTCCAGACGCCCAGGAGGCATCTAAGATCCTGGTCGATTATGCTCTTGCTCGCTTTAGCACTGATAACCTTTCGTGCATGGTTATCCGGCTTGATACGAATCGTGTCAAGGAGGTCATCAACAAGACAGCTGAGCCAATTGGTGTGGCTGGCGATCCATCTATGGATGTCGAGCATGGCGTGAGCGAAGCAGACAAGATCATTGAGGGGGCAAGAAAGAGCATGGCCAATGCAGACATTGCCGACGATGGCGAAACGGCTGAGAAGGGCAAGAACGATATTCTGCATAAAATGGTCGATGGCGAGCCCGGCCCAGAGATGTCATTGGACGATTCTAATGATGCACCGACCGTCAGCCACCTAAACAAGACTAATGCAAATAACGGGATTCCCTAAACGTCAGGTAGCAACACCTGTGAGACTGACGTTGTGTCAGAAAGGGAGGATAGAAAGCTTTGAGCTACATCCATATCTCGGTACAGACAATGAATTTGCATCTTTGTTTCTTTGTTACCTTCTCTTCCCGTCCCTGTTTATATCAACAACCTACTGGCGTCGATCGCAGTCAAGGGACTTGGGACCTCTGGTAGCCCACGGTCACCGTTCTTATCTTCTTTTTTTGCCCCTTTAGACCCAAACATGTGGGTTTTACTGATTCTCCTTTTGTTCTGGTTCTGCACTCTTCTGTTTTCTCATCTACATATAGAGGCACTCGACCTCTGCTTTTATGCCATTAGTCGAAGAAAGCGGAACTGACCCGGTCGAATGTGTTCTACCTCCTCAGACAATGACTCCTGCTCCTGTATTGGTACATAACGCTGTAAATCTGAACCCCAAATTTGAAATCAAGAGAAGCTGTTATAGGTCTTGGTAGATAATCAGCGCTACACTAAATGTTCCACCATATATATTATAACTAGGTGGAGAAGTAGTAATAAATTGACAATCTGCTAAACGCCATTGCATCATCTAAAAATACAAATCTGTATATGCGACGAACGAATACATCTTTCCAAGGTAATATCCACACAAGTTTCCATCAGCATTCAATACAAGTCTTCTATTGCCCTTAGGCCTTCTGCTCCGGCTGCTTCTCCTTAAACGTCTCATCAGCAAGAACTTCCACACCGTAGTTGCGCTTCTGTCCTGGCATAACGTGATCGCGGGACAGGTCGAGTTCACCGTGGCGGACACGCTCAGGCCAAGATTCGGCGAGACGAGCATCGTGGATATCAGTCCAGAGGATCTTTACGCCGTTGCCTTCCAGTCCGTTCGTGCTTTCAATCTCCTGGACCTTGTATTCGACCTCGGATGTGCTCAAGGTCTTTTCCAGCTCAGCCACACGTTCAGCTTGCTCGGCGGCCTTAGCCTCCTCCTTCGCACGAGCCTCCCTGCGGCGCCGTCTAGCAGTGCGAGTGAGGTATCCCCTTTTGCCATCAGCGAAACCATTCGCGATCTCCTCCTCCTGGATGGACAGAACGGCAGACACATCGGCCACACTGGTGGCCTTCTGGTCCATCAAAGCACGAGCGCGGTGCTTCTTCTCCATCAGCCAGCCGACCTTGTCTGCATACTTTTCGTCAAACTTCTTGGCTCCTTCGGGGTCTTTGGGCCGCTTCTGATCCAGGAACCTTTCGCTGATGGTGATCATCTCACGAGGAGGGGAGAGTTGGCGTTGCATGGCAAATTCGCGGAGAAGATGGTAGGCACGGAGGCCGACCTTAGGTTCGTTGAAATGGACGGAGTAGTAAGGCACCCACATGTCCTTTCGGAGAGTAGCGGGGACGGTCTTTTTGCCGTGGTATACTAGCTGACGGAGGACATTATTTTTCTAGAGAGGTATGCATCTTAGCATATGCTCCTGTGGATTTACAGGATGACCATTAGAATTACAAGGAAGTCTTACCTCCAAATACCGCGTCAATGAGTAGACAACCTGGTTGGTGCGGATGTTATGATAGACGAAGATGTTCTTCCCGTGCGTAATGGCATTGATGGCCTTTCGTAACCGGACTCCCTCCTTCCACTGGTGTGTTTTGAAAGCATTCGAGTTCTGTTCCCGTGCTTTTCCCTGGATCACGCTATGGTTCTCGATTGGCGGGCGACGGACGACATTCCATGTCCCGATTTTGGTCGGGTCCAGGATCTTCTGGAACGGCTTGGTGACGGACTGCGAGGCCATTGCGGCCAGAAACGCACTGTTGCGTCTCTCTTATTAATCAATCTTGAGGGTAATTTGAGTAGAGTGTGGCCCCCTCTAGTGCATAGCGATTCGGGGAAAGGAGAGGTGAGGTGTGGTGAGGTTGATGGAGTGTCGGAAGCTGGAAAGAGAGAGCGCGCGGATCAATTTTTCGACGGGGAGACCGAACCCAACCAAACCAAATGGGCAAACCCGCCGCAACCTCCGCAGAGCAATGGATGCTTTGTGTTTAAGCTCCCATCATTCTTAATGAACCTTCGAGTTTAGCGCACATCTCCTCCTTGTTATACTTAATTACTGAACTTCTTACATTCCTCGCTATAGGCTTTGGGACTGCACATATAATGACTGCGCACATCAACTAAACAATCAAGCTGCCCCAATGTCGCTGACTATTACCTCGGAGGGCATAGGCCATGATGATGCTGGTAATCGTCGCGAGAGATCTTGGCTGTTCCCATCGGTAATTCCATCCTACAGTAGAGTGTCCGCCAATTGGTCTGGGGGTAAGCTGATAGGCTTGTTTTCTAGAATCGCAAGCTTCGCCATCTACAAGGCATCTCAATCCGTAATCTTGTTATCGACCCCCCGAGCAGGACTCGGGGAAAAACTATTGATGACGAAGACATCCCCAACTCGTTCCAATCGCCATCGAAGATCCTGGCTCAGGATGCGAGTCGCCCCCTGAACCACTCGCGCTCATTCACAAATCTCAAATCCGTCAATGCAGCCGGCGATAAGTGTATTACTCGTGAGCCGCCTCCCCGGCGACAGCCACAAAGGCGAAACACCTTACCTTGGAGCGATCCCAACCCGCGCACAAGACAAGTAAAACTGGAGGACATCACGAGGAGTCGGATGGCAGATACCTGGTTCTCCATGCATTGCGATAAGATCGAAGAACCGGTGTATGTGAGCGAGGTCGTGAAGGATGCAACGAACCCGAGCTTCCGGTCCTTCGACCTGAATATGTGCGGGCCCTTGGTTTCGCGATCGGATAATCTCACCCTCAAGCTATGGGCGAAGACGGCCGCTATGGAAGAGTACATGTTGTTGGTGGAATTGCAGTTACATCTACAATCCCTACAGTTTCTGGGAAAGTCGTTGGATAGCTTCCACCAGCCGTTACCGTCCAATTCTATTCTTTTCCATTTTGCGGACGGCGTCTATGGGAATCTGACGGATCTTCCACCGGTTTGGGTGCCTCTGCCTGCGAAACCATCCAAAGCTTCCGATAGGAATGCGCTGCCGACTTCGTCCTACGACGCGCTGATGCGGCTGGCAAACCTGGATGAGTGCATTCAAGACGCACTGATCACTAGGGAAAAGCTAGAAGCTCAAATAAGCTCAATTCTGGAGAGAAATCAGAAAGCTTTGGCCGTTACCAGCGAGGTTTCGCGAGCCCGGGATAGAGTGGCCCTGACGAAACAGGCGGTTGTGTCTGAGAGGAAACAACTTCGCCTGACTAGCAAACGTAAGGAAAAACTGATCGCTAGTTTACGCGCGAGGAGGGAGGCTATGGCGCGTGGGCGCCAGACGCAAGAAAGAGCTCGTAGTCATCTTCCCGATGCGCAGGAGAAGCTGCACTCCAGCGCTAAATTATTGGAAAAAGAGACAGAGGACACCAAGGGCCAAATCCGACGCATATCAGAGGATCTACTAGCCATCTATCCCATAGAGCCGATCCCTGACAAACCGCTCGCGTTTACAATCGCGGGCATTGCCTTGCCGAACTCGAACTTCACGGATATTCATCGGGACGCTGTTGCGGCCGCACTTGGATACACTGCACATTTGGTTTATCTACTGTCCTTCTATCTGTCCGTGTCCATGCCTTATCCGATAAATCCGTATCTCTCCAACTCGCAGATCCAGGACCCGGTGTCAGTCTCACTCCCACAACGGACGTATCCACTGTATCCGGTCAACGTCCATTACCGGTTCGAATATGGGGTGTTTTTACTGAACAAAAACATCGAATTCCTCCTGAATAAGCAGGGCGTACGAGTGCTTGACATCCGACACACGCTCCCCAACTTGAAGTATCTGCTGTACGTTCTGACTGCAGGGACTGCAGAAATCCCCGCACGGAAGGCTGGGGGAATTCGAGGCCTGCTACCGGGCCGGTTGACCCCCAGTATGTCGAGACGCGGGAGCGAAGACAGCGTTGCATACAGCGAATCCAACTTACCCCGGAAAATGATGAGTTCGTTGGTGAAGTCCAATGGGGACGTCGCGCTTGACAAGGGGAAAAAGAGTATCCCTGTCTTGAACACGACGTCTGCCTCCCAGGTGGCCTAATCCCGGTCCAGTCCCTCGTGGTGATTTGGATCTGCTTATAGGGGGCTTATCTTGCTGACCCGTGGCGTCTCCGCCGTGATTTATTTTTATTAATTTATTTTTCCTTTTTCTTTATCTTGTCTCATTACGATATGGGTGGAATCTATTTTGCATATGTAGCATTTGTGACGGGTGATATCCATGTTTTATGCATCTGTACCACTACGTATATTTTTCTGTTGATTTGCTGTCTATTTTTTTTTCTCTCTCTTCTTGTATTTTCAACTAGACATACAATTGGGATGAACGAACCAAGAAAAATAAAATAACGACTGGCGGGAATGCGAACCGACCGGGAATAGACCATTAGTGTCGAGTCTAATGGGGATTACTATTGATAACAGATATCACTGTTCAGGGAATTCATTGCAAATATAATTAAATTTGACGTTCGGCTACCCCGCATTTCCTTCCCCATTTATCGACTTTCCGTGGATACGGTGATTTCTTCCAAAATCCATTCCCAATTGCAAACTTGTCGGTCTGACTGACTCTTGTGATGGTTTGAAGGTGAACCACCCCGTTCTTTGTTGTGCGAATACAGAGGGAATTCCAATCCCATGGGAGAGAGAGAAGGCGTGCTATCGTGCCTGATAAATACCCGCTAACCCCACCGCTTTCTCACGGAGCGCTCGCTTTGCATCGGCTTTCTCCAACCCCCAACCTGACCATAATCCACTTTGTGCGCCGGCAAAGGGCGGCACTGCTGGAGGATTGGAGAACATGATGGCAGCAAGCAATGCACAACCTGACACCGGTCTCTATACCCAAAACAGCCAGAATCAGAAGTCCCCGTCGCCCCAAGCCCAGCATCGCCGCGGTTATCAGGCATGCGACCCTTGTCGGAAACGCAAGGTGAAGTGTGATCTTGGCAGTAAGCGCAGTCCTCACATCGCCATCATACGATGCCCCCTAGTACCTTAATTCGGTAGGATTATGACCGCTGACGAGCGTCGTAGGTGTCGATAATCCCCGTCCTCCTCCCTGTGTACGATGTCGTCGCGAAAGCAAGCGCTGCGAGTTCTCCGCCACCCGGCGCAAGCGCAAACCCTCGGAAGTCGAGGAGACCGTAGATGGCGTACTCCGACGTGATAAGAGAATGATGATCGGGGATCCTGCATCCAATGGTTCTCCTAGTGATGGATCGTCGTCCTATGCACAGCCTGAACCGGCGTCGTTTGAGAGCAATAGTGCCATTCCGCAGCAGAAGTGGTCGGCCGAGCGATCACCCACGACTACCACTCAGGTACCCCAGCCAACTACTACTACTACTACCGCCACCACCAACCATCGGTTCACGCCAAACACCCCTTCGTCTACGACACACTTCCCCGATGCACGGAATACCCGACTGGTGTATCCTTTGGGGGACCGAACAACCAGTTATGGTCTTGATGGCGGGCAAACCATGATGAATCGTACCGCGGTCGAGCTGCTGTCACCTGCAATCAGTAACAGCCATGATGCGTTACATCTGTTGTCCGAGGCTGCAGGACGGACGGAAGATCTCAATCGCCAAAGCCTTGAAAATCGTTATGCAGCCCGGCAGTCTGTCTCGTCTTTCAACTCACCCATGTCTCCTCTTACCCAGGCTGGCACCCCCCGAAGTGCAGGAGGCTCGTTCTCGAGACCAGCCCGGTCTGGAATGCAGATGAATAACTATTTCCCAACGACTGGATCGAGCTCGATCGATCATCAAACCTCTGATGGCCGTGGCCAGTCAGGTCCTTCGGAAGGTCTTCAAGACCCAGGCTTTGCGGATGCTGTCAAAGCTTGGTCACGATTGCGTTTCGTTCGTGCTGGCTGGCTTTCAGTTGAGGAAGCCATGGCTTATGTTGCATAGTATGTTATTTCCTTTCTTTCAAAGTATAACTCACTGACTTGGATAGCTACTACAAACATCTTGCTCATTTAAGCCCTATCGTCATTCCTGATTTCTCTCATCATTCTACACATCGTACTTTGCTCACTGACGAGCCCGTGCTAGCCGTTACGATTCTTACAACAGCATCACGGCACATGAAACCCAAGGGAGACGGAGCATATACCCGTTCCTTTTACATCCATGACCGGCTCTGGTCGTATCTACGTGGAATGATCGAGCGTCTCTTTTGGGGTCAAGAAAAGTTCGGTGGGGATAGTATGGGAATCAGTAAACCGCGTTCGTTCGACCTAGCACCCACATCGGCGAAAGTGAATCTCAAGGGCAATCTGCGATCGCTGGGAACCATAGAAGCTCTATTGGTCCTAACAGACTGGCACCCGCGAAATTTACATTTTCCTCCGGGTGACGACGAGAACACACTACTGGACTTGGATGCCCAAGGTCAGACTCGGCCCGAAAAGGATTCAGAAATGGACCCCGACAATATCCTCAACCGTAACCCGAATGCCTCTGCAGAAGGCCGACTTGCTTTTCAGAAGTGGCTGGAACCTGCCTGGCGGTCCGATCGAATGTCTTGGATGCTACTTAGCACAGCACAAGCCTTAGCATTCGAGCTGGGAGTGTTCGATCAAAAGAACGATGCGAAGGCGGCGAGCGAATATCCGGTTGAGCACACACGGAAGCGGCGGCTTCGTCGCCTCATCCTTGTGTACAACACGCAGAGCAGTGGCCGCATTGGTATTCCATCGATGCTTCCTCTCCCACAATATGCCAATGACATCCAGCCGACGAATGTAGCCAACGTTAAAGGCGGTGATGCGAACATCGACAAAATGCACGATTGTTGGATTGGAATTACGAAGATTATGTATCAGAGTAACCAGTTACTATTCGCGTCCAACGAACAAACATCAGAGTTGATCCGCAGTGGTCGATATCGAGATCAAATTGACAGATTCCAGCCATTCTTGCGGGAATGGCGACAGAACATTGACACACTTGATCGTAAGTTGCTATTATCTGGCTCATTGGTCAACGCTGACAATCTCAGTTGCGCCTCCGATGAGAATGCTCTTGATGATTGAGTATGAATATACTCGTAAGTTGCTCTTTTAACCCACGCTGTGCTGAAAACTGACATCGTTCAGGGTTATATGTCAATTCTTTGGCTCTACAAGCTGTAGTTGATCGGTGGACGACCATGTCGAACGAAGCCACCCAAAGTGCAAGGCCAGGGTCTGGGGCAACTTCAGCTAACAGCTGGTTCAACGTGCTCATGGAGTTGTACCGTGTCAATGAACAGTATATTCAAGAGGTTGTCGACGCGTCGCGCAGGATTCTACAGACCGTACTGGAGGAGCTTATTCCTGGAGATCACCTCAAGCACGCACCTGTTCGAACCTACTTTCGAATTCTGTCCGGAATGATCTTCATTCTTAAGGTATGTCTACCATTTACAGGAGTTTTCTCATCTGGACTAACGAGATAGACATTCACTCTCGGTGCGAGAGAAGATGACGTTCGCGTTTCCTTGGACCTCCAGGACCGAACCGTGGAAGCACTACGGACGCATGTGGTAGACGATGTCCACCTGAGTCACGCCATTGCCCGACTGCTAGAGCTGCTCACGACCAGCATTCGTACCCGATTCTTGCGATTCGCACCGATGGATCGTGGCAACGACGTCGAGCACGACCGCGCGTCTGCACCAACCTCCCGACCCCAATCACCCCGTGCGCGTGAAAACCGCCGAGACGGCACGAGCAATGGCTGGACACCAGGGCAAAACACGACACAGAATCTGAGCTATGTCGACAGTAATGGTCACTCGACCGGCACTCCAATGACTTCGGTGCATGACCCACTGGCTGGAATCCCGGCACAGCCGATCAACTCGTCCAATATTAACGTTTCATTCATGCCCCCACCGCCATCCGTGTACCACAACTACTATGACCCGAATGCAACGCCCCCCGCAGGGGACCTGGACGGCTCGAACGTTCCATCGCAGTCGATGCAGGACTCTGGCGCCCTGCCGGACTGGTTTGCCCTGCCGCTCGATCAATTCTTCAACAGCTCCACCCTGGTGGATCAGGGTCTAGGGGGCACAGGACCGATGGTGGGCGAATTCGACATGCTCGAAGTCCTCCTTAATGAACAGTACGACGGACACACCGACAATCTTGATTCCACCGGCGGCGGCACCATTCCGTCTCAATTCTTGCAATCATCGTAAATCATATGAATCCACGACAGATATCGACCACCAGTCCCATAGGAATTGCAAATATGCAATGGATTAAAGGAGATAAAATACCCTAATGTACACATGAACGTTACGATATCATCAATTAAGTTCAACCAATAACACATTCATATTCATCCCTTTCCGTAGTCTTTTACAGGTCCACATTAAATAAGCAAAATTCAAGGTAAAATAAATAAATAAAGAAAAAGCCTCATAAGACCACAACCCACCCAACACTCCCTAATAACCCATCACGAAACAACTTAACCCCCACAAACCAAAGAACCAGAAAGGTACGTAACTACTGTAGTCTACCAATTCCACGGAGAAACTAATCAGGTAACCCGTGTCACACGAGTCAAAAACCGTTCCGTCACGTTTCACCTTATCTGACAGCTCGGAGATCGGCCGGAGATTTACCGTTACATTTAATGTTTAATCTGAGTGGGGATTTAACATGTGATTCGATTTTTGGCATCAGTTCAATTATTTTTGATTGTTAGTATAAAATAGTATAGATTAGGATAGTTAGTAAACTTAGATTCGCGTGTATTCGATTGATGTAGGGGTTGTGTATTGTGTTGTCTTGGGCATGAGGGCGGGTTTGCTGTACGTGTGAGTGGAAGAGGGAGGTGGGGAGGGGATGTGAATCATGTGATAGATAGGATTGGAGTGATTTTGAAGGGTGTCCACTGTCCTTGACTCCTTGTATGTCTTTGTTTCGGAATGTAGATTGAGTTATGTCATTGAATGTTGGGCAGTTGCACTTGTAGGGCTGGGGTAGGATTAGAGTTTTGGTGGATTATATTCTGAAACGGGACCTGCTTGAGATTTAGTAAAATTGCATGGTGGAGGCATCCTTGTTCCTATCTAGTAAATTCGTGTCCATGGATGAGGTAGTGTGTATAATATGATGAATTGTGTTATGTAATTGAAAGCTGCCCTCTCGTGTAACGATCGACGTGGTCATATATACAGAGGTCCAAGAAGACAGCCGCAATCATCCATCAACATGTCCCGCATACCAAACCATCTCTCATAAATCAAAGTCACCATATACAAGAAGAAATAGATACATCGGTAGATCAGATTACTCATCTCCAACATCGAGCCGGATCACCCGCTAGGGGGTCGGTTCATTAGACTTAGGCCGTGCATCAGAGCACGGGGCCCGCATTAGTCAGGCATTTAAGCCTGGGCGGCGAAGCCGAGTCTGGGACCCTGGGAGTCGAAGACGACGTACTGGCTCTTGAGGAAGACATCACCCAGGATGGAGAGGCCGAGACCAGAGTTGCTCTGAATACCGCCAACGCAAGTGGAGCTGCCCTCCTGGAGAGGGGCGTAGTTGATGTGCTTGCCAGGGATGACGGCGTTGTAGGAGCCGATAACAACGGTGAATTCGGGGAGCTCGGTTTCGCAGGGAAAGACGTAGCCTCCAGCGGATGCGTCGTTCTTGGCGCCCTGGACCTGCTTGTAGTAGGCATCGACGATTTCGTCATCGAGCATGACGAGGGTGGTACCGGTGTCTGGAGAGAGGTGTTAGTAGATGCCCAGACCTGGTCGATTTGCGATTGGATGGGGACTCACCAGCAATACCAGTGATGGGGGCCTTCTGGGCGTCGCCCTTTCCGACAGAGTAACCGTCAGCAGTGAATTGCCAGAAGCCCTGGGAATCGTCCACATCGGCATATGCGAGTTCACCAGTGAACTTGCTCTTGTCGATGAAGCCGAAGTCATAGGAGCCAGGAGCATGGTACTTCAGGGTCACGGCGAATAGGGGAGCGTCCAGCTGGTCCTTGACGGTGTCGAAGAAGGTAGTCTGGGGCTTGGGCTTGACTGTAGTCTTTGTCAGCACACACCAGTCATCAACACTGTGCAATCGAAGGATGCCTTACCAGTGTTGATCGAGCTGAAAGCGAGACCCAGCAGACCGTCATTGTTCTTGTCCTGAACAAACTGATCGCTAATCTTGCTAGCGGCCTCGACGGCCTGGCCCTGGGCAGTGACGCCGCCCACGGTGACAGTATCCTGATAAACGTCACCGCTGGCACTGCTGCCATCACCGTAGCTGATGTCCCAGCTGGCACCAGCGATCTTGGAGGCGTTTCCAGAAGGCTTGTAGACGTCGTGGCCGGTCTGCTCGGACTTGGGGAGCTCCTCGGAGAAGACCCAGCTGAATTATTATTAGTCATGAATTTATGTGGAGAACTGTCTATTACTTACAGATCGGCCGAGCCAGTGTCGAAGTCGAGGTTCAGGGTCGTGCCGCCAATGTTGACAGGAGTCAAGTACTCAATGTCATTGGGCTCGGGAGAAGTCACGACAGTACCGTGACCCGAGGCAACAGCGCTCTTGAGGTGCGCAGGCACAGTACCGCCATACTTAGCAAGCGCCCTGCTGTAGATTGCGGGGAAGCTGGCGGTCTTGGGACCGACGCGGGCAGTCTGCCTGGTGATCTGGTTGATGGTGAATCCCCGACGAGCATGGGGGGAGTGAGAGGGACCGGTGGGCAATGCAGAGGCGACCGTGGAGAGGCCGACCGCGACGGCAGCGACTTTGCTCAAGATAACCATAGTGATTGCTCTCTAGACGAAATGTGGAGAAGACGGAACGAAAGACTGGATGTGAAAGAATGACAAGCACAAGCCTAGACGAACTCAGACTCTTGTTGGAGAGGATGGGAGAGTGATGAGCTACTCAGGGCAGCTGGAAGGCGCTCCTTTATAGCTTTGTCTACTCTGGTGGTCATCATGAAGGTAGTGGTGATAATCAACGGACTCCGGCTCAGGAGAGAAGCGGTCCACATCAGCAGCACTAGGCAGTGTTTCTCGTCTAGGCATGGAGCGACGAAGATCCTTGTCATCCAGTAAGCTTTCTTGGCCCAGTTACAAGCTCACCCACTACGATGTAAGAAGGGGTTGCAAGTGTGTTGGCGCCAAGATCCCAATGGATGAGTGTACCTGAATGGTGAGCTGGTTAGGCGAGAGGAACAAGCACTCTGCCCCATGTCTAGACCCTGGTAAAGGCAACCTGGTCCCGGATGCTACGGCGGAAATGGTCATTGCTTGTTTAGGACAAGACCTCTGGTCTGGTTCTGCTGATCTCCACCTCCATATCACAGATTAATTGAAGGGAACGGATATCTCCGTCTGGTGTAAAGGAGGACATCCATCGCCCATTCGATATCGGTCCGGCGATCGCCATTCATCCGGGCTGGCGTAGTATTGGAGGAGGGGGGGGAGGCGCAGGGGTACCCGGGTCGAGAAGGCCCAAGAGCAGTGAAGAAGGTGGTCAAGACATCAATGCAATCAATCTATTTGGGAGCCTATGAGGAGGACCGGAGGAAGGCCGAACGATGATTGAAGGAAATGAAATTGAGAGGGGGAAAGAAAAGGACCCACGCTTCAACATAGACTTGGGGTAGAAGTACTGTAGTGGTCTCTGATTGGCCGGGTCCCCTTATACTTCCATGCTAGTCCTAGTCTTGACTACTCGCTGGTCACCATTTCTTTCCGTCACATGGGCGGCGGTGCCTTAGACACGAGGCCATCCATTCTTTTATGGAGACGAACCGTCGGAGTCCTGAAGATCACCGTTTGTCCCTGAACGAACATCTGATATCTACATAGTCTACCACTATATTCATTTCAACTAACACCGGGTTCTCTGAAATATGTACATGAATGGAACTTTCTATCAAGGTTTCCATAATCTCGGAATTACCCAATTCATAAACATAAAACCGAGACAGCCAAATGACCCTGTCATATCAGACGCACGGTGAGATTCTTGTCGCGGTATCAGCAACCGCCCTCAGCCTCGGGCGATGTCACTCTGCCTGCGACCACTCGTCAATTCCCCACTCTCCTTATCACGAAATACTCAATTTCTCGATTTCTAAGGAAAGCAGAAGGTCTCCATAAATCAAGACACTGTTCTCTACGATCCAACCAGGTTTCAAAATTAAATGATGAGGGCCAACGCCGTGTTGAATATGGGCAAATCACCGCGCGCGACCTGATTTTGGTCGCTCTCCACTTAGCATGCATAGAAGACGGGGCAAGCGGATTGGGTGGACTGACAGGAAAGTCCCTAATGGTTAGGGCTGTCGATCACCGACGGATTCAGTGATAAGCGGCTCAATCAACGAAATCAGTCCATGGCTCCCTGTTGGTACCTGCCGTATCGGGATTGCCTATGGACAGGGTTCGAGCTTAATATTGGATAGTATCAACTATCACAATCTGCCTATAACTCAATTGTTCTTGTGGAGAGTCTTCTTGGAAGCCGTGTCTGCCGTTCATCTGGACCGAATGGACGGTATCTCACAAGGCAAGTATGCCCGTAAGTGACCCTCAAGCGGTTTTGTTTTACATATTTATGTTACTAAAATTTTTAATAAAATTAGTTCTTAGTGTCGTGCGGCAAAGCTCCTTAACCTACATAGTACAGAGTAATTGATAGCAATGGGAACACGAGCCATCCACATACCACTTCCAGCTAGCTTGATTGAGCTAAAACAAAAAAAAAAAAAAAAAAAAAAAAAAAAAAAAAAAAAAAAAAAAAAAACGACACTGTCCACCGTCATATTACCCTCAGATAACGACTTCTGCAGGGACCAAGAACGATGGCGAGATAATGCATAACCCTAGTAGACAATGACGAGCTCACTAGTTCTTTCAACAGTGCAAAATAAGAACCGTTAATATTATCTAATAGCGAACCGTTTATCTCGGGATAAGTTAGTCAGATGCTTGTCTCACAATCCAATATATTCCGTCGGAGCTAGCAAACTTGCTCCACTTCTGCATTTTCCGACAATCCTACACACTGATAGCCTGATGGACGGACCGCCGACGGCAAGGATTCAAACTTGAGGGTTACTCACTCGGAGCTAATCTGGATTCGCTCTGCAGTGGCACCAATCCTCTGTCATCGGTCGTCTTTTATCAGCGGTCCATCATTAACAGACGTATGATTACCAAGAAGTTCCACTGCATTTCCATATGATTTGTCTCGGAGGAGGGAATTAACCATGTCCACTATCTGCTCGGTGGACTTCATACATTCGGCCGGAACCTGGCACCATCTCTCTTCACTCATGATCCCGGTTTTGACAACCCCGCGATTAACACAATTGACAAGCACTCCGTTGTCCAGGAAAAGGTGCTAGATTATGGATTGCACGAATCCAACAACAACGTGCCTTGACGCGGTGTAGGTCGAAGAATGATAGTCTAGGAACAGGACGCCGAGGGAGCACGACATGATCAGTCATTTCCGAGAAAAGTCTACCTCTAGGTAGGTGGTGTAGATCACCTTGACAACATTCACATGTATCAAGCTGACTTCATGACAAGGTGATGATGACCCATCCTCGTTCGTTGGATTGCTAGTGAGGAATGAATCGCTCTCGATTTGCGGTACATTGGCAAGGACTGATCATACAATAAAACAAGCAGCATGATCGGCATGGGGAGAAGAAAGTAAATGTAGATGTACTAGAATCCAGTCGACCATATCTCTGCCATACGGCCGCAAAAAGCCTGCCAGATACTCTTATAGGCGGTGACGTTCACGAGGGCAAATACGCCATTCAGCTATGCAGCGATATCCTCCCCGGTAGGTGGTTCGTCCACCATAGCGATCTGCCATGCTAGGGTTGAAGGTGACTTGCAGACGGCAAGGCCTATGCCAGAAGCTATGCAAGATAACATTAGACAGACGGTCTCAAGTTTATGCATACTATGGCATTCAGTCCAACTCACCACCACCGGTGACTAGCGCGACTTTGGCCATACTTCTTTGGTATACCCAAAATCCTGCTTCTGAACAGATAGGTCATTGCTGCGGAATTGCGCAAATCGGGAATACGGCCTGAAAGGTCAGACGACAATTCTTCAACCAAAACCTCGCCTCTCAATAATAAGTGCCTCGCATTACATCTGTACTTGGAGGCCTCAATGTCTGATCCAATTCCAGTCGCCCCAACCGAAGAAGATATAAGAGGCAACGTACACCAATCTAGCGAGTGTAGAAAACGGTAGGCGCCACCAATGCATCTAAAAGCTATAATTGAACCCTGAGCAAATTCTTGGAAGGAGTTGGCAAGTATATACAGTACCTCAGATATAGATTCATCTGCGCGTTGTAACTAGGATATGACGCCAATTTATCTTTACCATTCCTAGAACAGAACTTTGTAAACAGGTAAATCCATACACTACCAGTCTTACGACCAGGAAATACTAAAGCCACGATTATAGTCCAGAAACTTTCGAACAAGCCCTCTTCAACAGGTCCTAAGAAACTCAAACCAAGATCAAGAAAACGCTTCCCGTCCAACCCATAAGCTTCTCGTCAACAAGCTTAAACTCCACAGCCGTAAACTCCTTCTTAGCCACTAGACCCAGACTTCCAAGATAATAAGGACCTCCCTTGTTAGAAAAGCTTTTGGTCAAGATAGAGGAAATACAAAATATGTGGTTCAGAGGTTCAGCAGAATATGTCATATTGTCGGTTTAATTGTACGCTTCGTATTTAGTGTGGTTTTGTGACACCTGCAACTGATTATATATAATTCCATCTACTAGTAGGAGGACGGAAGGAACCCTTCGTCTGCCCTGCAAGGCCCAGCCGCCAATAATATGCGAACGACGTACAAAACCCGGTTGGTAAGTAGATATAGCCTCTATTTTAGTCCTTAAGGTGTAGTGTAGGCTATCTGCAGTTTTGTGCCGAGATATTTACTGTGCTATTGTGATCTTCGCCTTTCATTCTTGAGATGTAAGAAGGAAATATGAGTTTAGAGTAGATTGTGGATGGTAAATTATAGAGTTATGACCTAAGATATTACAGTACATATATGAAACAGGGATATCTTGAAAGTTGAAAAAGGCCAAACCGAGAACTTGGACAGACCAGTACTTACTACTTAACGCCCCGTTTCGGCTTTTACTGCGTAATACGGAGTATACAACTGCCCTAGCGCCTGTAGCGAAGGCCCAAAGACTCCTATCCTGGTTGGTTCCAACACAATCTCAAATACCCGCCGTGGCTAACTCGTTCTAAAAGCCCCGAGAACTCTGGTGGACGTCTGGCGCAGGGCATGAAACAGGTTGGCGACTGGAGCAGCTGGACGCACAGAGAGTGGACTTGGCCATAGCCTGGATGGCTCCTTAATCACCATCGAGGATCAAGGATCTGGGTCTAGGCACTAATGGAAGCCCGGCAAATCCGCACGGTATTGAAGGGAACTACCGTGATTCGCTATAAGCCGGACCTGACTAGTTAAGCGAGTCGACCCAACCTTTCCTAATTCGGACAGTTTGTGATCCATCCACCACTTTCAAGTTTCTTTTGTAATGTCCGATCACGTCAATTCAATATCAGTACACAACTTAGTACGGATACATTTCTTCTACATATTAGGCTTAGATTAAGCGGGTTATAAAACTGCAAATATAACGAAACTACTATCTTTCTTGGAAGGTTCAATTCTAGTGAATGACATTCATATATTAATATCTGTTCGAAGTTGTGTATCGATCTTAAATTGACTTGATCTGGGATAATATAAAAAGTGGGACTCAGGATCACAAATTGTATCATGTTTTCTGCATCAGGAAAGGCCGGATCGATTCGCTTAACTAGTTAGATTTGAATGAATCGGGTTCTCTTTGCATGCTTATAAGTTATGATTTTTTTCCTGAACTTCTATCTGACAGCTTCTGGCAAGCGTTGATTTCTTCGATAGACAATCAGTCGTTCCTTCGTTCCTTCATTCTTTTCTATTAACTCTAGTCATTCCTTCTTGAATCATTCACTTCTCAATATGCTCTTCAACAATCCCTCGACTATCCTTGTGGGTGCATTGGGTTGCATGTCGCTTTTGTCCCAGCGGGCGTATGCTGCGCATATTCCTTATCGTCACCGACATAGCCAACATAGCCCTGGAGGCGTCTATGATTCTGCTCCACCAGTCAGCGCCTGTGGAACCGGCGCTCCAACTGCCACAACGACTGTGACTGTAACTGAAACCATCGATGCCAGCTCAACGGAGCTGAACGTCATTACTCCCACGGTTGTTCCTGCTTCCTATACTACTGTGGATATTTCCAGCTCCAGCTCC
This sequence comes from Aspergillus oryzae RIB40, assembly GCF_000184455.2. Classification (NCBI taxonomy): domain Eukaryota; kingdom Fungi; phylum Ascomycota; class Eurotiomycetes; order Eurotiales; family Aspergillaceae; genus Aspergillus; species Aspergillus oryzae. Next base: position 3,953,478 of record NC_036439.1, on the reverse strand, counting down.
AGCTCCACCTTTACCAGTGTCGTCGCCGTTTCCTCTACGTCTACATCTACGTCTACGTCTACGTCTGTGTCTGAATCTACCTCTGTCTCTACCTCTGCCTCTGCCTCTTCGTCAGGCAATAGCACTTCAAAGGCAAAGGTCATCATCCCGTACTATCTATATCCATCAACCGGCGCGTGGACACCCTTGGAAGAACTGTAAGTCTATCTCAGAATAGCCGATATCAGGTTAACTGACCGAATAGGATCGTTGCCAATTCCGATGTCCAATTCACCGTCATCATCAATCCAGATAATGGCCCTGGCTCAAACACTGCCTCCGATGCGAACTTCCTCACCGCAGTCCCCAGACTTGCATCCTACAGTAATGCACTGGTCCTCGGCTATGTGAGCACTCAGAAAGGAACTCGAGACATCTCCGAAGTCGAAAAGGATATCCAGACCTACGCCGCATGGCCATCAACCAGTGGAAAATCCTCCTTCGCCGTGCATGGCATCTTCCTCGACGAGGCTGTCGCGGATTACAACGCCGATACCGTCACTTACTATAAGAACCTGGCTTCGACCATCAGGAGTAGTGACGGACTTGGACCAGACAACTACGTACGTTAAGCCCTTCCATGGTAGTAAACTAAATCACTGACCGATATAGATCGTCACAAACCCCGGCGCAGTCCCCGACGAAGCCTACCTTGATATCCCCGACTCTACTGTCATTTTCGAGTCTGCATACAGCGAGTTCCAGTCCGCATACTCGGCCAACGAATTCGAGAAGGTCAAGGGACTGGATCTGGGTCGTTTCGCTACCATGGTTTACGGTATCCCGTCCGATGCCGACCTATCGACGTTGATTACGCAGCTGCGCAGTATCTCCAGTCATACATATATGAGCAACCTTGACACGTATCTAGCCTATGATTCTTTGTGGAGTACGGTGGTGTCTTTGCTGTCTGCTTAAGTCAGTCTGAGTGATGAGTAAAACGATTGGCATGCTCTGATCGTTTTCCCGGTCTTCCTCCTCAATCTCCGATATGCCATCCAATATTGAGTTAACGTACCTTACGATCACGATCATGGTCTTCAACGAAAGCAAATTGTCCTCAAGGAATGGATCGTTCCGTGGGGTTTAGGTCTTGAACTTCTACTACTGAATCGAGTAGAAAGCTTCAATTTGTTTCTGTTTTGTTTTTGAATAGAAAATAAGTCATACGAAAAAATCCAAATGAAGAATATTCCTCTAAAAGAAGTTTTAGTTTCAGAAGACAAAAACACATCCAACCCTCGAAAGTTCGTCAAAACCTTGTATTCTCGGGTTTCACAGAGATGGAAAATAAGCAACTAAGGATTTATATCATCGTTAAGTACAGCCTAGAGTTAATCAGCCACACTATAGCTCCGCATAATTCATTACAAGAGGTTTTCGATATACCCGGGAATTCATACTGCAACCCACCCTGCACTTCACTCCCTTATTCATACCGGACTATACTATCCATGTTTATGTTGAGTTCAATAGCGGTGAAAATCCTATACTTTCCCGGGCATCACCATACCCATCAGGATGAGAGATCGCTCATTGAGAGATTATGAACTTGTGAAATATGAATGATAAGGGCAATTCATTGCATGGGCTTAGCTTTCAAAGAAGAAGATTGGCGTTTGGTGTGGAAGAAGATCTCCATACGATCATGCGTATTGGAATTCAGATCATCATGGGCTGCTTATTATACTGTACAATGAAGAGAAGTAAGGGATGGCAGATAATATGATTTCCCATACATTCACATTTCACCCGCCTGCCCTACCGGAACAGATACCCCTAAATAATATAGGAACTTGACAATGTCTCAAAGAAGAGGTGGGACTCAAATAAAATTGCATGATTACTTTGCTGGAAGCAAGGGCCCACACAACAGTGATCTATGTGAAATATATAGAGATGGCCGTCAGGGCATTCGCGTCAGGGCGGTCTTAACACATACAAAGGGGATTCAGTAGAAGAATCAAAGATCTATAAAAGCATATGACACCGAAGTAGCATTGAAATCTATGTCGAAGCGACCTATCACGAGATTTGCATCTTTAGGAAGAGAACTATATTATTCTTACTTTTCTGTATTTACAATGGAGGCGCTGCTATCCTTGAATCCAAGCCTCGTAGGAGTTAGTAAAGTTCATGACGTTTATATTCTGAAATATGTATTAACTTAGTAAAAAAAGTAATAACTTGGCCCTGGGAATTACAGATACAAATACAGCTATTAGTCATAGCCTCGGTAGCTTGTTATTCAGTATTAATTCACATATTCTTATATTTAACTGTAGTAGTGGAGTTATGTCCTTAAATGTACATTCCATGTACGAAACGGGGATATCTTAAAAGGTGAAGAAATCAAAACCGAGAACCTGGACAGACAGTAGCAGGAAACCCGGACGAGAAACAGCCGTGTACCGAACACCGACTATGCTCCGCGGACCAAAATATGTAGAGTTATATAGTCTTAATTATGCACAAGAATAACCTGCAGGATGGGCCGTTAGCCCCTGTGCAATAAGATTCCGTATGAACAATACGACACCAGTACTCACCCCATCCCATATAAAAAGCAGGGACGAACGAAAACAACCAACGCCCCTCCCATCCTGGGACCCCAAAGCATATATGTGCAGTTCGAACTAGTCGTCTGTGACGATGATCATAATTCTTGAGTGTCCAAGCCCCATATCTCGTAGCGTTTTACAACGTCCCAGCCCACCCGTCGCACCCGACGTCTCCATACACGGCCATTCGTGAGTGTTGTTGGCAGACAAGTGTTGAACTCCGATACCTCTATGGGATTTTCGCGCGACATGCCCTTCTTAGGTGGTGCGCCTGGGTTCAGCTCATGTTCTCGCCTTCGTTTGCCTAGCAACGAAGGAGTCTGGCTTGTCCTCGGTGCTGGCCCTAGGGGCGGGGTTTGACAGACTGGGGCTGGAGTCAATATACTGGAGGCACCTGTTCCGTCGTCTTTATGTGACAATCCATTTTGGTAAGGCTCTCGACATCCATTGACCTCCTCGCCCACTAGATCGGCCGGGGATTGTGATTGGGATTCAACGGTACGCTCAAGGGGAGGGACAGCGGGGATTGTATAGTAGTCCAGCAGCTCGAATGCTTTCCAGCCGAAACCGAAAAATCTCAGCTGACTGAATACCTGTGGATCCGCGAGCGATTCAGAGAACTTTTCAATAAGGATATCGTCGTCGGCTTCCACGATATCTGCGAGAGATAATGCGGATGCGAATACATCTTCCGCCGGACATGACGATAAGCGCCCCAAGCTCGCTTTCGGTGGCCGTGGCGTCTGCGGCGACGACGTAGCACCGGTTGGAACTAAAAGGCGCACAGCAACTAGGTTACGGAGGAATGGGAGCAGTAGCCCTAGTGTCTCCATGCTGGAAAATTCTGTTGCAAAAGCAAGCTGCTCAAGTTGCGGGCTAGAGTGAACAATACGCGCAATCGTATTTGATGATAGCGGCCAGTAGGAAGGGAGCAAGAGATGTCGTAGAGTTGCAGCGTGGTTTATGATTATGTTATTGAGGTAGGCATCACGGATGCTGGCCTGCAATCCGGGAGAACAAGATGGGGTGGTGTCGGGAGTATAGGCTGGAGCACTGCCTGGGTTGTTATGATTATGGTCCACAAAGGGTGGGGTCGGAGCTGGATATTCCAAGTGCTTGGGTGATCTCATATCGTTCGGATTGGGCGTTGCATTGACGAAATACAATCTTTCCAATCCAGTGAAATTCCCTAGGAAGTCCGCATGCCTTCTATTGAAACGATCCTGTCTAATGCTCTTGATCCTGATGATATGAGGCGGAGAAATCGGCCAGGTACTGTCAACAAATGTGTTCATGAAGTTGCAGTCGTCCGATTTGACATTAGTAAGGATGGTGACATCTTCGACTATGGTTTGATCGAACGCAAGATTGAACTCTTCGGTATGAAGAGCGTACAAATTCCGAAGCCCTATCTTCTTGACTCGAAGAGGCTGCTTTGCCGATATGCATTTGCGGAAGTAGTCATGGACCATGACGCTGGGCTCTTGCTCTTCCCTCATTCGAGGTGACCAGTGCAGGTTGAGTTCTTGCAACTTCTTAGACTTCCAAAGCAGAGTCGAAATGTCGTCTGGGTAGCAGAGAGGGTCGATATCGGTGATTTCCAAGCGCCGCAGATGAGGCATTGGAGGTATGACGATCGTCGGTCGAGGGTGACGGCTCGAGGGGAACCGTATAGTCAGCGAAGTCAGCTTAGGTTGTTGCGCCAGCCCGAGGTAGACGGTTTCTAGCATCTTGGTATTGAGCTCCCAGCTGAAGCTCTCCAGCTCTTTCATCTTATCGATAGCCGCCCGCACCACAATATTCAGCATCATGGAGGAATCTGTCACCCGACCAATGCGCGCATGCTCTTCCAGCTCCGACTCCCGCCAGTTTCCCCGGAGCGTCAGCGACCGAACCAGCGATGCGTAAGGACGGGTGATAATGGCGTTAAGGCCCATTGAGAAAGGGCTTGCGCTTCCCATCCCTTCCGGCTGATCCCCACGGTATCGGATCCTATCGTAGGATGTCAGGGTAATGCTCTTGTAGAGCTGCGGGAGCGTCATGTAGTTGAGGACTCGACATGTTCGGCATAGACGAGCAAGGTCGCCAGGATCTTCTAACTGTAAGGATTAGATTTTCCAAGTTAGCTTGATCGCTTGCGCATTCCACAACAAGATCAAGTAAGACATACGTGGGAGATAATGGACGCGATCAAATTCAACGGTAGAACCATCAACGACGCTCCGCGCGGTCGATCTGTTGTAACGCTGGCGTCAAACATATTCCGATTGACAGCCGCCATGGTGCGACGCCCAGAGGCGATGATGTCGCTGCATCGACTAGCGAGTGAGTTGGATTAGGAGGGCGAGTGCACTGCGTTGTACAGCGTAAGGCATCGATCGATGACGGCAGTCGGCGGAGAGCGGAGAAATATGAGTGGAGAGCCTTATTTTTCTCTTGGACCACGCGAAGGTTTCCTCGTGAAGCTAAGCCGCACCGATCAGCTCAAAGACCAGAGTCCACAAAGAAGACCCTGACCACCTCCGGAAAATGGTTCCCTTAGATTGGAATACTCCGGTCGCTCTTCGTCGAAATCTCTTTAGGTCAATTTGAGGAATTTCACACATTCGATCCGTTTTCCCTCAAGACACTCTCGATGTCTATTTTCTAGTATCTTTGGGATGTAACGAAGTTTAGGCAGAGTCTCCACGTAAGCCAGTAGTGAAACTACTAGTGGCCCGCATCAAGAATACGAGAATATCTTTAGCTTAAAAGCGATACTACAGGAGCTAAGCGAATCAAGAAGTCAATCCGAAATTTAAACTTAGAGATAAAGTACTAAACTTCTCGTCAAGCTAGTCTTAATGTGATCCCAAGTGTTTCTACCCGGCTCTAGGGAAAAGAATCTGCGTCAATCCAACCAAATGAAATCAGATTAGCATGTACAGCATATATAATGGTAGTAAGTATATCTTGATACGTAAATCCCATGGGTATCTTTTGTGCACCAAACACCCGTTTCGCCACTGTATTGAAACCTTGCTCAAACCATCGGATGGCAGTGTATTAACCATAAACTCTTCCCAATACCGCAAACTTATGCCTGTGCCCTATACCAGTCCTGATAGAATAAAAAGAGGAAGAAAAGAAAGAAGATCAAGAAAAGCAAGGCCCCCGACAGATACATCCAGCGATACTCCCGCTAACCCAAGAATATATCAAAGATTAATGTAAATAGAAAGAAAATCGACGATAAGGATCATCATAAATCGTCTAACTCAGACGGACAAATGCGCGGTCCGCCAAGGAAATATGGACTAGAAAATGAGCCCCAAAATCCTCACCGAGGTCTAGAATTTTCATTGGTGGCCTGACTGTCATTCGGTGAATTGGTCGGCTGAGGATGTTGTGGTGATTGCAACCGCTCAGGCGCAGACTGATCTAACTCTTGAGTTGGGCGATACCTTTCAGCAACGGAGGGTCTTTCAGGGTCGACGTTTGTATCATAATAAGCGTTATCAGTCGACAGCGGATAAGGATGAGATTCACCAGGTCCCACAAGCGCTGCCGCTTCAGGGTCATAACGTAATTCATAATCGCCATAACCGAATTCTCCTTCGTTGGGCGTTGCCCAAGGCGCAGCTGTGCGAGCCTGTGGTTGTATTACCCTTACCGGTAAGTCAGTGCGATTTGGTCGGGGTCGCTGACCTGGGGATGGCTCAAGAAGACTGGACTCCGTGAACCACTCGGGTGACCATGTGTGCTGGCCGCGACGCCTGGCGGGGATGACCGTAACCGGCAACGGAGTATCAGAACCTTGCCGTCCAGAGCCGGGCCTCGGTTTGCGATTGAGTGCAAATAAACGATTGACCACGGGTCGCGACGACTCCTGCTCGCTAGTCTCCCCGTGGTACAACTCATCTCCATCTCTACTAGGGTCCTCCTGTTCCTCTTCCGCTTGTGCTGAAGCAACTTCCTTAGGTAGAGACGCACGCCTGCGCCTGAAGGGGTTGAGTATAGTCCGCCATCGGTCGTCCACGTTGATAATCTGGGGCGACTCTTCCCTGGTCTGCTCCGCTGAGACGCGCTCATGAGCCGAATTTGATCGATGCTCCTCTACGGCGGTTTCCAGTTCCTTGACGGCAACATCGCCATAGTCGTCGGCTTCATTTTCTTCTTCCATATGCGGCATTGCGACCGGCGGTGTAGGGCTGGAGACAGGATGGTAATGTACATTGTACACGGTGCTGGCAGCGCTCGTGGTGTCCGCCCGGCTGACAGGTGTAACAGCAGCGGGCGGTGGAGTAGGCCGGGCTGCTCCCCGGTGACGGGGGTCATTGGAAATGGCAGGGTTTTGTGCGTCAGCACGAGTCTGCCGGTTACGGCCCCCAGGATGACCAACTCGAGTGCGCAATGGGCGTTGAGTCAACCCCATCATTCCTCCCCATCCTGAAGATGTGCCTGTACCTCCTCCTCTGTCATTCCTATTGTTTTGGCGAGGCCAATCGACTTCTTCAGAAGGGGTCACTTCAAGCATTTCATCGCCATCGAAAATCTCCCTGCCGAGTATACCATCCTTCCTTTCATCTCGTTCTAATGCTTCAATGCGTTCTACCCATTCCCAAACCACAACACTAGCTGCCGCCGATCCAACCCACCTGATGTATGTACCCCAGCCAGCGACCTCCGGCTTTGCGATATCCAGAACGAAAAACACAACTGGTATTAGAACCGCGCATAAGGATAAGAGGGCCACCAGGCAGATATTCCTCATCTTCGGGTGGAAGAACGCGAAACGATGTTTGGATAGCGAGTAGAAGATAACCCATGCCGCATAGAGCAAATTAAGAGCAAGCTCAAAAAGATAACTGAGTGCGGGTATTGCATCTTCATATAATCGAGGCCTTGTAGTGTTGCTCTGGACCAGGAATTTATCCAAAATGCTGAATATCGTGTCCAACACAATCAAGGCGAAACCGGCCCATTTAATCATGACCTTCTCTTTGTGTCGAGGGAAGAGTCGAATCAGGGTTTGGACCTGGGCAAGCCAGAGAAAAGTGCTCGATATGACTCTGATAACGCGAATTTCCATGCCGTCAATGACCTCTGAGGCAAGCGCATCGGCATCAGAGTAGCCGTGTATATACTGGTCCTCGGCCACCTTGAATGAATCGGCAGTCGCAATTGTCAACGATATAGCAACGAGCAGCGCAGCTACTTTCTGCAGCCATGGCCGGCCACCAACTCCCACCACCGAGGAATTGCCGCTATAGGAGCCACTGATCATGCCATGGCGACCTAGGAAATTGGCCCCACCACCAGGGCCACCAACATAAAACGTGCGTGGCGTTATAAGAAGAATAATGACGAGAAGGTAGCTAACTACTGTTGCGCAGCCGATAGCATATAATTGGGGAGTCACCGAGGCGTAAAAGGGGTCACGGGTATCGAGCATTGGAGATGGACCTCTCGACGCGGTCGCCGTACTCGTGCAGACTGGCTCAAAAACGGCATTTTCTGATAGAGCTATCGAGTAAGAGAGATTCAGATAAATGTAACCTAAAATCGTTCACACACGGTCATATTAGCCAGATTTCAAAGACCAGATAACTCAGGCAACCAAATTCTTGCACGGGAGTGACTTCGTGCAGAACCACATCTTCATTTGCAGCATACCTTCACTGGGGAGCACAAATGGAGTACATCCGGGTTGGTAAGTCTTCGTAGAAGACGTTGTCGGTTGTGCCCATATCTGGCGAGGGGCTAGACGAACGTCATCCCCCATGGTCGGACGGTCAACCTGAGCAGATAGACCACGCGGTTGTAGTCACTCATATATGCCACAGGACCATCCGAGTTACTCTCACCATTCCCAGCAGAGGAAGCATCCAAGTTAGCTTTCAAACCTCCATTGGCCCCGCGTGCTCAACCGAGAACTTGAAGAGTAGATGCCGAAAGTCGGATCGGGGAGTGACAAAAAAGGCGCGATGGCAAGGAGCACAAGATTCGAGTACACGAATCCAATCAAAGCTGTATATGCAGATAAATCGAACGAGGCGATGCAAATTGTTGAAACACTAATCGGTTGAGATAGGTGCGAGCGGAGGTCGGGGTCAGAGAGTGGTACATTTTCAATGAGAGTTCACTCCGTAACGCTGAACGCCTTAAGGATCCGCCACTGCGGTCCAGATGTCGGCCATTGGCGTCACCGCCTAACAAAGATGTCGATGATCAACCGACCACGTTCTGCCCGCATTTTGTAGCAAGAACTTTGTTTCTTCGAATCTTTCCGAGTGGAATCTATGTTGCGTCGTCCATCCTCTAAATACAAGTTGTCCGAGGGTTGTATATACACAAAAAGGCCACACTCTCGAACTACAAAAGCCCAATATCACACCGAAGCAAACTGACCGCTATATGCAAGGGAATCATTTCAAACAACGCCAAGACCCCACATGGCTACAAAACTAATGTGAATCGTTATGAATCATTAACTGCAAATCCGGCCGGAAGTCCTGTATAAGACACAAATAGACCTTCAAGGAGTAGAACGCTATACTGGGTATTTAGCGAAGAGGGTGAATGAACACAAATGCCAATAAGTAATGCGTCTCGACGGAGGCCGCCGTCCAGACCAAGTCAGAGCGTTATCATCTCGTCCACGCCTCACGAAAATTGCAATATCAAGGTCATCTCGCTTATCGCGACAAAGGACCGTATGCCATTTGCGGAGGCGCCAAGTACGGTGATACGAGGGTTGCTCCTGTAGCTCTGGCTGCATTCGCACGCTCTTCCTCACGTTTCTTGATCTCTTTTTCGTCCTGTATGAGAGTGCAGCATGTACAACAGGTCGCTCTAACACAGTCCGATGCAATGTCTCCTCGAATCCCATACGCTTTGCGGGTTCGTCTATGTTGAATTGTCGCCATGAGCCCTATAGAAACCGTTAGCATCCAGTAAGCGAGATCTGGAATAGTAGTGCTTACATTGACAACCACACAAGAGAGCCATCGCTGTACATGACCCATTACATGTCTCATGACCTAACATGTTTGTCGGGTCTTCTTTCCTTGACATCTGCGAAAGACGATACTGCGTCTTCCCATACAATACACAAGGACACACCATCCCAAGGCAACAGGTCCAAATACTTGAACAATCGCACATGTCATGACTCCATGTTCCGCCTACTATATGTTGATTAGGGTGCGATACCTGGCCTGGCTGATGGTAGGCCGCAACATCGTCTGCCAATGGTGTGTAGGATGTCCCTGAGGCCGTCGGTGGCCCAGGAAAATAGGGTACCTGTGGAGACTGTAGGGGATTTGTGTCCGGTGCAATAGCCATAGTATGTATCTGGGCTACTTGCGCTGGGGTTTCTGGATAGGTCTTGGTCGGAAGTGGTCCTGGGGAGTTTGGAGGTGGTACGGCATACGAGTAGTCCGGCACAACTGCATCGTGTTGCTGAACCGGTTGAGGCACCGCATCGGCATAAGGGGCAGAGATAGCAGGATGCTCTTCAGGATTCGGTCCACCTAGGTTACCAGGAGCCACCGCTTCTTGCCGCACATACTGTGCCTTCTCATTCAACAGTGGTAGGCGTTGTGGTTGTTCTTGCTCTGCTGCAGCCTGGGCCGGGGCAGTATCAGGATTGGGTACTGTTAATGGTTGCGACGGTGGTATTTCTTGCTGCTGTTGACCATTTCGTATTCCAGAAGCATGCATTTCCAGTGGCGTCTCAATAAAGGAATATCGCTGATTCCCCCCAACGGAGGTATCCAAGCGTAGCTGCCTGTGCATCTTGGCAATGTGTTGTCGGTTACGGGTACCGTTGCGAGGTCCGAGAGCCTTAGTATATAAAATCGGGGTCGGTTTGTGCAAGTCAAATTGTAGAGAGGCTTTGCAAAAATTTCCTGTAATGATTGAAGATTGTGTGGCTAATCACGGTCCCTTCGCGCTCAAGCAGTCTTTCGAAAAGATCTACATCTACATATGGGGTAAACATGTGCAAGCCCCGGATCCTTATCGAACTGGACAGCATCAAAAATTAGTGAGGCTGGGTTAACAGAAGGTAAGGAAAATATTCAAGAAAACAATTAGAAGAAGCGACCATAATGAAGGAGGCAGGCAGTAATTAAGTGTAACCATAAGGTCTTACTTACGGTGGAGAGAAAGCGCTTGCCATTGTGGTGCTGCGGGGAGACGAGTACCAGAAGCTCGAATACAGAATGAGAGGGGCTGTCGTTGCGCCCGACCCCTGCTCGGGTGTGCTTTCGCGCTGCATGCTCTCACGCCAGTAGGGATTATTGTTGGTTTGGCGGTAGTTCGGAACCTGCCGTTGGACTGTCACTGCTTCTCGTCACATCGCCGGCCCCGGCGCATCACGCCTCATGTTCCAATGATATTGGAGGAAATGCATAACTACCTGGTACGCGCAATGTGACTGTTCCGCAGCTTCAACCGGCGCCTATAAGATTTTCTGACCCGGAAGCAGAAAGATTTAGTAGAGTAAATAAGAGAAACAAAGGCAGAACTTGAAACATATAATAACACGGGTCTCTAGAACGCACGTGTTCTGCAACTTCAATTTACCAAATGAATTTCCGACAGGAACCCCAGAACAATTGAGCTTAAATTCTATTATACTATAGAAGGCTATATTTTTACCAATTCTTTTTGATTACATGAAGGAATACTAAAGTGGAGGCCAGAGAAGCCCAGAGATTATCGCAACTTTCATGTGAACATATAAGTAGAGCTCCCCAATGCGTGCTATAGTAGTAAATATCTTTAATTGACTAAGACCGTATATTCAAGACACATATATTGAAGGCCAACTTGGTTTATATTCAACATTATATATATTTTGATTGATAGTTCTCAAATCAGAAATTGTGCTGTGATTGATTCCAATGACATCATCAGTGCGCCCAATACTTTATCCACGTTATCTCCGAGAGATCGTAACAATGTCCACTGGCATCTACCATCACTGGTCCCTAGACGCTATTGCGTCACGGCCAATTTGTAGCTCTGTAACTACGGGAACAGTATAGCAACGGCTTACTTGTTTATGCCCTCTAGCGACGGCTTTAGGTGTTTGTTGAAGTGAACGTTGGATGAAACCTCTCCTCGGGCTAGCAAAAAAACCATTATGAGGCAATGCGAGGTTTGAAGTAGCCATGCTCTTTTCCAGTTGAGCATATCTCGGCATTGAGTCTAGCGGTAAACAGGGGATTTACTTAAGCATATCGAATGCTAACCCGTACAATCTGTCCGCGTTATTATAGGCTATGAGCTAAACACGGCTCAAAGAGAAGTTCGTTGAACTCAATAGGGCTTAATGACTTGGTGTCACCCGCCGAAATTTGCCTTGAAATTCTATGAAGCCAGGTAGATGGGCTTTCAAATGAAGCTCAATATGGTGGGTGTTATTCAACTCTGGTCGAAGTGGAGAATCGCTGGTAGAGGTGACTCCTCCGTATGTATACTTGGGACGGATCAGAGTTCATTGTTTAAATCAAGCACCTAAATCAGCCGCCCATGGAAAATATCCGGCGAGCCAGCCTGAAGTCCGTAGACTAACGAGTCGAATGAGTAACAGGAAATAGGAGCCTTTCGATACTGCAGAGTCAAACTGAGACATATCCGCTTTGCTGAATATGGTAGGGCGATAATCCGAGGTACTATACACAAGGTAGACAAACGAGGAGTTCGTCAATGACGGAGGCTCGCCAATCCAGGCCATGGCACATAACAGAAATAAACCAAATCTGCCACCTTCCTCAAAGCAAGGTTGCTTTTACTTTAAAATTTGGGTATGGTCAGTAGAGTTGACTGATATGAGACTTGAGTTGGCCTCAATAGCGATGTCTTAGTGTATGCAATGTGATTGTTCACTGCTGTCAGCGGGCGCCTGCGGAATCGGCGAGGAGCTTATCGCATAGATGTCAGAGTCGCAGCTTTTAAAATGAGCTCAAGCTTCAACTATGTATCTATCTGTGCATCAGTTACTGCACGAGTATCCCTACTGCATTGGCCCAATTAGTTTACAAAGATCGTTTGTTCTAATGCTATCTAGTTGTTAACTAATCGATGGCTTTTCGAAAGCACTTTGTTTTCTTGCTCGCAGGCTCACCTTCAAGCAATGGAAGATATGGCTGTTCAATGTGGCCTAGAGAGTAGGGCTACCGTTTTGATCCTATTGAGAGCAATTGTTTGGAACAAGAAAGTATTTGTGTTTATTGTTCGTGGTAGAACCACTTCAACGGTATGATAGAACATTAGACACCTGGGCAATAGTTCCGTTGGGTCCTATTTCAATGTAGTTAGCTGATACAAAAGAGAATCCATCAGACTGCAGGTGTCATATCCATTGCCCAAAATGACCAGCTTATAGGTAGCAAATGGGATAATGTATGGTATTGATTCATATATCCATTCGTGCATGTATCTGTCTCTCCAAGAACCATGGCTTGAGTCTGTAGACCTTTATACACCTTTGTGCTTTAAGGTCCCTGACACATCATTTAGGAATTGCTTCCGCTATTTTTCATTTTACTGATAGCCTAATTCACCGGCAAAGCTGGAGATAGTGAACTACTTCCCAAAGCGTGGTTCCCCGAACAATGACTCGAATTCGGGCAGCAAGTGAATGATAGGATCACGTGGAAGGTCTTCGCTCACCTGGAGCGATTCTTTTTACTTTTGGATTTGGTAATGGAAAGCTCAATGACTGGAGGACCAAGACTTTGAGTTTTACTCTCGGAAAACGGTCCGTTAAAGACCAAGAAAAACCGTGTCACCGAGGAAGCCGTCTAGGCGTTGGGTTCTGACAAATATAGTAGGGTTCCCCTTTCTTGGACCTCACGGATGATCATCCATGGGAGTCAGCCATGTCCTACCGAGGCGCGGGTAAACGGCATCGCATTGGTCAATTTCTAGATGTGGTGGTACTCGTTGGAAGCCTTGAAGGTACTCCCTAGGTATAAACACTTGGCATAGCGTTGTGTTGGGAATTCAACCAAGTGGTACTGTCTCAGAGGAAAAGCGGGAGGAACGGGTAAAACTCCGGCTGCAAGGAGGAAGGAATCGACTAGGTATGTTTATTTCCATGGTATATAGATAAGACGGTGAACCCAAGAGTCTCAAAAATGTTGATGCCTTATCATCCGTCTGCCAGAAGGTACCATGGCCAAGCAAGTCGATCACGTTGTTCAATGATTGGCAGGTTGGGGCTGATCCGATCATGTGGATGTGGAGATGAAGTGGAATGGAAGGAATGGAGATGGAATATAACCCCATATCACCGTTACGTTATGGCTAGTAATTGGAATATGTAGATCCTAAGGGGCGGTCCGTTGGAGAATGATGATAATACCCATGAGTATTAGTAGTAGAGAATTTTAGGAGTCTTGTGGGTGACCGAAAATTTGAGTACCGAGACCTAATTGCTACCTATACTTACCCTCGCACGCAAGGTTGTCCAATGGAAACTCCGTGGAACTTTGAGTCTTTTCATTATTTGCCCAAGAGCAAAATTCAATCGAATCCCTCCCCCCTTCAATAGTTAAGTTATACGGGTCATTCTTGAGAACTATTGTTGATTTGACGGGGTCTGCATTCCGAGATCTCCGATTCACTGGAACGACGTTTGGTTCGTCGTCAAGATTTGATTTTCTCTCTATCATATGCAAAGGGATGTATCCATATCATGTATGCAAATCAAATGTTTCACTCCAATTTTCTCGGAGGAAATTGGACACATCATGATGACTGTCGAGCATTGTGGTATCTGAACAATAATACTTCAACATCGCCGTTAAAGCTATTAGCAAGATAGTCTGAGGAGTAGATAGACTAGTAGTCTAGTACTACTATTGGGGCTGGATGATGGCTGGTACTAGTACAGTAATACCCCAGAGAAGTGGCGTATCCACAGAAGTTTCCAATAGCTTGGGTATCCTTACTGCCTCGGACTGGATGGGAATCAAGATTACCCGGAACAGTATGGAACAGATGACCACCCCTTCTGTTTTGGGGGAATGTCCCCATTCTTATTACTACTGCTATCACCGGTGATTGGCTTATCTTTCATTTCCTCAGTCCCAAGTGGGAACAAGATGCTCCTCTTCGGTGACTTCATGATCCCTTTTCTTGTACAGAGTACTTCCAGTTTCATATTCTTCTGCCATCCTTTCGATATCCCCCTATAGTTTAATTTTTTATTTTGTACCAAAAAGTACAGCTTACTTTTCCGTCCTTTGTCTTCGCATTTGTATGCAGTTGAAAGCGATACCAAACCCCGTGATCATTGTTTCTGCATTCCCCCCCTGTTGTTATCTTGACATCGCTGTAAACTCTCTTCTTTTTCTTGTATCTTTTAAGAACGCTGCTATTCCCTTTTCTTCATTAAACTTGTTTTTACTTTTTCTTTTTCTGTTTTTTTCTATTTTATTTTCTTTTTATCCTGGGACCCACTAAAGGCGGTGACGAAGATCCGCGTCATTTCTCGACCAACTGCTTTTCTTCTTTAGTGACTTTACCCTTGCAACTCAACTCTCTTTTACCACTAAGAACACTCCCCCGGTAACTGTTCTTTCTAGTGCTTTACCTCAACATACCGGGCCTTGCTACTCCATCCCTACCTCGTCCAGCGTGCTCTTACTTACCCTCTTAGAAACGACTTGTACTCCGTAGTGCTGCTCGTTTTACCTTACCTTCCCACCCCTCCTCTCCACCTCCCCGAAACCCAATCCTGATTAATTTATACTCAATTCCATACATACCTCCCAAGCATCCCACTCTAAACCTCCCCGATCCGATAACACTTGCGTTGTACCCCCATTACCGATGCCTATCATCTCCGGTGGCTGCGCTTAATTTCCAGCCTGTAAGGTGTCCTTCTTCCAAAACGTGGCTAATGCGGCTTGAGTACGTTTTGTCTTTCCAATAGTGACTCCATTCTCTAACTCGTTGACGCCAGATCCTCACCCCCCTCTACCTGACCTTTTCGTCGTTGCGCGCCTGAGGTGGAAAAAACGCACCAACCATAGCCTGCCCTCTCTGGCCTCAATCTTCAATCCTCCTGTCGTCGTGCACGCCCGACCAATGTCCTCCCCATGTCAAGCCCTCCGTCTGCATCAGAAAATACCTGGTCTCGACCCCTGGTGACACCTGTTGCGTCTGCCCAAAATGATTGCTCTGACGGGCCTGAACGCCGTGATCACAAGCAGCCGCGCCACCACGCCCGGGATCAGCTCCTCCACCATGGCATCCAAAAAGCTCCTTCTCCTTCCCGTGCTGAATCCCCCACCGCTCATCAATGGGCCAAACCGTCGGCCGGCTTCGGTCTAAAAAGGGCCACAACCGTCCCCCACGAAAAGCTCTCCCGCCCTGACCTCTTCCACAGTCCCCAGTTGTCAGAGAGAGATAGCATCTTTGCTACCCATTACCTCCCTTCTGATAACGAACTCAGTAATTCACCGCAGCTTCCGCCCGAAGGAGACACAGACAATGAACTGTCCACGAGTTTGAATCTTGCCGGCGAAAATGCATCCGCTTCTCCTTCTCCAATTCCCTCTTCCAAGGTCCTCCCCCGTCATACTATCGCCAACCTCTCCCACATGGAAGTTGACGTCCACAGAAATCCTTCCTTCCCTCCGTCACTATTGCCGTCTTCTATCCCGGCTCGTCGTTCCCCACTGTTTTCGGTCGGTCCTGATGTAGACCTGGATAGGCAGCACGAGACGGGTCAACGAAGCCCGCAGATCTCGGGCTGGGAGAATTTGCAACCCCTGCGCAAGACGACCACGGATGGTACCGGCATTGAGTCTCCAGAGGAGTCTCCCGTCAACCGCAGTCTGATCTCGTCCTCTCTCAATGATGCGTCTGTTCTACAACACCATTCAGTGGTCCCTTTAGACCATCTGCCTGCGGAGACGCAGCAGGAAACGACGTCATTTCCAAAGCTCGAACAGCCTTCACCGCACGCTGCGCCTGAACTAGGAATTGGGCGCAGCTCGAGCCGTGGTCGTCGTGGCAGAGTAGATCACTCGATCGAGGCAAACCTGACTAACGCAGAGCCGACGTCTCATGTGCGCAGCCGTAAGTCAAGCCATTATCTGGGTCTGTTCAAAGAAAATACTACTTCACCGGATCGTAAAAGAAGGGAGGACCGTGGACGACGGCACGATGACCCTCTAGAGCCATCAGAGAAGCATCAACCTGCTATCCACTCTGAACCTCGTCACCTTCCGGAATTGTCTGAGTCGCAGCCTCAATTGTTGGTGTCCACCGACGATTCTAATCTTCGAAGCTCGAAAAGTTTATCTCATCTGTCAATGGCCAATGCTCCGGTGATCGCCCCGATTCCGGAGGGCGATACATCGCAGCGCACGATGAACGACGATGTAAGGAAGCCTTATAAAACCTTGCCTCGCAGCTTACTTGAGGAGATCCGCAATTTCCATTTAACTCCAGGCGGTGCTCGCGGTACATCGTTTTCCAAAAGCATCCCAACGCAGTTTGCCGAAGGCGGCAGGGACTACTTCTCAAAGGAGGTCCCCGGTCTCTCACCTTCGTCGGATACAGATCGAGAACGGCGCCGTGGCTCTGCGCAATATGAAGACGAAGATGATGAACAAATCTCGTCCGCTGTGTATTATCCCCATGAACGCGTCACTGTTTCTGAAGAGGTTGATCACGTCCAGTCTTATCCGGATGGTCAACATGGTGCAGAGCCATTCGACCCATCGCCCACGAAGAGTAGTCACGTTCTAGTGCCCAAGAGACATAGCGTCTCTGATGAGCAAGAAATCAATCATGTGGATATATCTCTTCGATCTAAGAATGATAGTAGAATTCTGCATGGTGATCTGCAAGACAGACAAGCTCCACAATTAGAAGAGTTGATTGAAAAGCCCCCGAGCGCCACCACCGATCGCGGCAGTGAGTATTCAACTTGCGAATCGGAGTTTGGTTCGGCGGATGAAAGTGGCATGTCTACTCGCGACGAAGAGTCGAGTTTAACTGATGAGGCTGAAATGACACCGACTGCGACACCAACTCAACGTCAACGCCTTCCACGCCGTGGTCGCAAGCACAGTGCAGATGCCCCTTTGGGCGCGGTAGAATTGAAACCTTACCGGCATCAGGTGGGTGGCCATACGACCGTCTTCCGTTTCTCGAGGCGCGCCGTGTGTAAACAGCTCAACAACCGGGAGAATGAATTCTATGAGCGCATTGAACGCAGACACCCGGAGATGCTCATGTTCCTTCCAAGGTATATATTAATACAGCCCTTATCTGGTTTTGAGTCTATCAACGTTAGTCCCTCTGTGGCGCCTTGCTAATCAGTGCTCTTTCTTCAGGTACATCGGTGTGTTGAACGTAACCTTTTCTAAAAACCCGAAGCGTTCCAAGTTAACGTCAGAGGGGAATACTGAGATCTCAAATGGCGAACATGCCACGGGTGAGACAAATGGCGCCCAGCAGACCAATTCACTAACTACCGACGGTTCTCGTCCGTCTGAAACCGTGGATCAGCCACGGATTTTTAGTCAGAAACAAGTCACTGGAATCATTCCTAAGGTGATCCTTGAAAATAACCGGCACATTATCCCGGCCGACTTATTTTCTCGCCCACAACGGCCAAAAACTGCGGACGGTATAACAATGAGCCGAGAGAGATGCGCTCATGGTGTTGCGGCGATGCCTGGTGAACAAAGGTTGAAGAATGGATCTCTGGACGATGCACTCACTTCTCCCAAAAAGCCCAAAATTAGCTGGGGTGCCACGACGGTCAACCGCAAGCTGCAGGAGCAGGTTCTCCGAGAGGTCTTCAGTCCTCCGGCCATTCACCATCACCGGCGTCATGCTCGAGGCCACATCACGTTACCAAGGATGTCCTCGGATAGTGTTACACGCAGGAGGGCTAACTTGTCCGAGGATCACACCGCTAGTAGCCGTCGCAATGCATCCGTACCCAATGAACCACCACGGTCTGCTGCTATAGACATTACGAAGCAAATAGGTGAAGGCCCCGGCTTATCATCGTCAGCATCTACCGCTTTAGACTCGACCCATAACCGCCTTCAACAAATCCGAATAGAAGAGCCCCAGCCACGCTCTAACTCTGTCTCGCGGTCTCGCCGGGTAAGGCGCCGCCATTCCGGAAGTGGTTTGCAAAGACGACGGAGCATGAGCCCGGGAAAGAAAGAAGGCGAACTAATGTTCTTTGAAGATGACGGGTATGGCGGTGATGGAGAGGACGAGATATTCTCCATGGAAGCAGATGCTCAAATGGTGCCATCCGCTCCTCAGAATGTGAAACCACCCAACTTTGCAACCTTGAACCCCGATATAGCTGATGCAGCACAAGCCGAGGATGGCTCTGCTGCTGATATGCCTCCGAAAGATTCCATCCTTGTTCAACCGAAAGAGGACAACCGCTTCCTCCTTCCTTCCAATCCCAAAGAGGCACAGACACGAAAGGATGACCGTGTGCAGTTTTTCTTGCTGTTAGAAGATCTCACTGCTGGCATGAACAAACCTTGTGTTCTCGATCTCAAAATGGGAACACGCCAGTATGGAATCGAAGCTAATGAGAAGAAAAAGAAATCTCAAAGAAGGAAGTGCCAGTCAACAACCTCTCAGCAGCTAGGTGTCCGGCTCTGCGGCATGCAATCTTGGAATGTGAAAAAGCAGGAATATACATTCGAAGACAAGTACTTCGGCAGGGATCTGAAATCAGGGCGTGAATTCCAGGACGCTCTCACCCGGTTCCTCTACGATGGTGTCAGCTATACCAGCGTGGCGAAGAAGATCCCTGTCATCCTTGAAAAATTGTCTAAATTGGAGAATATGATTCGAAAGCTGAAACGGTATCGGCTCTACGCTAGTAGTCTTTTGATCCTTTATGACGGCGAACAATCTTCTCCTGAGAAGGTTTCACAGGCCGACAAGAGTGTTGACAACAAGAGAATTCCATTGCAACGCCGTACCTCTGACGAGGGACACAATAACATTGATGTTCAGCTGAAGATTGTCGACTTTGCAAACTGTGTCACTGGTGAAGATGAGCTTTCCCCGGATGCGCCTTGCCCCCCGCATCATCCGGATGATATCGATCGCGGTTATCTGCGTGGTCTACGGTCCCTCAGAATGTACTTTCAGCGTATCTTGAGGGAGCTCACCCAGGATGAATATATTGAACGAGGAGAGGGCGAGACCATTGCTCTAAGATCCCAGGTGTCTGGCCAAGAGGATTTGTCCGATCGCTATTGGGATGAAGGGGTGATGGAAAGCGATCCAGGCGAAGTCAGCTATTAGTGTTGTTCTCACATCCTACTGTTTTGTTTACCCCGCTCCTGCTGTTGTTACGTATCCCCTGCTTAACTTCTTGGGGTTTCTTCTCTTTTATCTTTGTTTTTGTCTCTTCACCGTTTTATTCAGTCTGTTTCATCTTTCCCAGTTCGGAGTTAGTGGCTTTGCATTCTCTTTCAAGTGAGTCGATCGAAGAATCATTTGAGAACAACGGGAAACGGCGTCAAAATTGCATGGCAATGGACCAGGCGTTATTGTTCCACTTGTTTCTGTTCCTTTCTTCCCTACGCACGTCCAATGATGTTGACGACGTTTTAACGACCCATCCGGGGGATGCGGTGGAGGCGTCTTTCGACAACCGATAATACGATACTGACGATTCATCATGGCACAATGCTCACTTCAGAGCCCTTGTCTATACATGCCTGGAGCATCATAGAAGGTCTTTTGTGCGAGAGCGATTCCATTCTGACGGCGTGTATGAAATTGCCCTTTATCTATTTGTTTATTCTTCCTTTTTTCCTTTTCGTTTTCCCTTTTTTTCTTTTTTGCTCTCTCTAGGTTTTGTTTCTATTTCGGACATGTTTTGTCGATTATACCTCCCGGGAACTTGTCCGATTCCCTGGACCTTTTTCCATGTTGAGTTATGGGGTTGACGTTCCAGAAGTATGTTAATGTACATAAATGGTGGGAGGCTTTAGACAAGAATTTCATAATCATACATGTTTTGTGACCAGGCCCAAGTAGCATCGCAGGTAGCAAGGCAACGCAAGTCAGCCGAGGGAGTTGCCTAAAAGGGGGATATTGACTGACTGATAAGCACGCGTCACGTGCAATCGGCGATAAGCGGTGTAATCGCCAGCAGATGATGCATGACTCTTTCTCCTCATCCCCTTACCTCTCATTCCATAGGTCCGCCTGTCTATCTTGTATCTCGTGTCTGTAGGTGGCTATCTTTCATCTCGAATTTATACTGTATAACTCTTTGGAAATTTCGTTCTCATCAATATGCCCTTTCCTTAAACCTCCCGGTGACGTAGCGGATCTGAACCTCGGAGCTCAGTCAACTGATTCCCCCAGCTGCCTGCTCAATTGCTCACAGGAACAGTGTACTGGACCCTAGCTTGTCCAGCTCGGATAGGCATATATATATTCCTTGAAAGTTTTTTCCGTACGAAAGTCAGTATCTTTAGCTTCTCTCCACTAGCCAGACCGAAGACAAAATGCCCCCATCCAATGGCCGAGACTCCTCTATTGATAAACGAGACTTTGACACAAACCGTCCATTACTGGCTATCTACGACTCTGGTGGAGACACAGAGTGTAGAGATCTACACTCACGACCGGAATCCAGGATCTCCGCACGCCGTTATAGTGACGGTGAAGACGGTCTCTTGAATGATGTTGTTGAAGAAATAGTCGAAAGGGATCGCCGCAGGCTGGCTAAAGAAGTGGTACGGATATGCAGCTTTGCCTTGGGGATAGTAACCTGGTGAGTCCGATATCAAGATCTCGCTACATCCCGCCCTAACTGTCCTTGCTAACAAAATGATGCAGCCTAGGAGCTGGCAGCATCACTGCGTTCTCCCTTTACGGCCCCTTGTTTCTCACCCGTCTTCATTACACTCAACTCCGAGTTAACGCTGTATCGATTGCTGCTGGTGTGTCGATGTATCTACCCGTTTCAATCTTTGGATACCTCTGTGACCGGTATACCCCTTCGCCCCTGGCTTTGTTTTCTGGCACGGTCTTCGGAATAGGCTACCTTTTAGCTGCAATCGTGTACAAGAACGGTCCACCTCCGGATGCAGGTGGAAATGGATACCCTTTTTGGGTGATGGTAGTGGCTTTCGTGTGCGTCGGGACCGCCACAAGCTGCATGTACCTGGCCGCCGTCACGACTTGCGCCAAAAACTTTGGCAGGGGCAAGCACAAAGGAATTATGCTTGCCATACCTATAGCTGCTTTTGGCCTTAGTGGTATGTGGCAGAGTCAAGTGGGTACTTACCTTTTGTATGAACGGTTAGAAGATGGCAGCCATGGCGATGTAGACGTCTTCCGATACTTCATTTTCCTTGCCGCACTGCTTTTTAGTATAGGTGTAATTGGGACTTTTGGATTACGAATTGTGGATGAGGATGAGGAGAAATATATTGATGAGGCAGTCGAAGAACTTGAGAGGAGTGGCCTGTTGGAAGAGAGCGAGTTCTTCCGGTCGAGAAGCGAGGTTAGAGCTGCGTATGGAACATTCTCGCAGTCTGACAATGCAGACGACGAAGAACGAACGCTATCACTGACCCAAACTGAAGAAGAGAGGGAAGCAGCAAGGCTTGAGAAAGAGAGAGAGGAGGAGGAACGTAGGAAGAAAAACTGGCTATTGAATTGGGAAACAAAGGTGTTCCTTAAGGATCATACGATGTGGTGGCTTGCCTTGGGCTTCTTCTTGGTTACTGGACCAGGAGAAGCATACATCAACAACGTAAGTGACATTTCACACATTGCCATTATACAATGATTTGCTGACCTTCCTAGCTGGGTACTGTGGTCGGAGCTCTGGGCCCAGAGTCAAGCTCCTCTAATGCTCCTTCTCCTGCCGGCAAACCATCTACACATGTGACAACTATTGCGCTCACTTCAACAATTGCCCGACTCCTCACAGGATCCCTGTCGGACTTCTTCGCCCCCCCGGCAACGCATCTTTTCCCAACTAACTCAGAAGCCGTGCGTCCCAGCTCACCGTCAGGCTCAAAGCGAGTTACGTTATCTCGATTAACATTCCTCCTCCCATCCGCTGTTCTCCTCTCACTTGGCTATCTTCTCCTCGCATCTCCCTTTCCGGTCCAGCACCCGGAATTGTCCCATATAACCACAGGCCTTATCGGCTTCGGTTACGGGAGCGCGTTCTCCCTCTGCCCCATCATCATCTCCGTTGTCTGGGGTGTTGAGAACTTCGGCACGAACTGGGGTATCGTTGCCATGTTCCCGGCAGCAGGCGCTGCACTGTGGGGCCTCATCTACTCCCGCTTTTACCAAGACGCCACAGATGGAGGCAATGGCTCAACGGACGGCCAGTGCCACGGCTGGAAATGCTTTGGCTACTGGGCCTTGGGATGTGCGCTGAGCGTATGGGTGGCTATTGCCGTATGGAGTGTCGCTTGGAGATCTTGGAAACGCAGGGGCGTTTCTGTTTGAGTTGCGTGTGTTCACTCTTATATAGTTCCATCAGGATGCAGTACCGGATAGAGGCGTACATTGGGTAGTTTATTCTACATGGTTCATTTTCAGGCAGGCAGACAAGGCGAAATTGGCAGCTTAGGTTATGGTATCTATTCTTGAATTCATTATCATTGGTTCCATCCGCATAGTTGAACTATGCGACATATACATGTTCCCGAAATTTTATACATAATACGAGCGTATGGGACGAAATATCCCACCTAACAGATAAGTAAGAAGCCCCAACCCCTCCGAGACACCATATACTCCAATACCCCAGAATAAAGCAAAATAATGACCAATAAAAGATACCAAGATACCATATACAAAGTATCCTCACCAAAATAATCCTACCTACCTACCATATAAACTGTGTTCAAATATCAGTTGCAGATGGATCTAGACCCATAAAGACCTTGTAGAGGCGTTTACTTGCCGCCGGTCCGATACGGGAATCCGTTAGTGCACCGTTTCTATTTGCGGATTTCTGTATGAACAGTTAGCTTGTCTGAACAGGCATGTAGTATTTAGTTTGATATGACTTGAAGTTAAGGTCAGGTAACGTTATAGCATACCTTTACATCCTCCAACATGGCCGGACCATGTCTTCGCATTCCGCGGACTAGATCGACGGCACTTGGGTATTGAGTCGCAATGCCATATGCCATGGACGCCGTGACACGGTTCACTTCCTGGAGCATTTTGATAAAGGTATCGGATTTGTTTTCGCCAGGTTTGACCTGGCCTCCGTCCATGCAGAAGGCGGAGTCATTGCCTTCCATTCTTTCGCGGCGATAGGGGACGGTCGAGAGGTGTTCTGTGAAGTTTTTGATCCATTCGGCTGATTCGGGGGGTGCGTTGGTGTGGTGGATGAGACAGGAGTGCGTGACTTGGAGGGAGAGGAGGGCGTCTTCAATTGTGTCGTCGGATACTGGGGGTGCGGTTTCGGGTTTGTTGACTGTTGTTGTTTTCTTACGGCGGGAAGTGGTGGTGGTGGGTTGGTCTTGGGTTTGGGATTGGGAGTATTGGCGGCGGACTTCAGCTTGGTAGGCTCTGTTTCGGGAGTTGTTCTTCTTGCGCATCCAGGCTGTGAGGCCTTCGATTAGATAGATTGGTTTGCAGTTGGCGTAGGCGGATTTGAGTCGGTGGACGTGGTGGTCGAGGTCGTTTGTGTTGGATGAGGTGTCTATCACCATGTCGACGAACTCTTGCGCAGTTACGAGAACAAGAACGTGTTCTTCTTCGCGGATATGAAGTGCACATGGTTCCCAGTGGCCTAGGGTATCGTTGTACTTAGCCATGACCTTCCGTCGCCATTTCACAACATTAGGAATCTCGCTGTCGAAAAACGTCTGCTCGACCTTGAGCCGTTTCATAAACTCGACCGTCTGATTACCCACGCTCAATCCCTCGAATTCCCTCGCAAGATCGATGATCATCTCCGGCGTGGACTCCTTCTTATCCACCTTCAGCTTATTCACCTCCGCGAGATCGGCCGCAAGTTGTTTCTCCCGCGCTTTCTCCTCCTTGGCCTTCTGCTTCCGCTCCTTCTCTAGCTGTTTCTCCCGCTCGCGCTGCGCCTTCATCGCCTCTCTCTCCCGCGCCTTGGCCTCCTTATCCGCACTCGTAGCCTTCGTAGCCGTCCTCCGTGGCGCCTTAGTCTTCCGAGACGGAACCACTTCCTCCACTTCATCCACCTCCTCTTCCACATCAACACGCCCCCTCCGACCTGACGACACCCCGCCAGAAGACCCGGACTTCGACCGATCAAGACTCGCCAACAAACTCGCCGTCCGACTCGATAACCCAGGCCGCTTATTCGTCGTAGCATCCACCCCAAGCAGCTCATTCAAATCCGACATCGCAATATCATCACTAAACCCCTCGATCTGATCGCGCATGTTGCCCCTACCAGTACCTCCATTCCGAATCACGTTCTTATCCCCATTCCCATTACAACTCACAAGATCATAGTCATCATCATCATCATCAATCGTAATCGTATCCACCCCACACCCTCCCCCCTCCCTCACTACACCTCCCCTAACCCCAGTCTCATTCTCCCTCCCCCGCGCCGAAGAAGTAAAAACAATCGGATCCTCCTCCTCCCTCCCACCCCCACAAGGCCGTATCCCATCCGACGAAGGCAAAATATCATCCGAGAAAAGAAACAGCGGGTTCCTCGACGCCGGGATATGTGTCGGTTTCGGCGAGGGCGGTTTGTCAGGACTGGGGAGCTCTTCGCTTAGACGGGGTCGTTTTGGGGGATTGTTATTGTTGTCGTTGTTGTGGTCGTCATTGTTGTAGGTTGATTCGGGGAGGTCCCAGTCTGAGGAGAGGATTGGGAGGGTGAATGGTCGGGGTGGTGGGGGGATTGGGGATGAGGGGAGGGAGGGACGACGGGGTTGGTAGGAGGGGGGTGGAGGGGGTGGTGTTGAGGAGAGGAGGTTTATTACCTCTGGCATTATAGGATCTTGTCTTCCTTTTTGGGGATGAGGAAGTGGTTGTTTTTTTGGGGGAGCTTTTGTCGTTGATAAGGATTGATATGTACTGTACATATGCACGTGTCGCGTAGGATGCGCGAGGTCACGTGGTGATAACGGTGGGTTTTATAGTTATAACTTTTGGATTCATTGAATGATTGAGGGTATTGTATTGCATAGTGTGTATTATACTGTACAAGAAGGTAAGAGACGCGGGGGTATTATCAGCAACAACACTCAGATCATCTTCAGGGCAAAAGCAGCAAGCAGTGAGAGCATGACTCCGGACAGGGCCAAAAGGACGAGGATCTGCTGGAGTCCGGCGAACGGACGTCTCTCGCGCGCGAGCATGTCCGAGATCTCCGCCTCCAGTCGGTCACCCATGGCCGTTAGGGAGAATTCCCGCTCCACTCGCTCTTTCGCGGCGATGGACATCCTGTCGAACTCCTTCTGGTCCATTCCGTAGAGCACCTTATCCATGACCGCCGTCCAGTCGGCGTCTTTCTTCGCGTTGCGGAGCCACCCCGTTTCGCCCTCGACGATTGTCTCCAACGGGCCGCCGGTATTCGACGCCAGGACGGGGATTCCAGCGCGCATCGCCTCGACAGGCACAATGCCAAAGTGCTCATTGATAGGCGTGTAAAGAAGCAATTTCGCATGCTCGAGTAGCATATCTCGGAACGCAGAGGGCACGGACAACAAAAACAACACATCAATGGAATCCGGAACAGACAATGCCGAGATAACCGTCTTAGACGTAGCAGTCTGCAACCCCAGACTAGTAGCAAGCTCGTCCAGTTCCCGATGATATTGCACATTCTCCTGGACCCGGTTATCATAACCACCTATAGCACCATCGTCAGCCAAACACATCACACCCAACATCAAGAAAAACAAAAGGAAGAGGACAAAAACAAAGACATACCAGCAATAACCAACCTAGTCCCTCTCCTCTTCTCCGCCCCCAACCCATGATACGCCCGAATAGCAAGCGCCATATCCTTCTTCCTCTCAAACCGATTAATACTCAAAAGAATCTTCTTCCCACCCCACAACGTCTCCCCATCCTTCACAACCACCGGATCCCTCAAAGCCGCAGCCTCCGTATCAACACACGGATAAACAACACTAACATCGCCAAGCTTCTCACCCCCAAAAACCTCCTTCACAACACCCCTCGTAAACCTCGAATTCGCAACAACCTTATCAGAAGCACTCATAGCCCACCCCTCAAACCAATCAAACGGGTACCGATAAAGAGTCTTCACAAAACTCAAGAGCGACCCGGCCTCGCCCCGAAACGCAAG
This sequence comes from Aspergillus oryzae RIB40, assembly GCF_000184455.2. Taxonomy (NCBI): domain Eukaryota; kingdom Fungi; phylum Ascomycota; class Eurotiomycetes; order Eurotiales; family Aspergillaceae; genus Aspergillus; species Aspergillus oryzae. The sequence continues at coordinate 3,926,568 of NC_036439.1, read as the reverse complement.
TAACTGGTCCGGGAAGTGACAATAGAAGAGGATCCGCTGTCGTTGGCGCGCAAACGTCTTTAGAAAGGGTACGCAGGCGGGGACTTGGTCGACGATGAAGATGTCATCTTCTAATACCTCGCTCTCTTTGCTTTTCTCGTTCGTATCGGAAGTACGAGATGTCTCTCCCAGGACTGAAATGGTGAGATGTAACTGTCTTAAGATCGCCATCAGGACATGGAATCGTCGGAATACGTGCGCGGGGAATATCGTGTTGCCCCGCACTTTAACGTCGAGGGTACCATCGCGCGCTTCTTCGAAACAGTGTGATTTGTCGCGGTGCGAGGTGTAGATCGTTACTTTGTGGCCGCGGTTTTGGAGCGCAAGCGCCACGTCGATGATAAGACGCTCGGCACCGCCGATGCCCAGATCGGGGTGGATGATGATCACATTGGAGCGTTTGAGGCCCGGCATGGCGCTCTCAGGGTGAAATTGAGGATCTTTACGGGGTGGGAGGGCGAATGGGCATTTCTGTAATTGGTATTGCGCGCTGGCGCTTTGGTTGAGTATGCGACACGCGGCCATTGGCTACGTCATGTGATGATATGGGGTTTATTTTTCTTATCTGATAAGAATTTATTGTTCTTACATACATTTACTAGAGCACTGAATCCATGCCTGGATTTAATTGTACCAGTTCTTGTTTCATATCTGTACTCTGACTACTTCGTGAACCTCGGATTTATCCACAGAGACCCTATGAACATGTTGTCAATAACTACTACTACCACTAGGACAGCAAAGGAACAACCAAGAGCTACAGACAAGCCTACAAAACTACAACGAGAGAAATGTGAGCTGTTCAAAACTGTCATATGACGGTCTTTATATACACATTGCTCAGCGCCATTTCGTTCAGCCTAATATCCGGTATGTATAGACGTACAAACATCAGGCTAAGCCAATAAACCACACAGACACATATCATAAGGCAGGATTCGTAATGTAAAACAAGAGGGGGAAACGGGCCTGGAGGGTAAATAACGAATATAGTGCGAATACACACATGAGAAGAAAAAAGGTATCGCGAATCGAACAAGGGGAATCGGCGTCGAATTCATAATACAGGGGGAATGAACATCATCTCTTAAGGGCCAAACAAAACAATAAATCTATGAAATAAGAAACAAGATCCTCGAAGCCCAAGAACTAGAAGCAGTTGAGGGTGCTCTTCTTTTTCTTCTTGTTAAGCGCATTCATACGCTCTTCAAGTTGGGCTCTGGCGGCTTCAGCTTCGCGGCGAGCATTTCTCTCCTCCTCCACAGCTTGGAGTGACAGGCGCTGCGAGTTGCGTTCTTTGCGAAGGGTAATCAGCTCCTCATCCAGCTGCATGGCCTTCTTCTTCCAAGCCTCACAATCGGACTTGACCTTGTTACTCTGGGCTTCAAGGTCTCCGAGGGCTTCTTCCAGAGTAGCAGTGAGCTGCTTCTCAGCGTAGAGATGCTTCTCTATAGTGCGAATACGAGCCTCCTGATCCTCAACGACCTGGGTATTGGCCAATTCTTTGCTAGCGTGGCGAGAGCTTGGGGGAGAGATGCTACCAGAGGCGCCGTTGGTAGCGGAAGCAATGGTAGGGAGAGGCGGAAGGGGAATGGCAGGTGGTGGAGATGGGAGGGATGTTGCCGAAGAGCTCTTCCGCAAGTTCGAGGTGATAGAACTGCTGCGATCGTGGGAGGTAGAATCCTGGCCGGAGCTGTTCTTGATTTGAAGCTGCAGATCCGTTAATGGTTGGATACCATAGGTTATTGTGGGACAACTTACCTCCAGCTGTTCAATTCGTACTTTGTAAGTTTCGATATCCGACTCGTAAGTGACGATTTTAGCCTTTGCATCCTCCAGAGCCTGGTCACGCTCCTGTTGAATAATGGAGAGACGGTTGTGGTGCTGATCGAAACTGTTGGTGATTTGCTCCTCGAGTTCCTCCACAAGACGAACGCTCTTCTCTTTCTCGGCCGAAATCTCCTCAACAAGCGCTTCTTTCTTCTTGATCTGCTCATTTCTCTGGTTCAAAGTATCTTCAAGTGTAGCAACCAGGACGGCAAGCTCGTTCACCTTTGCCTCTTTTTCAGTGTTGCTCTTAGTCAGCTCGTCGACACGGTCGGTGTCATTGCTCTTAAGCTCTATTTGCTTGCGGAGATCTTCATTCGTGTCCATCAATTCCGCATATTTGTCAGAGAAATGCTGCTTCTGCGTCAGAATTTCTTGGATCTGGTCAGCCAGATTGTCTGCGGTCACGTCGGAGTTCAGAAGGTTAGAAACCATCTTGAGCAACTTCACCAATTCGTCCCGCGACTCCGTGATCTCGGTTCTCAGAGCCTTCAGGGCGTTGTCATGCTCGGTATCCTTCTCCGCGAGCTGCAGTTCATACTCGGCCTGTGCCGCAGCCTTAGCCCGCGCCTCCAACTCGACAAGCTCTGCTTTGTGTGATTCCTGCAAGGAGTCTAAATCCTTCTTGTATGAATCAGCATGTGACTTGTGGGTCTCGATTTCCTGCTCAAGTTCAGATACACGGGTCTGGCGCGCTTCGATTTCATTTCCGCTGACATCCTTCGAGGCGATAAGCTCCGATAGCTGTTGCTGGGCTGCGCTGTGGGACTTCTCAAGGGAGGCAATTGTGTCCACGTGAGCAGCAGCTGTAGACTTATGCTGCTCGATATCACGCTTCAGTCCCTCAACAAGCTCCTGCTGCTGGGACCTCTCGTTCTCCAGAGCCTTTGCGGCTGCCTCCTTCTCAGCAGACGATGTTTCACCAGCAGCGGCTCTTTCGGCGTGCATTGAATCCAACGTGGCCAGAGCACTGTTGAGCTCTGCCAGCGTAGTGCTGAGCTGCTGCTCCGAGGATTGCAGAGATTCAACAGCGCTCTGGTGCTTGGTCTTCCATTGTGTCAGTTCGCCCTCAAGGAGGCCAATCTTCTTGTCCTGCTCCTCCGCGCCTGCATCATATGCTTTGGCGGCTTCCTCTTGGGTCTTAAGAAGAGCCTTCAACTCCTCGATTTCAGCAAGGAGATGCTTTTCTCTGGCCTCGTGCGCTTCCTTCATCTCGTTGATAATGTTCTCCTGCTGAACAACTTGGTCGCGCAACTGAGAGACGAGACCCATATCCACCGATGAACCGCCCCCTTGCAAACTGGAACGTTCACGGGTAAGCCCAGAAATGATGGTCGATTTCGTCTCCATTTCCTTCTTCACACTCTGGTTCTCGGCTTCCAAGGCCTGGATACGTTCCATACGATTGTGCAATTCGTGCATAGCTGAGTCCAAATGTACCTCGAAATTTTGCATCGTACCAGGACGACTATCGAATTCTTCCACTGCGATGTTCCGCAAGGCGGCTAGAGATCGATGGGCTCGGTCGACATTTCCAATCAGGGTTTGGCTTGACTTCCTCCGAATGACAGGCTTATAGCCCGGTGTCGTGGGGGGAGAAACTCGTGGCTTCTGAAGTTCGGATTTCAGTGATTCGATGAGATGTAGGGTCTCGGCGTGTTCGGCTTGTAGTTCAGCATATTTTTGGGTCATAATACTGACACCTTCCTGATGCTCGGAGAGCAGCCTACGCATGTGCTCGACCTCCTGTGCCTTGGCCTCGTCGCTTTCGGACACTGCATCTACATAGTTTTCTGTTTCGGGCGCAGACTTGGCGTTAGACGAGTCGTGCGAAGCAGCAGGCTCCCCGACCAAGGATAACTCCGATGAGAGTGATCGCGAGGAGGACTGTTGTGTTCCAGTCATCGAGTCGGGGGCCTTGGCATCCTCTAAAAAAGACACCGGTCGCGAAGTAGGGGCTGGTGAGATGAGATGCCGGGCATCAGGTGAGGAATGCCGAGCTTCGTCTGCAGCATCCTGCCGCAGATCGGCCAATTCCTTCATGGCTTGCTCATACTTGGCCTCGAGTATTTCATACTCGCTTACTGTGGACTCGTGCTGCATACGCAAATCAATTAGCTCCTGGGTGACCGTATCGAGCTTATCTGCAACGACCCTGGACTGAGTCGGGCTAGGGGTCCGATCGATCTGGAGGCGGTCGGTAGAGTTTTCCAAAGCTTTAAGATCCTCACTAGCCTCAGCAGGTGGCTCTGAAATGAGGGTGTCCCCCTCAACCTCGGGGGCGGGTTCGCCTAGATCCTCATCGGACTCCGGGATAGCAGTCTCAACAGCTTCGGTCAACACATCAAGCGACGCCGCCCGCCTTTGAGGATGGTAAGCACGCTTGACAGGTGTCTCCATCTCCGGTTCGTCGTGGTCCCTTGTTGCACTGCCGTTCTGCTGGCTGTGATCAAGATCGTATAGGAGGTTATCTAACTTCCCCAAGCTCCTTTGACGCTCGATGACATGCTCCAAGCGATCAACTTCTCGTTGCATAAGTTCCATATCCTGATCGGCTTCCGCCAGGCGCTCCTCTAACGTCGTTATGTAATCTTCGCAGTTCGCTTCACTTTCGCGGGCGCGAGTCAATTCTTTGCGAAGCTCCGAGATGATGGCCGCTTGTCTTTCCTCACCGGAGGATTGCCCATCAAGCCTAGACTCCAACTCATGAAGGTAGTTTTCTGTGCCGGATTCCCTTTCGAGGAGCTTCTGGATACGAGCTTGAAGCTGTGTATTGACAGTTTCGACGTACGTGCATCTGGTCTCGCGCTCAAGAAGCGTACTTTCGGTTGCCGATAGTGAAGATCGCGTGTTGGAAAGGGAAGACTCGAGACTCTGGATAGTCTTCTCATATTCCAGTACCACTTGCTCAACAGATTCCGCAAAAGAATGAGACCGTTTCAACCTTTCAATGGAGTTTTTGCCGATGTACGACGCGGCATCATTCGGATCAGTGCCCTCTTCCGTTTCCGAATCTCTAGCAAGCTCGGAGATCAGTTTAGCATGTCGTTGGCTGAGCGCATTATAGCTTTCTTGAACATCGAGGAGCTGGTTCTGGAGGTCAGCCTCCCTCTCATTCTGACGCTCCGACCGGTCTTGTGGACCGACGCTGCGCCGTTCATTATCCTCAGCATTGCGGAGCTGCTGTCGCAAAAATGCCACTTCCGCTTTGAGTCTTTCAATGACGGCATGCTTGTCGCCCTCATCATGCACTTGCTGGATTCGAGGTTTGCTCTGGATCGCCCGCGCTCTCTGCGCGTACTGGACGGTATTCAACGTCTCACTCAGGTGGAACTCTGCTGGCGTCACACAGGCAATCATGTAGGTATACGCGTTTCCGCCCAGAGAGTCTTGCAAGAGCCGAGTAAGTTTCGAATCACGATAGGAGACGTGAGAGCCTGCTTGACGGGAGGACAACTGCGAGATGACCTTGCCCAAGGCAGCCAGACCAGCGTTGATAGAGATACCTTCTTTAGCGCGCTCTCCAGACGCTCCTGTGTTCTTCAGCCGTTCGCTTCCAGCAAGATCTACAAAATGGAACTTGCTCTCCACGGTAACGGAGACGTCCGAGCCAGAGGACATATCGGCGGGCATGGACATGCGCTTGTCCTTAGTGGAGGTGATTCCATTCGCGGATTTACGCTGAACAAGGTTCAAACTGAACACCGCGTGCGATCGGGAAGACTTCGCGTTGACCGCAGTCGAGTCGGTCTGTCGAATGGTCGAGCCAAAGTTCAACGCGCCTAGGAGGTCATCGATCGAGTTGATGTTGACTTGGTGCAGACCGGTAGGAATGATGCGACCCTTTGTGTCCTCGCGAATGGTAACTGTGCTGCGCTCACTTGCGGGCGTTGATTCCGGGATAAGGAGATCTCTCAGGTGCTCATTGTAAATCTGCACATGTCAGCCTCATTTTGACTCCGTATTGAGGTATGTAACCGTACTTCAACATAAGTAGCTTTCATCTGCCAAGTTTTCTCAGTGTTCACCTTGCTGAAACTTGAAGTGGAGCTGATGGAATATCGCGCGGGCGTCCGAAGGCCTGTCGAGCTGTTGCGATTGTGTTTCGGGGGACCTTCCAATTTTTCGAAAAGATATTGGGCGGCGCGTGGGATAATTCCTGATTCCGTGAGCCAACCGCATACTCCAGCCGCGCTATACTGAAGCAGACTCACCCATTCCTTGACTGGAAGTCTGTTCACTGGGCCCCGATGTTCCCATCGTATAGGATTTACCCGCACCGGATTGGCCATAGGCCAGAATCGAGACATTGTATCCTTGTAGGAAAGAAGTGACGCTGTCGTTGAGGTATTCCCAGATACCAGCCTGATCTACCGTTTCGGGAAAAACCCGGTCAAAAACAAACAATTTGCGACCCTGCGGAACATCCACGGCTAAGCTGGTTGGTGTGGTGACGTGGACCATGGAACGTTGGAAACGTTGCGGAATTAATTCATAATTTGGGTCGTCGGGCTGCAAAGGAGGTCGGACACGGACGGCTGCGAAGGTGTTAGTGCTGTACCGAACGAGATCCATAAGGCAGTCTTTTTTCCGCAATCGCGACAAATTTCCGCGCAACCAAAGCGGCAATCACAAAGCGAACGGAGAACATACCAACTTTGACAGCCGTTTTGCCATCCTCATCAGAGGCCCGACTTCCTCCGCCTTGTTTAGAGCTC